>NC_044909.1:42145518-42818754 GCF_001633185.2 Quercus lobata
TGGACTGGCATTTCTATAAATACATCCTCAGGTGGAAGGGCTTATGCAACACATGCTTAGTTGAGTCAAGATCTAAGAAAATTTCTTGCTTACTTAGCTGATTCTAAAGCACTAAGCAAGTTACTTGACTAGCTGTTTTAAGCTCAAGGAAACTTCTTTGCTCTTGCTTAGCTGATTTAATTAAAACTCCCTCTTCTCAATCTCTCTCAAGTCTCAACCAAAATGGCCCAAAGCAAGTTAATCTCTGCTTTTCTTTTCCTGGTTTTCATTCTCTCCCAACAAATTCAGTCCATCGAGGGAAGGCATTTGCGTGAAGGGAAGAAGAGTAATGAATCCCAAACCCTCCAAACTCAAACTAAAATCTATGAAACAGAATCTATCATTCATGGCGATGTGTTGCATGGTGATGACAAATCAAACGAAGAGATTACTAGCGAGTCTACTCCTACACCACCAACCGTCAGAGAATCTCAGCTGCCTCCTCCTCCCAATCGTGGTGTCGATGACTTCAGACCCACAGCTCCAGGTCACAGCCCTGGTGCTGGGCATTCCATTCAAAACTAAGGCTACTAATGTCCTAGACTTCCTGCATGTTCATGCATATATATATAATTTCTCATTCCATGCACGTTCAGTCTGTTTCTCATTCCTGTATTAATGGCCTTGGTTGTGTCAAGGAAAATAAATAAAAGTTTGCATTTATAATCTACCCTCTATTTATGGAATCAAAATTATTATATATGGCTTCGGATTTTTATTCATCCTAGAACGAGTGGGGTTCGTAACTTTATTGATGTGAATGTGAATACATAAATAGGGCAACATTAAAAATGTGGCAAATGAAACTAATGGTGGAAAATTAATTCTAGAAACTACTAGTGACCAACTCAACATCCAAACCATCCAGTTTATATATCCAAGTTCAGCAACTAAAGGGAAACAGATTGAGCATAAAAATTTTCTAACCGACCTTCATTTTTTTACTTTTCTGTTTATACAAGTTTATTTCTCTAAAAAAAAGTTTCCTAGGCGAAACTTTGTTTTACATGACCCAACCTGGTGGTGGGCCACCCATATATATAGCTATGGAGAATTACCAAGCGTACGACGTGCGTAATTATTTGTGAAATCACTATTACTGAAGCAACCATATACGTTGTAGTTGAGAAGCACCCACCATGCTAATCAATTACTCTTTGATATTCCCCATGATCTACCACAAAATTTGCACATTTACATTAGACCTAATGCTTTCCAGTCAATAGCCTTATAACTCACACTTCTTAATGGCCTCTGGTTAGGATATCAAATTTCTCATTTTCTATAACAACTACCAAATTTTCAAAAAAAAAATTCACCTTAAAAATCACATTTATACTACTCTATAAAATTTTATTTCTTAAATTTAACTTTGTATTACATCATTTAAAATTTTAAATAACATGACATAAATACATTTTTTAATATGAACTATGAAATGAGAAATATTTTCCATCAGCTGTATCCAAAATCGTGGCCCCAAAGAAGCCCAAAGATTCCATTGGCTAACGCTTTCAATAAGGAAAGCATTTAACTTGCTGTACACCAGTGTCTGAAAGCAAGCGATATACCTTCATAAAATGATAATGATCGCTTCATTCATATGATGATTTCTCTGGTTAGACTTTAGATATGTCATGTCAAGATCACTTGTTTACCCTTTCTTATTTGTTAGCCTAATTTAAGGTGCAGTTTCAGCAATTGCATAAAGTTACAAACTTCAAAAAAATAAAAACTACAAATCAAAAGTATAAGTTTTTTTTTCCTAATTGATGTGAACTGGAGTACAACTATATTTGTTCAATCATGTCATGATTGAAAATCATTACATAATTTGAAGTAGAAGGTAGAAATTAATGACATGATTCTTTTTTTTTTTTTTTTAAAGAATCATGTCATTAATTTCTACCTTCTCCTTCAAATTATGTAATGATGTTATTTTAAAGTGAAATGTTAATGGGTGTTCTTAAAGTACTGGTTAAAAATCTAATTAAAGAAAATTTTTATGAAAAAAAAAAAAAAAAAAAAAAAAATTAATGTTTTAATAACTTTTTTCATTTTTTATAAAAGTAATGTCTAAACTTTTCTAAAATAAATTGTAAGACACTTGTTAACATGATCTCTTTTATAAGCATATTTTGCCTAGATATCATTTGAAGTCTAGGGCAGCTAGTCTCTACCAGAGAACAGTCTCTCTCTCTCTCACAGTTACCTAGGCAATAACAAGTACCTAAGATGCTTTCCTTCAAACCTTGCAATAACTTTCACCTAGACTAAATCTTTTCAATCCAAGGTTTCAACTTTCTATTGCTATGACATGCTCTCTTCCAAGTTCCATGAGCCGAGATTTTGCACGCCATCTGACTTCTTATTACATCGTCAATTCCTTGTGAGAGACTGACATGAACACGTTTGTCTTAAATTCCTAGTGGTAGAAATGCTATGGTCAGAGGTTTTGTCTCCCTGCCGACCATATTACTATTTACGCTTAAACGTTCAATGAAATACTTGATAGATTCATTGAAGTTTTATGGAAATCAACAAGACGTATAGCTTTGGCTAGCTATGACAGTCGTAGACAAAAAGTAGTATAGGTGCATTAACCGCGCAATAAATTAAAACTAGTCGTAGTGAATGATTACAGAAGATCTTGAAACGATTGGGATTCAAAGATACCATGAAGATTCTCTGCCTTTCCGCCATTGTCGCTATCGCACAACGACCATTGCACCTTCTTGTTGCATTTTTATAAAAAAAATAACTAGTAACCACTACGGATCCACGAACGTTAATGCTCAATCTCGTGCACTACAGCCTAGCACAACAGAATCAATTTCCCTTTGTTCTCTATTGTAGTACTATAAAACATAAATAAATGATTATCACTGTATTTAATTTAAAGGCTAATGCTATCACAATAATTTTAAACAGTAAACTATTATTATAAAATTAATTTATTACTCATCAGTTAAAAAAAAATATATTATTATCTAGAAATTTATTATAAAAATATTATAAACATAAAAAAATATATATTATTTTAAATATTTAATATACTTCAGGCGAGAAAAGGTTCCCTGGTATGAGGAGGCAACCACGCAGAAACTTTCTGGAAGATTTTCCATTTTGAATTTTATTCTAGATGGAGAGAGGACTGGAGTGGATTTAGGCCAAGCATTTTGGGTGCCTCCATCATTGCTTTGATTTGACATATTCGACTAAAAATTAATAGTAATAACGTAATTATTTTGTGACAAAGGCAAGTGGTGGGGCCTCCTTTGAGTTTGGTGGCTGTGGTGCTTTTGACTTTGACTTTTTTTGATTCTTGACCATGATTTTCTAATTAAAACAATGGCAACTACACAGTTCGAAAAAGGTCTGGATCCATTGACACAAAGGGTCGATGTACCTTTCCTAACACAAGGATTTTATTATTATTATTATTATTATTATTATTAGAGATTTATTAACGTGAGTCCATAAAATATATATTAGTAAATTATTTTAGAAATTTTTTTATAAAAAAATAAAAAAATAATTCACTATTTTAACAATTTTTTTAATTTTTTATAAAAAAATTTTCAAAGTGGATGATTAATATGTACCTTAAAGATACACATTAATCGAACCGTTATTATTTGTTGAAAACTCTAAAATTAAAATAATAATAATAGAAGTAATAGAATAATATTTATTAATTAAGAAAGTAATAGAAAATATAATTTCAAACGATATAGAATAAAGGAAAAGAGCCGATTCTAATTAATTTGTTAACAATTCAAAAACAACTCAAAAATTTTGAAACTAAGAATTGTTGTTGTTCTATTATTATTATTATAAAAAGGGTAAGAGGGCAACCATTTGTGGCAACTGTAACCTAATTGCAAAGGAACCAATATCTAATGAGTTTAGATGAGCCCATCAGGAAGTGATTGAAGTGGGGGAATCGGATAGTGCTGATGAACTATCAAGAGATCTTGGTCCTAGTTTGAAATTGGCGAAGAGACATTCACAAAATTATGAATGCTTATATCTGATGTATTGATAGGGACTTGACAGAGGGAGAAAATTTTCTTAAGGGGGTCGGTGAATATATTTTTGTGTAATTTTTAAATTTATTACCAAATGTAAAAGAAAATTAATGAAAAATTTCAAAAGCTAAATGGGGCCATGGCCCCCCTTGGCACCCCCATTAACTCCGCCTCATACGTTTACAATCTAAGCAACAATAATATAAGTCTACAGCCATACAAATACTCCCATTGAAGGAGAGATTGTGTTCCTAATAACATTTTCATTCACCCACATTTTCTCTGTAATTAAACAACTATACACCATCCAAATTGCATTAACAATAAAGTTTAAATAAAACCCACCCAAGAAAACCAAGTTCTAGATGTATCCCCATCCGATGTTTCTTATCCATGCATGAACCCAAAAATAAAGTAAATTCAATATTTTAATCATAGAAAATGCTTTTACTATTTTTTTTTAGGATAAACGGCAGAACCTTTTTTTTACTTTAATTTTGTATTGAATTTGAGATGTATTTGTCATTTTCTCTGCCCAAAGTACACAAAAGTTGAAATTGTTGCATGCTTGGCAGGTCGGTTTCCAACATTTAGTTGGAGAAGACACCTACTTCTATATTGATTTATACATGCCTATACATTTTCTACCTTCTAAAAAAAAAGCCCCGCCTTTGAGAAATCAACTTATACTAATTTGCTTGTTAAATATTAGTTACGATATATTCCATATTAAATATGTTTGAATAGATGTGGAAGAGAGAAGTATAAAATAAGAACACAAGAATACAAGAGTTATATGGTTTAGCCTTACGACCTACGTCTACAGAAAAAACCATTTAGGGTTACATCTTTATTATATAAGAGTGTAGTACAAAACCTGTATTACAATGAACCATAACATGGGTATATATAGTATACTAAACCCTAAACTAATAGACTTCTAGTATAAGTAAGAGATTTGGCTTGCACACAAAGTAAAATTAGGCTTGGGCTTATGCTAATGGGCTAATATATCTTTAACACCCTCTCTCAAACTCAAGACGAAAGTTTGAGAATTGATAAAGTTGAGAAGATCATCTCTTGAATGAAGTTTGGCTCTATGACGGTGATTTGAGGAAGGCAATAGCCTTGCAATGTTAATGTGACTTCTAACGATGGCATGATTATAATGGAGAGTTTTGATGGCAATAATGAGAAGTCAAAGAAGATGAACACAGCAAAGAAACATCGAGGAAGACAAAGATTGCTTTTAAATACACTGTAAGGATAGAAAACCATAGCCACAAGAAGGTGGCTCTGATACCATGTTAAATATTAGTTATGATATATTCCATGTTTAATATGTTTGAATAGATGCGGAAGAGGGAAGCATAAAATAAGAACACAAGAACATGAGGGTTACGTGGTTCAGCCTTATGACCTACATCCGCGAAGAAAACTCTTAAGGGCTATATTTTTATTATATAAGAGTATAGTACAAAACCTGTGTTATAATGAACCATAACATGGGTATTTATAGTAGACTAAACCTTAGATTAATAGACTTCTAGTACAAGTAGGAGATTTGACTTGTACACAGAGTAGAATTAGGTTTGAGCTTATACTAATGGGCTAATATATCTCTAACACTGCTAATGTAAGAAACAAGATCCAATTATTGTTGGCTTGTGGTGACTTTGATTACCAAAAGAGAGTAGAGATGAAGATAATGGCAAAGAGCAATATAACCTAAATGGACCTAAACAAAAGTGTGAGAGATTTGTAAAAGGACAAGAGACAATGAGACAGTCTGCCACAAACTCGTTTTAGTGTAAAACACTGATTTTTCCCGGATCAGTGAAATCTCTCCTGGAATCTTGATTTAGGCCAACATTTGGAATGATATAGAACAAGGGATCCTTTGCACCGATCTAAGCTCCAAAGCAAACATTTTCAATTGTTAAGCTAGAACTAATCGAGATTTAAAATATTGGTTGTGGGTTCAACCAATTGTTGATGCAATAGGAGGAGAAAGAGGAAGAAGAAGATGAGCCGGAGCCAACAAAAATTAATGAGTAAGAATACCAAGACGAAGAAGATAGATACCAACAAGTCTTTTCTAAGTGAGATGAACCCAAAACTAAAAGTTTCAAGCCAACATTGTGGTAGCGTAAAGGATGGAGTGAATAGATTTGAAATTGAGGAAGGATTGGACGTTCAGTTGCACATGGGGAATGTGTCCACTGCTAGAGCTGGAGGCAAAGCAAGAGGTGCAATATTTAAATGTGGTAGAGGTAGAAGACACTTGCACTTGAGGTTTTTACCCATTGTCAGTGCGGGAAAAAGGAGTAAGAGGAGGAAAAAGAGGAACTGGAGCCAACACATATCGAGCAGAAATACCTAGAAGAAGAAAATAGAAACTTACAAGCAGTTTCTCAATGAATTTTTGGGGTGCGTACGGGTCAAGTTGGGTCGGGTACTACTACTACTACTACTATTATTATTAAATTAAGCATTAGAGCAACATCACCTTGAACTATTTTAAATTTTAATAGTGCTTCAAAGTTCAAGCCAACATGTGAGATAAGGAGATTGAAATGTGGAAAATTTAGGGTTTGAGTTTTATTTAAGAAGAGAGACAAAAAAGTAAAATAAAAAAAAAATTTGTATAATATATTTTTAAATATATATTTTTAATTTAAATATATATTAAATATAGATGAGTCGGGTCGGGTTAAGCAGATTTGTGAATCTTATGACTCAAACCCAACCCGACCCACTTTAAAAAAAAAAAATTTCCCAACTCACCATCTCCTAAAAACCAATCTAACCTGGCAGGTTGGGTTGAATCAAGTTGGTTTTGGCAAGTTAGGGGGCACACCCCTAGTTGAAACCCTAACTAGAAGTTTCAAGCTAAGAATGTGGTTGGCTCGAGGATGTAATGAACAGATCTTGAAATCAAGAAAAGGACACAAGATTGGAAACTCAATTGCAATGTGGAATGTGCCCAGTGTTGTAGTTGGATGTAGAATACTAAACTATCGTAGAGTTCAATGACACTTATAGTTGTGGGTTCTACCCACTACCAATGCAAGAGGAGAAGAAAGAGAGAGAAAAAGAGGAGCTATAGCGAACAGAAATTCTGAAGAAGAAGAAAAAAGGAGTTTGCAAGTCATTTTTGAGTGAGTTGAAAACTCTTATGAGAAGTTTCAATTCAACATTTTGGTAGACTAGAGGATGGAGTGAACAAAAATTGAATTGCAGGACAGAAAAGGGATTGGATGTTCAGCACTCATGTGTAATGTGCCCATTGCTGGAGCTGGAAGCGAAACAGGAGGTGAAATACCCAACTGTGGTAGACATGGAAGACACTTGCAGTAGGTGGATGCTATCTACTAGTAATGCAAGAGGAGAAGAAAGATAATGGAAAAAAAAAAGTGGAGCCAACAGAATTTGAGGATTAATGTTATGATCCTAATGTCCCACATGGCTTAAGTGTAAGTTTAACCATATATATATAAGCTCTTGGACACTTTCTCCTTATAAGTCAATTTTCAAGAATGAGTTCTACCCATAAATTTGTATCAATCAGGAACACCAAGAAGAAGAAGAAGATAGGCACTGAAAAGTTGTTTCTAAATAAGTTAAAACCCTAACTAAAAGTTTCAAATCGACTTTGTGGTAGACAAGAGAAGGGAGCATGCAAAATCTGAATTTGAGGAAGGAAAAACATATTGGACGTTTGATCGCATATGTGGAATATATGCGCCTAATATTGCTAGAGTTGTAGGCAAAATGGGAGGTGGAAGATAGTTGTAGTTTTAAGTTTGCCCACTATCGATTCAAGAGGAGAAATTGGAAGAAAATGAGGAACTGACCGGCGCCCAACAGTACTTGAGAAGCAAGAAGTCCAAGAAGAAAAAGATAGGCACCTACAAGTTCGTTCTGGGTAAGTTGAAACCCTAACTAGAAGTTTCAAGCCGACATTGTGAAAGACTAGATGATGAAGTAAAAAAATAAATAAATAAAACAATTTTTATAATCTTTATCAGTCAAACCTATTTTGTTACCTTAAATATATAAATATAATGTATACAATACCTTTTTTTTTCTTCTTCTTCTTCTTCTTTTGTTGATAATTTAATAGTTACAATAGAGTTAGAAAAGTTTGAATTCTAAATATCTCTATTGGAAATACTAGAAAATTCCAACTAATTGAGTTACATACAGCACCTTACTTTTCGTGAGAATGATATAATTCATTCAAAACAATTTGTGTTTCAATTGTGGACAAGGAATAGATGCTGTAGCAGATAGGGAATATCATTTTACATCTTTAATAAGAAATAAACTTTCATTTCACTATGCGGAAAGACCCAAACCAAGCTTGGAATCGATGTAGTTCCGAACAAAATCATGATCTGCAGTGTATAGTCTTTAGTAGGATTTTAGCAACAGGCTTTCATCATAATGACTTGTTATTATTGATGGTTTTTAGACCCCTTAAACAATTGATTAAACCTAGGTAATTAGCCAGGTTGTTACTTAGTCTAATTAAACAAGTCTAGGTTATCACAAAAATAAAAATCAAATCATGCAAAGTAGCGGAAAATAAATAACACAAGATATGATCACCAAGTAAACCAAACCGGTAAAAACCTGGGGAGGATTTGACCTAACTATCCTCAAGGTAAACTTGAATCCACTATCTTGAAAGAATCGAAGTTCATACAATAAGACTTCCAAGCCCCCACGCTCGACTTCTTATTGCTACCAACCAGTAGAACTTACTAATACGACCACGTGCAAGCTCCGAATTCACGGGCTCCTTCTTTCTTGGATTCACCACCAGATACAAGTACACCCGCTTGTGTTTTCTTTAAACTTCAATGGTAACAACTGAATTGATCATCAAGGCGTAAATAAATCTTCTCCTTGAAAACCCTAAGTTTGTGTAAAGGAAAGCTCCTCTAGATCTCATAAGAGATTTACACAAATCGCAAATATGAGCAACACTAAAACGTGGCTAGGGTTTGCCTTTTATACTTAGGACAAATAAGAAACCCTAAAAATGTTTTAAAACACTTAGGGCTAAGTTGGACGAATCTGCAGAAAAGCATTCTGCCCGAGCTTCGATCGATCGAGCCTATCTTTCGATCGATCGAGCCAGGCCGAAAGGCACAATCCTTTCCTGCTTTAACTCAATTCCAACTTTACATAAATGCACAACTTTGAGCTAGACTAAAACACTTCTAAACACATTGTTTTGATCATAGTTTGCCAACAATACAAATTAGAGTTCTAAATACATAAAATCCTAAAACTTTAGAACCTAACAAACTCCCCCTTTGACAATCTATGACAAAACACAAATAGAAACTCAAAGTTTACAAAATAAAAAGCCCTTTACAAAATAATGTTCATAAACAAATTCAATCATAACTACTATCCATCAGTTGCAAGTGTAGACAGCAGCTCAATTGAATCAACCTGTATATTTCCTGAAACACTAAACAAAATGCATAACTACTATCCATCAGTTGCAAGTGTAGACAGCAACTTAATTGAATCAACCTGTATATTTCCTGAAACACTAAACAAAATGCATAACCGCATGTGTGGAAACAATACAAGTAAACAAAATAACTTATTGATTTCAAACAACACACAAATAAAGACAAATATCAATGAATAGCTCATAAATATAAATCAATAAGCAGTTTGAAACAAGAAACATATAAAGTACCAATAAAACATAAAACTCCCCCTAACATGAATATTCCATCAAAAACATGGCAAGAGCTAAAAATGTAAAGTACAAAGTAAAGCACCTAGATACAATCTAAACTCCATAAGTTCCAACCAAAAACAAATAAACTCCCCCTGAAAATAAAAACTCTACAAAGTACAACCCCTTTTTGTGATGGAATGCCAAAGGGCAAACAAGATATCCATCATCAAAAGGGAGGTGATCTAAATTATGCCAACTTCGCATGCAAGGCACGGATCTCATCGAGCACGTCCACCAAAATCTATCCATGAGCTGCCTGAACGGTCAAGACATGATCCAACGTGCGATAAATGTTTGAATCATCCGAAGCAGTTTGTGGAGGAACATCAGCAGCAGCAGCACTCGATGTCTCAGCAGCATCAGCACCTGTAGAAGAGGGAGGAGGGGGAACACCACTAGATGACGCACCTCTAGGATGAGAAGGAGCAACTCTCAACTAGGCAGCCCTCTGACGAAGAAAGGTGACACCTATGGGAGCAATCACATGAACAGGCTCACCAGACGAAAAACCATCTAGACCTAAGAAGAGCAAAATCCTATGAATGAAAATAGGATGAATCAGCGCATGCCCTACGGCAGAACTCCTATGAACCTCGTTCAAAGAACGAAGGAACAAGTGAGGAAAACTAATAGACGCTCCAGAAATAAAGGCATACAAAAACACACATCGCTCTAAAGGAATGGTGTGGAAGTGAGAGATAGGCCATAAGGAATGACACGCTTCATAAATAAGAGATAGGCCGTCTCGGTAAGCTCAGCGGACGTGATCTGAGGATCAAAACCCCACTGGATAGATGACCCAGTGATGTAAGACATGACGACATCTAATGAGGGTGACTCATCATAGGGATAGTCAAGCTCCCGAACAACCGGAACCCCAAAAGTCTCAGCCACTACCCGAGGGGTAATGGTGAACTCAACACCACGTATCCAACTCCTAACAAGGGTGTTGGAGTCATAGATGTGGCAAGAGAGGTTCGAGAAGAACTCTTTAATCAGGGCAATCGGGGGTGGATAATCTATCTCTAAGAGAGGCAACCAACCTCTAGACTCAAAATTGGCCCTAATGGCCGGATCAATCTCATCTAAGACCACAGCTCGCTCAACCCATATCTTACGCTTACAGTTCAGGGTCTCAAAGGCTTCTCTAGACTTATCATTCCTAAACAACTCAACCCTAGTGGGAGACTTAGAGGAAGTGGAAGTGGTCCTATGGGCTCTAGTTTTCCTAGGCATGGTGCTAAGATAAGGATCAAAACACAGAGCAAAAGGACAAAATACAAAACCAAAACCAAGGGCAGACTGCAAGTTAGCACAAAAACAGAATATAGAATAAAAATCTATATGATGCATGAACATGTTAAATGACATGATGCATGTTCTAATGCAGTGTTATTAAGCCCAACAAGTTTAAATTCACAAAATTTGGCTTGAACATAGAGGTATTAACACAAAAACCCCAAAATTTTGAAAAACCACTTGATCAATTTAAAAAATGTTGACAAATTGATCACCACACATGATAGAAATCACATATTAATGACCAAATTTATCAATGTAACCAGGCAATTTCATCAATATAACCCAATTAGACAAAAACCCCAATTCGGAACAATTTCAAACCCTAAAATTTTCAATTTCTCAAAAACCACAAAATTGATCAAATTAAACTATAAGAATCATCATTATAGCATCATATAAAAAAAACCCATTGATTAATTTTACCAAAATATGTTCGAATCATCAAAAACCCCAATATTTTGAAAGTGCCGAAAATAGCCACAAGAATGCATGAAAAATATATGAAAACATGAAATAAAATGCAAAAGGAAGGGCAAAAGAGACTTACCGGCCTTCAAGGACAAAAACCTTGCAAAAATCTTGAAGGAAAACGACAAAAAATTGATGGTGGAGACTATAGCCAACGCGGAGAGAGAGAAAAGTTGAAAAACTATTTGAAAAAGTGATTTTGAAAAGTCCAATCTGTCTTTTTTAAAAACCTGTTTCACGAGTTTCGATTGATCGAAAATCAGCCTTAATCGATTGAAACAGACAGAGGCTCTCTCTATCAAATTTAAAAATTTTCGATCGATCGAAAAACAGAATGGATCGATCGAAATAGGCAGAGGCTCACCAAATTTTGAGGAAAAACATAGTTTTTTGAAAAAAAAATAGAATCAACTCAAAGCATTGAAATTGAAGAAAAAAAATGCATGAATATGTGATGATATGATTTTTAAAACAAGAATTTTAAGCTCAAATTCCCAAAAACAAAATTTCTTAAATTCTCCACAAATTTTTCAGCAACAAATTAATTTTACACAAAAATCAAAGTATTTGCAAAACTTGGTTGGTCAGACCATAAACACACACAATAACATGTACAATGTTTAGCAAAGAGTAACTCGTGTAGTGTGTGCAACTAGCAAAACCTTGAGATACATGTACGGTGATATGTGAATAGTAATCAATCACAAAGTCTACAAAATTCATCACAAAGAATTTAAAAGAGACTATTACCTAAAGAGTTACATCATATAACTCCCACATCTCCTAGATCATAAGCTTGCAATCATGTAAATTTCTTGTATTTATGTCTTATAATATACATACCAATTTTAAGTTATGTGAGTTTGGCAAGCCTAATAGTACACACCAATTTTGATTTTAAGAATTAAGCAATTTAACCTGAGGCTTCACATTATGTTCTTTTTGTGCATGTGCTACACTTTCTCGAACACAAAATCTTATGATATGCACTAAGGTGTTCATGATTGGCTAGTGAACAGTGGTGAGATGGTTATTTATGCATTTTTCTAAAAGTTCAAGTCAAACATTTAAAAACATATGACTTCAAGATTAAGACATAGTAATCAAAAAACCATAAACATCTTTCCCACACAACATGCACTACAAAGTTTCAACTAGTAAAGTGCAACAAGTAAGCTCATCAAAGCTAAACAAGGTACAAAAGACATGTTATGTGAAAATAAATTGATCAACCTTGTTTTCAAAAACCAAGAAGAATAATACAAAACAAAATGTGCTTCCTTTTTCTTCCTTTTTTTTATTTTTTATTTTTTATTATTAAAAAAACACCTAGAATGAAATGCATGAATGTTATGCAATGCAAATCCTAAAACCAAAAAAAAAAAAAAAAAAAAAAAAAAAACAATGGTCACAAAGGATAGAGCAATAAAGTACAAGGACCATGTCAAAAAGACTCAGTTAGATTGAGTCTTTTGCATCCAAAACCTTTTAGATGCACCACGAGTATTGAAGTTCTTATTCACATGAGAATGATTACCAACTCCAGGATTGGAATAAAGGTTTAAAACCTTTACCAAATCACCAATAAGTACCATAGGATCAAATGCTTGAGGCACAGGTACTTTTGGTTTGTTTGCTCTCTTAGCAGCTTGCAGCTTGTAGCAGTTTGGACGGATGTATCCAGACTTTCCACAAAAGTGACAAACTCATGTAGGCTTATCATGTGTCTTGTCCTTAGATAGGGTAGGCTTCTTAGACTTAGACTTTTTCAGATCAACCATAATCTTCCTAGATGATGAACCTTCTAAGGGTTTAACAACCTCACTCACAGAGGGTTTGACAGTTTCACTCACTATCTCACTCACTGAAAGTTTAAAAGAAGAAAATGAATGAACAATCTTTGTGGAATGAGGAGCGGACACAGAGATGCTTTCAACATAACCTAATCCAGTTTTGTCAGAAAAAGACTTTTGAACACTCATCATTTGATCAAGTTTAGAACTAGCAGATCTAGGAACAGATAAATCAAGTTCCAAAGATTTTACTTTATCAAGTAAAAGCATATTTTCAGTTTTCACATTGTTCAAAAGATCATTAGCATCAAACAGTTTAACAAGCAAATTTTTCTTTTCAAGCTCAAGAGATTCAATTTTTTTCAGGCCAAGTTCAACATTCATAGCATCCTTTGCAGCAACTTTGCAAAGTTTATTATAGGCCTCTTGAAGATCTGCATCTTCAGAGAATTCTCCATCAGAAGGGTTCTCTTCAACAGATATGCTCTCATCAACTACAGCAGTAGCGGTGAAAGCAATGAAATTTCCATCCTCATCACAATCAGACTCATTATCAGAAACTTCACCATCACTAAAGGTTACAGCCATAACCTTACCCTTAGACTTCAAATAGGTTGGACATTCAGATTTCATGTGTCCATACCCTTGACATTCAAAACACTGGGAGCCCAAGGAATTATTGGAAGATTGACCTACTCTTTCTCTAGGTTTATCATTGTTGTTAACCTTAGTGAGATCATGCTTCCTAAAATTTCTAGGTTCAGCAGTTTTTGTGCCTCTTGCCTTTCTATTACTATTCCTGAGAAAGTTTCTAAAGTTCTTGACAAGGTAGGCAATCTCTGTAGCAGAGAGCTTATCATTAAATCCACCACCTTCAACATCATCAACTGACTTAAGAGCCATTGATTTGGATTTGGTAGTTTTGGGTAGATCCAACTCATAGGATTGAAGAGATCCTGCAAGTTCATCAACAGGGATGGAGTCCACATCCTTACTTTCAGTAATGGCAGTCACCTTGGGTCTAAAGTCTTCAGTCAAAGATCTAAGAATTTTCCTAACAATTTTAGGTTGATTATAGATTTCACCCAAGTTAAAAGCAGAATTAAAAATATCATTCAATTTAACATAGAATTCATCAAAAGATTCATCATCAGACATCCTAATACTTTCAAATTTAGAAGTCAATTGCTGCAATTTATTTATTTTGACAGCCTTTGTGCCTTCATGCACAGTCTGGAGGATATTCCAAGCAGTATGAGCAACCTCAACATTAGAGATTCTCTTAAATTCCTCCATAGAAACAGCGTTAAAGATCGCATTCATAGTCTTGCGATTAAATGCAACTGCCTCTTTTTGAGAAGTTTCCCACTCACTAATAGGAGTAGTGGGCTTCTCCCATCCGTATTCAACAGAGTTCCACACCCTCTCATCAATGGATTTCAGGAATGCTTTCATCCTTACTTTCCAGTAAGCATAATTATTCCCATCAAAGTGAGAAGGAATAACTAGAGAGTGTTCGTGTTCCATGACAACAAGGGTCAAGGATCAGCTCAGTGATCAAAGGATCAACAACAAATGAGCTACCTGCTCTGATACCACTTGATGGTTTTTAGACCCCTTACTTTCCAGTAAGCATAATTATTCCCATCAAAGTGAGAAGGAATAACTAGAGAGTGTTCGTGTTCCATGACAACAAGGGTCAAGGATCAGCTCAGTGATCAAAGGATCAACAACAAATGAGCTACCTGCTCTGATACCACTTGATGGTTTTTAGACCCCTTAAACAATTGATTAAACCTAGGTAATTAGCCAAGTTGTTACTTAGTCCAATTAAACAAGTCTAAGTTATCACAAAAATAAAGATCAAATCATGCAAAGTAGCGAAAAATAAATAACACAAGATATGATCACCCAGGAAACCAAATCGGTAAAAACCTGGGGAGGATTTGACCTAACTATCCTCAAGGTAAACTTGAATCCACTATCTTGAAAGAATCGAAGTTCATACAATAAGACTTACAAGCCCCCACCCTCGACTTCTTATTGCTACCAACCAGTAGAACTTACTGACACGACCACTTGCAAGTTTCGAATCCACGGACTCCTTCTTTCTTGGATTCACCACCAGATACAAGCACACCCACTTGTGTTTTCTTTAAGTTTCAATGGCAGCAACTGAATTGATCATCAAGGCGTAGATAAGTCTTCTCCTTGAAAACTCTAAGTTTGTGTAAAGGAAAGTTCTTCTAGATCTCACAAGAGATTTACACAAACCGCAAATATGAGCAACACTAAAACGTGGCTAGGGTTTGCCTTTTATACTTAGGACAAATAAGAAACCCTAAAAACGTTTTAAAACACTTAGGGCTGAGTTGGACGAATCTGTAGAAAAATATTCTGCCCGAGCTTTGATCGATCGAACCTGTCTTTCGATCGATCAAGCCAGGCCGAAAGGCACCATCCTTTCCTGCTTTAACTCGATTCCAACTTTACATAGATGTACAACTTTGAGCTAGACTAAAACATTTCTAAACACATTGTTTTGATCATGGTTTGTCAATAATACAAATTAGAATTCTAAATACATAAAATCCTAAGACTTTAGAACCTAACAATTATTATTATTATTATAACGCCAAATACTGGAATATAATTTGATTATCAAGAGAATCTTAAATTTACAATGAAAGTAAGCATTTCAATAGATCTTTATGTGGCACACTGTTATTGGTGACAAACACAGCTCTGGTGAGAGTCAAACCAAAAATCTGAAAAGGCAAAATCCAAATAATTAAGGATAGTGGTCAAATTTCGAAAATGATATGAACCATACATCAGTAACCAATAAATCTTTTCCATTAGTGTTACGATATGAAATCATTCAAATTTGCACTAGGCCGACAGTGCTTTTACTGTTACATAGAATATGTATATTTCAGATTCCCAGTAGTATCAGTTAAATTTGTGGAAGATATCCCAAAGAGTAAAGAAACAACATATTGAAATTTGAAAAAAAAAAATTATAGGAAAATTTGAAAATATTTAAGTATAGCTAAAATGCAAAAAAAAAAAAAAAAAAAAAAAAAAAAAAAAAAAAAAAAAAAAAAAAATCCATATTCACGCCTAGCGATGTAATGTTTTTCTCTAACAAAGCTTTAGTTAACAAAATTCAGGTCTTTAATCATTAACAGCACATGGAAATTCATGTGATAAACAGAATATGTGGGTGATATAAATAGAAAGGAGTAATAGAATATCAACAAAACATATATGACTTCGAAAGGTTAATTATCCACAATACAAACCTGAAATTTTGCCCTAGCCAAAATATAGACAACAAAACTTTGAACAAATAAATTTTATTCAATTTTCTGCTCTTCTCTATAATATTCAAATGTCAGATAAATTCTAACTGAAAGGAAAAATTATGTTTAAATGCCTTAAGATTCCTTCCCAAAATTACCTTGAAGATTTTGTAATAGATTCACACACACATGCTCATATGTAGTTATGTATGTGTTTGCTATTTACTTAAAATTGTGAGTAAATGTTTTGGTCGAGTAACTTTCTTCTTTCGCTTTTGAATGAAATCAGCAGTAAGAGTAAGTGTTCTCTTTCTTTCCTCTACTTATTCCGCCCAACGAATCGGCTTTCCTCTCGACCAAATAGTAAAATGTCCGGTCATATATTAGATTGTTCTTTATATTTGTCGATGAGATCAAAACTCTCCAGAACAGAATTAACTAGATTATTAGTAAAAGTATTTGTTCAAATTTTAAGATTAGCTTTATCTCAACTACAAAATTATAGGGAATTTTTCAATTTTTTTTAATTTTTTAATATCATATATAAATTTTGTTTGAATACTATCTTTGATAGAAAATTGAATAAATCATACAATATTGAGTAATTCAAAGATCTATAAGTGTTATATTAAAAATTGTATTTAAATCTAGTAATTTATTTGGTATCTGTAATTTTTTTTTATGTGACTGTAATATATTTTTAGTTTTATTCATGTGTTATAAGATAATTTTTTCTTTATTGAAATTTTTAACTTCTTTAACTTTTGAAAGTTTATTTCGAAAAAATAAAAAACTTTTTTTACCATTCACAATACTAACAAACTCTGGAACACACTAGATGCTAAGCCTATATAACAATTATTTTACGTACAAATGACAAAGCTAAGCAATACACCAATAAAGATTCATTTTAGAAAAATATCATTCTAGTCAATCTCTAAAAAAAATTGACTTTCTTTTCAACTAACATCTAATGTGATTGTGCACTCTTTATTGTCTCAATAATCAACAAAATACTACAAAAAATAAATAACAATTGAAGAAACAATATTTGAGAAGCCAATAAAACTATAAAACGAAGTATATTGAACTCAGTCCAAAAACTGCACCATTGGAACTGGGTTGACAAAACCTAACTTCTTAAATAACATTTTACTGCTCAATTTAAATAAGTATTTTATTTTGGTTTTGATAATGAATTTCTTTAGCCACATGCCTTAAATAAAAATTGTGTTAGAACCACTAAAGAAGTTTCTTGTATTATTTTCACAAAAGTAATGAATTTGAGTGGAGTTATTGTAAAACTTGTATAATCTATTTGTAATCTTTTTTTTTTTTTACGAGATACTACAATGTTTTTTAAAAATATTTTGTTTAAGTTCCTTAAAGGACAAGTTTTTTTTAGGGGGGAATGGCAATTCATATTTTTTGGAAGCCAAACTTTCAAAAGATATTATTTTGAAAAATAACACATATATAAAATAACTAAATGTTGATGGGACTATAGGGGACATGGCCCCCTTGGTCTCAATGTAGATCCGTTTCCGACAACCAGGCTATCAGTCGAACCCTTAATTAAATTAGGTTCCTTTGGTCAAGTTAATTAATTAGTTTAGTTCTAGATTTTTGTTAGTATGTATATTAGTTTATTGATATAAGTCTTAACCTGCTTAGGTACAATATACTCTATTTGTCCTGCACTTCTATTACTTGTACTGCACAAATATTTATAGTGATATATGTATATTACATGTTCATTTCTTGAGTTCGAATTTCTCAAAGATGAGGTGTAAAATTATTTTTTTATTTAAAACTTAATACATCCTACCAAAATAATATCTCAATAAACTTCTAGATGTGTTTGATTTTCAGATTCTTATTAGAAATGATTAGGCGTAATTGTGTTTATTCTTTTTAATATGTAATATGATGATGTGACATGTTGGGATTAGATGATGTAAAACTTGAGTTTTACAGTACATTCTTATAAAATTTAATCTCTAATTTCTTTACTTTTCTTTCTCTCCTCTCTTTGTTTCCACTATTTTTATAGTCCGATCGATGTAGTTTAAGAGAGATTTTCCTTATGCATGGTTTATTCACACTACGAGCGAGGAATCTTAACTATTTAGCCGCCACTAATCATTCAACCCGTTTTAACATTTGCACATACAATTAACAACGTTTTAACATTTGCACATACAATTAACAAAGAATTTCATGGTACAGAGTGCCGACAGCTTTTTTTATTATTATTAGTAACAAAAGACAGATTTTTTTTTTTTTTTTTTTTTTTGCTTTGAATTTATTTGACCAAAGAAAATCTTAAGCTTGTAAACCAACCATACACATAAAATACTAGTACTCTGTAGTGGAGAATGCAGAGAATCCCTATCTTTTTGGTGCATTCATTTCGGTGGTGGGTAAGCCCCACTTATCAAAGAAGAATTGATCAAATAGATTGCCAACCCACTAACATTTAAACAATCAATGTAGCAAGTAGCAACAATATAGTATGAGGAGAAGTCATCATAAGGTCAAGGACTAAGCTTCACACTTCAATGCGTATGTTCAAATGATATATTGTTCAGCATGTCATCAGTGTGGGTGTGTGACCGTTTCACTTAGACACATATATATATATATATATATATATAAGTATTATTATTATCAAGAAAAGATAATTTTAAAAATAGGAGAGGTATAGAACAAAAGAGAACAAGGAAAAACCAAATAAATTATGGGGGAACCCCACGGAATTGAGTACTTGGGTGTGGATTTATTAGTCTAAGACACTGTTGATTTATGGGGTTTTCAGAATTTTTTTTGAAACAGGAACTAGAATAGTTTGATCAAATGTTAGGATAGTATTTTTTATATAAAACAATTATGGAGCAAGATTTTGGAATTAAAATATGCTAAGGTCACTTTCGAAAGTCTATAATCTCCATACAAACCGTTCAAATTTTAAATCAATCCACCAAGGTTATGGAATAAACTAGCGGTTAAGATTCTAATTAGAAGGCTCACTCCAACATTATAAATACCACGCAAACCATAACTTAATTGTCATCGTGGGGTTTGCCTCTATACCTCTTTATCCCTCCTCCTTCTCCCTCTAGCACCCTTTATTTTCTCTGGGCTAGCTATCACTTTCTATCATACAACAAAAACCTTAAACCATTCAATTACTTTCCTTCTTCACCAATGGAGAACTTCAAAGCCATGCATACAATTTTTATTCTTCTTGCACTGGTTGCTTTCCACGAGATTCTGTCTATTGAGGGAAGGCAATTGAAGTCCATAACAGAAAAGAGAGAAGGTAGCCAATCTCTCAACTCCATTGACAATACCCCACAGCACCATGATCAGCCTACAAGCCCAAGCCACATTCCTAATACTGAGGCAAGAAAGAAAGAAGTGTTCCCACCCATGACACCCAAAAAATACAGCTTTAATTTCCATGACACAGATGCAGCTTACAGAAAAGATTTTCGACCTACAACACCAGGGAATAGTCCCGGTGTTGGCCATTCTTTTCCAAATCAGGAAGCAGATATGGAATCAAAGGTAGTAAATAAAGGTAATAAGAGCCCTGGTAATACTACACATTCCCTTACAGAATTCAAAGATGATTTCAGGCCCACATCGCCCGGACACAGCCCTGGTATTGGCCATGTTCTTCAGCATAAATCTGCAGAACCAAATGCATAGACATATATGTACGCACACATATAGGATTTTAATATTTGGTCATTGATATTAGTTTTAAAAATATGTATAAACCACAAGATTGCTGTTTCTTAGTTTCGTACTTTCAAGTTGCAAGTAAACTGTCTACTGTATTTGGCCATTGATGGAGACTGGAATTTGTATTTACTGTAAACTATCTATGCACGTGTGATCGCTGTCAACTGTATGTGGCTTCTTTTGCAAATATGTCATATATAAAATAAATAAATAAATCTCTCTCTCTCAAGTTGGATAGGGAAAAAGAAAAAAGAAACTAAAAGTTATGAATAAATAACAGCTTTCACAATAACTTAGTTCAAGCAAACATGAATATATATAATGAGTTAAGGACAGTTCCTCTTCGATGGCAACATTTGTTACCATTATTAAAGTGGATGACTGCAAATATGAAGATATATACTAAGTCAGTAACAGTCTCTCTATGATTATAACTTTTTTTAAAATTTGCTAAAGTGGATGACTACTAAAGTAGTTGATTGTGAATGATGGAAAATTACTTTTATATGACCTATAATTTTTTCTCTATCATTCAGACATTCACAGTTAATCATATTAAAATTTTTAAAGAAAAATTATATTCCTAAAGTTTTTTTTTTTATTATTATTATTAAAAAAGAATCATGTTCCTAAAATTTCTCTTATAAATATGTAACAACAAAAATCTTTGCATAACAATATCTATCCTTCCATATTTATGTGCATGTGCGCAAGCACACCCTAAATCAAAAAAATAAATAAAAAATGACAGTCAGTCAATGATGACATTATAGACAGTATAAAAGGATAAAAACTAAAAAGTAGAAGACAATGGAGTACTAAATATATACAAGGTGATGAAGAGAAAAAACCACATGACGAAAAGTGAAGAAAACCATTACATAAATATATCATTGTCACAAAATTAATTATCGTGGCAAAAACAAAGAACTATAAAAGCAATATGATGACATCGTATCCTTTTGTGTATGAAATTGGTCAATTGCGTAAATATATTTACACTTCCACATATGCATGCATTTACAAGTTTACAGTCACATCTTCGCACCTGCACCTCAACATATAAACTGACACGTACGTGACGTGGGTATATATGGTTTTATGTAAAACAAATCATGAGAAATGAGGAAAATTACAATTTGTATTATATAAACATAAGTAAATGAATAGTTTTCAATATTAGCAAAAAAAAATTACTTATTTTCAAGCGAGAAGAAAGAAATATGCTTTGAAAAAGATTGTTATTCTTTCGTGAAAGCCCGCATCTAATATGTAACGTAAATTCAAGATAATTAAATGTATGAATTGCTAATTGTCCGTCGTAAAGAATTTTTTTTTTCTTAAAATTTTTTTTTTTTTTTTTGGAGAATTTTTCTTTAGCAATGGTTGTAAATGTTCTTGCTAAATGTTATATTTGTTCTATCAAACGATGGATAATTATTGAATACTCTCGGAGTACCATAAATGTATACTCCTCCATCTCACATAATTGTGGGTCCTACTAATTAATTTTATGGTGGGATCCACAATTCATGTGAGAAAGGAGAGTACGCATTTATTGTACTCTCAAAGTATTCAATAATTTTCCTCAAACAACATTAAGCTTTAGTTTGAGTTCATGTAATTAATTGTGGACTATGATGGTCTATGAAAAGAATATCCCTTTGCAAGTATTAAAACCATTATCTTATCTCCCAAGAAGTTGCACAACCAATGAAAAAATTTTATACCATTTTTTAAACTTACGAAAAAATAATAAATTATCGATTCTCTCAAAAACTTAAACTATTATAAAATTCTGAATTTAGTCGCTTAATCACAATTCTAACACTCTCCTTCATGTTTGAGAACAAAATCCCCCTTAATAAGTGAAGCCCAATACATGATGTTTTAACATTTTAAATGAGAGAGACTGAAGACAATGATCAAACTCAAAACATCCTACTCTGATAGTATGATAAATTACTTATTCTCCCAAAAACTTATACTATTTGAAAATGATGAATTTAATTACGTACCTAACCATAATTCTAACAAAAAGAAAGTCAATTTAAATCATGTAAAAAAATTCCTTTCCAATTACTTTATACTCTAGTTGCACCTTGCTCTATATATAACAAGTGTGTAATATTGTGCGTATATACAGGTACAATTAAAAACAATCATATTTACACTATTTAAATTATACATTTTTTTATAGAAAATATTAAAATTATACATTGTATTAGTTTACATATTTTTTAAACCATAAATTTCTAAAATATGTAATGGTTTCTCATTATTTGTATATATGTGATTTATAATTTAATTGAATTTAGACTCTTCAATTTTTGCACAACTTGCTACAAAAATTTAAAAAGTAGAGGAACATGTGGTGCAAAATTGGACTCCAATTAAAATTCAATTTAGAATCTAATTGGATTTGGAATCTTCTATTTTTACACTCAATAATTCGCTCAGCATACAAATTAAAAATTAGATGGGACACATGGCGAACAATTGGACTGCAATTGAAATTAAATTTGGATTCTAATTTGATATTCTCTAAGTTTGGCTTTTAATATATATATATATATATATATATATAGATTTCATAATTGAGGGAAAGAATTTGAACCCTTAATATTTTTTTAAAAAATATCATAAAGTGTCAATTGAGCTACAAAGCTTTTGAAAATTTGTCATATTTCTTTGAATAATACCATAAGTATACCGCATCAATATTCCTTCAAACCCCTAAAAGCGAGGAAGGGAAAAAAATCTATGTACTAAACCCAAAAAAAGGGGGTGGGGGCTGGGGGTGGGGAAGGAGGGGCTTGGGTGCATGTGGGTATCAGAGCCAAACTATATATGGGGAGAAAAAGATTTTTGGGTATAAAAAAATCTCTTTTTAAAATTTTGTAAATTCCTTCAAACCCCTTAAAGCAAAAGTGGAAGGGAAAAAAAATCTATGTATTAAACCAATATATATATATATATATATATTAAAAATAAACAAAAAATGATTGCCACGGGATTCTTGATCCATTGCCTTCGATTTCTAATCAATTTAGTTAGATGCAATACAAGAGCCAAAAAAAAAGGGGAAATATTTAGCTAAATAAGAAATTAATAAAAAAGGCATAGGGGTACGTATTACTTGGATGTGTTAGTAATCTTTTAAAAATATTAGATAATTAAAAAAAAAAAAAAAAAACCTTCACACCTATTCATACATTTATATAATATAGATATAAGGATAAATTACAGTAGGTGATGCCTAGTTTTTGTCATCCATTTTAATATCAAATGGAAATTTATTGATCCAAGTGATTCAAATAAATTTCCAAATCATAAAAGTAAATATCTTCCACATTTTGTTGAAATGAATTAATAAAGTAAAACGAGTTATATCTTAATTTATATTTAACCAATAACTGACAAGTATATTATATACAAACCAAAAATTAACTAAAACATTTTTATTTATAAAAAACATATATATAATTTATACTTTTTTTTCGACAATCATCACCTCTTATACAATAGTCACAACGACTAAATGCTCTAAGTAGTTAATTACAAAAGCCAACATTTTACTTAAAAATAAATATAGCTCTATCAAAGTTGATAGAAGTTCATCTATATCATCATTTAAGGAATAAAGAGTTGGTAAAAAGTTAGCGCCAGAAGAATGTAAGCCCTTCATATGCGTCAAGGAACAATCCGAATCATAACTAGAAATAGTATTTCAAGGAACCCTACCAAGCTTGGTTATAGTATATAGACTTTATGCAGTGGAGGCAAAAGTGCCCAGGTAGGAAAAGCCAATCCAGCACTTTTTCACATTACTATATTGAGAGTGGGACAAAGAATTGAACAGCATATACCCAAAGGCAATAGAAGGCACATGAAAACCAACGGTTATCACTTCCCTTTTTGATTTCTTTGTTAAAGAATAGCCTCATAAGAAAGAAGCATACAAACAAATTATTCTCTTTTATGCCTTTCTTTCTTAAATAAATGAAAAAGAAGCAAAGCAAATAGTTCTACCTATAAAGGAATGAAAATGATGCACCATCATTTCTATAGTCATTAGTCAAGGATACCGATTTCCGTTTTTCAGATGAGATCAATTTCGTAAACGCATTAGCGAGTTAACCTCTGAAGTCCATTATTTCTGCCCATTAATTCAAAAAGAATTAGAAAAAAAAAATTATTAACTCCTTTTTTCTTTCTTTCTTTCTTTCTTTCAACTTATGGGAATTTTCATTGATTTGGGTTTTTGTTTGGTTTACAGTTGACTCATGAGAGTTTTTATTGATCTGGATTTGAATTTGGAACTTTGAATTGGGGTTTTGTTTCATCAGGAGATCTAAAATTGGGGAAGCCAGAAGAACAAGTCTAAAATTTGGATCTTTCTTGGGTGACCACCGATTGTGGTGAATTGGAGTGGCCTGTGAAATATTTTTGGGTTTGTACATGTAAAAGATTTTTTCTTAAAATTAATATAATATTTAATTGAAATAGTGAAGTAGTATTGAGGCTGATGTATTTGTTGAAAAATAGTAGATAGCTAAACTAAAAGAAAATAGAATTTCTTGGATTAGTTTAGTAAAAAATGTGAGGAGATTGATGTAAATACTATTAAGAGGCAACCAGACCATGATACTTATTATAAGTATACACCTCATTGTACGTTCAGAGTTTCATCAGTATTCTTGAATTTTATTACTCTGTCCCTTAAACTAGTGCCTTTACATATATTATACAAGATTTCATAATAATAGTTGCAACATTGACTTTGCAAGAGAGGTAGGACGTTTATATCATATTTTTTATTTCTATTTAAAAAAAAAAAATCAATCGACAGTAAAATTCTAGCCTCGAAAACCCAATTTTTATAGACTCAATACAAATAAAATTCTCTTTTCATTTCCCTTCTTCTTCTTCCTTTTTTTTTTTTTTTTTTTTCACTTCAATAACTAATTAAATCTAGCATAATTTAAAGGGTGATAAGGTTTTTAAGCTTCTAATTCGAGAAAACAGTGAAAATCTTCCTTAACTTAGGTTAATTAAACTTTGCTTACCATTCATGGTAATAACTAATAACCCTACTAACTTGCTAGCGCAAATAAAAGTTGGATCTCTGAGTCAATCAAATCACAAACAATCGCGTTTTACCTACTAATCGTAACAAAGCAATCCCCACACACAGTCGAAACCCTCAAAAGCCTAAAATCCAAACAACTCAAAATGGCAAAAAAAACAGCAAAATTTAACACCCCCACATACCCAAACAATCGCATAATCTCATGCAGTGAAAATGTAGCCAAGAATGGCACTATTTTAATAAAGGACTAGCTCGACACATTTCAGTCCCAACTCAAAGAATTCGCTTGCAAACACAAGGCCAAGAAGGGCATACACTGCACTAAAATATTAAATCCTACTTAAAATTTGGAAAAAGTCTTAGATTTCAAAACCAGGAAGCTTTGTTGAGCTTTTGCATGAAGAGCTGTGCAGGGATATGATTTTTAAAATCACATGTAAATATTCAGATGAATTAAAGAAGAAACGACATGAGGATTTTGGATACCCTATATAAAAATATATAATTCCTCTCCATTAGCATCTCTAGCCGCATGTGAGGATGCCAGATTGCCAGTGCCAGCACCTCTTCTACTCTTTTATCCTATTAAAAAACAAAATAGAAACAATCTTTTTTTATGGGGGTACTTCTTTACCAGATGCATGAAGCACACTACCAAGCAAGGATATTCGGGGTACGTACGTTGTAATTTAGTTGTAACTAATCAAACTTAATTGGAAAGATAATCAGAAACCATGTGCAGCACCATATATCTTAGCAATTAAACAAAATAGGCGTGACTTCTGACATCCTCCATAACTAATTAGATCTCTGTTCAGCTGGGGTATATAAAATTTCCAGCCGCAAAATTGAGAAGGGTGCATGGGATATCCTTTGGAATCAATACAGTTGCTGTACTTCGCTAGATTCCTGGGAGAGAGTGTGCTAAGAGATTTTTAACTTTTTCCTCAATACCACTTTTCTTCTAGTTCTGTACAGCTTAAAATTGCAGAAGACAAAGGGAATCTTTTTTTTTTTTTTGGTAATCGAAGACAAAGGGAATCGCGGGAGAGAAAGTTTTGGAAATCCTACCATGTGCAGCCCTCATAACAGTCTTTCTATGTGTGCCCTAAATCTTCAAAAGTAAAGGTGGCCATGTAGTTATTATTGTATTTTTATTTAACCCTATAGTTATTTTATATATGCAAAGAATATAGTACAACCGGCAGCTAGGGTACATAGTATCTAACCCTAGCATATCTAAACTGGGTAAAATTGGATCTGTAGTTATTGACCCGTCTAAATTCGAAGGATAAAATGGGTATGAATAAGGTATTTTGAACTCGTAAAAATGGATCAACTAAAATCCATACCACTATCGACCTTTTTTGTGAGGAAAAATAAGTCCTTTTTCTTATGTTTGACATAAACTTTAATTTATTTGTTTCACTCGCTCTTTTAGACTCTCAAATGTTTTTATCTTCTATTCTCACTTTTTTCAGATTATTCTCTTTCACTCTTCAATTTCTCATATTCTTCTCTTCATTCTTCAATCTACCTTTCTCCGAGTTTGATGATGGTTGATCTACCTCTACCAACATCGTGCCTAGTCTTCTTCTCTTTAATCTTGCAATTTCGATTAGCAACCATGAATTTGTTGATCTCCAACTTTTCTTTTCCAGGGCCACTACCCATTGACTATCAATCTGTCATTGCATTCGGCTGTCAACCTTGATGGTAATTTATTTTTGTTAGGATATTTTGTGATGGCTAAATTCCATGCCAAAAATTTAAGTTGTAATTTATGTATTATTTTTTAAAAAAAAAATTATTTGTGAATGTTATCATTTTTTTATATTCAAAAGAAAGAAGAAAAGAAATAAAATAATCAACTTTTATTTATTTATGCGAAAATATATAGGACATACTAGATTGATTCAACGGACAAAAAAAAAACTGGGTATAAGGGTCATTAGTTCTGCAACTTAGCTATCAAAAAACAAAAGGGTAAGAGTCATTAGTTATGCAACTTGGTTTAATCTAGCTTATTTCTAACTTGAACCTATCATAATCAAACCCGACCCATTTACCATGTATAATTTTAAGCCTAGTACTAGTACAAGTCATGACAAATTCTAAGTTGACTCTCGTAAAAACTTTTTCTTTTTTACTCTCGTAAAAACTTCAGCCACTATAACTTTGTGTTTTTAATTTAAAATTTGGATAAGATATACGAAAATTTGTGAAAAAATTTCTTGAAAGTTTTAAATAACAACACCCCTCCCTTCTAATTTATATATCTTAATATATCTGAACTGACATAGTTATAATAATTTAAATAAAAAAAAAAACAGTTAAAAATATATGATTTTCTTAAAAATACTTTTACTTCATGCAGATGACACAGCTTTTGACAAATTTTTTTGTTGCTTTCAAATAGGTAAAAAATTAAAAGCACAACTTCCACTTTTAGAAAATAGACACATTTAGGAATATTAAAAACACAAAATGTTTAAATTAGTATTTTCAAAAACATAAATCGTTTAATACTTTTTCACC
This sequence comes from Quercus lobata, assembly GCF_001633185.2. Lineage (NCBI taxonomy): Eukaryota > Viridiplantae > Streptophyta > Magnoliopsida > Fagales > Fagaceae > Quercus > Quercus lobata. The sequence continues at coordinate 42,173,607 of NC_044909.1, forward strand.
CACACATATTTTAAAAAATCTTAAATAACGTTACTAGAAAAACATTACCAAATGAGTCCTAAATTATTTAATTATGTTGCTCTAACCAATACCTTCCATTTTTTTCCCATAATACCGTAGGTTATATTTTCGAGTTGTCTTAGGACCACTAATGTTGTTTGAGTGTTTTTTATATACGTGTAGGTGAATAGGTGTGTTGAAATGTATGTAAAGTTGTTTAAAATGTGAAAATGTGTGTTAGAACTTGCTCACCAAACAGGACCTAAAAAGTGTACAATTTTGTGATATAACTCATCACGTAACGAATTATAACTGATAAAAAAGTATATACAGATCATGTGAGGATACATTTTTACCAATCACAAATAACTATATGCCAAAATGTGACACAAAGTTGTAATATTTTCTATAATCCCAGCAATTTCCAATATTTTCTGCATATCGGTAGCGGGAATGCCAAAATGAAAAGAAACCATTTTGTCGAGGTACACCTCGCCCTCTCATAGGGAATTGGGCCCTTGTGTGATAATGCCAAATCTGACCAGAATAATTGCCCTAAAATGAATCCTACCTAACAACTTTGCTTTGGTCAGATTTTGTCCACTAAAATTGGGATGAAATTTAAAATAAATATTTTAAAAAAAAATTCGTTTTCACGTGCGAATGACTCAAGTACTTTTTTTTTTTTTTTTTACTAAAAGAGATTGCTACAGGAAAAATATTAAAATAAAAAGTAAATAGGCTATATATAAGGTCCAAATAGCTTATTTAACTAAAATTGAAAATTTTTATTAAAATATACTAATAAGGTTTTAAAAAGTTGTATATAAAAATTAAAAAAAAAAAAAAAAACTAAAAACTAAGCTTATAAGTTCGAGTCAAACACACTCTTAGTACTTTTTTTTTTCAAAGAATTAAAACAAACTTTGAGCCCTTTTAAAATACTTATCAATAATTTCTTAGTAGCTTTTTATTTAGTTTTTTTTATAAATATAATGAAGTTTTATCAAATGACATCCACTCTATAATAATTAATCTTAGTTATTACGTTAAAACACCAAATATTGGTTTTTAATATTATAGGCGGAGTTTGAAATTCAAAAATTTTTTTTAACGACAAAAAATTTTACCCATTAAACTAATTAAAATCCACTCTTAGCACCTTTAGTTTTAGTCGATGATTAAAACTAGTTATATATAGTAGTGAAGTTGATTGGGATGGATATAAGTAAAACTAGTTATATTATTACTAACTTAAGTCTTTTTTTTCAATAAGACCAAACAATGCTATTGAGGTCTTGTTTTTTATAGAATTAAGAGACTGTTTTGATGGCCTGTTTCTGTAACTCAATTCTCAGTTTCCATAACTCATAACTCAAAAATGATGAGACCTATAGCTCAATATCCGTTCGGCTGCACGATAACTCTGTTTCCATAATTCTGTTTCCATCACTCAATTCTCTGATTTTTGAGTTATGAGTTATGGAAACTGAAAACACATTTTGGCAGTTTTCAGTTTTCATAACTCATAACTCAATGGAATTTTTGTAATTAAACACACATGGTAGGACCCATTACATTGTATTTTCAACTCAACTCCTGACACTGTCTCCTTCTTTTTCTCTTTCTTTCTTCTCTTGGGTTTGGTCTCCATTGTTCTTCCTTTTTTTTTTTTTCCTTCTTCTTTCACTAGGTTCGGGTTTCTAGGTTTCTTTTTTTTTTTCTTCTTCTTCTTCTTTCACTGGGTTCAGTCTTCAATTCTTCCTTTTTTTTCCTTTTTTTTTTCCTTCTTCTTTCACTAGCTTCGGGTTTCTGGGTTTCTTTCTTTTCTTTTCTTTTTTCTTTTTTTTTTTGGTTCTTCATCACAGAATTTTTTGGTCTGAAGCTACACTCCATGATCGGGTAAGGATAGGTTTGGATTTGGATTTGGGGTTTCAAAATACCCACATGAATGGGTTTCAAAATACTCATTCCTTGAACACAGTAGTTAGGGTTTCCGTGTGGTGTGCCAACTGAGACCGTGGACGAAGATCTCACATCGATTCTGTATTTGTTGATGGATGAAGACCGTGGACCGTGGACGAAGACCGTCGCTGTATTAGTTCTATATTGGCTCGTCGTCGTCGCCGGCTGAGGTGGAGGTGGAATTAGCCGTCTAATTGGCCGTATTTTGTTGTTGTTGTTGTTGTTGTTGTTGTTGTTGTTGCTGTTGTTGTTGCTGTTATTGCTGTTTTTGTTATTGTGGTTGAAGCTGGGTTCGGGTTAAGTTTTGGGAGAGTAACAGGGGTGAAATAGGGGAAATGAGAAAAGAGAAAATGGTGGAGCCCATAAAACAATTTTGCTCTGACCAAGTGAAAGGTATGAGGCCCACAAATAGTGTGAAAAATATTAAGTGATGAGAAGTGAGTGATGGTGTCAAACAGGGTAGGGTGTTTTAAGTGATGAATGATGAGTAATGAGTGATGAGTGATGAGTGATGAGTGATGAGTGACGGAAATTGAGTGATGAAAAAAAATGATCCAAACAAGCCCTAACTAACCTGATTCAATGTCGTGCTAAATAATAAATACCTTATATTTAGGAGTTTGTAGAGGTAGTTAGAAAAATTATTGTTAATGGCCAGATAAATTAAGCTTTTGTGGTTTGAACTTTGTAGTGAAAAAATTCTATTTTAAAAAATAATAAATAAATAAATAAAACTTTCCAAAGGTGATCCGGATTCCAAAGGAAAAGACCATGATCAAGGTTTGTGGTCCAAATTCAAATTTATTTCCTTCAATGTAGGCGCAGCCAATTGTAGATGTGGATTCTTCCTTAATGCTTGGGTTCACTATTTTCTTTATACTTTTAATTTTTTTTTAATTCTTTAGAGAGTTTGGGGCCTCATATCACATGCATGCTCTAGCTTTTTAACTCCATAAATACCAACGTAAGTGATGGGTTTTCAGCATTCATTCCTTCCCTTCTAAACACATTACCCTCAGCCCTTCTCCTACCTATCACACTTGCACATTCATCTTTAAGCTTGAGTTCACTTTCATACATCTAGTTCTGAATTCATGGCCAATGCAACTCGTACTTGCTTATTTTTTCTTTTGATCATTTTATGCCACGAACTTCTCTGCATTGAAGGGAGGAACTTGAACCCAAGGAAGAAGTTGGAATGTGCAAAATGCTTGAGTCCAAATACTAAAGGCATTGCAACGAAGCCAAGAAAAATTGCTGCAAGCCCAAGCAGTGCGAAAACCACAAATGATTACGTTGATGCTTTCCGACCCACAACCCCAGGGCATAGTCCGGGAGTTGGTCATTCCATTCAAAACTAAAGCATTTGATTTGCAAGATTTGGATAGCATGGTGTAACAGTTGTACGTAGTATTGCAGGTCATTAATAATCAATGTGTTGTATTTGGATTTCTAGTAGATGTTTGCACTACGTGTTTTTTTTTTTTTTTCTTCGTCTTGTATTTGGACCTTTTATTTAAATAGTTCTTGCTGTACTCAGGCTTATTCTCTTATATATATAGTTTGTTTTGTTGCTATGTTATCTGTATTCCACAACTCTCTCAAGGTTTATGTACTTCTTTTTTACTTGGTAAATTTATCACTCTTTTTTTTTATTTGAAAGATTTACTTTCATAACCCTCAGCTTCACTCACCTACCAATACTTATGGGGCTTGGAGGTCTCGTTGACCCAAAGGCCATTGATGAGATATTGAGATTGATATATCTTTGTAGAGAACATTTCCACATATATGGCCAAATTTGGCTAAACCCCCACATCATTTTCGTAGCTTTATATATAGTGATATACATAGCCAGTTGAACAAAAGGATATCATGAAACCTCTGGCATATATATGACTTCCATGCAAAATAAAGAAGCAATATTATAGTATCATAAAATATGTTTTTATGAATAATTCATAATTAATACGTGTGGGAAAAAAATCAGGCTAAAGAATCAAGTTAAGGACTTAATTACAAAATCAATTTATTCTCTACATGATCTTGTAGGAAACAATATTGACTTAAAAGCCAACTACTTTGTTCAAGGCATCAATGACTCTGATACCATGATAATATGAATTTAACCTTTTAATAATAATTCTAACTGTCAAATCAGTCAGCATACCAGAGAAAGATAGAAACGTAAATAAAACACATTGTTGTTTGCTGTTTGTTGTTAACTGTTATACAATGTTGACGTTGCTTGGGTATTTTAGAGGTCCCCAAAATTACTAGTAACAAGTTCCCATATGTTACCATATGAGACAATTACATAAACTGGAAGAAAGCACTTAAATATATTTTAATTTTCAGTTCACATGGCTTGAATGAAGACTGACATACATAAATTATTTATATTCATAAAATTCATTAACAAATTATTTAGGCATCAACAATATGTGAATTTCAAATGATTATAGATTCAAATTCATAATATAAGTGATTTGTAAACCCTTTTTTTTCTCTTATAACTCAAATATAATATGAATTGTTATTGTTGTGATTTGTGAATAGGGGAAGTGCATTTACACAAATAAAAGGTATAAGTTATGTTTGGTAATAGTTTTTGTTTTCTATTTTTAAAAACTGGTTTTTGGAAATATAAAGAAAAAAATATTTTCTTGTATTTTTAAAATCAAAAACATATTTGGTTAGTTGAATTTAAAGAAAAAAAAAAGATTTTTGAAGAAAAAAATAGAAAATATTAAACTATGTTATTACTAGGATTTAAACTCTAATGTTAACTTATTAAATGAGATAAATTCATTAAATTAAATGCGTATTTTCATTAATTTTTAAAAATTAGAAACTGAAAATAGCGTTTTGCATGTTTTCAGTTTCCTTTACAAATTGAGTTTTGAGAACAGTTTTTGTTTTCTTTTCATTTTGTGTTGCCAAACAAGTTTTTTAGTCTCAAAAATAGAAAATTGTTTTTGAAAACAGAAAATAAGAAGAAAAAAAAATTACCAAACATATCCTAAGCATCCACACAAGACAACAATACTTAACATGAATCAACTGAGTCCAAGGTTACGACCACAAGCAACACCAAAAAAAAACCCATTATCAATCATATGAATTCTAATTACTTTCAATAAAACTTCTCAATTCAAAATCACAAATTATCACGACAATACCTACAAAACACGCAAAAACAAACACAAACAAAAAACAAAAACTCTCAAAAACCAAACTCATTAACAAAGCTCATATAAAACAACAATATTTAACATGGTTCAACTAACTTCAAACCTACATCCATGCACGAGCAATGTCAACTAAAATCCACTATCAAAAATATAAATTAAAACCACTCTTAACCAAACCATGCAAACAATCTAACACACTCTCACAAACACAAGCACTCTTAAAGTCTCTCACAAGCTTCACACACAAAAACTTACAATCCCAAAATCCCAATACATCTCTCACACTCATACAATAAACTAACTCACACGTGGATATCTGCCAACCCCAAAAAAACTGCCAATTTATTTTTTCAAAGAAACTCATTCATGTTCTTATGAAAGTCTTCTCTCCCTACGTGGGAGAGGATCTTTGGGCTGAATCCACCAAACCTTTGCAACACCATCATATAGAAGATTTCAATACTTATTTGTTGGTGCACTACAAATACCTTTCTTGATAGATAATAGATTACTTCTTTAACAAGGAATAGGCTTCCTATTTATCAAGCAATCTGACTTGTGTATATTACAAACATGTTTAGGTGTTATTTTTCATTTTTAAAGTCTTGAAATTAATCATATATACTAGAGTCGAAGTATAGTGTAGCTTCTAATTACAAATTAATATTGTGTCAGTGTCCAATTCAATTTTTTTTAATTTCAATGTCAAATGACCAATTCATACTACTTAGTATAACAGCTAAGATAACCACCTCATTCACGGTTTACTTATATAAGATCACTTTATTGAATGTTTCAGCAACTAACTAATCGTGGTTTACAGCCTAATTTAATTTTAAAATATTATTACTACCAATTTCAAATTCTTTAGTACAAATACAATTGGTAAGTAATTCCAATTTATTACAAGGCCGGTGCCTAACAGCCTAGCAAACGTGTAGACAGAAAATGCTTTGCTTTCATTATGACGGCGCCAGACTATTCCTCAGTGTGAGGAGCCAATTAGATTAGATTAATTTGCTAGAGAGAGAGAGAGAGCACTTTTGTTATTTATTACGCTCATCATTAGCCTCTAAACACCGAATATTAGAGATCTTTCTAGTCAATAGCCACGATTCTATGCTCTAGCTCCTCTTTGAACTCAAAGGTCATTAGAAGTTTATTATAACAAGTTGACAACCCACCCACCCCTGGTATTTTGTATCACGGGCATGCGAGCTAGGTCTTAAAAAATGAAAACAAATAACGAACAAACAGACAAACTCACTGAAAACCAAGGCCATCTCTCAAAAGCCTACCATGTGAGGACCACGTTGTTCGTTGGACATAAAAAAGAATAAATGAATTCAACATTCTTTATACTATTTTACTATGGTTAGCAATGCATTGCAAGCGCCATCTTGAACCTATCGTTTTCCTAGAACTAGTGGTAGTAGAGCTAGGAGTAAAATTGAGTATCTGTGTATGAGTATGAACTGTGCATGTGTAAGAGATCTAACTCTCTCTCCCCACAAATCTTAGGTGGTTTATTGATTTGTCCTTTGTTTCTGGTGGAACCTTTGTATTGCTTAGACTTGTCAACACAGCTTATCGCAAGCCCTTGATTAACCACCACCAGGAAGAGAGCACTATCATATTGTGGAGTGCATGAGTCAAGACTCAAGAGACCAATCCCATGAGAATGAGATTAAAAAACACAATCCTAATTCTCAGAGTACTTTACAACCATCCCTAAGAAAAGAACTTAGAGAGTCCTAAACTAAATTATCAGTCCTTACACCAAACCCAATGCATCATCGTATTTCTAAACAAAAATATGCTCCATCTGGACCCTCTCACTGGAAAAGCGCTGTGGAGGGCTTAAGCCGACAGAGTCCACTAATTTTTGTCGTCATACTTTCACTAAATTATAAGTAAAACAATACCCAATGATCACTTCCCCAAGCTGAGGGGAGTACGGCCTTTTTTCCATTAACTGCAAGGGAATCATTTTTCCTTTTGGTGGGATAGTGACCATGTTAGCCTGGAAGCTTTTGAAAGGTTGGAGCTGCAAAAAGTTGTAAAGTTACGTTGTCTAGACAATAAAAACAAAATCAAAATGGTTAAAATATCCAATCCTTATAAATATTGAATGAACGGAGAAAACTAAAGTTACTTTAATTTAACTATAAAAAAATGATAACTGATATAGTAAATTAGTAATAAATATGATTTGTGTTACGTCAACACCAATATAAATAAATGGGTAAATTACAAAAACCTTCCTACAAGTTTAGGAAATGATACTTTGACTTAAATCTTTATGGTCCGTTTGGATTGAGAGGGAGTAGAGAAGATGTTAGGTTTTAAAAGTTTAGAACAATTGACAAATCGTAAGCACAAACTTGTCTAGGTATAGATTATAAAGTCTATAAGGTATATCAGATAATACTCAAGGTACTATAAGTCTGAATACAAGAAAAAGAAAGCTGCAAGTTTAGGAATTTGAAACATGTCAGGTTCGACCGATCGAGAAAAATGCTCAACTAATCGAAACACGGATCTGCAAAATTTTATTTAAGCCCATCAGCTCATTAAGCCCATTAAGTGATTAAGGTTTCAAACCTAATTCTCCTAGTATTTAAAGGAAACCCTAAAACATGTTTTAAAGTGGTTTTTAGAGAGAGAAGAGTGCTTCTTGTGCCTCCATTTGTAGATCTATGGTTTATGTGCCCAAAGCTCTTTAAAATCTTCTACCGGCAATATTCTTTGAAGAAACTTAAGATCCAGTGTTATAGAAGTTACTGTCGTCACTAGTCATCAAAGGTGCTAGAGATTTAAACCTTCAAGGGTCGTCTTGAAGTCACAAACTAGAGAATTTGTGTTGATGATCTAAATCTTTAAGTGGAGCTCTCAAAGTCACAAACGGGAGTGTTTGTGTGCAACAAATTCAAATAGAAGAGTCTGTGGATTCGAAATTGTGTGTGATCATATGAGTAAGTACTACAAAAGGTAGCATTAGAGTTAGGAAAAATATCTACTGTAAACACTTCCATTCTACTTAGTGAATTTGTTGCCTTGTGGATTGTTTAGGTTAAATCTTCCCCAAGTTTTTTACCTTGAAACTAGATGGTTTCATTGATTTTCCTGGGTCATCATATTACTTGTCTTATTTAATTTTCCGTTATAGGTCCATTTCAGAACAACTTATTTAGCAGAAATAGAAAACTTTTTGCTAAAAATATTGTAAATAAAGATAAAAACTAGCTGAAATAATACAGTGAGACTCATAAATAATACCAAAAAGTACAATAGGACCAATTAATAGTAACAAAAATAAACTAAATAGTAAAATAAGCTGGCTTTATAATCTGTTCCAAATGCAACCTATATGTGATATGATTGTTTGTATTTAACCTAGATTTAAATAATAAACCTAAGTAACAGCTTGGTTAATTAATTAAGTTAAACAATATGAGTGTTCAGGAGTCTAAATAAACAAACAAGTGGTATTAGAGTAAGTTCGCTTTGATTGGATTAACATCCTGAGTGAGATCCTTGATCCCTGTTGTCATAGATAATTTTAAATGTCTTACTACTTTTGACTGTGATAATTTGAATAAAAAGGACACTAATGCTTCTGTTGATTTTATTGATGCCTGTGAAACTCTTTGTAAGGAATTATATAAATCTATGAAAATTACTAAGAAATTCAAGGAAGAATTAAAATTGGCTAATCTTGAAAAAGAGAAATTGATTGTGAGATTGGATGAATCCAATAAAAAGAATGAATTTTTTGAGAAATCAATTTTCCTCTCAAGATAAAAAGATGAAAAGTTTGGAACAAGAGTTAGTTGAGTCTAAAGTTGATTTGAAAAAATTTTCTTGTACCAAACCTGCTGTTGATGATAGATCTGTTTCTGTTTCCATTAAGCCTAAAGATGAAAAAGTTTATATTCCTCCATTTAAGAGGAATCATAAAGAAAAAGCTTATTTTGCTAGGTTAGACAAAGGTAAAAGTTCTAATGTAGATGCTAAAATTTCTAAATCTAAGTCTAAACCTACTATTAAACTATAGAAGAAATCTGTTTTTGTGCCTACTTGTCATCTTTGTGGTGTTGTTGGTCATTTTAGTCCAAATTATTCTTTGTTGAGGCAAAAACCAAAATCTGTAACTAAATCTGCTATTAGGAATACTAATGTTCCTAAATTTGTTACTGTCTGTCACTTTTGTGGTGTTACCGGTCACATTCGTCCAAACTGTCATAAATTGAAATTTAAGCATTTTGTATTTCAATTTAGGATATATGATAATATTTCTACAACCATAAATCCAGATAAATTGTTTCATATGCTTTTGAAAAATTTAAGTTTGTTGGGTTGTGAAAAGAAACTGCAGGATTTTGGTATTTCTTAGAAGAATTCTGTAATCTCTCAAATACACTCAGTTTTTTATGGTTTTTCACCTACAAAGCTAAAGATGCGTGTTGTATGGGTGAGAAAAGATTTTCTAAGATGAGTGTTGTTTACTTGTCCTTAATTTAATTCTTTCAATTATTTGTATGCATGTTTTCTTTCAGTTTTTGGTTGTTTTGTTTTCAATTTGTTTTTTTTATTAAAAAAATCCAAAAACATTGAAAATTTTCAAAAAGACAAAAATATTTTATTTTGTTTCTTGTTTTATTTTTCTTGAGGATTATATGAATTATAATATCTGTCTCTTGACTTAGAACATGCTTAATATTGTGGAAAAACATAGAAAGTATGTGTTGCATAACTAAGCGCATGAGTCATTTCTGATTTTTTATGAGTACGTACTAGTTTGTACATGTACTCATGGGTTAATTATTCTATAGCTTAGTTGAGCATTGTCATACATTGTATTTGCATTTTAGTCATTTAGCATAATGTGTGCTTTTTTATTTTTGGTCATAACATAAAAAACATAAAAATATTTTTATTTTCTTTTGTATTGCACACCATTTAGTATGTGATAAAGGTTGGCCAATGAAACTTTACATTTCATGACTATATACCTTTTTTTAGTTTTGTTTTTGCATAATAGGCCAAAAACGTATTTACTCCTTATGATGAATTAATTGATTAATTAGCTAAGTTTATTAATTAATCAAATTAACATGCAAAGCGCGTGGTAGCACAAACAAATCACCAATTAACTAAAGTATGCAGGGGAAAATAAATTGATACGATGATTTGTTTATGAATGAGGAAACCTACACGGCAAAAACTCTACCAGGTGAATTTAAGGTCATCACTCCCGAGAATCCATTATTATCAAAACAAGCGGTTACAAATAAAGGAATCCCAGTACCTTATACCAACCTACAGTTGAACCTTTACCCAAATACTCAATTGAACTTATTCTGTAGTGACAATCTCTCATTTTAATGCACAACTCCTAGTAAGTGACTATCCAATTGCACGAATCCCAGTACGCAATTTGATCACCAACTTGAGAAGGATGTTGGCTGCAAAGTTCTTCTGTTCATCATACGATGAAGATCATGAAGTTACTTGGTCACAAAACCCTATGATGCACAAACGTAACAGCTTCTTCAAGAACTATGGCAAACTAGGTTTCCAGTTTCACACTTGTGAAATTTTCTCTTATGCAACTTGTGTTACCTTTTATGACCCTTAAAATAATTCTTATATATGTTTAGGGTTGTGAGAAAAGAAAACCCAAACATACATTCACAAATTGGATGAAAATCTAAACTAAAATTCTGAACTTCATAAATCTCAACAAATACCCTATCTATCAAGCAGCTATCGAGCCTCAGGCTGAAATAACTCTCTTTAAACCTCGATAAATGCTAGCTATCGAGGTAGCTATCAAACAATAAAATCTTGCACTTTCTAACTTAATTCTTGGACAGACTTGTATGGCTTTAACACTTGAACTTGAAACCTTATTTCTTAAAGCATTAAACACATCCTACTGAAATAACTCTCTTTAAACCTCGATAAATGCTAGCTATCAAGCTAGCTATCAAACTATAAAATCCTGCACTTTCTAACTTAATTCTTGGACAGATTTGCATGGCTTTAACACTTGAATTTGAAACCTTATTTCTTAAAGCATTAAACACATCCTAGATCTATCCAATTACAAGTAAAGTGCGTTTTATCAAAGGATTAGTCAATTACATAAAATAGTGACATATGTTCCTAACATTGAAACATATATGTCCTAACAATCTCCCCATTTGGCAATTCGTGATAAAACCACAACAAACAAATGAGATATGAGAGAAGTCATAAATCACTCAACTCATATTTACTTGTTGAATACAATAAAATCTATCCCAATACAAACTCTTGAAAAATTTTGCAAGAAGAGAGTTTATGACAAGTAGACATTGACAACCTGTATTTCTGAAACACTTTAAACAAAACTCATCAAGACATCTTAGTGTGAAACAGAAATAAAAGATTGCATACAATTTATAAGAAACATGTGTGTAAAGAAAGAAAAGAAACAACACATGGAGAGATAAGTGAAAGAACATACATCAATATATATAAACTAAATATAAGTACAATGTATGTCAAACTGATCACAAGACCAATATACAAGATATAATGTATCTGAAATGGAGAGAAAAGAAAAAGATACAAAAATCCTCACTACATCCCTCAGTATGCACACTCCCCCTAACAGAAATCTCCTATACTAACCCTCTCCCTATGTGTATGACTACTCTCATAACCAAAACTACTTCCCCTTTTTGTCATGAGTAACAAAGGATAAGAGTATCAAGTAGACATCTCGTCAGCATTGGAAGAGTTAACATCTCCATCCTCATCATCATCATCATCCTTGGATGCCTCGAAAGGAGGAGAGGGAGACTCCATAAAGCCACCAAGGCGAACCTATCATCTGGCGATACGGCCAACACGGGTGTTCACCTGATACATCTCAGTAGTAAGTGTATCAAGGCAAGCATCCATGCGTTGAAACTGCGTCATGATCGCATTAAGAGTCACACCTCCCGCAGAAGAAGAGGGAGCGGAGGTGGATAGAGGTGAAGGAGTGGGAGGAGCTGCCAACCCAAACCGCCTCGAATGTAGCTGCGCCTTGCTCCATTTAACGGTAGCAATGTCAATGGCACACATAACATGGAAGTGGTCAGATACAAGCAAGGGAATAGAAAAATGGCGTAAAATCCTCATGATAGCCGAAGGGATAATGAGCTTATCATAGGTCGTCGTATCCCTATATACATCTATGATGGAAAAAATAAAATGAAAAGGAAAATCTATAGTGAGATGCTTTAAAAGAGAAAGCAAAAATCAAGCATGGGGCTTAAAAGTCATAACCATGTTAAGAAACCTAGAGCCTTTAGCAAAAGCTGTACACGAGGTGAACTGACAATCACCCCAATCAGAGGGACGCTCATAAAATGAAGATATGAGTTCATCTTTGGACACAGTCCTTAGACGATCACAACTGGGGTAGTCAAGATACTCTACCTTCGGGACACGGAGCACATCGGATACAATATCCGGTGTGACCACAATGCGCGTACCTCGAATGCGAGTAATAAAAAGACGTACTGAATAATCAAATTCGTGCATGTTGGAGTAGAACTCCTGTATTAGCATGGATGGACAAGTAACTGAGACATCACACAGTGACTCCTAACCCCTACTGTAGATGATAGTGGATAGATCAATGTCGGAGAAATCCTACAAAATGACTTGGCATTCCAAATGAATGCCTCGTCTAGAGAAGTTCTCAAAGAATTCCAATTTGGCTTTCTCATCACAGAACCAGAAGTGAAAGGGAGTGGGGTCAGAAGAAGTGGATGCCCCGAAACGAAAAGGGTTTCAGGACGGAGTAGATTTTCATTTAGGTGCCATAACGCAACCAGGGAAGAAAAACTTGATCTAGGTCGAAAAATCCTTGAGGATGAAGTTTGGAGTGAGAGAGAGATGTTTAGGGAGGTGAAGAGACAACAAGAACCAAGAGAGATCGAGAGAAATGAGATCTGTATCGTGTTGACCCTATATATAGAAGCTCAGTAATTCTCAACAGATCGAGAGGTGTCGAGCTTTAAAAAGGTCGACAAATGCAGCTATCGAGCAAGTGTCCAGAGGTGTCCACAGCAAAAAGAAGCTTGATGGATCGAGGAGCTATCGAGCAACTATCGAGAAGCTATCGAGATTGCGATAAAAAGAAACTGAAGGGCTTGATAGATAACCTAGGTATCGAGAGGTGCCGAGGAACTGTCAAGATTGCTTAAAAACAGTTTTTCAAGAAGAGAAAAACACAGACATGAATGCAATCAAACATACAACTCAACCAAGGATCCAATCAACATTTTAAACTCTCTAAAACATCTCTCAACAACAAAAATGATAAGCACAAAGATCCCAAAACACACACACACAATAAACAAGTCTAGCCAATTTTATATTTCAAAAACAAGTTAAAACAGTTTAGTGAACACATATTAACACATGTATTCCTTATAATGGCCAAATCACATTGTATCTGCACGTGTATCAAGAGTAGTAAAGAATATTACGTGTTATGTGTGAAAAATATCGCAAGATTGTATAAGTGTTTACATGTTATAACGATTTAAGATATGAGAAAACCACTTTAACTCACACATAATCATAACTGTTTAATGGGACTATCACCTTAGAAGTACATCTTATAACTCCCACATCTCCTAAAATACACGCTTGCAATCATATATAAAGTATTTTGATCTTTTTCCTTTTTATTTTTCTTTGCATATTTTTCTTTTAAGCAAACTATGCATAGGCATATAAGAGATAGAAAAGAAATACCCAATTATGTTAAGCATTTGACATTCCACTTTTGCTATGCTGAAGTATACAAATGTCATTTCATGATTGACGAGCAACAATGGTGAGATGATTATTTATGTCTTTCTCTTAAGATTTTCTAGTCTTTCCCGTCAGAAAGAGTGATACGAGTGTTAAGTACAAAAGATCACTTAATCTTACTCATCACAAACACGAACCACAAAGCTCACTTACTTAGTTGTGCATGGAGAAGCTCATCTAAGTTACAAAAAATACAAAGTTTAGAAAACTTTGTTTCAATGGTCATCCGAGGTATACAAGTACCAATGTACACATATACACACTGTTTTTGTATTTTTTTATTTTTCAATTTTTTTAATTTTTATATGAAAAACAAAACAAAGAAAAACTAAAAAATAACCAAACAAAAACATGTTAAACAAAACAAAGCAATGCATAAAACTAAATGCAAATGTATGAGGACGAAGGAGAAAAGGAAGAGATCAATCCATGGAGATGACACTGATATTTTGACGAAAAAATTCAAACCATTTGCTATCAAGAAGTTTGGTAAACAAATCAATCTTCTAATCATCAATGTGAATAAACTCAAAAGTAAGAGTATCATCTTCGACAAGCTCCCTAATAAAGTGATGTCGAATTTATATGTGTTTAGTTCAAGAATGTTGAACCGAATTCTTAAAGATGTTGATGGCACTGGTATTGTCACAGTAGATGGTAAGATGCTCTTGACAAATACCATAATCATGGAGGAGTTTTTGCATCCATAGAAGTAGAGTGCAACAGCTACCAGCAGCGATGTACTCAACTTCTATAGTGGATAATGAGATGGAATTCTGCTTTTTGCTCATCCAGGAGACAAGATTATTACCCACATAAAAAAAAACCCTCGATGTACTCTTTCTATCATCAGCATTCCCAGCCCAATTAGCATCAAAATACACAGTTAAGACATCATTTATGTCCTTGCTGTACCACACACCAAAGTCGGCAGTGGTTTTGACATACTTTATGATTCTTTTCAAAGTAATCATATGAAACTCTTTGGGATTAGCCTGATATCTAGCACAAACTCCGACACTGTAACTGATGTCAGGTCTACTAGCAGTAAGGTAAAAAAGACTACCTATCATACTTTTATATAAAGAAGAATCTACACTTTTACCTAACAAGTTGACAGTAAGTTTGACATTTGGACTCATAGGGGTTCTGACAGAACTAGCAGATTCCAAACCAAACTTTTTCACAAGATTCTTAGCATATTTAGATTGAGATAGGAATATCTTTGAATCTTGTTGATGAATCTGCAATCCAAGGAAGTGAGTCAGCTCTCTTATCATGTTATCTCGAACTCAGCCTGCATGAGTTTTGAGAAGCTATGATTAGTCAACCCAAAGATGATATCATCAACATAGACTTGAACAACTATCAACTCGCTGTCTTCCCTTTTGATGAAGAGAGTCTGATCAGCTTTTCCTCTTATGAACCCATATGACACCAAGTATTATGTGAGCTGATCATACCAAGCTCTAGGGGCTTGCTTTAAATCATAAAGTGCATTCTTGAGGTACAACACATGATCCAGAAAGTGTGGATCAATGAATCCTTTTGGTTGAGCCACATAGACATCTTCTTTAAGGAACTCATTCAAGAAAGCAATTTTTACGTCCATTTGGTAAAGTTTGAACTTTAAGTGACATGCTAGGGCTAGGAGAATTTTGATGGACTCTATACAGACAACTAGGGCAAATGTCTCATCATAGTCTACTCTTTCCATTTATGAGTATCCTTGAGCTACAAGACGAGCCTTGTTACGGATCACATTACCCTCCTCATCAATCTTATTACAGAATATCAACTTTATGCCGATGATGTGCTCACACTCTGGTCTAGGTACTAGAGTCCAGACATCATTCCTCTGAAACTGAAGTAGTTCATCATGCATTACTTCAACCCAACTTTCATCCTGAAGAGCTTCCTCAACTTTAGTGGGTTTAACCTGGGACAAATAACAAGAATAAGACACAAAGTTAGCAACACATTTATCAACTATACGCTTCCTTAGTGTGAGTTCATTCATGTTTCCCACAATAACTTCAAGAGGATGATTTAACTTAATCCTGGAAGAAGGTCCTTTCTCTTTATGAGATTTAGAATCTGGTGAAGTGGATATATCTGTAGAATCTTCCACAGCACTTGGAGTACCGAGAGTACTTGGAGATGCAGGCTCTTGTTCAACAATTTCTTGAACTTCCTTTGGCTCAGGAGGAAGAATTTCTTTGAGAAATTCCTCACTAACTTTCTCAAAACCAGAATCTGAAGATTCATCAATAATAACATTTTGTTTCCATTACCTTCATGGTTATTTCGTTGTATACCCGATAAACCTTGCTTGTAGAGGAGTATCCCAGAAATATTTCTTCATCGCTTCAGGAGTCAAATTTTCCCACATTCTCTCTATCCTTGAGAATGAAACAAATACTTCCAAAATTCTAAAATACTTCACATTTGGCTTTCTTTCTTTCCATAACTCATATGGAGTCTTCTTGGTACTGGGTCTAAAGTACACCCTATTAACCGTATGACGTGCAGTGTTAACGGCTTCTGTCATGCCCCAAACCCCAAAGGGTCCAAAGCATGAGAAAGACATCTCAAAGTACCTGTAGATTTTTTTTCTTTCTTTCCTTTTTGACAATCCAATCCACAAAAATTATATCAAGTTCTAATATCAAAAATTATTATAATAATTCCGTTGAATATACTCTCAGAGTAAGTCAGAGCTCTAAGTATTAATTACAATGACCACTGGCCACAAAATAATAGAGATCTGAATAAATAATTACATATCAACAGCTTGTCTCATCAGTGAAAATAAAGTCACAACCACTATAATATACAAAAGAATGAGTCAAGCCTATTCTAAGATGTACAACATCTAATATATCTATTACAAAAATTCAGCCTCCATCAGTAGTTAGTCTAACTACTATTAGCCATCAAAAAGTTGTCTCAAAAGATTGTTATCTACTCTGAAAAGTTTATAAAATAATGGGATGAGACAGAGTCCAGTAAGTAGCACATTTAATGGGGGTAAGGGAAATGCAAGTTTCATCTTCAAAATAATAACGTGACAAGAATGATTAAAAAATGAAACACAAAGTTTCTCAAAGTAAATACCTTGAAACTATATACTATAATCTATGAGCATCAACAATATAATTTCCAATGCCATAATATCTAACATAAGATAAATTATCACAAATATACCATACTATCACATAAACCGGTCAGGGGATCCACCCATTCACAACTGGCATGATATTGTCCTCTCTGGTATGCAGACTCTTGGCCCCATGAACAGCAGCCTCACCCATACCCTCAAGATTTTTCTCTCCCCCCATGGGCAGCAGAGAAAGCGCGTTAAATAGGACCTCTCTTGCATGTGGTCTCTTGGCCAGCAGCACATAGTTCATATCCAAGTAGTTTCAGAAAACCTTAAATAATCTAACTTCTACAAAGTTTGTAAGGTTTTCAACTTCATTCTTGTCAAGAGATTTTTTATCAATTTCCCAAATAATACAAGACAAGATAAACATCTTTAAATTTTTTTAATACACCATAAAATCAATGATTTTCTTATCAAAGATCAAATGAAATATGCTCATTTTTCCATATCAACAATTTATGCATTTCTCCAAATGCAATACCAAATATGATGCATTTCCATATATAATCATATATATATTAAGGTTACGTCATAATAGTTTTTAGGAAAATATAATTTCCATAGGTAGTTTCCAAAAGCATGTCTAACCCAAAAACATTTATATAACATGGTTATTTTTCAAAATAACATTAAAAAGCTACTTACCTCGCAACCTTAAAATTCTAATTCTCCAAGCTCCAAAGAAATTAGCTAGAACCTAAATAATATCAAGTAAACATATCACAATAAGTATAGAGCTTGAAATTGCATCTAGCCACAATTTAGGAATTGCCAAATAATCACTTAATTAGGCAAGTCTAGCATCTAACCTTATCAATAATAATATATTCCACTTCCATAGTTTCTTAACAAATTTATTTACAAGGCATAAACTCCAATTATAAAGTTAACCCATTTAATATCATCTCGAACATTATAACTAGCTTCCATAAAATTTACACTACATCATTAAGAAACTCATGAAAGCAAAATCAATATATCTTCCAAGATAAAAAATTTAAAATTTCAACTAACTCTAAATAAACCCAATGACAATAGAAAAATTAAATTTACCAAACATCACATGTTATAACTTAAAACCCCTAAATTTTTTCACCTTACATAAACCTTAAGTAGTCATCAATAGCACAAAATATATACTCACTCATCAAATAATTCCACCAATACAAAACCCATACATAAAAACACATAAATATCACTTCCAATGCTCATAAATCACATGATGTATCTCTTTCCACCAAGAGACTCGGTTCTAGTTGGATCCATAAGATCCAGATTTAGTAGCTCCAATGGTCTGGATGTAGCAGATGTCTGAGTGCCCGGATGTTTAGCTTTCGTCTGTTTCCCAAGCTGACATGGTCCACACACCACATTGCTCACTCAACTGAGTTTTGGTATCCCCAAGATTGATTCATGCTTAGATACAATTGAAAGATGTTTGTAACTAACATGTCCCATCCTTTGGTGCCATAGATCTTCATTTGGTAAACGAATACTATTGCACACAATATCAGCATTAGGAACAAATCCATAACAATTGTCTAGAGTGCGAACACCACTTATGAGTTTCTTTCCAAACTCATCCATGACAAGGAACCTTCCTTTTAAGAATAGTACCATGAAGTCTTAATCAGATATTTGACTTATGCTCAACAGGTTCACCCTCAGGCCTTCTACATATAGAACATTTGCAATGTCCAACAGTCCAGGTAGAGAAATGATTTCCTTTCCTTTAATCTGTGATTTGCTCCCATCACCAAAAGTGACATTGCCACATTTCTTAGACTCGAAAACCTTGAAGAGAGATCGGTCTTCAGTCATGTGTCTTGAGCAGCAATAGTCAAGGTACCACAAACACATGTCCATAACATTAAATGTGAACTTCATCATGAAGTACATTTCATGCTTAGATGACAGATCAGTGGAAATGGTTAACAAGATGTATTAGAAAAAAAAAATCTTTTCAAGCCAGTTGCAACCATAACAACAGGGGTCAATGGATCACACAACAAAGATTAACCATAATCAAAATGTGCCTGCTCTGATACCACTTGATAGGCCAAAACGTATTGACCTCTTGTGATGAATTAATTAATTAATTAGCCAAGTTTATTAATTAGCCAAGTTTATTAATTAATCAAATTAACATGCAAAGCGCGTGGTAGCACAAACAAATCACCAATTAACTAAAGTATGCAACGAAAAATAAATTGATACGGTGATTTGTTTACGAATGGGAAAAACCTACACCGCAAAAACCTCACCGGATTAATTTAAAGTCACCACTCCTAAGAATCTACTATTATCAAAACAAGCGATTACAAGTATAGGAATCTCAGTATCTTATATCAACCTATAGTTGAACCCTTACGTCAATACACAATTAGACTTGTTCTGTAGTGACAATTTTTCCTTTTAATACACGGCACCCAGTACGTGACTAACCAATTGTGCGGATCCCAGTACGTGATTTGATCACCAACTTGAAAAGGATGTTGGTGTGAGAGACCGCGCCTCCGGCCCGTTTTATAGGATGTTGGGCCAAAGCCACGTGAATGGGTGGAGTCGTGTTATTACTTCTCAAAATTGAGGTTCGACTAGTTATATTTTCCCTTTTAAATTAAGAGTTTTACAATGGAGTCATCACTTATTAAATTATTGGAATAAATAAGAAAACCAAAATTGAAAAATTCCTCATTTTATTAATTTGTAATTGAATTTATATTGATCATAGGAAAATTACATGACTTGGGTCCTAGATACAATCTAAGATAAAATACATGGGTTTGTTTCCTAGTTACAATCTAAAAATTGAAAATTACATGGATAAGTATTTGATCTACTAACCCTTAATCTAAGCTCAGAGGCTATGTTACAAGGTGGAAAGGTGTTAGGCATCCACCTTACCCGGTGAAACCGGTCTTCTAGACATGGTGGTCAACATTCATATCACATCATCCAATATGTTATCAATCAATTTGCATGTTGAATTTAATGTATGTGCATGTGATAAACTCTAATTCAATTTATTAAGTATGACATTTGAATTGAAAAATAAACTCTAGTGAATGTGTGTGGATGGTGATATCCTATATTCAAGAATTTAAAAGAATTATAAAACAAACATCTTTTTTATGTTTTTTAATGTAGATTTAAGATTGAAGCGTGTTATGCATGAACATGTGATGAACAATCAATAACATATAAAGAACATTTAAAAACATTCAAACATATTCAAGAGAATTTAAATAGTTACTATCATGCTTTAATTTTAAATTCTCATAATAGCAACACAAAAAAACAAGTTAGGGAAAGGAATTATACTTTCATGCAAGATCCATATGGTAGAAGATGAGACTCTTGGTAGAGGTCCTAAGGGTAGAGGAAAAGAAAAGTTAGGAGAGGAAGAGTAAGTCTCACTCAATACTTTGAGTCTCAGGAATGCCAAGATATGACAAGACTACTCAACTTCTTAGAACTCCAGAAAGGAGAAAAGATGGGGGTTTTTGTATTATTTGGAATGAAGGAGAGGGAGGGTTTATATAGTAGTGGTGGAGGAAATATAAATGGAAGGTCATTCAATGAGGGTTGACAAAGAATCATAAACCTAGACCTCATTTCAGCCTTGAGGAAAATCTGGTGCATTAAATGGAGAGATTGGTGGGAGTGAGAAGCAAGCCAAAATTTGGTTTTCCCATAACTTCTGTAACGGCCTATAGAGCCAACTTCGAAAAATCATATCTAATTCAATTCTGATCGGAATTGTCTCGTTCTTATGCACAAATTGAAGCCCCAGATGTCTAGTTTTAGGGAAAATTAACCTCATTCACAGATTCAAAATATTCTGAGAGATATCGATGAAATGGTGAGTAGAGGTCATTTGTTAGAAAATGGTTTCAGCACAATTAATATTAATAGGTCCCAAATTAGCTCCCAATTAACATTAAATAACTCCAATCACTCCCATTTCAGACTTAATTGGTTCCAAATTTACCCTTATTAAAAGATAATTGCACAAATTACTCATTAAATAATTAATGTTTAATTATCTAATTATTTAGATGTGTGCAACCTTACCATAAAATGCAGTCCTAACCAATCAAATTATGACACATCATCGTTCTTAAATTGATTATACTTATGACCAATTAAAATCAATTATTTATAATCACATATAGTTGAACTCAATTTGTGATAGTGCATCTCAACCATTAGAACTTGATTTGATGATAACTTTCAATCTGATGGTCTGATTAGGGTTTATGACTAGTTGATTTAATCGTTACAACATCAAGATCATTTTGATGAAATGAGATTAAGGATCTAATGACCAGAATCAGGATGCATATTTTCAAGGTAAAATTACTCTTTTACCCTCCATGTGAGGTTAAATACGGGTTGCAAAATGGGGTGTCAACAGTTGGCTGAAAAGTTCTTTTGTTTATCACACGATGAAGATCATGAAGTTTCTTGGTCACAAAATCCTATGGTGCACAAACACAGCAACTTCTTCAAGAAATAGGACAAACTAGGTTTCTGGTCACACTCTTCTTCACACTTGTGAAATTTGCTCTTGTGCAATTTGTGTCACCTTTTACAGCCCTTAAAATAATCCTTATATATATTTAGGATTGTGAGAAAATAAAACTCAAACATACATTCACAGATTGAATGAAAATCAGAACAAAAAATCTGAACTTCATAAATCTCGATAGATACCTGATTTGTAGAACAGTTGTCGAGCCTCGGGCTGAAACATCTCTCTTTCAATCTCGATAGATATTAGCTGTCGAGTTTTAAAATCCTGCACTTTCTGACTTGATTCTTGGACAGACTTACATGGCTTTAACACTTGAACTTGAAACCTTATTTCTTGAAGCATTAAATACATCCTAGATCTACCCAATTACAAGTAAAGTGCGTTTTGTCAAAAGATTAGTCAATTACATAAAATAATGACATATATTCCTAACATTGAAACACATATATCCTAACATTGCACTTCACTAGTTTGTGCTACTTTGTGCTTAATTATGTGATTTGTATTCAGTCTTTATTCAAACAATCTTGATTTTGATATCACATATTTTGATAATAAGGACTAAAAAATCTTAGAAGAAAGGCATAAAAGCCGTGCTTGGTAAGGTGTAGCACTTGCACAACAAAATAAAATGAGGTGTTATCTTAAAAATAAAAAATAAAAAGGTTGTAACAAGGGTATTTTCTTTTCTATCTCTTGTATGCCCATGCAGGATATCCTTGATTGTGCTCAAAAAGAAAAATAAATACATATAAAAAATTAAAAAAACCAAAAGCAAAAAGTGCCAAAATGATTTTACATGATTGCAAGCGTGTTTTTTAGGAAATGTGAGAGTTATATAATATAACTCTTTATGTGATAGTTACTTTCAAAGCAATGTAATTGATAACGTAGAACATTTGCTTAAATTCTATCTACATATCACCTATTTTGTGTTTTGTACACTTACTAGTTGCACACACTACACACAAATCTTTGCTAAATCTTATACATGAGACTGTGTGTATTGTCTAATCTAGCCATCTTTAATTGCAAAAAATTTGCTGTGCAAATGCAATTTTTGTTTTGAGTGGAAATTTTGAAGAAAAATGAAATTTTCATATTTTAGAAGTTTAAATTTTGTGATTTTAACTTCTTGATTGGTTTTGATATTTGCATCTGAGTGGCATCATGTTTTTAAAACTTTTCTAGATCAAGTGCATATGCATTAAGTCTCAAAAACTGCTCTTAAAGTTGTTTTTCAGCATAAAATTTCTAGATTTTTAAAGTTTTAGAATTTACATTATTCGACCAATTGAAAATCTCCCACAACCAATCGAAACTGTGAGCTTTTGTATTCAAAATTCTCTGCTTGACTTGATCGATGCTTGATCGATGTTCGACCAATTGAAACTAGAAAATTTCCAGTTTTTAGGTTCCTAACCAATTAGTCTTTTCATGCATCATTTGTGATTGGATTCACATGCATTGCACATATAGATAGGACATGCATTCCATTGTTTCCTTTATCTATCTTGCATTTTTGCAATCATATCTCTCATAGTTTGGTTTCACACACAACACGCATACAATTTGCTAAATTAGGTACTTAACTTGATCTAAAAATTAATTAATTAATTTTTGAGTTCTGTACATTTTAGTATATGCTATTTTTCTTGATGTGTGAACTGTTAAAAATTGGGAATATTTTTTTTGAGAGATATGGTGGATAATAAATGTGCAAATATTTTCTCTACTCTTGAGGTTGATTTGAGTTCAAAATACCTTGACACATGAAAACACATTGCATGCTGAATTTCTATATCATAGAGATCTATATTATATAGTCTTAACTAATTGTGCTTGGAGGATTTGCATGTATCTGTATATGGGTCACATAGTGTCAAGTTTGCATATATTGAAAGAGAGAACATTTGTATTCATGTGTATCCTTTTTTTCTTTTTCTTTTTCTTTTTTTTGGTTTGATGTGTGTTTCTTTATTTTTCCCTTACCTCCTAAATTTTCCACAAAACTACTTTTCCCAAAACCTGTTTTGTTTTTCCTATTTTTATAGGGGGAGAAAGTTGTTTTATTTAAAACCTATGTTGTTCATATGGGGAGTTGTTGTTCTTCATAAGGGGAGTTGCCTCTATTTTCTATAAGGCTAAATTGTTTTGTGTTCCCTTGATTCTCTATTTTCTCTTATCCTCTGTTCTGTATGTTTAATATCTACTTTATGTTTGAGTTATATTTGTTAATACATGACAAAAAGGGAGAGAAATAGATGAAATTTGGAAAAGGTTTCTAACTGTTTTTATTGAGGGGGGAGATGAAATTATTTTTGAAAGGGAGAGAAAATAAAAAGTTTTTTTTTATGTATCTAACTCAGGGGGAGAGTTATTTTACATATTTTTTATCTTTATAATTCATTTTGTTTATCTGTCTTTATTTCCACACATGCGTTGATGTGCTTTTTTGAGTGTTTCAGGAAAGATATGTACATTCTGATCAAGATCTTTTGCCTCTTCTTGCAACTTTTGGGTTCGAAGTATTAGATTGGAATTTGTGATGTATTTGGATATTTTATTATAATTGGGTTGTTCTTATATTTGAGAATTTCATTTTGTATGTAAGTTTTGTCACTGATTGCCAAAGGAGGAGATTGTTAGGTTCTAAAAATTTAGAACAATTAGCAAATCGTGAGAACAAACTTGTCTAGGTATAGATCATAGAGTCTATAAGGTATATTAGACAATGCTCAAAAGTGCTGCAAGTCTGAATACAAGAAAAAGGAAGTTGCAAGTTCATGAATTTGAAACATGCCAGGTTCAACCGATCAAGAAGAAGGCTTAACTGATCAAGACACGGATCTGCAGAATTTTATTTAAGCACATCAGCTCATGAAGCCCATTAAGTTATTAGCATTTCAGATCTAAATGAAACCCTAAGGTACGTTTTAAAGTGGTTTTTAGAGAGAGAAGAGTGCTTCTTGTGCCTCCATTTGTAGATCTAGGGTTTCTGTACCCAAAACTCTCTAAAATTTTCTACTAGCAATATTCTTTGAAGAAACTCAAGATTTAGTGTTGTAGAAGTTGCTGCCATCACTAGTCATCAAAGGTGCCAGAGATTTAAACATTCAAGGGTGGTCTTAGAGTCACAAACTGGAGAGTTTGTGTTGATAATTTAAATCTTTGAGTGGAGTTCTCAGAGTCACAAACGGGGGTATTTGTGTGCAACAAATTCAAATAAAAAAGTCCATGGATTCGGAGCTGCGTGTGGTCACGTGAGTAAGTACTACAAGAGGTAGCATTAGATTTAGGAGAAAATCTACTATAAGCACTTTCATTCTATTTAATGAATTTGTGGTCTTGTAGATTGTTTAGGTTAAATCCTCACCAAATTTTTTACCTTGAAACTGGATGGTTTCATTGGTTTTCCTAAATTATCATATCGCTTGTTTTATTTAATTTTCCATTATATGTGATATGATTGTTTGTATTTAACCAAAATTTTTATAATAAACCTAAGTAATAACTTGGTTTATTAATTAGGTTAAACAATCTAAATGTTCAGGGGTCTAAATAAACAAATAGAAGAGTTAGCCGAAAATTAGAAAATTTTTGACCAACTCTATTGTACTCCCCCATCTTCTCTCCTCAATCCAAATAGGCTATAAAGGAAATGACACTCTTCTTCCTTGAGATTTGAGAAAATCAACTCATTAGTCTTTCCATTAATATCAACAACAGAAAATATATTCTAAATTATATATATATATTCCAAATAAATTACAACAATAGAATATATATTCTAGATTTTTTTTATTAAAAAAAAAATCCCTTAACCAAACTCTAATATGGTTTTGATTTTTTTTTGTTTTTTTTTTTTTTTGTTAAATATTGTTCCTTGTCACAAAAGCTTGGCTAGGGTTTGGTCAAGGAATCTATTCAAAATTTAGAATATTCTGTTACGATTATTAATGAATGAATAATGTGTTGATTTTCTCAAACCCCAAGGGAATGGGGTGTCATTTCTCTTTAAGGTTTGAGGTGGAGTGTCATGCATTGTCCCAAATCTAATGAGTAGTTTGTGTAATTATTGTTTTGCTCTATGTCTTATGCAATAAAATTTGTACTATTCCTAGCTAGATCATTCTAATTGAATGAAGTACAAAATTAAGATCTTCTCTTTAGAATAATTCCACCATATAGTTCTTAAAAATCATATCCACATTTAAAATGAGTATTTAGATTTTATCGTATCATCAACCTTTTTATTAAAAAAAAAAAAAAAACAATTGACTATTACAATTTTAGTATTCATTTAAAATATTCATAATTTGGAAAAATCTAATCCACTCATTTCAAAATGAATTAATAAAGTTTTAAAAAATCTTTAGTGGAGTTACCCTAATAATTTCAAGGTTCCTAATCCGATGATACCTTAGTATGTGTGAAATTCCTATGAAAATGGTCTATCATGTAAATGAATGATCCAAATCTATACATTAGATATAGTATGGTTTTATTGAATTTTCAAGGAAAACCATATTTTGGGACATTTCAAAACAAATTTACTATGAATGCAATTTTTGTCACAACTTATTAAAATGGCAAGTTGTGAACTTGTGATTAATGATAGACAATCATTTTTACAAGGACTTACCACTAATAACACTTTTATTTTCCATCATTTATAACTTGCCACATTAAAAAATAGTAAAAAAGTTGTGGAATAAGTTGTGTCGTTAATGTAATTCAGTGAAGGAGTGGATCAATAAAACGGAATGAAATATCATATATGTATTCTTGAAAGTCTGTTAAAATAAATATTAGGGTTAGTGGAATGATTAGTGGGAAGGTTCATCGTTATATGACCCTAATGCAGTCGACCTTTGTGTTGTTTAAAAAGAAAAGGAACCATTAACGACGAGGAATTAATTTGAATACAAATATCCCAATAGAATTAAAGATCCTACAGAATTGCGAACTCGGGGATATTAGGTCAAGGACCTAAAAAATTATATTTAATAGAAAAGTTGAGGAGACAGTTGCATGTGGTCAAGGGACAAAAAGAATACATACAACTTGGCAAAGTTAGATGATTTTAACCTTTGTTAAGTTTAGCATTTGAGTCTGTGAAAGTTGAAAAGGTTAATAGCTTAGGAGTCTTTTTGTGAAAGTATCGAAAACAACGTGTTAAGATATCATTTTAATACATATTTTAGTGTACCAGTTTTAACTAAATTAATAACTTATTATTCGATTCTGATTACTATTACCCGATATGGGACTCACTTAATCACCCTATTAAATCGTCCACATGTTAATATTCTATCTCTAATAAACTTTTCATACCTGAGAAGTTGGACAGAAACAACTGTTAATATAAGCCGCCCAGCCTTTCTTTTTAGTTCTGTTCCTTTTTTTTAGTAGTATACTATGTTTTATCACACTTTAAGGAATCTTCCCACTTGAAAGGATCCTCATTTGCTTGGTTAATTTTGACACTCAACTACTCCATTTCAAAAGGGACTTTTAGGCTCTTAAACCCTTCTATAAATACCATACACCACAACAGAAGAGGTATAACTCTCTCACTCTCCCACTCTACTCTCAATTGGCTTAGTACGAAATATCTCTCTTTATTATGGCAAACACGCTCAATGTTGTTTGTGCTTTCCTTCTTGTTTTGGTATTGTATCATGGAATTTTAGATGTTGAGGGAAGGCATTTGAAGTCTGATCAGGCGGCGTGCAATAAATGCTCCATGCACGTGAACACCTTGACTGTAGCGAAGGTAGGTGACCACACTAACCAATCAGAGCAGACAAGTAAGATGGAACATGTCGATGACTTTCGACCCACAGAACCAGGTCATAGTCCTGGCGTTGGTCACTCTATCAACAGTTGAACTTCATTAGTTTTCTCAATTAATCAGTTTAGTTTGTTGTACGTTCAATTCGATCCATTTGTGCTTCTTCAGTGTAGTGTATATAAAGTTGTTCTCAACCTCTCTCTCTCTCTCTCTCTCTCATTAGCACAACTAGCAATGGTATGAATTAATTAAAAATCAATTAGAAAACGCCCTTTATGTCAAAATAGCTAGCAGCTAGCTTAAGCAGCGACATACAAAGAGTTGATGACAAGGATTTAATAGAGCCTTTTATACATGATCAAAAACTCGAGAGGCATAAAAGTCCATGCAAGTAATTTAGGAAAAATGTTCTCCTATTTACTTCATCCCATGAACTGACGTTCAAGAGGAAAAATGTTTAATAAATCTCACCTTTATGATGATAGCACAGATCAAATTTTAGTAGCTTGAATTTTTGAAGGATTCAAAACCAATAAATAGTAAAATGAATGTTTACCTTACGGATGAAACTATTAGTCTAACAATAACAACTACAACTGGAGATTCATACCACCGACATACCCCTAGTTTTATGTTCTATTATTCATCTTTTAAAGTAAAAGTATATGAACAGTTCACTTTATTATCTAGCTGCTAGCCGACATTTGTAGGAAGAGAGAAGAAGCCCAAAACTATGGCATCCCCGGAGCTCCGAATACAAATATGCAGCGGTGCTGGTCCACCAATGCTGTAAATAAAGGCCCT
Organism: Quercus lobata; assembly: GCF_001633185.2. NCBI lineage: Eukaryota > Viridiplantae > Streptophyta > Magnoliopsida > Fagales > Fagaceae > Quercus > Quercus lobata. Next base: position 42,201,938 of record NC_044909.1, read on the forward strand.
GTTCAGTGGCGGTTTCAGGAATTTTTTCTAGGGTGTTCTTTAAGAAGCATAAATACAATTTAATAAAAAGGGAATTTTATATATTGACAACAACAATAATCAAAAAACACGCAAATATATAAAATTTACAATTGTCTTCTACGAGTTTTCATATTTTGAAATCGTTGCATGATAGTTTCATTATCAATCATACAAGCTACATCTCTTAGAAGATGAAAATGAATCTTGCATAGGAGATGAATCTTGGGTATATGGTTTTCTTATCAAATATTTGTCCATAATTCTAGTAAAAGAATAAATAATAAACTATAAGTTCATTTGAAATATTAATAAAATTATTAATTATTATTATTTAGTTGTTTCATTAATTTGTTTGTCTTTTATAAACTATAATTTGTTATATTGTTGTTTCATTAATTATAAAATTATTATTTGTTGTTTAGCCTAACATAATAACATAATTTAATTTGTTTGTCTTTTATAATGTATTTGTTAATTAAATTATTATTTAATATTTATTAGTTGCTTCCCCCAATTAATTATTAGTTAACTAAATGATTGTTTATTAGTTGCACTATTGCACTAGCACACGCACCCCATGTGCATTTACCACAGCCCCATGCCCCCATCCACCCCCCAATTCAACAAACAAGCCCTAATGCCCCATGGCCTCCAATCACAAGACTAGAGCCAATCAGATAAAATCAATTAATTGTATCTCACAATTCTCACCAAAAGACACCAACACCAACACTAAAAGACAATTAATTGTATCTCACCAACACCGCCAAAAACAAGGGCAAATATTAATATAGTTATAAATAAAACTAAGCAAAAGCAACAGACAATCACAGTGAGAACAGAGAATCAGATAAAAGTCTTAAAAAGAGAGAGAGAGAGTCTCATTTCATAATTTCATTTCACTTTCATTCTTCAGATAAAGAGAGAGAGACTAAGACAGAGAGAGACTGAGTCAGAGATGAAATACCTTGAGGTTGAGGGAGCACCAGAGCAAGGAGGACTAAGGCTGAGGGTCAGTGTCGTCAAGCATTGGGCAGCACGTCGAGGTGAGGAAGACTGATCTCTGATCCGATGTGTTCTACCGTTCTGAAGCTCAAGTGAGGTTCGATCTGGCTACCTCCTTCTCTGATCCATTGGTTCTATAGACTACTGCTCTAGAGCTTTCAGTATATTGAATTAGGTTTTTTTCTTTAGGTTAGGTTTCTTTCTTTCTTTCAACATCTATTAGTGTTTGGTTGCATTGTTCGTTGGTTTCTGATTTCAGTATATTGAGTGTTAGGACATATGTGATTCACTTGTTAGGAATATATGTCACTGTTTTTATGTAATTAGCTAATCCTTTAACAAAACATATTTTACTTGTATTTTTATAGATTTAGGATGTATTTAATACTTCAAGAAACTTTATTTCAAGATTAAGTGTTGAAGTCATACAAGTCTGTCCAAGAAACAGGCTGAAAAGTGCATGTCATTAAAGCACAACAGCTAGCCATCTATCGAGCTTAAAAGAGGTGTTTAGCCCCATGGCTCGATAGCAACTTGACAGATAGGGTGTCTGTTGAGATTTATGAAAAAAAAAAATCAATTTTGTTTTGACTCCAATCCGTGTTTATGTGTTTAGGCTTTCTTTTCTCATAACCCTAGACATATAAAATGATTATTTTAAGAGCCTTCAAAAGTGACACAAGTTGCACAAGTGTTGAGCAAAGTTTGTTCAAGTAATTTGTGACTAGAGACAAAGTTTTGCTCTAGTTCATCATTCTTGTGAAGAAGTTGCTGTGTTTGTGCACCGTAGGGTTTTGTAACGAAACATCTTATTGATCTTCATCATTGGGATAAACTAAAGAACTTTGCAGCCAACAACCTTCTCTAGTTAGTGATTGAAGTCACGTATTGGGATCCGTGTAATTGGTTAGTCACGTACTGGGAGCCATACATCGAAAAGAGAAATTGTCACTACAGAACAAATCCAATTGGATATTGGGGTAAGGGTTCAACTGTAGATTGGTATAAGGTACTGGGATTCCTTTACTTGTAACCGCTTGTTGTGGTAATAGTGGAATTTCGGGAGTAGTGACCTGAAAATCACCCAGTGGGGTTTTTGCCGTATAGGTTTTCCCCATTCGTAAACAAATCACCGTGTCAAATTTATTTTCCCCCGCATACTTAGTTTATTGGTGATTTGTTTGTGCTACCACGCATTTACATGTTAATTAACTTAATTAATTCAATTGGCTAAATTAATTGGTTAATTTATCACAACGGGTTAATTCGTTTTTGGCCTATCATTGGGTTTCGGTTTGTTTGGTTTTTTTTTTTTTTTTAATTCGTGGGTTTGCTACCATCTGTAATCTGTTGGGTTTGCTTTACCTTGTTTTTTTCTTTAGATTAGGTTTGCTTTACCGATTGATGTTGGGCTTTTTTTCCCGGTGGACTTGCTCTGTTACAATTTTTTTTTTCTTCAGATTTTAGTTCAAAATTTTTTTTTTGGGCTTTTTTTTTTTTTTTTGCTTGAAAGTAGAACAAATAATTTTTTTTTTTTATTTGAGGGTGTTCCTAATTTTTTTTAAAGGGTAAACAAATAAAAAAATTAATTATTATATATAATTTTTTTTTTCAAGTCAAGGTGTTCCTAGGAATACCCTAGACTGAACGTGGCGTCGCTACTAGCCCTGTTGTTATATTTATCAATGCAAATGGGTCTAGGTCAAATTAAATAGGTTCAAATAAAAAAACGGTTCATTTTAAAGGGGTTGTGACCAAGTCAAGTCGATCTGATTACGGGTTAGATAATCAGATTGCATGTTGACTCATATTTTTTCATATAAAGAAAATTTTTGAATAAAAAAACTAAATAATAAAAATAAAAAAATCCTCAAAAATCAAATTTAAATAATACATGATTCTTAAGCTTTACACAATTAAAAGCTCATTAATGATATTATCGCTATAAAAATTAGGAGATTTTTCATTAAGTGCTCCAAAACAATGTAGTTTTTATTATTTTTTTAATACATTTTAAAAAATCCATAAATTTATAAATAAATAAAAAATAGAATGGTAAATGTCCAAAACTCTGATAGCATTATCGAGCAATAGGAGCACATTCCTTCAACTCTCCTCTCACATACAAAATTTGTTCTGCTTAGAGACAATGAAAGAGATCGATGTTGGTTCACTCATGATAGATGAGACCAGAAATTGCAAGGAACTTATGAGTTTTATTGCAGAAATTTGGAATTTAGACCAATGTTCTAAGCCTTTTATACCAAATTATTTGAAGATGTTTCGATCAGAGTTTCTTGATACTCTGAAAATTTATATTGTAAGCTCATTTCCTTTAATCTTGTTGCCTGTAGTCTAGAAAGAAAACTTCCTAGTGACTGTTATTTGATTTAACATAGTCATTACTTTTGAATGGTTAACATCATGTTACCTTTACATGATTAAGCATTTGGAGTGATCTACTAGCTTATATAATTGGATTTATATTAATAATAAACTATTTAAAAATAGATTTGATTGCAAGTAAGACAGGTTGACTTGACCCCAAAAAAAATGGGTTGAGTACGGGTCAACTAGTTTTTATTCCAAGTAAAAAAATTCTTTGGTTCAGATTAGGTATTTTTCTTTGAATTACCAGGTCTAGATCCAATTTTGCTAGGTCTAACCCCTGCTATTAATCCAGCCAAACCACTTTCCTAGAAACCAAACAAAGTCCAAATAATTTAGAAAAATAAATCCCAAGAAAATTATCAAATTTCAAAGCTTCAAAATAAAATCATTTAGATATCTATTATCCAACATTGAATTTTAAATAATAATAATAAAAAAATACTTTGTTAGGGTTTTAGTATTAGCTCATTCTATGACAATTTCTATTTAATTCAATTTAAAATTATTGGTGTATTTTTCTCTTTGTAAGAGAGGAATTAATTCTATACAAGAAGCAGCTTGAAGAAGGCATTTATGCCTATCAAAAAAAAAAAAAGGCATTTATGTGCAAGCTTGACTGTCCTATTGATTGAGATGCCAATTTTTATTGTTCCTCAATTGATTCTCAATTAATGCTTGACCAATCGAAATTCGCATACTCTGTTTTTCAAGAATCTGTTTATAATTAGATTTTATTATTTATTTTAACTCTACTTAAAACACCTTTATGAAGCCTATCCAAGAGGTTGAAGAGGTAGAAACTCAGTTTCATTCAAAGAAAAAATTCAGCCTCCTTCCCGTGAGCTCCCATGAGAACTTTAATTTGTTTTACTTATCAGTGTGTGATTCAAAAGCTTGAAACCACAAAGCCTTCATCTTAGTGAATTCATTGGAGATCAAACCTTCAAGAGTGTGCCTTGGAGTAGGCCAAATGCTCTGATTCGTTGACATGGACAGGTTGCTCATGAAGGGATCCATATACGAGAAGTTTAGATCGAGTTTTAAAGTTATTATGGGCCGCAAGAGTGAGTTTATTAACAAGGTCATAGAGTATATGTAAAAAGTGTTTTGTTCTAGATTGTAAACTCTTTTTCATTTAATGGATTTTCTTAATTGGGATATGTTACCACTTAGCCCCTTCACTTGAATTTCTTTTGGAAACATTCTCCATTTGTTTTTCTCTTTGTCATCATATTGTTGTTTGGTACTTTTATTGTCTTAGTTGCTTTGTTTATAGATTTGGTGACTTGCTGTTTTTATGGTTATAATTATGATCACATAATTTAATTAATTGAATATTATGTCAAAAACCCACTAGACAATAAATAATGGGATCTGAACCGGAGTTTTTATTTTTCACACTTTTGTTTATATGTAGGAAATTTGTAATTTTTAGGAAAGAAATTATTAAAAAAAACCAAAGGATAATATAAATGGTTAGTTTTTACCTTTTAGTGATGGACAACACTGCAACACTAGTTAATATAACATATTAGGAACAACACTTGACCTAAAGGAGTAAGCGAATAAGTTTGAGCGCAACTATGTTATATTAAATACTCACTCTTTTCATTATTATTCAATTGAGATTTCACTACTCAACTAACCATGCTATTTAAAAGTGAATATTCCAATAGTTGGTGTATTCAACATTGTTTATGTGTGACTATTGCAAAATTCAGGAGTGTATCTGAGAGTTGTAGATATTTTTTTTTTTCTGTATTTTCCTTTGTGCACTTGAAAACAAATATATATACCTTCTAAGTGCATATTAGTTTACTGATAATGATACTCTATAACAAGTACATTAAACTCCAGTAGAGGAACTGATTAGCAGCAACCAAAAGAGAGCTAGAGCATCGATTTAAACTCTGTACGAGAGAGAGAGAGAGAGAGCGAGCCAACATGCAATTTAGAATCGCACTCCAAACGTTGACTGGAAATGCAAGGAAAAAGAGTTGGGTTGACGACAATAGGCTATTGAAAAGGTAGATACTTTAAAATCAAAAAAAGTTTATGCCGACATGAATAATATTAATATTCTTTTCGGTGCCTACTATACAATTTAACTTACTCCACAAAATAAAATTTTTAAAAGTGTGATGTAATGAAAGTCGGCCATTCAGACAAATTTTAACCAAATTTTTGTGTGCATATAACGTGTTAGTGTGCCTCAAACACCACCCCCCGCGGCCCCGGTTAAGTTTCGGTTTGGATTTAACTTGAGCTTATTTGCTTAGTTTTTAATTATTATGTACAGTTTTTTATAACTTTTTTTTTAATCTCATTTTATCAAATTACAAGTACACTTTATGACATTTTCAACAACAAAAAATTTTAGCAAAAAACTATATAAGTTGCACTAAAACAGACTCTATGTAGGGTACTATACTACTCATCAAGATTCTTGAAATTAAACTAATGCTAGCTTTTCTACTAGCATTACTCAAATAGTCAAATTGTAATACAAGTTGTAATCATGAACACTAATAAGAATTCAAAACCTGAAATATGCTTCTTTGGCCCCACATGCACTTATGAACAGTGGTCGTTAAGTTAGTTTAAGGCTTTAGCTGAAAGCAAAAATTTGCACATTCAACCCCACTTTGATTTTCCAGAATTTTTAACTGACGAGACAAAAGACACTTTTAATACTATATATATTCTTATTATAATTAATGCTTAAAGAAGTACTTTCGTTACGAAAAACAAATGGAGAATGTTTCTATTTATAGAGTTCTGGTCTCACACGGAGACAAAGCCTTGTGGGTGGGTTCAACTCTATATGTATATAAAATTCGCAAGTTGATGCATGCGCTTTGTAGTTTGTGCCTCTTTGTGATTCTACTCTTTTGTCTTTTAAAAGTTCTTGGAGAAGTTAGCCTTGACCTTTTGAACAGAAAGTGTCCATCAAATTCATGCGACCTTCATGATCTTTTGAACAGAAAGTGTCCTATGAATTCTGTGGTGGATCCAGTCGAGCACTATCTCAAATGTTATAACTTATAAGTAAGATATAAAAAATCAATGATATTTTTGGTAGGACTGCACTATCTCAAATGTTAAGTAAGATATAAAAAATCAATGATATTTTTGGTAGGACTGTTTTCTTTCTTTCTCTCTTTTTTTTTTTGGGGGTGGGGGGTGGTTAGTTCACCACTCTATCATATTCTGTCGTATATAGCAATAGCAATAGCAATAAAAATAATTATGATTTTCAATATATGATTATCATAGTTTCCACACCAAACAAAAAAATACTAATAAAAATACTACTAATACAACCATTCTTATTATTAAAATAGTTAACATATACTAATATGACAATTAATGTTAAGTTATACGATAACAACTAAGCATTGAGTGTCTTTTACATAGTCATTATATGTAGTAGCATAATGTATGTTGTCATAGTCATTATATGTAGTAGCATAATGTATGTTGCTTAACTTGGATGCTCAAATTCAACAAATTTAGTGACAAAAACATTCACAAATTTTATACAACGATTAAACTGGTGTTAATAATAGGCCCATATAAAAGTAATATTACTCTAATCATAATTTATCACCTTTTATAAATTATAAAAAAATTTCTAAATAACTAATATTACTCAAGGACATTAAAACTTCCATCTCAATACAAATATTTATACAATACTTTAGAACTATAACATTGATGTACTTCATTCTCTCACCTAAGAGTGAGTCCCATTAATTAAATTGATTGTGCGTTCTACTTTTCATAAGAGGAGACGAAATATGCCATTATTATACTCCTACCATGAGATAATCTATGATTATTAATTAATTTCTCTCTATTCTTATTTCAAGGGAATAATCACATCAATTGTTTTAGTACTCTCTTTATTTGGAAAAAAATGTTAAAGTTGTTTCTAATTTTATTATGAAAAGTTTATAAATTTTAGTTATAATAAATGTGATTAACACTACATCAAAAACATAACTAATAAATTACTTAATTATTTTTGTTTTATTTTTCAGAAATCGATAAATCAATTAATTTACAAAACACATGAAATAAAATTTGTAGTAATCTTAGTATATCTCTTTTTTTTTCTTTTCTAGCTTTCCAAAACATAATGTTACAACCAACAAAGGTGCTAACAATATTTTAAACACACTCTGGTAAATATGCAATCTGCTTGAGATCGTTGATCACACAATACTAGTGGAGTAGGATTGTCCCTACTAATTCAAATCATACCAACATAGATACAGATCGTTGATCACACAATAATGGAATAGGATTGTCCCTACTAATTCAAAGCATATATACCAACATAGATTAGAAAAAGAATCTGGCCTAACCTCATCAAATCTCAAGTTAATGCCTGCATACTTGTTCTAGAAGATTATGATAAGACTACGTCATGTTAATTCAATATTTCTTAGTTATTATGATAAGACTACGTCATGTTAATTCAATATTTCTTACTTAACTATTGAATATATATAATAAAAAAAATTAAAAAAAAAAAGAGAGAAAAAGTAAAAAATTGAAATAAAAACATAAAAATAGTAAAAATATTTTGTGAGTAGAGGGGGGATAATTGCATCCAATTCAAATCCACATTATGAAACTTTTTTTTTATCATCTATAAGACTATAATGCACATTGGGGGTTAAGTCTTGATTAGTGCTTAAACACCTCGGTCACAGCTAGCATTGCCTTTTTCACAAGTCCTTCAGCTACATTATTTATGACTGAATAGGATTTTGATAATTGTACAAAACATCAGCTCAAGTAAATTAAGCAGAAAAATGTTGATGGGAGTTAATTATTTTCTTTTGTGCCGTTGGGTTTACTAAATCTAGATTCTTGACAAGGCAGTTCCAACTCAAATAGACGTTAGGAAGGTCTGGGTTGTGCTTTTCTGCTAGGCAAATCACTAGGATATACGCCACTAGTTTAATATGTAAGTTTTATGGGACATTTTTACATACTGAGACTACTCTGCGAATGTGCTAAATTTGAAAGCTTTTGGCCCATATTCTTTTGGGCCTTTTTCAAGACAAGACTGAGTGAGCGAAAAAGCACTAGAGCTAAAAAAAAAAAAGTCCTAATGTTGTTTAAGTTTTTACATTCTGTCCTGGGCTGGCCCCAGAGTCCTCCCAGCCCATGGACATCCCTAGACTCCTTGAACAAAATTGTCTGACCAACCCAAGTTGAATGTAAGAAAGAGGGCACTGCCTGCAGATCCGCAGAAATTACAATGCCAATTAGGGGTTTCAAATTTTAATTCAAAACAGTGAACCTATACCAAGAGGCCTGTACTTCAATTGGCATTGACAATACTAATGGGAAGGCTCGACTGCTTGATAAAAAATTAATTGTAAAATAAATGAATAAATAAAAACTTTTTTGCAAATGTAAAAGGACTTTCGCCTAGAGTGGCGTATGCCACCTCTATTCGCACACCATGATTTTCAAATTTGGACTGGATGTGAATATTTAAACCTCAAACGCCCCCCTTCCACCAAAGACCTAGTACGCATGCCAACCATTGAGACTGGCCAGGATCCATTCACCAATCCTAAGGGTCCTCTAACTCTATATATAAAGCACTAGACGCTTAGAAAAAAATATTATAGAAATTAAAAATCAAAGTTGTCGTCAGATTATAGTAAACCATCTTATTTTTTGGATGATTAATGGTTTCTAATCAATCATAAAATCATATAGCTGTGAGCACATATGCAAATAACCAAATATGCAATGCGACTATGACATAATATGGGGCTGAGCTGAGGTTTTCAACTCAGAATCCATTAGCTTCATTATACTTTTTTCTTTTTTAAATAGTTACAATATGCTACTAATTCCTCTCTCTTTAAACTTCTAAGCACTTTGAGTCCGTTTGGATACCTCTTATTTTGCTAAAAACTGAAAAACTAAAAACACTGTAACAAAATAATTTTTAAATGTGTGAATAGTGTTGTGGAATCCATTTTTAATGAAAAAGTTGCTGAATAAAGAGGTTTGTGAGTCTCGTGAACAGTACATGGAACCCACTGACAAACCACTTTCCAGCTGAAATGCATTTCTAAATGCGCGCAAAAAAAAAAAAAAAAAAAAAAAAAAAAAAAAAGGAAACGCAGATGCATTTGCGTTTGGCTTCATCAATACCCAAATGCCACCTTTGTGTATGAGAATGTACCAATTAAGTTACAAGACTCTTAATAAATAAATCTTATTTGTCATGCGCAGAGATTGAGAACTACAATATACTTGTATTTTAGCAAAAATTTTAAAATTTTAAGATTCTGTATTTCTTTTATAAATAGTTAGATATAAAATGGCATATAGTTTGTTGTCTATGGACATTTTTTTCTTTTCCTTTTTAGTTTGTAAGTTGTTAGCTACAATTAATGCAAGTGGGGATCACTTCTTTGGGGGCTAATGTCTATGACCCATTCTGTTCTGATCCTTTTGACAAAGGGAATACTCCTTCAATAAAAGACAAGGAAATGAAAAAAAAAAAAAAAAAAATTTGAAGTGATGGAGAGATTAATGAAAAATTTAATAATGATAACTAATGGGTTTTTTAAGACACCAAAATTAATCATGCACAACATTACATGTGGGTGGAATGGGAAGCCTCTGTACAATGCATTACAAAAAATTAAATTGACGCCTAGTTTGAAAGGGCCTCTTCTTCCTTTGCATGTATTGTTGGACCCATTGACCAAAACAAAACAGTAACACCAAAATAAAATGCATGAGTAGAAGCAATAGCAGAGCCAAGATCTGAATTGAGGGGGGCAAAAATTACATTTGACATCATATTTATGCACGTGCAAGCGAACACACGCACACATATATATAGTATTTGAGATCAATTTGCAAAATAACAATTCATTTGTGTGTATATTAAGCAATTTTTGAATGTGAGAAAATTCAAAATAAAATAACATATTCATTATATTATTTATCTATTAGGGGTTTATTTACATAAAAAATCATTTTGAAATTGTAATTATAAAAATGTTATATTAGGAGGGTTTTGGTTTTGGTTTAAAAAACCATCCTATTTATTAACCATTTATTTATATAATTTTTAAATGCATTTATTGTATTATATAATATAATAGAAGATATATTAATAGATTTTTTGGGTGGCGTAGATCATACAACAAGTAAAACTCATTATAAACATTATTCTCATTTCTCTATCTCAAGCCAGAGAGTATGGTTTTCTGTGGAAAGGGTGGCTGGAAGGCAAAGCTGCTTTCTTTCTCCGGTAGATCAGTGTTAATTTAATCAATGCCAAAGGCTATTCCAGCCTATGTTATGCAAGTAGTGGCTCTCCCGGCTACAATATGTGATCGGATTGATAACCCTTAAACAAAAATTTCCTCTAGGGTTCACCCCGGAGAAAAAGAAAATGCATCTAATTGGTTGGAAGAGAGTGACAAAAGCAAAGAGGATGGGGGGTTTGGGGTTGCATTCTATGAAGGCACTTAAATGCAATGATGTCGGTTTAAATCTCTTGGGTATTTTATGTTTTACACTAGACTATGTCGTTTCTTCTTTAAATGGACTTTGTCTTAGAACAAAACAAGGTCATTTTGGCTGAATTCATGCCTTCCTTCTTAACAGTCCCCCTCAAGAGTAGAACTTCTTCTGTATCTTGTACTGAAGCTAGATTAGAATAGTGAACAGAAGAAGTATATCTATTGGTAAGTCCCAACCTTTGTAATGAGTTGGAGAATGTTGGTTGTTAGAAAAACTGAATGCAATAGTATTGTATTTCTCAAATCATAGAATATACATGAGTGTCTTTTATATAGAAGGCAAAGTGTGTAGTACAAGTAAGTGTGCTATACAAGTAAATAAGGTGGGCCTAAAACCCACATACCCTAATACACGTTAACAGCCCCCCTCAAACTCAAGGTGGATGTGAGACCAACTTGAGGTTGTCAACCAAAGTACGAAGACGTCCCTTAGGATATGACTTGGTGAAGATATCTGCAAGTTGATTTTTAAAGGAGATTGAGATCAGCTTAAGAGCACCATGGACAAAATGATAACAGATAAAATGACAATCAATCTCAATGTGTTTAGTCCGTTCATGGAAGACATTATTGTGAGCAATATGAATGGCACTCTGGTTGTCACAATAAAGAGGAGTGGCAGAGGATGTGGATACACCTAAGTCTTTGAGAAGCCATCATAGACAAAGGAGCTCAGATGTGGTATCAGCAAGGGCACGATATTCTGCTTCAGTACTGGAACGGGTCACATGAGTTTGTTTCTTACTTTGCCAAGAAATCAAGGAAGAACCAAGAAGAAAGCAGTAACCAGTAACCAATGGTAGACCTGCAATCAATGGGATCTCCTACCCAATCAGCATCAGAAAATGCACAGAGAACAAGAGGAGATTGAGCAAAGTAGAAAAAGCCATGGAAGAGAGTGCCCTTTAGGTACCGAAGAATGCGCAGAACAGCATCATAGTGAGTCGATCATGGAGTAAATAGATACTGGCTCACCTGGTAAACAGTATAGGAAATGTCTGGACGAGTGACAATGAGATAAACTAGGCTGCCAACCAAGCGTCTATAAAAAGAGGGATTAGATAATGGATTCCCTCCTGTGGGAGTTAGATGCGCATTAAACTCAACTGGAGTGTTAATAGTTTTACTATCAGTGAGTCCAGCTCGAGACAATAGTTCAGAAGCATACTTGGCTTGAGTAATATAAAGTTCATCTATAGAATGAGTGATTTCAAAACCCAAGACGTAGCTGAGATGTCCAAGATCTTTCATCTCAAACTGCTGACTGAGAAAATCCTTCAGTTCTTGAATGTCATTGAGGTCATCACCAGTTATGATCATATCATCCACATGTAGGAGAATTAAAATAGTATATTTGTCAGTGCGAAGAAAAAATAAGGCAAAATCATAATGACTAGCCATGTAACCCAAGTGAGAGATGGTAGAGTTGAATTTGGCAAACCAAGCTCGTAGAGCTTGTTTAAGGCCATAAAGTGCACGTCGAAGGTGGCACACCTTATTTAAATCAACAGAGAAACCAAGAGGAGGTTGCATATAAACTTCTTCACTTAAATCCCCATTAAGGAATGCATTTTTGACATCCATCTGAAAAATGTCTTATTTACTGGTAGCAGCAACAGCTAAGAGGGCACGAACAGATGAGATGTGAGCAACAGGAGTAAAGGTCTTTTCATAATCAATCCCATACTCCTATGTAAACCCTTTTACAACAAGACGAGTTTTGTAGCGCTCAATGAACCCATCAAAGCGAGTCTTAATCTTGTAGATCCACTTACAATCAACCACAGATTTTTCGAGGGGGAGTGTCACCAAATCCCAAGTATGGTTTTTAGATAATACATCAAGTTCCTCTTTCATTGAAATATGTCATAAAGGGTCAGTGGAAGCCTCACGATAGGTGTGAAGCTCGTGTAGTGTAGTAAGGGCAGTGTAACAATGATAGTCAAGTAAATGTGCAGGAATAGATCTTACCCGAGTTAAGTGACGAGGTGAAATGTCTTGTGCAAGATCTTCAGGTGGAGCAGGAGCAGGAGACCTAAGCTCAGGGCTGGAGTTGGGTAGCTCGTCTTCAACCTGTTCATCTTCCACCTGTTCATTAAAGGGTGAACTGGGAAAGGGATCAATGAAATCTGGTGGTCGGATGGAGAAGTCTACAGGAGAATCAAGAGCAACTATAGGAGGATTAGGAGCAGGTACATAAGGAATATGTGCCTCATCTGGAAAGAGATCTAAGACAGAGGAGGAAGATAGAGAGGCACGGAAGTGAGAAAGCTCGACAAAGAGGCAATGTTCCCAAAAAACAACATTGCGGGAGATACAAAGACGATGAGAGACAAGATCATAACACCGATACCCATTTTGAGTTTCATCATAGCCAAGAAAATAACAAAGCCTTGACCTAGGCTCAAGTTTGTTATGCTCATGTGGCTAAAGAAGAACGAAACAAGCAAAACCGAAGGAGCGAAGGTGATGATAGTCTGGAGGTGACCCAAAAAGGCGCTCATATGAAGTTTGATTTTGGATGACAAGGCTTGGAGTGCAATTAATAGTATAAACATCATGAAGAGCAACTTCACCCTAAAAAGGAGCATGAACTTTGGTAGAGAGAATGAGAGCACGAACAGTGTCAAGAATATGACGAAATTTTCGTTCGGCTCTACCATTTTGTTGAGAGGTACCTGGACAAGTTAGTTGATGAACAGTGCTATAGGAATGTAAAACAGTTTGGAAAGCATATTGAGTGCACTCAAGAGCATTATCAAATCGAAAAATTTTGATACATTTGGAAAATTGAGTTTCAACCATTTTTGCAAAATTAGAATATACTTGCAACAATTCAAAACGATGTTTCATATTAAAAATCCAGCTATAGCGAGAGTAATTATCAACAAAGACAACAAAATATCGAGATTCACCAATACTAGAGACAAAGAAAGGCCCCCAAACATCAGAATGAATAAGGTCAAAGATATCAGTGGATATTGATTCACTAGTATTGAAAGGCAAAACTGGTTGTTTTCCTAACTGACATGAAATACAATCAAAATTTTCTGTAGACACCGAACCTAACAAACCTCTAAAAGCCAATTGTTGAACCCGAGAAGAAGATGCATGACCAAGTCGAGCATGCCAAAGTACAAGGGAAGGAATAGAAGGAACTACAGCAGCTACAGCAACAGAAATAGGAGTAACAAGTGGAAGATAAAGGTTATCCACGGGAAACATACGCCCAACTCTCGAACCGGTCCCAAACTCCTGTCCCGTCCTCGAATCTTGCACAATACACCCAGAATAATCAAAGATAATACGATAACCCAACTCAACTAATTGTCCAACAGAAAATAAATTATAAGAAAGGTTAGGAACATTAAAGACTCCAAGAATCAAGAGATTGGAGGTTGCAACGGAACCTATATTATGACCAGACATTGTGAAACCATTTGTTGTGCAAATATTAAGAGGGTGCGATGCAGGTTTAAGGTCAGAAAATAAGGACGAGTGAGGTGTCATGTGATTGCAACAAGTAGAATCCATAAGCCAAGAGGTAGGAGACATACCAGATAAAACTGAGAGAGAAGAGGAATAAGATGCATTACCAACCATACGAATGACACTGGCGATGATATTTATAAGGTCATCTTTGGAAATAGTGAAAGTGGATCCAGAAGACTGAGACTTTGCAGAGACGAGAGCCATAGTTTGGACACTCTCAGTCTTAGCAACTGTAGCAGCAGAAATGGAAACAACTGATTTGTTGCGTTGATAGCAAGTCTCAATATTATGGCCAAAATGTTTGCAAAAATTACAAAAACGTTTGTTGGATTGTCAGCAACGATTGTTACAAAAGGAAGAAAACTTGTCCTTATTCTTCATTTAAAAGCAAAATATGCAAAAATGGACTGCAAAAATGAAATCTACGCGAAAAACTGGGTAAGGAGCACCTAGGCTGCAAAAAGTCAATGGTCAAAGTCAACAGTCAACTCTCAATGATGATGTCAGCTAGGGCTTACGTGGATGCTGACGTGGCAGTGATGACGTCAGCGATGACGTTAACAGGTGACCCAGCGGCGCGTGGAGTGCGTGAGGCGCGTGGTTCAATCTTCACCGAATCTTTGGATGGCGCATGGAGAGTCCAATGAAAACGATTCTTTTCCGATGACGTAGTTTGGAGAAATAATATTCCGATGACGGCGACAGTGAGATGATCGGAGCAATACTGACAGCGCGTGGAAAACTGCCAAATCTTTACCGACGCGTGTAGGGTCAGATGATGATGATTCCGAAGGAGTTGCGTAGAGCAGTTGAAAATCTACACAGTGATATATCTTATGTCTTAATCAGAGGTCCAATGTGGAGGATCCGACGAAGGCAGTGATCTTGGTGGTAGTATTCAAGCTTCTGGCAGTGAAGATTCAACCTTGGGCACCTCTGACGGCGGTGGGGCAGTCAGGAGAAGGCACGGAAAAGGTTTACTGACCGAAGAAGTTGAAGTAGCGAAAAATACCAATAAAGACAAGACTGCAAGACACAAGAAAGTTAGAGCAATGGCTCTGATACCATTTAGAAATACTAAATGCAATAGTATTGTATTTCTCAAATCATAGAATATACGTGAGTGCCTTTTATATAGAAGACAAAGTATGTAGTACAAGTAAGTATGCTATATATACAAGTAAACAAGATGGGCCTAAAGCCCACATACCCTAACACACGTTAACATTGGTAGACCAAAAGCTTTGGTAAAAATGTCTGCAAGTTGATTATTACTTGAGACATGGAAAGTTTTGATATTTCTTTCTTGTAATTTCTCTCGGATCTAGGGACAGTCTACCTCAATATGCTTCATGCGCTCATGGAAGATTGGGTTTGCTGCTATGTGAGGTGCAGCCCAATTATCACAAACAGCAATGTAGCCTTTGGATGAGCAATCTTTAAGTCTTGAAGCAAGTAGAGTAACCAAGTAATTTCACAGGGTGTAGTTGCCATGGATTTATACTCAGCCTCTTCAGAAGACTTGGAAATGGTTGTTTGCCTTTTGGATTTCCATGAAATCAAGCTTTCACCCAAAAATACATAGCAACATGTAAGAGATTTCCTTGTATCTAGGTATTCAGCCCAATCAGCATTCCAGAAAGCTTTGAGTTCCAAAGTAGAATTTGCAGGAAAGAATACTCTTTGACCTGGTGTACCTTTGACATACTGAACTACCCTTTGAGCAGCCAAAATATGAGGTTCTCTAGATTGAGCAACAAATTGGCTCAATCATTGCACAAAATATGTGATAACAGGCCCTATACTACTTTTTGTTTACGACTGTCATAGCTAGCCAAACCTTCTTTAACACTTCGAAGTATCTGTCAATTATCATTGAACGTCTTGATTCTATTCATATCAATACACATGCAGTTACAAACTCCACTCATTCTAAGATGAATAAAATCCAAAGCCATAATAATCTGTTTACAAATATATATAGAGTGTAAATTATAAATACAAATGATTTTTTTTTTTTTTTTTACAAGCAATATAGGGATTAAGGGAAAAGTTTAACCCTCTATCTTCCATCCCCACTGCAATAGGGAATTGTACATAAACTACTAGACAACAAGACCATTAATACGTATAAATGCAAACAATAAAGACATTAATTACTGTACGAGGAATACAGACCATTAATACATATAAATACAGACAATGACACATAGGAAGACTAAGAAATTAACAGCCCTAATTTTGGAGTAATTCTTAGTACCGTCAAAGCACAGATAATGATGTTTCTTCCTCTCATATTTATAATGTAGTCTACTTATTAAATTCATGATAGGATCCATCATGAATATAAGAGGAGGGAGCACCATTTTTCTATTCTCCGAAGTACTTAAAAATTTTCCTTAATTTTGAATGGAATGCCCAACACCAGTGCTAGGACCTGAATGTAAGTGTCTGAATCTGACGCCACGATTTGGCGAAGGCTGAGATACACTGACGGTTGGTGGTGTAGGGGTAGACACACTAGTAATCTCTTCGCTTGATTTGTCATCATCACCATGCAACACACCACCGTGTTTGATAGTTTCTATTTCATAGATTTTAGTTTGAGTTTGGAGGGTTTGGGATTCGTTACTCTTCTTCCATTCACGCAAATGCCTTCCCTCGATGGACTGAATTTGTCGGGAGAGAATGAAAACCAAGATAAGAAAAGCTGAGATTAATTTGCTCTGGGCCATATTGACTGAGAGAGAGATTGAAGGACGAGGAAAGGGAGTTTGATCTAATTAGATCAGCTAAGCAAGCAAACAAAGAAGTTGCTTAGTGTTTTAGAATCAGCTAAGTACGCAAGCAATTTTCTTAAGAGCTTGACTCAACTAAGCATGTGTTGCATAAACTCTTCCATCTGTGGGGGTATTTATCGATACACACGAGAGTCTAAGTTGACAATTCCATATCAGTGGAGGCATTTTTTAAGTTATAATTATTAATGAAAGGAAAATGCTACAATTAATTTTTAACTATTTCACTCGTAGCTAGATTTTACTAATATTTTATAGCTTAGGCTAAGATATTCTGTCAGGTCTGCATGAAGTCCAAAAAGAATTATCATATGTCACTAGTCTATTTGGAAATCGTTTATTTTGTTGAAATTGAAAATTTTTCACTGAAAGTACTATAAATAAAAGTAAAAGTTAGTTAAAATAATACAACGAGACTCATAAATAGTACCAAAAAGTGCAATAAGACTCATAAATAATAGTAAAAATAAGCTGAATGGTAAAATAAACTGACAAAAAAAAGTTATCCAAACACACACTAAGAGTGATTTTCCTTATGCATGCACGCGCGCATTCACAGTTCACACTACAAGCGAGGAATCTTAACTATTTAATTAGCCGCCATTAATCATTTAATCGGTTTTAACATTTGCACGCATACAATTAACAAAGTTCATGGTACGTACAGTTCTGTCTATATTATCTCCAAAAAAAAAAAAAAGAGTTCAAAGTACAGTGACACAGCTTTTTTCACTATTAGTAGTAACAAAAGACAGATTTTTCTTTTTTCGCTTGAATTTATTTGACCAAAGAAAATGTTAAGCTTGTACACCAGCCATCCACATATAAAATAATAGTACTCTGTAGTGGAGAATGCTGAGAATCCCTATCTTTTTTGGTGCATTCATTTCGGTGGTGGGTGAGGCCGAGTAAACTCATCATTAATTCTTTACGTTTCTAAATTAATCAACATATCTTGGCTCTTGAGTCACACTTGTTCAAGAAGAATTGATCAAATAGATTGCCACCCTCACTAACATTTAAACAATCAATGTAGCAATATATATCGTTTCATTATTCCTTTCCTTTTGTTTTCCTTTTCCATTAGTGTTAAGATGAAATCATTCAAATTTGCACTCGGCTGACAGTGCTTTTACTGTTACATAGAATATGTATATTTCAGATTCACAATAGTATCAGTTAAATTTGTGGAAGATATCCCAAAGAACGAAGAAACAACATATTAAAATTTGAAAAAAAAATTATGGGAAAATTTGAAAATATTTAAGTATAGCTAAATACAACAAAAAAGAATTTCCATATTCTCGCCTAGTGATGTAATGTTAACCACGAAATTCATGTCTTTAATGATTAACTTCACATGGAAATTCAAGTGATGTTAATCAGAATAAACGGGTGATATAAATACAAAGGAGTAATAGAATATCAACAAAACATATATGAGTTCGAAAGGTTTATTATCCACAATACAAACCTGACATTTTGCTCTAGCCAAAATATAGATTATAACAAAACTTTGAACAAATAAATTTTATTCTATTTTTGGTTCATTAACAGCTATTGTCCGGCTCTTGTTAACAAAACTGTTTGAACCAGCTGCTGGGCCCTGTTTGCATAGGAAATTGATAAAAGCCAATTTTTCAGATGGAATTTATGAAGTTTGGTTTTTATGATAATTATATGACAAAAATGCCTATTTAACACATTTTCCTCTATCTCACTTTTTATTTCCCACCCAATCACTTAATCAATATTTTACTCTCATCTTCTTTCACTTTACCAATATCAAACTCACTTCCTTTCACTTTACCATTATCAAACCCACTTCAAAAAAAAAAAAAAAAACAGGGAAGAAGAAGAAGAAGAAGAAAGAAGAGATGAAGAAAAGTTCAAATATTCAATGAAGGATTAAGCAATTATTTTACAAGGTACAATAATTTTAGTTTATTAAATTCATATTTATTTTTTAAATATGAGGTTAATTAATCTTTATGTTTAATACATGTGTTATATATATTATAGCACCAATAGATGAGAATTTAGTTGTAAGTGATAGAGTTTTGGTCTTAGACGGAGACAAAGCCTTATAGGTCATTCAACTCAATAAATATAAAACTCGCAAGTTGATGCATGCGCTTTGTATTGTAGTTTGTAGTTTTTTTTTTTTTTTTTTTTTTCTCACAGTGTTTCCTCAAAACTTTCAACCAGAGACTAATCACTGTTTGCGACAAGTGAGCCTATAGTGGGATAAATTGCTGGCGCAGGGAATTTTTTCAAAGTGTTGGTGCCCGGACTTGAACTAAGGAACTCCTAGTTAAACCCAAGACAGCCACTTTAAGACCGAGTACCCAATCACTTGGCCAACCCCACTGAATTGTAGTTTGTAATTTTTACCTCTTGTGATTCTATTCTTTTTTTGTCTTTTAAAAGTTCTTGGAGAAGTTTGCCTTGACCTAATTGAACAGAAAGTGTCCATCGAATTCACGTGACCTTAACCTTTTGAGCCGAAAGTGTCCTATGTTTTAATTTTGACCTTCTGAAAAAAAAGTGTCATGTGTTTTTGTGTTGTGGTGTATATTCATTCAGCACTCAGCACTATCTCAAATCTTATAAAAGTAGTATATGAAAAAACCAATCATTTCTTTTGTAAGACTGTTTTCTTACTAATTCCTTCCTTCTCTCTTTTTTCTTTTTCTTGGATTGGCACGCCACTGTGACTGTATTATTCAACACCCAAAAAATATCACTACATCGGTTAAATATATATATATATGATAACAACTAAACATTGCAATTACTATAATTAAAGTATATATGTTTAACCATTAGTTTGTTTCTAAAAAAAAAAATAAGTTGCAAAGAGCAAAGCAGTTTTAAATCTCAACTATTGAATTAAAAAAATGAAAAATAAAATAATAAAGTAAGATTAGTAAAAAATTGTTATGAGATAGGAGGGGTTAATTGCATGGTGCAATTGCCCGGTACTAATACAAATGCACACGGGGTTTAAGTCTTGATTAATGCTTAAACACCTCGGTCACAGCATTGTCTTTTTGACATGTCCTTTAGCTACATTCTCTCTGACTGAATAGGATTTTGATAATTGTACAAAACATCAGCTCAAGTAAAGCAAAAAAATGTTGATGGGAGTTAATTATTTTTCTTTTGTGCTGTTGGGTTTTATTAATTACTAATTAAATCTTGATTCTTGATAAGGCAGGTCATACTCAAATATACGTTTGGAAGGACTGGACTGTGCTTTAATTTCTGTTAAAATGTCCGAATGTTGTTTAAGTTTTGGGTCAAAATGTAGGCTTTCCCAATTGCACAAACCCACTTAAGATTTACATTCTGTCCTGGGCTGGGCCTAGAGTCCTCCCAGCCCATGGACACTCCTAGACTCTTTGAACGAAATTGTCAGACCAACCAGCGTATCCCACCTCTATTCTGGGCCATTTGTGGCATATAACATGATTTTTAAATTTGGACTTAATTGGATTTGGCAATTCGACCGGATTAATGTGAACATTCGATCGGACTGGTCATTCCTATTCAGATTATATTTAGAAGTCAAGAGGTTTTTTTTTTTTTTTTTTTTTGAGAAATAAAATGTGGATTGTTGTCTGAAATTTAAGTTTAGAATTTTTTATAATAAAATTTTAGTTTGAATAGAATTTAAATTTGTTTAAATATCTAAGTTTAAAAATTTTTAATAATAGACTTTTAGTTTGAATAGAATTTAAATTTGTTGAAGTATAAATGTATAAATTTAATTTACTAATTAGTTGTTCTTAAAATATTGATAATAGACTTTTAGTTGGAATAGAAGTCAAAATGTGGGGGGTTTTTTTTTAATAAAGAAAACGTGAGTTATTGTTTGGGATTTAAGTTTAGAATTTTTTATAAAACATTAAGTTTGAATAAAATTTAAATTTTTTGAAATTTAAATGATAAAATTTTACCTAAATTAAACAATTAAAATATTGATAATAGACTTTCGATTGGAGTAGAAGTCAAAATATGGGTTTTTTTTTTAATAAATAAAACGTGGATTGTTGTTTGAGATTTAAGTTTAGAAAATTTTTTTTTTTTTTATAAGACTTAGTTTGAATAGAATTTAAATTTATTGAAATTTAAATGATAAAATGTTACCTAAATTAAACAGTAATTAAATATTATCCCCTTAATTTAAGGAAATATATCCTAACAAATAATATATAATTAATTTACTAATTGATGAAAGTAGCCACTTGGTACAACTATGGTTTCTAAGCCTAACTGATATTATATAATATAGGGTCATTCTACCATACCCCCTCCAGAAAAAGGGGTGTACGGTACCCACCTTAATCTTAACCGTTGATTTAACGTTGTTTAAATCCTGACCATTGGTATAATTTTAAGGGATACTGGTTACTGGCTAAACAGGTTATATATATAAACCAAAAAAAATAAAGCAAAAGAATGCAGAATCATTCACGCATCAACAACGCCTCTGGTTTTCCTCTCTACTCTATCTTGTCTCAACGCTAAAGCCTCTCCAATCCAACCTCAAATCCACATCCAATCCAACTCAGCGGCGCTTCTTCCGTCTCTCTGCCCTTTTGTTTGAAGTTTCCACCGTTTATCGAATCTAAAATCTCACCACGTCTCATCCTCATTCTTTAATTTTCCATATGGGTTTTTTAACTGTTGCCATTTGTTCTCTATATGGCTGAATTGTTATTAATTTTGTTTTGTTTTGTTTTTGTTTACCTTTTGGTTTTGCAGGGTTGCTAGGAACAAAACCAATCTATTATTCCTTTTGGTACATAGCAAGTTCATAGTAGGTGAGAGAATAAGTTATTGTATATACTTGAATTAGTAAAACATGTAATTGTATGTTTAATACTGATTTCAATTTGGTTTATTTTTCTTAATTTTGTCTAGCTAGGTTTGTTAGTATTGCCGTTTATACTATTTGGGTTATTTATCATAGGTTTTTCTGGCTAGGTTGAACAATTTGGGTTTTTTTTATCTGGCTTGGCAAGGTAAACCCCTTACAATCAGATGATGTTTGCATGTCTTAATTATATCTTACTACGTTGAGAGTATCGTGGCAATGGAGGACTTATGTGTGACCAATATCTATTCTACATTGGAAACTAAATTGATGGGATTGGTTACATTGCCATTCGCAATATCGGTGGCAGTTAGTTTATGCAATCAATGATTGATTCTGTTGTTTAGTCTATGGTATGTTAATTTTTTATCTTGTTGGTAGAATAAAAGGCATATAGGAACAGAAAAAGTGGAGTTAGATAGTGTCTAGCAATGTGTCCAAAAATATTGCCAATGATCTGGACAAGCCATGAACTTAGCCAAATGTGGACTACTCTTTGCTCCAAGGAATGTGAGTAATGGCATGGTGAACAAGCTTTTGTCAAAGGTCTGGTTTCAAAAGACTTGGTGCCAATTTGAAAAATCTTGGGTCTCCTCTATTCTTAAACCAGATTAGAAGCAAAGGATTTTTAGTTTTTCAACCAAAAACTAGAAGCAAGCTAAGTGGTTAAGCCAATAAGTGTCTTTCCTGAGATGGCCGTGTCACTATGATTAAGTCAAGTTATAGCCTCAAGCTATTTCCCTCTACCTTCAAAGTTATCATCTCTGCATTGTTGGCAAAAATCAGTTGGATGATTGCTGTTATAGGGATCATTATTTGAGTATCTGAGTAAATTTATTACTTATACTCTTATATACTTGGATGAAACATTTGGAGCAAAATATTTTTGATTTAAAAAATGAATTTTTTATTTGGTTTTTCAATTACAATTAATTGGTTGACCACTGTAGAATTTTTTTAGGTTGCAGGTACATGACTAGGAAGCTGCTTTTGAAGTTGGGTACCATTAGATTCATAGCAACAAATCATACCATAATTTCAGCTCTGAACTATATCTTTAAATAGAAAAACATTTTCCACTTTTTATCTGACTGTCTATGAAATGAATCTTTATACTTATCGTAGTCACTCTTGTGTACTCATTTCTTTTGGATTATGGTATTTTACACTGCCTAATAGCAGCAACGACTGCAATGGCAACCCAACCTAGTGGCTGAAGTGATGCTTGAATGGTGAAAATGCCCTTGGGACAAGATTGAGTAGCCTAACTCCTTGTTTCATCTTTTCATTTTATGGAAATTGATTTATATAAAAGTTTTTGTTGTGCTTGTGGTTGGAGAAGAACACCTACTCTAATAGATGTACACTTGTATTATTGTGATGGAATTTGGAGTTGATTAGACATGCAGCCCTCTTGTCCACATTAGCTGCCATATTTGTTATTTTTTAGGGTCTATCCTGATTGAGTTCATTTACTTGATATAAATTTTTTTTATTTATCTTAGTTTTGGTTAAATGTGGAATCAATTGGAAAAAAGAATTATCTTTTCTTTTTTCTAAGATCTAATCATATTAGCTTCTACCCCTCTCTTTGCATCTGCATTCTTTTAATAAGTGAAGGATAGAAGTTAAATAAGTAATGACTAATGAACAATGTATGCAACTAAAAACATATATACAGATATATGTCAATTGTTTTGGTTAAACTTCATTTTTTGGTTACTGTTATCACATTATTAGTTTTTGGAATAGAGTTACTAGATTGGAGTTGGTATTAAGTTCATCTTGTTACCACTAGTTCTTTTTAGTTGCTTGCTTTATGTTTTCTAATATAAAAAACTCTTTGAGTACCGATCTTAGAAGCAAACCCTGAGTTCTTAGTCATGTGGCTTAATGGTTAGAAATTTTCTGTTCTAAGTTCTGTTTTTATTTTTATTTTATTTTATTTTTTCATTTTTCAGCTGCTAACTAAAACAATATTTTTATGGAACTATGACATGAACAATATTTTTAGTCACTTCCTTTTTGCTTGTCTAATGTTTTCTGTTTTTCATTTCAGCTAGTGCTTATATACCTGGAGCACTAGATTTGATGACTGACTTACTTCACAACCTCCAATATAAGACTATGAATTATGGTTTCCATATGACAATTACAAAATGGGATGAAGTTGTTTCAAAAGAAATGGAAATCGTGGTTAAGGAAAAAGGTTGCTTTTCTTATATTTTCTGTTTGTATTGTACGGATTTCATCTTACATTGGACCTTTGTGAACACTTCTTTAATTTCCTTTTTGTCCATTTTACGTGAAATCTATTTAAGTTTTCATGTATGTGCCAACTTATAGGTATAAACTCTTTCAAGTTCTTCAAAAGCAGGTATTAACTAAACATCCTAGTTAGGAACCTACATCATTGTGGGCTAGTGTTATTTTCCATTGCAGCTTGTTGGTTGCATAAAATAGCCCTAATAATGATGAAAAAAAAAATACCGATAGAGTTCTCTAGAAGAAGCCATGATATCACCTGTACATATTTTGTTGACTTTATTTCAGCCTCATGGATGCTCTCACTAGCCCACTTTCAAATATTTCTTGAACGCATTGATTTGATCCCATAAGCAAGACTACCACCCCATAGCATGTTGCTACCAGAGGTTCAGTTGTTGTTCCACTTCAACCCACAGGAACTTCTTTGATCAATTTATTTCCCTTGTTGTTAAGGTGGAGAATTGAACCAAGAGTTCTCTTTCTTTATTGCTAACCAAATTCCAATTGAAATGAAATGTTTATGATGAATCAATGCTATTTAGGAGGACCTAATAATAGTTCATTAATTCAAATCCTTGATTTTCAAAGTTAAGGGATGCTTATATTGGCAAACTTAAAGATGTTGTTCATGTCATGTGACAACCTTATAGGGTGATACAAGTTGAGATGAGTGTAGGTAAGTGTTTACCATAGATTTGGATAGAAGGAAAATATGAGAAAGAAGGAAATGGAATTAGGAGTTATACACCCTCTTGACCATGGATCCATTTCTTTTAATAAATCACGAGTGCCTTAATAATGAACTAGTTCTTTAATTACAATGTTATCGAATGGTGCAAATATTGCAATAAGTCCCAAATAACTTAAATATTCAATTAATTGTGCTCTGCTAAAATTTAGATCTAAATTTTTTAATAACTTTTAAAAAATTACTATTGTGATGAGCGGTTATTAGTAAGTAAAAAAGTGACCTCAGTGATAAGCCTAAATGTAAAATTATGGTCAGATGTGATATTTGTAGTGCTTAAAATGACGGTTGAACAATCAATTGTAAGGAAAAAAATAGGGTACCACCAAATGTGACAAAAATATGGTCAGGAGTAATGTGGAACTGCCCAATGTAATATAGGAACGGCCAAATTTGAGAATATAAAAATAAGGTACCATTGAATGTGACAAAAATAGAGTCAAATGGGATGTCGGTACTACTTAATATGACAATGGAACCATCAAATGCGGGAAAAAAAAAAGTAAGGGAATCACTAAATGTGAGAAAAAAACTATCACATGTTATGTTGGAACTGCACAATGTAAGGATGGAACAGTCAAAAGTGAGAAAAAAGTAAGGGAACCACCAAATGCGAGAAAAGAACTATCACATGTAATGTTAGAACTACACAATGTGAGAATGGAACCGTCAAGTGTGAAAAAAAAAGTAAGAGAACCACTAAATATGAGAAAAAAACTGTCACATGTAATGTTAAAACTGCACAATGTTAGAATGGAACTGTCAACTGTGAGAAAAAAATAAGGGAAGCACCAAATATGAGAAAAAAATTGTCACGTGTAATGTTAGAACTATACAATGTGAGGATGAAATCGTCAAATGTGAAAAAAAATTGTCACATGTAATATTAGAACTATACAATGTGAGGATGGGATCATCAAATGTGAGAAAAAAGTAAGGGAACCACCAAATGTGAGAAAAGAACTGTCACATATGATGTTGGAACTACACAATGTGAGGATGAAACCGTCCAATGTGAGAAAAAAGTAAGGGAACCACCAAATGTGAGAAAATAACTGTCACATGTGATATTGGAATTGCACAATGTGAGGATGGTACTGTCAAGTGTGAGGAAAAAGTAAGAGAACCTATCTAATGTGACAAAAAAATTGTCACATATGATATTGGAACCGCATAATGTGAGGATGGAATCGTTAAATGTGAGAAAAAAGTAAGGGAACCATCAAATATGAGAAAAAAACTGTCACATGTGATATTGGAATTGTATAATGTGAAGATGGAACCGTCAAATGTGAGAAAAAAAGTAAAAGAATCATCAAATGTGAGAAAAGAACTGTCACATGTGATGTTGGAACTACACAATGTGAGGATGAAACCGTCATGTGTGAGAAAAAAGTACGAGAACCACCCAATGTGACAAGAATTGTCATATATGATATTGGAATTGCACATTGTGAGAATGAAAATATCAAATGTGAGAAAAAAAAAGTAAGGGAACCACCAAATTTGAGAAAAAAATTGTCACATGTGATGTTGGAACTGCACAATATGAGGATGGAACCGTCAAATATGAGAAAAAAGTAAGGAAACCACCAAATGTGAGAAAAGAATTTATCACATGTGATGTTAGAACTGCACGATGTAAGGATGAAACCGTCAAATGTGAGGAAAAAAAAGTAATGAAACTATCAAATGTGAGAAAAAAACTGTTACATGTGATGTTGGAACTGCACAATGTGAGGATGGAACCGTCAAATGTGAGAAAAAAATTAACGGAACCACCAAGTGTGAGAAAAAAAAGGTCACATGTGATGTTGGAACTGCACAATGTGTGGAAAAAATTGTCAAATGTGAATAAAAAAAGTAAAAGAACAACCAAATGTGAGAAAATAATTGTTATATGTGATGTTGGAACCGCACAATATGAGGATGAAACCATCAAATGTGAGAAAAAAAGTAAGGGAATCACCAAATGTGAGAAAAAAACTATCACATGTGATGTTGTAACTGCACAATGTGAAGATGAAACCGTCAAATGTGAGAAAAAAAAGTAAGGGAACCATCAAATGTGAGAAAAACACTGTCACATGTGATGTTGAAACTGCACAATGTGAGGATGAAACGGTCAAATGTGATAAAAAAGTAAGGGAACCACCAAATGTGAGAAAAGAACTATCCCATGTGATGTTGGAATTACACAATGTGAGGATGGAACCGTCAAGTGTGAGAAAAAAAGTAAAGGAACCGCCCAATGTGACAAAAAAACTGACACATGTGATGTTAGACCTGTACAATATGAGGATGGAACCGTCAAATGTAAGAAAAAAGTAAGGGAACCACCAAATGTGAGAAAAAAACTGTCACTTGTGATGTTGGAACTGCACAATGTGAGGATGGAACCGTCAAATGTGAGAAAAAATAACGGAATCATCAAATGTGAGAAAAGAACTGTCACATGTGAGGTTGGAACTACACAATGTGAGGATGGAACCGTCAAGTGGGAGAAAAAAGTACGAGAACCACCTAATGTGACAAAAGAGCTATCATATGTGATATTGGAAATGCACAATATGAGGATGGAACCGTCAAATGTGAGAAAAAAATAGTAAAAGAACCACCAAATGTGAGAAAAAACTATCACATGTGATGTTGGAACTACACAATGTGAGGATGAAACCGTCAAATGTGAGAAAAAAGTAAGGGAACCACCTAATGTGAGAAAAGAACTGTCACATGTGATGTTGGAACTGCATAATGTGAGGATAGAACCATCATATGTGAGAAAAAAATAACTTGGTGTAGCAAGTTACCTATTAGTGGGTACCATACCCCCCCCCCTTTTTTTGGGGGGTACCGTAGAATTACTCTATAATATATAATAAGATTTTTATAATAAACTTTTAGTTTGAATAGAATTTAAATTTGTTGAAACTTAAATGATAAATTTTTACCTAAAATTAAACAGTTGTTAAATATTATCCCTTAATTTGAGGAAATATATCTATCAAATACTATAAAATTAATTTACTAATTAGTAAAAGTAGCAACTTGACACAACCACAGCTTCTAAACTCAACTTTTATTATATAGTATTATATGATTTAAGAATTAAGCTTTTGCATGTAAATATATGTGCTATTTATGAATTTATTTTAGAAATTTTTTTATTTTAAATTAAAATGCTTTATACTTAAAGGATTACTAAACAATTTTTTTTTTTTTTATAATGTTTGTTTATATTTTATTATTTTAATTAAGTTTATAGAAATCATGAAAATTCATTCAAAAGTTGTTTAAATTTCTTTAGATATTTTTAGTCACTTTTGATCATTTTTACAGATTTAATACCTCTATTTGTATTTTAATTAATTATAACACCATCATGACTCAATTAACATAACAGGCCTCAAAACTTTCAACATTTGCATTTTCTAGTTTTACGAAGAATTCAATTTTAAAACATTGGAGTATACCAGTTCTTCAAGAGAAACCCTGATTTTCTAAAAGAGTTTTCCATATTTATTGTTAAAGTCCTAATCATTGATGACTGCCCAATGGCCATCATGCATTCACCAATCCTAAGGGCCCTATTACTCTATAAATAAAGCACTAGACCCTTAGAAAAAATTGGTCTTATAGAGGGGAGAAAATTGCCAAAGAAAAAATCAAGTTGTGGTCAGATTATTTATAATAAACCATCTTATTTTCTGGATGATTAATGGTATCTAATCAATCATAAAATCATATAGCTGAGAGCTCATATGCAAAATTGCAAATAGCAAAAAATATATGCAATGCGACTATATAAGATAATATGGGGTTGAGCTGACATTTTCAACACGGAATCCATTGGAATCTCTTTCGCCAGTCCAGGATAGCTAGAATCTAATAAATTAATATTGTGAATATAACTTAATTGTCATGTGCGGTGATTGATAATTACATTATTGTATTTTAGCAACAAAATCAAAACAAAAAATATGTATATAACTATAATACAGTATTTCTTTTATATATAAATAGTAATGTATAAAAAAATGGCAGAGTTTGTTGGCTATTATTGACGTTTTCTTTTATATGTTAGCTACAATTATTGTATGTGGGGATGACTTTTCTGGGGGCTAACGTTGATGTCGTTTTCTGTTCTGAACCTTTTGACAGTGGGTATAAACTCTTTCAATGAAAGACAAGGAAATGAAAAACAATTTCAAATCATGAAATCGTGAAGAGATTAATGAAAGATTCAATAATGATAATTAATGGGTTTCTTAAGACACCATCATGCACAACATAACATGTAATGTAGGTGAAATGGGAAGCATCTGTACAATCCATTATAAAAGATTGAATTGACGCCTAGTTTGAAAGGGCCTCTTCTTCCTTTCATATGTTTTTGGACCCAAACAAAACAGCCACACTCACACCAAATTAATCCTAGTATTAATTAAAACATATCAAATCAAATATGAGATTGTACTAGTATCAATATAATTGTGTTAGGGTCGAGTATGGGCTATGAGCAACTTAAAAATGCCAAAGTTTTTATCTCCTCAAAGAATGAACGATGATAATTAAGTTGATGATTTTTTGCCCTTATATTTTATATTATAATAATTTTTTAAGTGAAACTTGTATAATTGAAAAATAGATATCCAGGACTTCATCACTTATATGAATGTGACATAGTTTAGATTTTAAATGAGTAAGATATGACCATAAAAAAACAATAAGTAAGATATGACCATTTGAAGTTGGCACAAGTATGTTATCCCCAATAGTTCACCCAATACCCACTTAAGTGAAAATTGTGGCAAATAGTAAACCGACCTTAAAAGCAAGACAACTTAATCTAATGACTTCCTATATAAAACCAAGGTTTTCAAACCCGGACCGTTCATTGAACCGTAAAAAAAAGAGGTTCAAGGGTTTTAAGGTTGAACCGAGGTCGTACCGGGGTCGAACCGTGATGACGTCATAATTAATTTAATAATTATTTAAATATAAATAAATATATTAAATTAGTATAAATAGAAAAATTAAATTAAATAACCGAATTAAATATAAAAATCTATCTTTCAAATGTATTTTTTCATATCATAACTTTCACTTTTATGTTACAAAACCATGCTTAAGTTATTATGTAACTTAATATGTCACTTAAGTTATTATATCATAACTTTTGGTTAAGTTATGATATTTTTTTCATTTTAACCCATTATTATATCTTGGTTATTTTTTCCTAATCAACTTGAATCAAGTTGGTTCAACTCACTCAAAAGTTCTCATCATGCTTTTAGCAATTTCATATTTTGCACGTGTAATGGAAATGCTTTTTGGGCTAAACAAAGAAACATTGGGCCTTGTGATTTAACTTAAAAGAAAACCAAAGTTGTTGTAATTGTTAGGTTCTTTGGGCCCAACATAAATAGCCCATTAGACATTAGTTGTGAAATGATGTGATGATTCACCTGAAGCCTTCATTCTTCTTCGACAGTAAATAACTAGCACAGCACTTGGAGTCTCTTGTTTTGGTGGGTGGACAGACCAATAAAGCAAATGAATAAAAGTAAAGAGTATTAATATAAAATGAAAGTTCTCAACTTCCAAGAATGCGTTGGCAGCACCTCCTCCACGCAAAGTGCTTCAAAGTTGGCATTTTAACATTCAAAACTTGTCTTTACTTTTTTCTTTGAAAGTTTCAGATGCAGTGCTCTCTATTCTTCTCTTCACTTGAGCATCCTCCGCTGTGTGCTTGTGAATTTCTGCTCTTTTCTTCCTTCTTCCCTCCCTTTTTTTTTTGGGTCAACAACTTCTTTCATTTTCTCTATCTAATGTTGCCTTCTCTTCTCTATCACTTGAGAAAAAAGATCCAAACTTTATGGAGAGACACGAAATGGAAGATCTGAGAGCGGAAAAAGAAAAATGCAAAGAGTAATAGAGAGACACGCAAGAAGAAGGAGGTTCAACAATTTTTTTTTAAATTTTTTTATTGCTTTGATCTGAACCGTGAAAACCGTGAACGGTTTTTAGACCCGGCCGGTTCAACCGCGGTTGGAACGGTTTCATGCTTTTTATGTATAGAACGGTTTTTAGGGTCTAAAGAACCGGATTGATGAGAGGGTCACGGTTATTCCGGTCGGACCGTACGGTCCGGTCCGGGTCTGAAAACCATGTATAAAACCAAACATTGATGTAGAAATTGAGAGGAAGGAGGTTGTCACTTGTCATACCTATTCTACATTAAGAGCAAACTTTCTTAAGCCTAAATAATTATAAATTCCTTTCCCTCTAGTGTTTCTCATTATGATATATTTCTCAAAAGTTTCTCTTTGAGTGTGTCACCTTTAAACCTAAACGTATAATTGAAACTACAGAGTTAGATCCTCAATCTTATTCTTCTTTTTTTCTTTGAACCTATAGCTTTGCCAATCTCTCCTGAGGTTGATTAAGATTTCCATTCTACCGGTCTCATTATTATCCGTCACTAATTTGACTATCTTTAACTCAGCACACTATCTGTGCTTTGTGAAAAAGATCCTTTTAATAGGTCTTTATCCTCACTTATTGCGTGAAATAGTCTCTCTTTTTTGAATTTAGATATGAGTCCATATTATATTTGCAAAAGCTTTTTTCTTTTAGATCGTGGTGATAAGTAGCTAGCCTTGTTAGCTTTACATGAGAGCCTTTTTCTAAAGGCCAAAAAGGCACTCATCAATAAGCTCGGCCGCTTTACTATTCAACTTTGCCACCTTTTAAAAGAATAGGTCCCGTTCAAGCGGCCCGCCCTCATTCATCTATACTAGCTGCCACGCATGACCCAATAGGAATGATTCTCCTATCTTCTTGTTTTATCCCCTAACTCTGTAAGCCTATTCGTCGCCGCTTCGAGTTAGCGAAGTGTTGTAGTAGCGCCGAAGCCCTATGTGTTATAATGTTGAGGCAAGGACGTTCTACCCTATCTATAGAAGTGGTCAACTGAGTTCTAAACGGATTAGCTCCTTGGTAATGGCTCAATCTATAGATAGAAAGCCTTATGTGGGAACTACCACATTAGGTTTGGAGAGAGATGGGACCAGTTATATAATAGGGGGAGCAGATGCAAGTTTTTTCTTTCAATAGTCGACCAAATGACTACAGAATCATCGGTCACTATTTTTGTCTAAAGTTCTAGTGTTGTAGACAAAATTCATTCATGGATGAAATTCATGTAAAATGATTTCAAGGGTTCTGAGGCCACTATGGTAGGAGACATATGTTGAGGCTACAATAAAGAGTCTAGTCGTATAAAGGTTTTGTAAGTATACTATTGAAACTAAATTTTCTAAATGAATTTTCTACAAGATTGGACACTTGTAGTAATTTTTCCTCTAAAGAGTTTCTTTGTTAGTTTTCCACCCTGTTTCTAAATTTGTGTATCATTCTATTGTTATTATTTTCTTTCCTTTTTATTTGGTGAATTATAGTTCTGGTTAAATTAATTATCAGCTATATGTTTGGTATTAAGAATAACTTAATTATTTAATTCACTAATTAAGTTGTTTTTGGGATTAAATAGAATTTTCACAATATTTGAATTTTCATTATATTCTATAGGCTGCAACTTTCTCTTGCATAAATGTATTATAGGGTGGTATAAGCTCATATTACTGTCATAAATGCTTGAATTCGAATCTCACTAATAAATGGGATGAGGCAAACCTAAGTCCAGAATTTGGAACACCCTAGCATCTTTAGCCCACGAGTGTAAACACCCACACAATGCTGTAGGAGCAAGGAAGAGGACACCATACCGTACTTAGGGGTGTCAATTCGGGTTAGCGTGTCGGGTTCGTGTCATGTCGAGGTAGGGGTATTCGACTAAATGGCTCAACCCTAACTCGACCTATTTAATAATCGTGTCATAATCCTTCAACCCTAACTCGACCTGTTAATAAGACTGGTTGACCTGACCCAACCCATTTGACATGCTTAATAAACGAGTCGTGTTGGGTTGACATGAATGTCACACAACCCATTTCAACCTGCATAATATTAAATATAACATCCATCTAGAAATAATTTTTTTTACATCCCAAAAAGTAGTGCATACACTTCAAGTCTACAACCCACATTCAAAATAATATAGTTCAACAAAAATATAACATTCATTTAGAAATAAGTTCTTTACACTCCAAAAGAAGTGCATACACTTCAACCCAAATTCAAAATCACAAAGTTTAATAAAAAAATAAATAATAACATAGTTCAACAAAAATATAATATCCTTGGAACTCACTAAATGCTAAGTATCAATATTGAAAGAATTTGAGCAAATAGTAGACTAATCCTGACTATGACCACGATTATCATCCATAGATTCTTTGTTGATGTCCAAATTCATAACATCTTCTACAAGCTCATCCAATTTCATTTGTGCAAGTTCTATGCCAAAAAAAAAAAAAGTATTAGTAGTTCTAAGGTTTGTAAAGTTTCAATTTCCAATTATATCCCTTATAAATTTTTGTAATTACTCACTTTTATTTTTAAATTTAAAATATATGTTGAATATAAAACGTATTTGACAAATGTAAAATAAAATAAATATTTATTTGTTATACAAGTTAAACAGGTTGTGTTAAGTGGATCATTTTGGGTTGACACAAATAAATTGGCATGTCAAACGTGTCTATTGTGGGTTATGCAAGTTGACCTGCTTATGACACGTTTCTTATCATGTCACTTTTGGGTCGACCCGTTTATGACTCAAACTCATTAAGACCCAACCCTAACCCAAAAAAACCCGTGTCGAGTTCGTGTCCTGTTCGCAAGTTGGATCGAACATTGACACCCCTAACCGTACTGGTTAGTATGTACCATACTGGTACGTGCACCAGTATAGAAATGCCAACGTTTCGTATCGGTTTAAATATTGGCCGCACCGGTCAATTTTGAGTGTTTTGGGTGATACTGGGCATACCGACTAGATTAAAAAAAAAAAAAAAAAAGCTTTTTTATTTTTTTATGTTTTGTAATTTTTAAATTTTTTTAAAGGCAAAACCACTCTCTCAATCTCTTAGTCTTTCCTTCTCTCACAGTCTCTCTTGGTCTCTCTTTCTCTCTCAGTACACGTCAATTTGAGATTTGGTTTCTCAAATCTCATCTAAGCCAAAGCTAGAAGCTGTAGAACAGGACAATTAAGCTTTCTATTATATATATATATATATATTTTAGTTGATAATAAAGTTTAAACTTATGAATAATTTATCTTAAATTAAGGTAATGTTTTATAATAAATTTTTATTTTTATTATATATATTTATAAATATAAAAAATAACAATAAACTCAAAACATTACATCAGTAACAAAATATATTATTTACATAATAAAATCGGTACAGCTTCCAATACAAAATTGATAAGCAGACTACACCCTTTTTCCTTTAACTATCTTTTTCTACCAAAATAAAAATAAAAACCGGTCACGATTTCCAATATTTTCATCATTGATAGCTTGAAAACGTAGAGTCAAAAAACGTATAGTAATGACTGAACAAGAACAAATTCACAAAACAAGTGGAGTAGCTACACCTAAACACAAGAAATCAAATGGAAAAGGCTGCACCTACACAACTACACTACACCCTACACGGACAGGAGTGCCAGCGTGGTCCCACTGTCCCAGCCATAAATTCCGCCCTGTAGATGTATGCCTTGGACCCACACCATTATTACTCATACAAAGGGGGACCCTTTGAATCTTAGCCGTCCAATTGGATTACCCCACCTTTATTAAAGTCACACCAACAGTTAGTGACGAAACTAACGGCATCAGTTAGATGGGCCCACCAGCTCCGTAGTACGTAGAAAAAAGATGAAAAGAAAAACGATCGGAGCCAATTGATCGAACTGTAGAGGACGTCAGCTTTTGTAAACGGACGGTGCAGATTGGACTATATATATATATATATTTTTTTTATGTTGAAGGAATCTGGGAGACTTTGACAGCGCCGCCATGTTGTTATGTGTTTGTTACATTATAATTTATAGGTGCCGCCATATTGTAACTATACATATGTATTATTATTATATTTATATATCATCAATAATGCAAGATCCTGCATTAGGCTGGCTCGCCAGCTCTACATAATCTACGATATAGTGTGCCAGTATTGACGAAAATGTAGTATGTGAGTTTTTAATCCTTTTATATGCTGAAATTAAGACAAGGTTATTGACTTAGGGGAAAGGTAACGGGTAGTGCTTTAAGAATGGTTCTAAAATTCAGACCAAACTGAAAAATGAAAGGGTTCAAGATTTTTAAAGCTGAATCAAGATTCAGACGGTAATGTGTTATTTAATTTTTTAATATATTTGGTACCTAAATTGTTTTTATATTTAATAATGTTTCATTCTTGACCAATGAGATGCGTGTGGCTCAATGGTTGTAAATGTAATGCTTTGTATTTTTCATGAAAATTGTTTATTAATGATTGTTCTAAAAACACCTGTTAATATAACTCACATTAATTTATCAAGATTTCTCTTCATGATTTGTCAAATTATATATATTGAGTAAGACTTAGGTACGGTACTTTGGTGCTATTTTTTAGATTCTCCTTTAAGATTCTATCATATAGATTTTTTTTCATGAGATTAAAATATATTTTTTAGTTAAGTAGGACTATCTAAATTTTGTTTATATATATATAAATGCTCCTAGCCTCCTACTACCCGTACTATCCGAATCACCTTCCCACTTCCAACTACTACTTGAACCCCATCGGCCCCCTTCAACCCCCAATCAATTAATACTTGTAGGTTCTATCTTTGATTTTTTGTGAAAGGTAATACATTTTAATTATCAAATTATTGACTTTTTTTTTCCTAATAGAGTCCTATACAACTTTATAAAGAGTCTGTACAAAATGATGAGATCATGGGTTCGGTGTGCTAATTATACAATGATAAGATCAGGTGTTACATTAATTATTATGAAAATTTGTTATCATTTTTATAATTATAAATTATATGTATATTGTAGAATATGAGCCAATGATAAATACTTAAATTAAAATGTTCAATATCTTATAAAAGGCTATTATATATATATATATATATATATATATAATAGGTGGAAGTTTCACTACATAAAATTTGTCAAGGAGAATAGTCGTCAGTATATCATAATTGGGATATGTAGGTGGGTATATCGAAAATGAAATCGCAATTGACAAGGATTTCAACTAGAATAGATTTCAAACTTTTAAGGGCTCACTAGTTCATGGACATGTAATGAGAAATGAGCCTACTAATTAGGTGAAAGACTAACCAATTAAGATTGGTTGGAAGCACTAAAGATTTAGTAAGTGAATAGACATAATAATCTAAAATAAAATTTGTTGAGTAACAGGAATATATTGTACATACTACATACCATTTTCATTATGATTTGAGCGGAGATATTTACAAGGTTTGGAATGTGAAGGTTGGTGAACATTTACCTATGAAGTCAAGAAAACATCTTGACATCCCAAAAATTAAAGTTCCCCCCCCTCCCCAAATTTTTTATTTTTATTTATTGTCTTGCCTAATACAAAATGCAGTTGTTCAAATGATAGAGAAAGTGTAAAAACAAAATTAAGTTTTCTCTTTTAAGAAGAAAAAAAATAAAAAATAAAAAGAGTAATACTAGAATGGTATTTCCCTCTCTAGCCTTTTCCCATCTTGTTTGGTGAGTTCTACTTGTTAAGTCTAAGACTCTAAGTAGAGAATTTTTAACAAAAATAACTTCATCTTCCTCCTTTTAAGTTTTAACTTTTAGTCATTTTTGGCTTGAGGACTTTATTGGGTTCATTAGAAATATTTTTAATTTATAAAATATAAGTTTGATTTATATGTGTGTAATATATGAAATTGTAGATATGTATTTTTTGGAACTAAGAGGTTTGTTAATTTTGTTGTTAAGTTTCAAATTGCTCATAAATGCTTGATTGAGACTAGGGGTGTCAATGTTCGACCCAATCCGCGAACTCGACACGGGCTTTTTCGGGTTAGGGTTGGGCCTTAATGGGTTTGAGTTATAAACAGGTCGACCCGAAAGCGACACGATAAGAAACGTGTCATAAGCGGGTCAACCCGCGTAACCCGCAACAAACACGTTTGACACGCCAATTTATTTATGTTAACTCGAAATGACACACTTAACACAACTCTTTTAACTCATATAACAAATAAATATTTATTTTATTTTAGATTTGTCAAATACCTTTTATATCTAACATATATTTTAAATTTAAAAAGAAAAGTGAGTAATTACAAAAATTTACAAAGGATATAATTGAAAATTGAAACTTTACAAACCCTAGA
The DNA here is from genome assembly GCF_001633185.2 of Quercus lobata. Lineage (NCBI taxonomy): Eukaryota > Viridiplantae > Streptophyta > Magnoliopsida > Fagales > Fagaceae > Quercus > Quercus lobata. The sequence goes on from NC_044909.1 coordinate 42,239,465, forward strand.
ACTACTAATACTTTTTTTTTGGCATAGAATTTGCACAGATGAAATTGGATGAGCGTGTGGAAGATAATTTGGACATCAAGAAAGAATCTATGGATGATAATCGTGGTCATAGTTAGGATTAGTTCACTATTTGCTCCAATTTTTTCAATATTGACACTTAACATTTGGCGAGTTCCAAGGATATTATATTTTTGTTGAACTATGTTATTTTATTTTTGTTAAACTTTGTTATTTTGAATTTGGATTGAAGTGTATGCATTTCTTTTGGAGTGTAAAAAACTGATTTCTTGATGAATTTTATATTTTTGTTGAACTATATTATTTTGAATGTGGGTTGAAGACTTGATGTGTATACACTGCTTTTTGGGATGTAACAAAAATTATTTCTAGATAGATGTTATATTTAATATTATGCAGGTTGAAATGGGTTGTGTTACATTCGTGTCAACCTAACACGACTCGTTTATTAAGTGTGTCAAATGGGTTGGGTCAGGTCAACCCGCCTTATTAACAGGTCGGGTTAGGGTTAAAAGATCATGACAAGATTATTAAATGGGTCGGGTTAGGGTTGAGCCATTTAGTCGAATACCCCTACCTCAACACGACACGAACCTGACACGCTAACCCGAATTGACACCCCTAATTGAGACTTAAAAAAAAAATGTAAAATTATTATAATGCTTCAAGATAGAGCTAAGGATAACAGGTTTAATGTTACAAAAGATATTACTTGAAAAAATAATTAAAATATATATTTACAAAATTACAATAAAAAAATTGTGATTATTTTTATTTTTTAAAATATCTATAGCAAACTAGGCAACTTGTGAATATTGATTAAACTTTATAAAGATGATAAGTAATAAAAAAATTATTTATATATTAGAGTAAGTTGACTTACTCTAATACTTGGGAATTGAATTCATACTATTTTTCATATACAAGTTGTATGTGTGTAAATACATGTTTATACATGTTTTGAATTTCTCTTAAAATTAATTGTTGTATCAATATCAAAAATTGGCCTAAAATAAATAAATTTATGACTTCGCCTTAGGTTGAGTGAATGTGACTTTATGGCGTTTTCCCTAATGTCATAAAAGAAAGTTCCTTATTACATTACATTACATTAAGTGCAAACAACAATTAGAGAGATGTAATAAATAAGTATGTGAAAGGAGAGGGTTTTCGATAGGCGCTCATTTGTAGTTAGCGGTGGTTGGTCCAACCTCCAAGTTAGCTTCTTTGAACCTGGCCCAATGTAAGTTACCTTAGGCTCTTGGGTGGGGGGGAACCCTCCCTTCCCCCAATTTTATTATTACAAATTTTAAATTAGATATAAATTTACTTAATAACCACTTCATATTTAAAAAAGAGATTATGTATGTGTGTAAATATATGTATGCATGTTTTTAAATTTCTCTTAATTGTTGTATTAATATCATAAGTTGCCCCCTCAAACATTTTATGGCCCTAACTTAATTAGGCTCAAGGGATGTAACCGTATGGCGTTTTCCAAACGATTGTATATGGAAGGTCCTTGTCACATTACATTAAATACAAATAACGGTTAGTAAGATGAAATAAACATGAATGTGAAAAGGATAAGGTTTTCTACTGGCACTTCTCTTTAGGCGAAGGTGGTTGGGCTTCTTTGAACTTGGGCAGATGAAAATTGCCTTATGCCTAGGGGTGGTGGAGGAGGGGGGGGGGTTGCTTTTCAAAATCCTTGTGGTCTTATTTTATTGGTTGAAATATGCCTAAGGTCTATGATATTAGAATGGACAAAACATAAGTACAGTACCTTAGGTGCTGTTTCTTAGGTTTCCCTCTTAAAATTCAATCATGTAGCTACTTCACTTAAAAATACACTATGTTCCCATGAAAAAAAATCCACATGACAGAATTTTAAAAGAGAAACCTAAGGAACAGTACCTAAGTTTTACTCTATTAGAATTTTATCGGCTAAACTACAAGGATCAAGTATTGAGAATGATGGTTTTGTATATATCATATTCATAATTTCGTAATACCCAAATTAAAAAGATAAGATCCATCAAATATAATCCCAAACTCCTATAAGAAAATATACCACACATCATGCACAAATACTATTTTTAGAATACCTGACTAATCTTGGAATAATTGTAATCTCTTATTGCACACACATGCTAGGGTGTCGTTTGGTCTAGGAGTTTAAATATATGTCTTCAGTTTTTAAACAACATTACACGTATTTTCACAAATTTTTTCACTTACATGTATTTTTAAAAAATACAAATAACGTTAGTTTCAAAAAAAAAAAAAAATACAAATAACGTTACTAGAACAACGTTACCAAATGACCCCTAGGTAATTAAAAAAAAGAAATCCATTAAAATGGCCTCAAAGTATTAACTTAAAGACTTATACATATGACCTCATGGATTAAATGAATCCTGAAAACCACAATATCAATCTATGGTTGCGTAAGAAAGAGGGATAAGTATTACACCCAACTAAAATGAACCTAAATATTATTCCTGATTAAATTTGCTCTTACTACTTGTTCTTAAATAGTGAGAGTCTCGTTAATCTTTATGAGAAAGATGATGAGGACCCCCTGTATGGCCTCTATCTACGTTTAGTATATTTCGACTAGTGTCCCATTCAAAGGTGTTATTATTAGCATTATGAAATGTGGGAGAGCCTTTTATGGGTCCCTGGGTTCATTTTCGTAGTACTCTGGATTTTGATTCAAAGTGCACCAAACATTGTACCATTTCTTTTTTCGACGCTCATTATTAGATTGCTGTCGATATTTTTATTCTCAAAACTACCATTCTTTGTCTCACACAAAGACAAAAAAAAGAAAAGAAAAGAAAAGAGTGACACGTTACTCGAACCTTTTTAAGGCCGAGTCCTGCGGTGCGGTCAGCTCATCAGGCTCGGACCACAAGGCGCCGATGTTTTTTTTAAACTTTGATTTGTTTAGTCTTTCCTCTTTCCTTTGTTGTTCTGTCTCTTTTACATGACAAGTGGGCCTTGGCCCACGTAAAACCCTACCAATGGGCAAAACAGACCTTTTGCCATTTTCAATTTTTTTAGTAGTACATAGCTCAGTACTTGGTTTTTTGGTGGAAATGTCGCTATGTTGGTAAAATAATTTCGTGTATCATGCCATGCGCTTCGTGATGTATGATGTATCCATGCGCCAATCGCTTAAATGGCTACCAAGTGATTGCCTCTTTAACTAAACAGGAGCTTTAATTATTTTTTAAAAATTTGGCTTAGCATCATCATTATTTTAAAGTCCTTGAACTTCCCTTCAACGCTCACAAGTCGACGGGGTTGTTGGCTTCATAATTACCATTTTACCCTTTTTTTTTTAAATCCAAATTCACTTAATTTTATAATGGATTATAATCATATTTTGTCACTCCCCTAATTCAAAGAATAAAACGGGCATTAAAAAATGATTGCACGCTTAAAAATTTTTCACCTTATGATTTGTTTGGATTGAGAGCGCGGGAGAGAGGGAAAGTGGGGAGGAGGAGAATAGAGTTAGCTACTTAATCTAATTTTTGGTTAACTCTATTTTACTTCTCTTAACTTTTTCTTAATCCAAATGGACCTTTAGAGATATAATATTGCTCTAAAATTTCAAAATTTCATTTTTTTTCTTATGCACAACCTTAATGAAAGCTCCAAAAGGTCAAATTTTTTTAGTTTTCATGATTGGAATCGAAAAGAAGAGAAAGATCCAATGGTCACACCCATAAGGGTCCACCACAATGATCATCTCTGCTCACATATTTTCGTTCATAAAAAAAAGAAGAGAAAGAGGATGAATTTGACAAGGGATTAAAAATAACTATTGCATTCCAAGCATTTTATTACATACCATAAAATAAAGAAATGGATGAGATGTGTTTAATAAATAGTACAGTAAAGATAATGTATCAGTTTGTTAAAAATACCAAAGCAAACCTACAAGGAAATCGTGTGCAGTGTTTATCCAAGAAAAAGAAAAATACATGGACAAGTACCACGTGTAGGGGGCATATTAGTAGTTTCACATTTAAACCAGTGCGGTTGACGTCATTTTTAGTTTTTGTCTCCCTCTCAAATTCCTCTCTCTATACAGTGTGGTTGGTTCTGACTGAAAGATGCCATTAATTCGCTATTATCAGGTGGTGCTCTCTTGCTTATATCATAGATAGCTCCTAAAAAAAACCCACTCTTATTCAAAGCCAGCCTAAATATAGAAAATAAATACCAAAAAAAAATAAAAAAAATTTCAGCAGATGATTTTCTCTCCTGCTCAAACATGGACTTCGAAACCCTAACGATCAGAGCTCAACTCTCCATGTACCGCCGCAGGTAACTCTATCACTTCACACTCTCTCTCTCTCTCTCTAACTTTCCTTGTTTCCGATTCTCTGTTTTGTAAAATCACTTTGATGATTTCTAAGGGAAAAAAAAAAAAAAAAAAAGAAAGAATTTTTTTTTTTTTTGGTTTTGGTTTTCTAGTTTTGAAAATTTGTTTTGCTTTTTTGGTTTCGTTTGGAGCTGTTTGGTTCGGGAAATGGGTTTTTTTTTTTTTTTTGGGACTTTTAAGTTTTAACTGATTTTGAGCTAAGCGTGTGGGTTTAACTGAGAATCGGATTTACTTATTATGTTTTTTTTTTTTTTTAAAAGTTCGGAGCGATTTTTGAGCTGTATTTTTTTAGGTTTTTAGCAAAGTGAAGATAAGAATCACTTCCAAAATTGTTGGAATTAAAGGGTTTGTTTGGTATATTAATTTACTGCTAGTTTGCTTTTTTGTTACGTTTTTGGTTTATCTTTTAGTTTAATTAAAATCACATGGATATAACATGTAGTATCAATAAATAGTGATTACTGAGTAATTTTTTATTTTTTATTTTATAGAAATAAATATATTTGAAAGGTTGGAATTTTATTTTTTAAGCAAATCGTGTGCTAATGCAACTCATTCTCTCTCTTCTTTAAATTTTTTTTCTTGGCATCATGTTGATATTGTTAATTAGTCTTATATTAATTTTATCTATTGACCCCGCCGCTCTGTTTGGATGCCCAGAAATAGAAAGTGAAAATTGGCCCCCTCTTAGTAATGCAAGTTGTCTTTTTAAGATTTTATTTTTTTATGTCAACTTGTAATGTTACTGTAAACTGCAAAGCGTTCTCACATGTTACATTATATGTGATTATGACACTTTATTTTCAGGGGACTGTTTCACCGAGTCAGAGTATTTCAAATTATAGTGGTTCTGTTATATACCCTTTTTAGCTTAGCTACATGTGGACCAAGCTTCATGAATGGGGTGCTCAAGTCGGTGGATCATGATGCATGTGAGTCATATAGAGATGGAAATGATGTTGGGTTTTTGGATATTGGTGTTGGTGATACTAGTTCCGGATATGGGAATCCGGGGACCCACTTAAATGCTGGGACTGTTTGTGCCAATTCCCAATCTTTTTGCTTCCCTTCAACATTACCGGGTTTTTCTTCTAAAGAACATGAACACAAAGCTGGTGATGCTTCGAAAGAATCTACTAAGGATAGCGGGTGGGTGGGTAATAAGAGCTGGTCATCGGACCATGGTGTGTTTAAGTTATTGAAAGGAGGGATTGTTTCTTGTTCTTTAAACTCCAGAGATGATGTTAATGAGTTATCATCCATTCAAGCTGATAGTCCTAATCACAATTATATTTCTTCCTGTAGAAGATCTTTACTTAATCAGAAGGGCACGAGATTTAGGCCAGAAAAGAAATCTGAGATGACCACCAAAGCAGGTTCTTTTGATGGTTCTTCCTCTCCCAATGTAGAAATTAACCCTAGTGTACTGGATTGGGGACAAAAGCATTTATATCTTCCTTCATTAGCTTTCTTGACCGTGGCAAATACGTGCAATGACAGCATTTTACATGTCTATGAACCATTCAGTACGGACTTTCAGTTCTATCCATGCAATTTTAGTGAGACTTTGCTAGGACCTGGTGAAGTAGCTTCAATCTGTTTTGTGTACTTACCTAGATGGTTGGGCTTGTCCTCTGCTCATTTGATTTTGCAGACAAGCTCTGGTGGTTTCTTAGTCCAAGCTAAGGGCTTTGCTATTGAGTCACCTTATGAAATTCAGCCTATATTAGGCCTGGATGTTTCTTCCAGTGGAGGGTGGAGCAAGAATTTGTCTTTGTTCAATCCCTTTGATGAAACCCTTCATGTGGAGGAAGTAACTGCGTGGATTTCAGTTTCTCTAGGGCATTCTTCCCATTATACTGAAGTGCTTTGTAGCATGGAAAATTCGCAGGGCTCTGATGACCTTGGTTTGCCAATTGAAAAGGATCAGTTGGTTGTGAAAAGTGATGAAGTTGGTTTGCCTCTTTTGGCAATGAGGCCTCATGGAAAGTGGGAGATTGATCCTCGTAGCACTGAGACAGTCTTAGAGATAGACTTCTCGACCGATTCTGAGGGGAAAATTTTTGGTGGATTTTGTATGCAGTTGCTAAGGTCTTCACTAGACAAGTCTGATACAATTATGGTTCCTCTTGAAGCTGAATTAGATCGGAAAGCTGCCTACACTGATCTTTCAGTATCCGTGTCAGCATTTCTTCAGCCTCTATTGTCATGTGATGCCAGTGAAACTACTGGTGTTGTTATGTCTCTGAGAAATGGTGTGTCTTACTTGTTGAATTTTGTTGAGATTAGTGAAGTTTCAGACACTAAACTTTTCCACATCAAATACGAGGCAGGCTTACTACTTTTCCCGGGAACCATCACACAAGTTGCTTTGATTACTTGTACTGACCTTCTTGTTGAATTGCGTGATTCTTCCCCTGAAATCTCCAATATATACGGGAACTGTAAATTACTCATACTGACAAATGACTCAAGTAGTCCTCAGATTGAAATTCCTTGCCAGGACATAACCCATTTCTGTTTAAGACATCAGTTGAATTCTTCTGTTGGATATGAGTATCAGTCTGAAAAGGCCGAATCTGGAAATACAAGGACAGGGTCCTTGGGCAGTGCGATGCATTCGCCATCAGATATCAAGGTATTTAGATTGTACCCCTGTATATCTATATGTACGTATCCTTTATGGTTGATGAATCCCTTTGGCATTGGATCAGTTCCAAGTTTGCTCTAGTTTCTAAATTCTTTACATCTGATTTTCAGTGCAAAAGACTGACTGTGCATTGTCTTGTCATTAATGAGTAAGCAGACGTTTCTTGATTATTTGAAAATTGTGACATTTCTTCTCTTGCAAGAATATTGCATCTTAGTCCATTATGTATATTGGACAGCATTAAGCTGATAAGTAGATTAAAAATCACAGATTTGAGCTGGGATGGAAAATTTTGACATAATGCTCCATGAATGCTTGGAAATGTCATACACAACGAAGAAGATAGATGGCTGTTTCAAAGCCTGTTAAGTAGCTGGCAGGGTGTGCATATATATAACGAGCATGGCTAAACATTAATAATTATCCTCTTCCTCTCAAATATATTTTAATGCCCATAGAGTTCACATATGGAAGATGCATTTAGATTTTTTCCTCCTGCTGTCAAGTATTGGTCTTGTTTTTCATTGATGTTCACGTGAATTATATGTCAACTATAAATCAGTAAATGCCATACTATGTTTTAGAGCATTATTACATCCCTGAACTTGATCAATTTCTAGAGTTGCGACTTGTTAAGTTTTAAGTTCTTTAAGATTCATGCACTGATTCTGTGTAGTAGCAAGATGTGAAGTCTTTATTTTTATTTTTATTTTAATGTAGGTAACTTAAAATATTATTAAAAATCATAGCTAACTCAAGTACATTCAGAATGTACTATAGGGGCAAAAATCAGGAACCAAAATTATGACGATTAAGTAAAACAGGAAGGGAAAAACATGACAAATGAGACAGACCCAAACTCCATTCAAGGAGAGTATGAAAGAAAAACGACTTAAGCTCTAGCATAGACCATTCACAACCTTCGAAACTTTTAGCATTCCTTTCTTGCCAAACAAAACACCAAAGACACAGCTCATATGCTATGGAGCAATGATGAAGAAGATGATCCACAGACTCTCCACACTTTTTGCACATATAACACTAATCAAGAGAAATAATACTCCCTCTTTGAAGGTTATATATTGTTAAAATCTTACCTAAAGAAGCAGACCATGAAAAGAAAGCTACCCTTGGAGGAGCCTCGATTGCCACACCATTTTTCAAGGGTTTGATAGTAGGAGGGTATAAAGAAAGATAAAATCCTTAAACCTCAAAACCTCTCCTCAATGTTGGCTTCTAACAAACTTTGTTAGGACCAAGACCCTGCACAGACAAAGAGTAGACAATGTCCATAGAAAAAACCAACGATTCTAGCTCTCAATCATGCACTGAATGAAAAAAATTGAACATCCCAATGAATCCTCACAGTAGAAAAGCACATAACCTCTGCTATTGAAGAATCCTTTGCCCTACTAATTCGATAAAATTCTGGAAAGGCCTCCTTGAGGGTACAATCCCCACACCACGCATGCTCCCAAGACTTCACTCTAGTACCATCACCCACATCATGCTGTAGGAGTTTTGAAAAGTTCAACCAGTCACTTCTAATGAATTTCCTGAGGCTAACACCATACGCACTAGACACAGTTTTCGTGCAACCCTCCTTCATAGAGCCTCTGTCTCCATGCCATACCTCCACTACCATTTGCCTAACAAGGCAGAGTTGAAACTTCTCAAACGTCTAATACCTAGCCCCCCAACCTGCACTGGCTTAAAAACCTTAGCCCATTTCTTCCCTTCCTAAGGGATTATCTCTACTATTGATTTTGAAGTGCACAAAATTCTCCACTATACATGTTAAAAGAAGTGCCCAAAGGTCTCCACTAACCTAGATGTTAGGTAGTCATACCACTGCATACTTACCAAATAGCAATAACTGCAAGGTGTAGGAAGGCATGGGTATGAGTTAGTAATCATTTCAATAGCCACTGACCAAATAGAAACAATGGCAAGGTATAGATAGGCATTGGTATGAACCAGTTGTAATTTTAAGACAGACAAGCACAAAATAACTCTTACAAAGAGAATTTTAGAAAAAAAAAATTAATGCGCTAAGAAATCATGACTTTTGTTTACCATTTTAGGTAAACTCTGTATTGTGCTAATAAAACGAAAGTCATTCGTGGTTTTATATTAGAATTTATGGGTACTGCTGAATGGTTTATACTTTCTGTTGGTGGCCCAGATTTAGAAGTTCTGGGGCGGATTCATTGTTGAGTGGATAGCTAGATCATGTGTGGGATCTCAGTATCTCATACTGTATCAGCTAGAGTTCCTTCATTCTTGTTATCTTAGCATTTTTTTTTTACTTATTCTCCATTGTGCTCATGTTTCTCGTTCCTCTTATAGGAGTTCTTTCTGTCTCTCTGGCCTTATTCTATTTTCAGTGATGTCATTTATAAAAATTCCCCCCCCCCCCCCCCCCAAAAAAAAAAGAACGAACAAGAAAAAAATTGAAATGTTGAGATGTGTTTCAGGATTTGTAGTGATATGGTTGGAAGAGGGAAGAAGAGAGAATTAGAAAATTCAGAGGTAAAACAAGAGAAGGAGACGATAAGGGGGGCCATTCTCAACCATACACATAACAGACAACATAATCAATACAGAAAGGCTTACCAAAAAGACTTCCATATCTCCACCTTTTCTATAGCCCAAGAGTCAAGACACAGCTATCCCATTATTGCTACAACTTCCAATGCTCCAAACATAACTCATGACGGACCAATTGACTAAGACCAACTTCCCAAACTACTTTTAAACTTCCAAGGATCTCACTTAAAATGCTTGTCTCAAAATTACATGGCCCATTATTGCACTACATCAGGCAGGTTCCTTTTAATGCATAAAACTTAAAATACAATTTGCAACCTCATTTTACTTTGGGTATGTTAGAGCATCCCCATCAGCTTGTGCATAAATGTGCAAAATGAAAAAAGTAACTAATTTTACACAATTTGAGCAAAAAATCACCCACATCAGTGGGTGTAAACTTGTGTATAAATACACAATTGCTACAGTAACCGTGCATATATGCACGGTTACTGTAGCATGTGTATTTAATATTTTAATAATTTTTTCTCTCTCTTGGTCTCTGTTCTCACTCTCACTCTCACTCTCACCTGACTCTATCCTTGTCTCTGCTCTCACCTCACCTCACTCACCCTTTTCCTCATTTGCTCTCACTCTCACCTCTCTCCCTTTTCCTCATGCCTCTGTTGCCGCCGATCATCAAACCCTCACTCTCACCTCTCTCCCTTTTCCTCATTCCTCCGCTGCCGCCGATCAAACCATGCCTCCACTGCCGCCGATCATCAAACCCTCACTCTCCCTTTTCCTCATTTGATCAAATCATTTGATAAAATAGAGAATAAAAGCCATTCAAAAAGAGAACTAAACAAAAAAGAGAAAGCAAAAATTCATTCTCTTCTCATCTCAGATCTGATCGGAAAAAAAAATGTCGTCTTCATCAGGTTTCAACGGCAACTTTGTCCCCTTTTTTTTTCAAGTATGGGACTGGCGTACGGAACGGCGAAGAGCGGAGTTGGGGTGTGTCAATGGGTGTGATGAGACCAGAGCTGGTGATGAAGTTGATCGTGCCAGTTTCGGATTGAGCTGGTGATGAGAGTAGAGCGTCGATGGCGTCGATTGACTGGGTTTCAGATTGAGTGAGTTTCTGAGTGTTTGTTTCTCGGATTGAGTGGGTTGATTTTCCTTGATGATGCTGGTTGGGTGGGTGATGATGCTGGCTGGGTGTGGGAGAGATCGTTGGTATTGTTGGGTCTGTGAGAGAGGGGCAGTGAGGGAGAGAATAATAAAAAATTGTAAAAAAATGAATATTTTATTGAATAAATGTGTAGAATAGATAAACTGATATGGGTGTTTTGTAAAATTGGATGTGTAAAATAGAAAAAGTAGGTTTTTTTTGTGCTAAATAGAAGGAAAATTTGCACCTACTGACGTGGATGCTCTTAGATCTGTCAGTATTCCACCTAGAATTAAGCAGGAATAATTATTCATGTAATCTCTCAAAAATTGACCACCCATCTCTGCACATATTTGATTTCGTTTAAGTTATTATTAATAACTGAAGAATCTTGAAAAATAAAAGAAGAATGAATTGATGAGTTTTGATTAATTTTCTTTGGATTATATTTATTTGGCTTTGATGGAGCAAAATGCGTGGAAATGGTAAGTGGTAACATCCAAACTCCGGTTTTGAAAGGTCTATGAGTGCCTGTCCATATTTTTGTTGTTGTTGCCATGTCTAATTGTTACAGGAGCCTAGAATATATGTTGCCAACCCCAATTAGTTTGTTGAGAATTCATAACTGACCCAAAAGTTTGGGACAAAGGTTTTGCTGTTATTGTTGTTGTATTTACTTCCTTTCTGGTTGAGCAAGTTTTTACCCATAAATGTAGGCATTACAGACTGGGAATATTAATGCTTAAGTTATGTTGTTTTCTTGCTATGTATTCTTACTTGGTCTATATTCACAATAACCTAGATGCTTTTGTGAACTTATTGTCTGAAGGCACTGGACGCAGCCGAAGCTGATGAATTGGTTCTAGGGAACTGGAAATCTCAAGCTACTATAAGTGGTATGTCTGTTCTTGATGATCCAGAGATATTCTTCCCTATGGTCCAGGTTGGAAGTCATCACTCTAAGTGGATCACTGCAAAAAATCCCAGCCAGCAGCCAGTTGTAATGCAGCTTATCCTTAACTCAGGAGAGATTATTGATGAATGCAGGGGCCCAGATGGTTTCACACAGCCACCATCAGGTAGTTTGGTTCATAATGAGTTGACTTCTCCAGCAAAATATGGATTCTCAATGGCAGAGAGTGCGCTAACTGAGGCTTATGTTCATCCTTATGGTAGAGCATTGTTTGGGCCAATTTTCTTCCAACCTTCAAATCGATGTGGGTGGAGCAGCTCAGCTCTGATAAGGAATAATCTTTCAGGTGTGGAGTGGCTATCTTTGAGGGGATTTGGAGGGTCACTTTCCTTGGTCTTGCTGGAGGGGTCTCAGCCTGTTCAGACTGTAGAGTTTAACCTCAACTTGTCAATTCCTCTGAATATCTCCCCCCCAGACATTTTAGTTCAGATGGAAGATACAATTAATGCCTGTTCACAGCCATTCTCGAAAGAGCTTTATGCCAAGAACACTGGAGACCTGCCGTTGGAGGTGAGAAAAATTGAAGTTTCTGGAACAGAGTGTGGGATGGATGGATTTATGGTACATACTTGTAAAGGTTTTTCTCTTGAACCTGGGGAATCAACAAAGCTTCTGATATCATACCAGTCTGATTTATCTGCAGCCATGGTACATAGAGATCTTGAACTGGGCTTGGCTACTGGTATTCTTGTGATTCCCATGAAGGCACGTCTTCCCCTGCACATGCTCAATATCTGTAATCAATCAGTTTTCTGGATGAGAGTGAAGAAAGCCTCTGTAGCAGTCCTCGTTGTTGTTTCCTTGATGTTACTGGTGTTCTGTTGCCTATTTTCCCAGGTGATAATAACCTATGGTTCGCAGGACTATTTATGCAAGAGCGAGAAGGGTTCCATTGCTACTAATTTAAGGAAGGCAGGGGAAACTGCTCATGTGCATTGTAACCAGAGAAATGGTGACTTGTCTGTGTCCAATGAGATAGATGGTCTGTTAACGTCTATTGAGGAAGACAAAAACTCATTGCAGGCATCTGTTGGTAGATTTCCGGTTGGCCAGGATGGGATCCCAGAACAGGGAATGACTGCTCAACATGTGAGACCAACTCTGGAAAATGGTAAACAAACTAATGATTCCCTAGACACTCAAAAGGAAAGGACATTTCCAACCTCTTTGCTGTCACAGTCTGTAGAAGTTGAGAATCCTGATATGATAGAAGAATCCCAACATGGTAAGCTTACAGTCAAAACTGGAAAAGATAAGGGAAGAAGGCGAAAGAAGCGAAAGGGTGCTCGTTCCAAATTAACAGGATTATTTGAAGTGTCTAGTAGTCAGAGTGGAAATTCCACACCTTCATCTCCCTTGTCTCCAGTCACATCTGTAACACCTAAATGTACACGGCCGCTGTCTCCTGATATGGAACAAACTAGTGAGGCTAGGTATCCATGTACTCAAGTAGCAGACCGACTGTGTCTGAAGAATCGAGTTCCTAGATCTGCTACTGAGGTAAACATGTTGGAGCCCAAGGTTCCTGCAAAGCAAAGCAGTAACAACTTGTTCTTTTCTACTCAAGAGCAACCTTCAGCATCCAGAAAACCTACTAGTAAGCCTGTACTGTTGCCTTCTGCTACTTTTCCTTGTCATGGTAGGGCTGCCCCTGATGTGTTATACTCCTCCCCTTTTCTGGCTTCAACCTCTAAAATTGCTCCACATGCTCGAGCTCCTGGGTCCAAACTCTACAACCGGCAAACAGAGGAAAAGGCAAGGCTTGGGGATAAATATACGTATGATATCTGGGGTGATCATTTTTCTGGACTTCATTTAATGGGTCGGTCAAAGGATGTTACTTTCATGATCTCCAGTCCTACTAAAAATGACTCTGAAAGCTTCTTTGTAAGGGGTCCTCAAGCCCTTGTGACCAAGTCTCAATCAAAATCTGTAGGTTTTGAAAAAGAAGGTTAGATAAATTACTAAATAATCATTAAAATATTTGCAGCTGCAAATCTCCCTAGTCTCTAGCTTGCACATCTATAGTCATTTCCATTCATATATGAGGTCAGAATGATTTTTTAGTCTTCCATTTATAAGTATTTCATTAAACCATTTAAAAAAAAAAAAAAATCAGTGATTTTCAATATATATATTATTTTCATTAAACCATTTTTTTCCCTAAAAGGAAAAAAGAAATACAAGTTTTCAGTCACAGTGGCTTCCCTTTCTGTATTTTTAATCTATTGGGAATTGATCTTAAAAAAAAAAAAAAAAAAAAAAACCCCTTGCTTATAAAATCTTTACCTGCTTTTCTTTTTTCACCTTTTGTACCACATACGTGCGCACACACAGACACAAAATAAAAGATAAAATGGTAGAAAAAGATAAAAGGAAGAGAAATCAAGCACCTGTGCTTTATTTGGTATACTTTAGACTAACATGGCTCATCATCTACTTCTGTTTACTGCCAAGGATATGCCATCAAACTTTGCCTTTTTCTTTGCCCCCTTTTTATTATTATTAATAGTTGAAATATAATTCTTTGTTTTCTTACTCGTGACATCCTTCCTAAAACAGGTGTTTTTCTTTTCTTTAACCTTTGATGTGTGAGATCAACATGGCTCTTTCAGATTAAAGTGTTACACCATCAAAATTTTCAAATGAATAGCCATTTTCTTTGCAACTTTATTTTCCTTATCATTTTTCTACACTTGTAATTAATATAACCATGGTCTAGATCTATGGAAATTGAGAGAATGAAAGTCAATAAACCCATTAGAAGTTATCTAGGATATGTCTTATCTTTCACATATTATTGGTGCATTCTACTCCTTTTTGAACAATTATTCCATGGTTCTACAAATTTTTGTGTGGATTACCATTTAAAGTTCTGTGATTGCAATTTATTTGTGATTAGTTCACGCATCTCCATTTTGGATAAATTACTAAAGGAAAATAATAAAAGAAAGTTCACAAACAAAGCTACAAGTTATTATTGGCTTGTGTTTGTTATCTAGCTTTCTATTATGAAAGGCATTTATGCCGTTGCCAGTGATTGCAAAATTTCAGTACTCAGGAAGTGAGTTGATGCTTAGATGTAAATACAAGGCACCCCAACAAAAGGCACTTGGTAGCAAGGAAAACACATGTTAATGGTACATATGACTTTGACAACTTGCGACATATACCTAAATGCTAAATGTGGGTTTGTATTGGTGTTCGTTCTATATTTCATTTAGGTGTAATTGAAAGCAATTATTTACTTATGTCATTATGGTGTAGTGCTTTAATGCATGCCGAATAAATTGAAGGGGAGGAATGGATGATGTAAGTATCTATAAATTTAGATTGGACATCCTACTTATACATGAATAGGATCTGATGCTGTCACATGGACACGGGTGTACTTGGATTTAATTCTACTTATTGTTAGTTGCATCTTTCAACCAATATGACCTTTGCCTGGGTTTACGTGGGTCGAAATTGAGACTCTTGTGACTCAAATCTACCTGGTTAGAGATGGTTATAACACTAGAAGAACTTCAAAACACAGCATACTGCCCTACTCAAAACACAGCAGGACACCCTGCAATTGCAACAATACTAGGCAGTTACCATTTTACCAATAGACCTTCCTCCTAAGCACATACAAGCATAGTTACACAAAGTGTTTGGCACTGCTTCACAATAACTAGCACTTCATCTTACACCATGTTTAATTTGCTTGATAATAGCTTCTTCTGATAAAATATTGCCGTTGTATACCCTGGCATTATGCTGCAATGCAACCACATTAGCTTGTATAAAGTTGCTTTAAACCTTCCAATCTTCAAGCTTCTTAAGACCCCATTGGAAACTTGCAGACCAAGAGGAGTCAATTTGATGAATTATCACACGAAACCAAGCAGCAATTGAGACTAAATCCCTCTAATGAAGAACATTAAAAAAAAATTGGTGGTCTCGATTCTCAATTTTGTTTATACAAAACTCACACAACACATCACAAGCATAACCACATTCTAAGCCTTTCTCTAGTTGATACCCTATTTAGAATGGCTAACAGATAAATGAATGCTTGGGAATGGATGAATGATGCCAAATCAACTTTCATACTTAATGTTTAACTCTAATTTCATTCCAAGCAAGAGGACAGGTGTAGTAATTACCCATTGCACAAAATCTACATTAGCCAAGTGTATCCTTGGTAAGCCTGCTTGCGTGAGTCTCGTTTCTTCTGATCTAGCAGGGTGCGATACCAACATCCATCATTAAAATATTTGATACTTTGGCATCCATGGAACTGGCAGCTTCAACAATCAATCTATGACTAAATTTGGGAGTAAAGCACCTTCAGGATGCCAATAATCCTATCAAATGAAGATCACATCACCATTTCAATGGAATGTGGAAGCAAATATCCCTATGTTTGAGTCTAGCTTAGGATAGGAGAAGCTTAGAGAGTTTCTCATTGGTTTTGGAATTCCACATCAACTAGAAGAATAATGAGGTGCGCTAATCTATATATATATATATATATAGCCGTACCAAAGTGGATTGAAATGCTACATTAATGTGGCTCAATAAAAGCGTTATAATAATAAATGCTACGCTTAAAATTTTAGATATTAAGAGTTTGAGATTTATTTATTTATAAATAAATTTGGATTTAAATTAGGTGCTTTCAACCCAAATATGTCTTCTTCCATTAAGTGCACAAATATAGATCGAAGTGGACCAAGATGAGCTGAAGTGATCTGAATGGACTGAATTAGGCCAAACGGAATAAAGTGGACCAAATGGACAGAATAGGACCGAATAAGAACGAATGGACCGAATAAGACCTAAGTGGACAGAATGGACCGAGTGGGACCAAATTTGGCCGAATAAGACTGAAGTGGAAAGACTAGACTGAAGTGGACCGAATAGGACCGAAATGGACATAATGGACTGAATAGTACCAAAGTGAACAAAATAACTTAATATGAGCAAAGTGGACCGAATGGCCCGAATAGAACTGAAGTGGATCAAAGTGGAAAGAATGGACCGAATGGGACCAAGATGGACTGAATAAGACTAAATAGATCTAAAGTAGACAGAATGGACCGAATAGGACCGAAGTGCACTAATAGAATCAATGTGGACCGAATAGAGCCAATGTGGACTGAATGGACCGAAGTAGACTGAATAAGACCGAATAGATCAAATAGAACTTTAGTGGACAGAATGGACCGAACAGGACCAAATGGGACAGAAGTGGATAGAATGGTCCGAATAGAACCAATGTGGACCAAATAAGACTTAAATATTTATCATTTTTATTGCATTTTTAGGGCTCATATTTCCAATTTCTAATGTTATTTTAGTATTTTATTTTTATTTTTTAACTCAAAACTAAAGAGTTTAGACCAAATATAATAAAATTTCATACTTTTCAACCCAAAAATTAAGAAAAGAAATGAACTTTTGTGCAAAACTTGAACGAAAACCTACCCAAAAAAAAAAAAAAAAATCAATTCAAGGTCCAACTAGTCTAAAATGGATTGAGGGGGGCCGAAGTTGACTGAGTAGATCAAATTGGATCGAATATAATTTTTTTAATTTTTAGGGAGAACAAATTTTAAAGAAAAAAATTATATATTATATTACAATACAAAAAAATTATTTGTTCCCACGCATCGCGTCGGTTTGCAACTAGTTATAATAAAGGTGAGTCTCACATTGAAAATAAAAGAAGTACGAACAATGTTACACCTTATAAATAGAGTGGTAGTGTAGTTTTGTTGTTAGTAACAAATCCTTGCCTTTTGAGAAAGATAAAGATTAAGTTTTTCCTAGTGAGCTAGTGTTGAGGGCACCTTTAAGTGCATTAGGGTTTTGAGAGTTTGTGTGGTTGTAATTTCTATTATAATAGTGAATTTTGTTTGACATTGCTTGTGAATGTAGGCCTAGAGCTGGCCGAACCACGCTAATTTTTGTGTGTTGTAGTACTTGATATTTTATTGTTTTGCATGTATTTCACAACACCCTAAGTTCAAGGATCTTTTTTCGACCCTACGAATAGCCTTAGGGGATATTAGCAAGGTTATCGATTCCGTACCGTACCGGCCGTTACGGCCGGAATATTCCGTACCGACTAGCAATCCGGTACGCTCAACCCCCCTATTTCGTATCGGAAAAAATACCGGCCGTACTAGCCTCGTACTGGCCTTACCGGCCAATTTCGGGCAATACCGGCCGGTACAGAAAAAAGTTTTTTTTTTTTTAAAGTTTTGTAATTTTTGAATTTTTGTTAGGACAGAATGGTAACTTATTTGCATTAACTTATTAGTATTATTTGTTTTCTTAGTATACAATGGTAACTTTTAAGTTTTCTATTTTTTTTTTCCCTTTTAATTGATACTAAAGTCTAAAACCATGAATAATTAGTTCTGAATTGAGGAAATGTTTTATGGTAAACTTTTATATTTATTATAATATATATATACACAGACACATACATACATATATATATATATTTATAAATATAAAAAATAGCGGTAAACCCGAAACGGTACACTGGTATTAACCGGTATTCGAAATATATCGTACCGGTGGCCAAACCGGTACGGCCTCCGGTACGGAATTGACATCCTTGGATATTAGCAGACCATAAACATATACAACTTAAGAGATGAGCATCAACCCAAACAAGCAATTCATAGTGAACCATCCTGAGTAAAAATGTTTCATATATGTTTAATAACGACCTTGTTCCAATCTTGAAATCTCTTTATGTACCATGCTACCTTTGCCCTAGTAGCCTCACAAGGAGATATAAAAGGTCATGTTAACGGGTGCCTTTTAACATTTCATTTTAGGAAAGTTTTGAGTTTTTTGATACCATTTTTATGGGAAATGGAAAAAATTGTCAAAACATTAATTGTTTTTTTTTTTTTTTTTTTTTTTAAATGAATTATTAATTATTGCTCTAAGTGCATCCGTTAGTCTTTCTCGAAATAAAAAGGGTTCAAATTGTAAATTTGTAAGTTTGAGTTTTTTTTTTTTTTTTCAATTTTTTTTTTTTTTTTGGGGGTGCGGGGGACAGCGATAACTGATAATTAATAGCTCTGATATGGGCTTGCAGACTTTCCAAAATGGAATTTGCGTATTGATGGTATTTGTAAAATGGTTAAATTTTTTCTATTTTTAGTCATTGCATGCATGCGCGTGCAACTACAAGCCATAAGAGAAATCCAAAGAGTCATAAAAGATTGTAAGAAAGGCTGTGTTACTTTCACATTAATGGCAGCTTACAACCCCACATTTCAGCGACTAGAATTAAATTTACAAACATGGAGAGGACAAAGTCTCTGTGAAGGTTGATGTTGACCACAGATAAACCAGACTGTGTGTGTGCTTGAAGAGCCGGCAATTGAGGAAGAGTTCATCAATAACCTTATTGCGAAGCAATGATCTATTTAGGTATGGTCGGATCATAAATATGAACCCTGGGACCATTTTTTCTCTCTAGGAGCTGGCACATACGACCAATATGCAATTAGACAAAATACCTTGCCAATCCAATCTTAGAATTTTGTTTTATGGGTGAACCATCTCATTTTTGTGTTTATACCATTTTATTGCTTATAGAGTGTTAGAAGTATGTGGTTAAATGATTAAATTTACTATATTCAAATATCTTAAATTTTTGGGACAATCAGTAATTTAACATGATATTAGAGTATGAGATTCTGGATTTAATTATTGTCTCTTCTACTTTACCTCCCATTTAAATTCCCATATATTGAACCTCACCTATTAAAAGGTAGTTTCGGCTCACATGTAAGAGGGAGTATTATAAGAATGTGGTTAAATGATTAAATTTATCATATCCCAATAACTTAAATTTTTTGGACAATCAGTAATTTAACATAGAGAAAAATTCGGATGTAATTGTCTGTGAGTAAGATAAAGCTTGGGTTCGGTTAAGTCCATTAGTTGGTTCAGACAGGACCCCATTAGAATTAAAGGTGGTCCAGTGTACCTAGCTCATTCCGTTTGGACCATTTTTACAGCAAATGAGGACCGTGATTGGTTTAGGTAATATGGGGTCTTCATTTTTTGGGATCTAGGCTAATTTATGCGTGGCAGGGATTGAGATATTTTTTTTTTTTGATGAGGCAGGGATTGAGATAGCTAGCTACTTCTATACTTGAGTCCATGTGTACGACGGATCAGGTGTGCTGTATTGTAATTATGTTGACTACAGGATTTTGGAAACCGTACTCAATTATTTCGATTATGTGAACACTGAAATATTTGTAAGGATCTTTAGAATTAAATTATGATCATAATGTTTGGACCAAAGAGAATCTGATCATTAGATTGGAATACTTTATGAGAAATTGGGGTTGTAGAAATTTAGATATATCGGGTTAAATGATCAGAAATACTAAAGATTTTGAGTTGCTTAATTAGATGATGAATATGCAATGATAGAGAGTTTTTTGTTTTTTTTTTTTTTTTGTTTTTTGTTTTTGTTTTTTTGGGTGTGGTTAAAATGGATTAGATTAAAGCAAGTTAAGAAATACAAATTCTAGGGACATGGAACAAGGAGGATCATTAATTTACAACACGATAATCTTTAGTATAATGTCATTCTTTGGCCAAAATACCCACTTAATAATTACATTCACAGACCCCCTCAAAAAAAAATTACAATCACGGTAAATGTGGTTGATGTAAACTTCCTCAAAATGTTAGAATAAAAGCCTAATCTCTTACAAATGATGGCACTACAAGAGGAAAAATATTTACATACTCTCTAAGCATATGTGGAACTCACTTTTTTTGTGAGAGTTCAAAATATTGTTCTGAGAGTATATAAGAATTGCTCTTACAAGAGTGAGAGAGGTATGATCAAGTTACAATGATAGAGAAGTTGGATGTTTATTATTTATTGTATAAATGTTAATTCATGACCAATGACCAAGTGATTTGCTCAGTCGTAGCGTACGGAGCATTATAATTTGTGAGAAGTGGGATGAGATTAAAAACACTCCCACAAGTGTCTGTCTAATCTTATAAATAAATAAATCAAATGAAATAAAGCACAACTGGTCTGCTTTACTAATTACTATTATTTCTTGCCTCCTCATTATTTCACCCAATTGTACTGCAAATTAAGCTCACATGACTTGCTGTCCTTGTGCCTGCTGTTTAGACCATGCTTCACAATCGAGTAACAGGCCTGTCAGTAAAGGTCTAGGAAAGCCAATAACGTGGAGAATAAAAAAAGAAGGGGATCTTTAAATCCACACTAGGTGCTATTTTTTTGATAAGTTCGCAAAAACGCTTCTAAATTATTTAAATAAGGTACTGTTAATTGGTGTTTTTATAAAAAATTTTATCAATTTATTTTAGAAAAATTTTAAAACTATTTTTTATAAGAAATATAAAAAACTGTAAAAAAAGACCGTTGATAGTTTTTTTTTTTTTTAATTATGGTTACTACATATGGCTAGAACTAATTTTGTTCAAAAGTGAAACACTATATAGCTTTAAGGATTGAACTCAAAGCTAGCTTTTAGTGTTGGAAAAACTCACATATAAATGGCCACATCATGGATTGATTATGTCCAACATCGGATAGTAACAACCAAAGTGATTTAGTCCATTATTAACTTAAATTTTCAATGTGAAATGATATCTTATTGTCAGTCATGTTATATCAAGGGGCTCAAAAAAAAAAATTCAAAATTTATTTTCTAACAAGACAAAAATGGCTGTGTGATTGAAAAATAGTAAGGAGTGGAAGGTAATTAAGAAAATATTTGATGATTTTATTCAAATTATTAAATTACACTGTCAACCTTGAAATTATTCATCATAAAATTCTCTCAAACAAAGTTATTTACTTTTGCATTTCTTTTTATTCTCTATTGTTTTTTATAACATCAAGATAAGATCGTTTGGTTTCATTTTCATTCTATTACTTATACCTGTTATATATACTTATATTCCGTTGCATTCTATTTCTTTAAAAACTCCCAACAAAGCCTTATGTAATCCATAATTTCATGTGATATTGCAGACTATTAAAATTTCAGATATATAAAGATCATTTTATACATACAGTGTCATAGCCATGAGTCCCAAGAGAGATTCTAGTATTGAATCGCATTAGTGAGTGGAGGAGAATCGGATGAGGAATACTTCATGCATGTGCCTTTATTTGCTTTTGCCCTTTTCACAAATCACAAATTGCATCTATGATCTTTGCTGTTGTTTACACTTTATGCTTTCGGAATCACTAGTCACTTCACATTAAGCCCTAAATTTTATGTCGGGTCACTGGCCCCCTTCTTCAACTTCATCTTCATCTTCATCTTAGGGACCACTGCAAAAATAAAATGAAGTGGTTGCTTGCAATTGGGACCATTTTGATGAATTCTTCTTTTATTTATTTTGGTTTTAAATTTTGTTCTCTTTCTTTTTAGTTCATTGTAAAGATCAGGAAATGTTAACAATAATTGCCCTAAAGACACCCTTTAACATGACCCTGTAAAAATTAATTGCTATTCCGTGAACCCTTTAGTAGTGAAGTTATACTCATTAAACAATAAAAATAATTTTTTTAGAGAGTTTTAATTTATAGCGTCCGCTTCTAATAATAGATTTTTATCACTAAACTAATATACCAATCGGTTTTTGGTATAGACGGAGATTGAATCCAAAATCTCTTATTCAATTATCAGAAATTTTATTAGTTGAGCTAACTGGAATCCACACAAAAAGAACATATGATTACATGAGAAGTATATATGACCTTTGGAACCCATGTTGCGAAATATGCTAATTAATTGAATCAATTACACTACTAGTGAACTTCAATTAACGGTCCTATACTCCATTACTCCTATGCCATTTTAGCCTTACGCATGAGGATGTATAGACATAAGGGGAAACAAATTAATGTATTGTGTACCAATGATTTTGGTGGCGTGACGCATGGCCTTCAATTTCATTATCACTTTAGCCTAAAGAATAATGACAGTAAAGATAGATGTCTCCCACTCCCCCTTCTATTATGTGAAGTAGACTAGGAACCACAACGTTCCACCACTATGAAGCAGTCTCGGACTAGTGCTCTCTCTCTTTCTCACTTCAACTTTTGTAAATGTAACTCTAGTTGGATCCGGGGGGTACAATAATTCTTATGTAAATTTGTTTTTTTAATAGTAATGTTAGAAATATTATAAATTTTTAAATTGGCAAGTTACCAATAAATAAAATACCTCAAACATTTATTTTATCATAGTGTTTAATTAAGTGACATCAATCACATCAATTCGTACACTTTTTGTAATAAAATTCGTAGTAATTTTGTTATTTTTCCTTTTCATTCTTTGATTTATAAATTTATATTAGTAAAGGTTTTGGGAGGCACTTCCTTTTCGCTCGACAAAAAGGTTACAAAATGATGTTCATTCCATGAGTAGGTAGAGAGCATATGTGAGAGAGATTACTACTTTGGAATTGGTGGACTATAGCTAAGTGCATATGACTCTGTTGGAACTACATACATATGTATATTTATAAGAAATATTGCACGCTCACGTGCTTCTGCTGATAAAAAATGCATAGTATCATTAAATCCATGCACCTAATCTTGTCATTTTATTACCATCTATTTTAATATAATGCATCGGGAACATCTCTCAATGTCCACTTTTTAACTGCCTTTCTATTAAGTATTTGAGAAACATGGTAATTGTTTGAAATGTAATTACTTTTGAGTTTTGAGTTATTTTGATTTTTTTTAAAAAAAATTTAAAAAAAAGGAAGAAAATGGATAACACAATGTCAAGGAAGAACTCATGTTCTGCTGGTGAGTATAAGAATAAGTGAATTACTAATTTTGTCAAATTTGTTTCTAACTATTTGCTTTCTGGTTTATCATAAAAGCACGTGTATCCTTCAAAGAAATGCAAAAATGATGGGAAAAAATAACAAAGGCCCTAAGAGTATTAATTTAAGAAATATTTTTATAAACTTATTATAAGGAAAGAAAAAATAATTAATTTTTCTACAATTTTTTATATTTTCTATGAGTGATACTAAAATTTTCCTAATATAATTTATTAATAAATACCTTATATGTATTTGTTAACGGACCCAAAAAAAAAAAAAAAAAAAATTAAGCTTCTATATATCAAATTTCATGCACAGAAAATCAGAAAGGTATTCTTCTTGTTACTGACAATTGAGACTGAGTCTTTAATCTTAAGAAAAGAACAATTGCATTAAATTAAGATCCAACATACACATTCATGCCGTGTAGATCACGTATTTCTACTTGTTTTTACCCATTAAAATATTGCGACAATTAAGCAGTTTGTTGAGTACGTTAGTGATTGTCTTAATCTCATGTCTCCTTCTTGTGAATGTCACCCATTCACAAGCAAAGATGATCAAGACATGTCAATAAATGATCAGTTTAATAGCACAAAAAAATAAATAGAAGGAAACATGTTAGTGACTGCAAAAAGAGAAGAAAATTTGAATCCACCTTAAAATTCTGATGCATACGTGCGTTACTTCATTTACCCACTGTCAACATATAACTGAAAGCATGATTTTAAGTCACGTTTTTAAGTCTAAAAATATGACTTAAAGTTATGATTTTAATTGTTCTGGATAGTGTCATTACACCTATTGAAAATTCACAAAACACAAATAAATAAATACAGCATACTTGTTTTCTACTTTTGTTCATCATATACTAGAACGTTAAATTGCTTAATCTCGTTAACATTGTCCTTTTTTTGAATATTAAATAAATAAATAAATGGAATGAAAATCTTTCTGTATCTCAAACATATAACAATATCAGACAAGCATTTACTATCTCTATTAATCACCTGCTTATCATTAAATTAGTTAACAAATTGTGCTAATCATTTATGATCATAGAGTTAAAGCTGGAACATCCAAAGTAGGTGCACAAGAAGTACATATTTATAATTAGTTTCTTATCACATGTTCTGACAGGTTCCCTTGCTACACTTTCACTAAAGTACTCGCTTCTTCCACTTTGATCATTAAATCCACTTTGATCAATAAAGATAAAGTAAAAATGTAAATTCTACAAAAAAAAAGGGAAAAAAGTACTCACAAATAATTGAAGCTTCCCTAGTGTCCGATTCATTTGAGGTTTCTTTTATTTTTTCATAAAGAGAAGTTGAACAAATTAAGCTGCCTTTAATCATAAGATTTCTGCAAATAAAGTTTAAATAATTGTAGAATAAAATCTAATTAAATGAATTTTGACAAAATATATTCTTTTGAGAAAAGAATGTTTGTTATCATGTTGAAATTCTTCCTCAAAAATAATTATGCTGCATGAAATTTTGTTTCATTATATCCGAAGAGAATGCATTTTTTTTTTCATTAAATAACAATTTGTCATTAAAATATTATGTGGTGCGACCATATTCCTATTTTCTTTATAATTGTCCACAATCTTTACAATTTCTCTAGACCCCTTTAAAACAACTAACACTTGGCTATCCACAACCGATTTGCCTGCCAAAGTTCAACTGCCACTACCATAAAGCCATCCAAACTACCACCATGCAAAGACTAGCCACCCAAGACTCCCAAGCACAACCGCCCTCCAATTCATTGTACCCACCACAACCAATTGTAATTGAAGAAAAAAAACACCCTAAATTATAGAGAAATTTTGCCAAATCAACAGACAAAGTCACATTGATCACTAGTGTTCAATCCACTGCAACTCTTAAACAGAGTTATGCATTCCACAATTTTTTTCAGCTTATTTGTTTTGGGTAAAATATAGTTAATACTCTAAGATTTGGGCTAGTATCAGCTAGATTCAAAATTTTTCAAAACTGACTAATTTGGTTTCTAATTACCGTGAGAGAAAAGCGAAAAATGAGTAACGGATTTAGGATTCAAGTTGGGTTTAGGAACCAAGTTGATCGATCAATTTTTAAAAGTCTTGAATCTAACTAGTATTAGTTTAAACCTCAGAGGTGTTAATTGTATTTTACCATTTTATTATTATTTTTTGAAAATTGTGGGGCCCACTAGTGTGATAGTTGTTTGGAAAGTGTTTTCAATTTTTTTTTTTTTAGAAAACTTAATCCATTTTTTACTGTGCAAAACAAGAAACAAGAAACAAGTTTTTGGTAAAGTAAGAACTAAATTCGTTGACAATCTTGTAGATAAATAAAAAGAGTTTTGGAGCTCACACCATGGGTTTCTTATTAAGATTTTTTGTTAACAAAATATAATTTTCATTTAATATTTTTCTAATGTTACCAAACACATGAAAACTCAAAAAGTTATTTTCATAAAAGTTTTTTCATTGAAATAAATGGAGTGAAAGTAAACTTTTTATCAAAACTAAATTTCAAGAATAGGAATCAAACAAATTTTTTATATTTCTCTTGTTGAAAACTTATTTTAAAAAATAAGAGCGAAACACAATAATGTATAAATAGTGTTTTGAAAACTGATTTCAAATACAAATTTTTAGAAAATAATTTTGTACGTTTGGAAAACAAAAAACAAAAGTGGGATGACCAAACAGCTAATCAAAGGTGCTTGAAAAAAAAGTACTCCAATTTCAAAACCCGTGATTTACAATACTCGTAAAAAAAAAAAAAAAAAAAAAAAACCTAGATCTATGTCAATATTTGTAAATGACTGAATGAGACATATTGACGGCTCTAGGAATTTTTTTCAGGGTGTTCCTCAATAAGCATAAATTACACAATCTAATAAAAAGAAAATTTTATATAGTGACAACAACAATAAAAAACACGTAAATACATAAAGTTTTACAACATAAAACTTGTGGAGTTCAGTTGTAGTTGTTGTTAGTGTTGCTGAACAAGGATGGACGGCGATGGCTAGGGAAAGTAAGTGAGTTTCTTATTTCCTTTTAGCCTTTAGGTTTGATTTAATTTTATTTTAAATTGTTTAATGACTTGTGAATCTACGAGGCACTTAGGCTGTGAGGATTTTTTTTTTTTTTTAATATTTGTTGAATTAAAAATGTAATCGTGTTGGTGTTTGAGTAGTGATAGTCTTAGTTTGAGATGAGATTAATCTTGTACTGGACTTTTCTATTGGCATTTGATTTGGGCCTTGTTAGTGGTTTTATTATAATTTTTTTTTTTCTAGATTTTCGTTCAATTTTTTTTTGGGGTTTTTTCCATGATTTTATAAACCTGTACGGTAAAAGAATCGGAAAAGGGACTGGTTACTGGTTTTTTGGTTGAACCAAAATCCGATCGATGGTCAAACCGATGACATCATAAATAATATAATTAATAAAATTTTAAATTATATAAATAAAAATATAATAAGTTATTACTAATAATATGATAGCAAAATGTAAAAACATAATATTTAGTCCCATTTTTCGTGTAAATTTAATCAAATTTCCTTAGAATGGACAATCACATGTTTAATTCTAATCATAAAAATAAAATTTTTATTATATATATATAATGAATTAATTGATGTTATATAAAAATTAAGTAACTTTTTAAGTTTATTCACTTAATTAACTAAAACTACTATTTTTTTTTAATCAAAATTATCAGAAAAAGAAAAAAGAAAAGTAATTGTACAATGAAAAAAGCTAAATTTACGTGACTTTGATCAATTAGTTGTGTAATATATATTATAATGTTTTGAGGAAAAATAGTTGTACAATGGCAGTGTGTAGTATAGGTTTAAAAGAATATAAAAGCTTGTGATTTTTTTGCTTGAAAGACCCTAATATATTGTTAAGTTGCTCAAATTATAAACCAAAATTTAATTTTATTGACATAAGAAAAATTCAAGGTGTTTCCAAATTTTTTTTTAAAGGTAAATAAATATAAAATTTTAAATTATTATGTAAATTTTTTTTTTCTTTTAAGTCAGGATGGTCCTGGGACCACCTTGACCATAAGGTGGTGCCATCCCTGATGAGACAGAAATTTTTTTTGCAGTGATTATTTTATTTTTGCTAATTACTTGGCAGCCTTCTCCCTACCCACCTCTCTCAAATCTCATCCTCTCGTGGGTCTTTGTCTATGCGGAATAAGAGAGGATCCTTCGTTCCTTCTATTGTTAATAGTTTTTTTTGCTAAACTTCTATTGTTAATAGTTAATACAATAGTTTATCCGGAAAAAAATAAATTAAGAGGTAGGAGAAGGTAACGTAGAAGTAAGAAAATACAAGGTGTTTAACCAAAAAAGAAAAAAAAAGAAAATACAAGGTGAGAGAGAGAGCAGGTCAATTCATGATGAGAGGAGAGCGGGGTTGTCACACACAAAGCTAAAGTGAAGCAGACAAGGGCATAGCTCTTCCTTTCGCCAGGTCATACTGTCACATTCACATTCACATTCACGCTCACTCTCACTTTCACTCACTCTCAAAATGCTTTGCTAATATTGTAGAAGACGAAGAATTGCTCCACTTAATAAACTAAACCAATAAAATGAGTTATTAGTATTAGTATTACAGTGTCTCCACCTCTCTCGCACTTTCCTCGGTTTACCTATTTGTTTTTTCTCAACAATAATATATACTATGTAGTATTAGTATATACCCTTTTTTTTTTTTTTTTTATGAAATCAAAAATCAGGGTTTTGCTGCTACTTGATATTTTAATATATAGCGAGTCGGTTCTTCCTGTCCATGTGTTACATTTTTCTTGGATGGCGCTTCTGCTTCAAGCTCGAAACCTCGTCGTTTTCTTCTTCTTCTGATCTCCTGTGGGCTTTTGCTGCTTTCTTTTCTTTCACTCTGTTCGAGATATAAAAGAAACCAAAACAAAACCAATGCATATGCACCCGCCATTTCTGCTTCTACCTCTCATTTCTTTCAACTTTCCCGCTCTCTAAAAGGTATGAAAACTCTCTCTCTCTCTCTCTCTCTCTCTTATAATTATTACTCATTAGTATTAGTTTGTGAAAGATTTATGGTTTTTCGTGTTTATCTTTTTCAGGGTATATTAATTGTGTTGAATCGTTTTCTCATTTTCTGGAAAAAAAGTATGAATACCAGAGTGCGCACCACTCTTCAGGCAATGAAAGCTCCTTTGAATCTTGATAAAGTAAGCGTTTTTTGTTTTTGTTTTTGTACTCTCCAAGTTAAAGGTCTTATGGGCTACAATTTCGAGATGGGTCTGTCACTTTCTCAAGAAAATGAGGCTCTGAAGCGAGGAAGCTAAAGGAAAATCTAACAGTATATCTAAGAGTGGGGTATCTTAAATGTCTTAATTTTAAAGAAACTTCAGTCGCTGTCCCAGTTTGCATAACTTTCTTTATGTTTATCTTCAACTAAAGAGTAAGCTAATTTTCACTTTTGGATATATTGTTCCAAATTGTTTAATCTCCTTCTGTACTGAAAAAAAAAAGTGAGCGCTTTTGATCCAAATCTGAGAATTAGGTTCTTTCACTTCTCTCAAGAAACGAATAGTAGTAGTAATATATAGTACTTCTTCCTTTATTACTCTCTCTCTTAACAGCTTAGTTATTTTTAATGCCATTTGATATTGAGAAGGAGAAGATGGAGACTCAAGGGAGCAGAGTAATGGCTGCCGGGAAACCTGTGACCAATCGACGAAGATCAAACAGAGAAAGGAAAATGGCCTTACTTCAAGATGTATTTTTTTCTCTCTATAAAACCATTTCATTTTGATCCTTATACCAATATAGGTTTAACTCTCTTTTTTGTGGCTTTGGGTTGATTTCATTAATGTGTTCTGCAACATGCAGGTTGATAAGCTAAAAAAGAAGCTCAGACATGAAGAGAATGTCCACAGAGCACTGGAGAGGGCGTTTACTAGACCATTAGGAGCACTACCTCGTCTTCCTCCTTATCTTCCTCCATATGTTAGTATTAATTCACACGCGCGCGCGCACACACACACACACACTCTCTCTCTCTATCTCTATATCATAGAACATACATGTATTTGTAGCTTTGTTTAAATGATTGAATAGTTAATAACATAGATAATGGGAAGAAATAGAGGAAACCCAGGTGAATTGAACGTTCAGATTATCCTATACGATCATTAATTTTGAAAATTTTAACATGTGTGTTACTTATTAAATTTTAACGAATTGATAATAATGAGGGAATTGAGAAATGCGTTTAATTGTTTGTAGACATTAGAGCTTCTTGCTGAAGTAGCTGTTTTAGAAGAGGAGGTTGTTCGACTAGAAGAGCAAGTTGTGAATTTTAGACAAGGTCTTTATCAGGAAGCTGTCTACACATCCTCCAAGAGGAATGCAGAGAATTCGAGTGAGATTGACCATAACTCGATTAGAAGCTCCAAACATCAGCGATCAAAGTCCTTGCCCCAAAATGAGCTCAATTCAGCAACATCCATGCCCAGGCCTCTACCTTCTCTTGCCAGAAGTACTTCAAGTAGAAAGCTCTTGTTCTCCGATGCCACCCCTGATCGAACCGCTAATTGTTCCAGTAGGCTAGTGGTTGGGAAACAATCTCCTAAGAAACCCAATTCCTCTCCATCTTTTCCAGAAGATGGACGGGGAAAAGAGAATCGGTTGTGTACTAACTCTGTGAAAGACAAGCCATCTCCAGAAAAGAAATATGCAAAAATTGCAACCCCGGTGAAGAAACCTCCAATCAAGCGTGAATCAGTGGAGAAGTGTGTGGATAATTTAAAGTCACAGGTATGCAAATTAGCAGTATCAATAAGACTTAATCCGTATTTTGTTATAGTCATATTAATCGCAGCTTTTTATTGTCCAGCTAGAGAGCAGATTAGTAGACCAGGAAAAAGCACAGGAGAGTTCTTCTGGTTCTTCAGATGATAGCCTATTGGAAGCTGACAGCAGTCCAAACAAAGTATCTGAGAATATTGTAAAGTGCTTGTCTAGCATTTTCAAGAGAATCAGCACAGTGAAGGACAAAGTAGTACACTCAGGGACTTCTCAATCAGTAGCTTCTCATGCAAGCAACAGAGAAACAGAGTTTGGAGATCCTTATGATATCTGTTCAGAATTCAGAAATAGAGATATTGGTCCTTATAAGCATCTCTATGCAATTGAAGCAAGTTCAATTGATCTCAACCGAAAAACAAATGCTTTGTTTCTTATCCAAAGACTGAAGTAAGTCCTTAGCTTTTTTTTTTCTGATGCTTTAATGGTGCTGGAGTTAGAATCTAAAGCCTTAACTCTTATGAAATACATGCAGGTTCCTATTTGGAAGGCTTGCCACTGTGAACTTAGAGGGTCTTACACATCAGCAGAAGCTTGCTTTCTGGATAAATATTTACAATTCCTGCATGATGAATGTAAGATATCTTCCTTTCACCAATGAGTCCAAGGTTTTGAAAATGAGCACTCAAGAATGTACATTTTCAATAAAATTTTGGGACATTGAATGGCCTAGAAAAGTGCTTTACTCTACTGGGATAGAATACTAAAGCAAGATCACACACACTTACATGGTTATGTCAATTTAATAGGCAATTCTTGAGCATGGGATACCTGAGATGCCTGAAATGGTTGTAGCACTAATGCAAAAGGTAAGCTTTATCCATCATTCTTGTTATCCCCTGTTGAATTATGTTCTAGTTTAGGATTTTTCCCCTCTTGCTCTTATTATTTTATTTCAAAAATGGACATAATTTATCCAATTGATATATATACACTTAAGCATGGATTTGATGTGATCTCTGTATCAGATATTAGGATTGTCCTAATTTTTGATGACGACCAATGTAGTTCTATGTTAACTGTCATCACCTTCATAGATTCATTATTAAGCTTGTCTATCTTACATTAGATGAAGAACAGGGGTTCTTCAATAATCAATATGTAGAGCATGGTTAATAGACACACTGTTAATCGTTTTTGCAATTGACTAAACCTAGTGGTGCTTGCCTCAGGCGACAATAGTGGTGGGTGGACACTTGCTGAATGCAATTACAATTGAACATTTCATCTTGAGACTGCCCTATCACTTGAAATTTGTAAGTCACTATATCAACTTCATTATGCTTTCAGGCAGGTTTCTGTTTTTGTTTTTGTTTTTGTTTTTTTTTTGGGTCTGAGTGGGTTTAATTTTCTTGGATCCTCCACCATCCCTGAAGTAAATTTTACTGTCTACTTAAATTTTGTTCTTTTTCATTCTTCAACAGACATGTGCAAAAGCTGCAAAAAATGATGAGATGAAAGCACGCAGTATATTTGGGTTGGAGTGGTCTGAACCCTTGGTTACATTTGCACTCTCCTGTGGTAGCTGGTCTTCCCCTGCCGTAAGCTTTTATTCACTTCTCATGATATTGTTAAGTTGCAAGAAAAGTCCCTAATAAATTACTAATTGTTTCAAAAGCTTAATTTGTTAAGGAATGGTGAATTTAAACATTTAACCAGTATTCTAACACTTCCCTTCACATGTAGGCCCAAACTCCAGATTAGTAGACGGACTCGTGTGAGATTTTAACATTTTAAATAGGAGATAGAATAGGGACGTAGTTCAAACTTAATTAGGACCATGACTCTCATACTGTGATAAATTATGAGTAGTCCAAAAAAATTAAATTGTTAGGAAACTATGGATTTGATTATTTAACTGTTATTTCACCGTCCTAAGTGTTTTTATTTTGTTCCTTGAAAACATTATTCATGAGATGGTAACTTTCAAGTCACAAGAAAAGAAAAATAATGTCATTCTTTCTTCTATATGAATTCATTGCCAAAAAAGCTAGTATTGACTTTTTAGAATTCATTGTTGCAATAAATAATCATGGAGCTTGGCTTCTATATAGTTTATCCACTTCTTTGGAGGAAACCTAGACATTACATGTGTTGTGTCAGTGCAGCCCAACAATAGACGTGTCATGTCCCTGTCCCAACTAACCATTGGATAGGAAAAATAAGTCAAACCTCTGCTAAATTGCAAATTACATCCTAAAACTTGAGAGTATTTAGATTTTATACTATAAAGTTTCAAAATTTGAATTTTACTCCCTAAAACTCCCAAGTTTTAGGGAGTAAAATCTAAACACTCCTAAAATTTAGAGAGTAAAATTCAAACAACCTCAAAATTTTAGGAGTAAAATTCAAATTCTGAAACTTCAGAATGTAAAATCCAAATATCTCCAAACTTTAGAAGTATAGTTTGCAATTTAGCCTAAATTTAATATGCTTCCTTAGTATTGTGATTCTGGATTATGAATTATATTTTCATGAATATGGTGGTACTGAATACATATTTTTTTAATGAAGGTGAGGGTTTACTCATCTTCCGGGGTTGAAGAAGAGTTGGAAATTGCAAAGAGAGAGTATTTGCAGGCAGCAGTTGGGATTAGTGAAACAAACAAATTAAGGGTCCCCAAGCTATTAGATTGGTATCTACTTGACTTTGCTAAGGACTTGGAATCATTGCTGGATTGGGTCTGTCTACAACTACCCAATGAACTACGTAATGAAGCAGTAAAATGCCTTGAGAGAAAGAGAAGTGAACCCCTTTCACAGTCAGTGCAAGTAATGCCATATGATTTCAGTTTCAGGTTGCTTTTACACAGATGAGGCTTTTTTACTTTTTTTTTTTTTTTTGGTGGATTTCGTAGTCTGTCTAGTTTTTTACTTTGGATGTGGTGGGGTTATATGAGTATATATACTTATACAAACAAGTGCAAGTACGTACATACCTAATCTAGCATTTGTGTGGGAGGGGAATGAGTTTAAGGTGGGTGATTGGTTCATTATTTGGGGAAGAGTTATATGAAAGATGGTGAATTCTTTAATTCATTGTATGCTTTTTTTTTTTTTTTTCCTTTTTTCTTTTTTCACTATTTTTTAAAAGGTTCTCTTTTAGATCGACTTTCTAAATTTGTGTCATAATTGTTGAATGTTTCGTGAATGTCGGATGAGGCATTTTATACAATTTGATGGATTTAGAGCCCAAGAAAAATATGATGTTCAAATTCCCAAAGTCTTTGAGTTTTGACAATTCCAACATGTGTGGATAATATATTGAGAATGAACAGCTCAATAGATTTTAATGCTGTTGAAAAGAAAAAAAAAACAAAAATACAGATTACCTAACCTTCCAACTAAGTTGTCTAGTGACATCCACCTGCATAAAGAAACCACTGTCACATTGAGGCCAAAATGTCATGAAATTGAATAATTGATTTTAACTTACCAAAGAAATAAAAGGGTCAAGGGATGAGGGATTGCTTGGGATTGGGTCAGATTTAGCAGTGACTTTTTATTTATTTATTTATTTTTTTCAATTTGACACTATAGTCTATTATAATAACTTGTGACAGATATAACGTATGCTTTACATTAGTATTCCAAAATCACAATATTTGCTTTTTTTCCTCTCAAAAATGTCTGAAAGATGCTTAGAGCCTTTAGAATACATATAAAAAAGAGAGGAATGGTTCTTATTATCTTCCCCATCCATGTGCGAAGTGCAAACCGAAATAGCAATTCAGAGTAGACTAATAGATTTGAGTCAATTCACTAAAACAAACTCATTATGCTACTGCCACCGCCCAAAAATCAAAATAGATATCGTACACGTCACGTTTGGGTAGCAATTTATGTTAGCAAGTCATGTTGAAATAAGAGTATTTAAATACATAGTTCAGTTTTAACCCAACTCATTTGATAATTATGTCAAAATCCCTCAATTCTGTGTTGACACGACAAAATTCCTTCAACTACTCCATTATAATTAGAATTTGGTTTTATGTTAGATAAAATTGACATTTATTTATATTTGTTGGGCCATTTTGAGTTGATTGCGAATTAAGCATGTCAACACATAATTGACCAATTTATTGATCATGTTAAAGAGTGTTGAGCCATTTTGACAAGATCTTATTTACACAAAATTTTAATCCGCAAAAAACCATGTCGTGTTTGCATATTGTGTCATACATTGCCTCCCCTATATCACAACCCTAGATGCCTTAACAAGCTATCTCGAAAACTAGAAATAGTTAATTCAAAATCCTTTAAATAAAACTTTGACAAAAATACAATTTACACCTTGTAAGTTTGATGAATTATCACTTTAATCTCTTAAGATTAAATTTTGTCATTTAACTTTGATTACACAAACATTTTAGTCCTTTCATTCATTGTCATTAAAAAAACCCATTCATTAAAACGACACTATTTCAAGTTTTAAACATTAAAAACTCCTTCATTAGTGATGGGCCGAGATTTTAAAGTAACTCTTCGGTGAGTTGGTTTATGTGTTGGGTTTTGTGGAGTCTAGTTGTGTTTGATCCGGATGACGACCTGACCCGAAATGATGTTGCGTGGTTTTTAATAAGGGATTTTTTGAGGTTTAGTCCATGGAGCGGAAAATTTTTGGCCCCTTTTATAGCCTATTGTGAATCCTGTGTGCAAGATATAGAAACCGTTGTTTTGGTGATTAGGATTTCTTGATGTAGTTTTTGAGAGAGAGAGAGAGAGAGAAAAAAAAAAAAAAACTGTACTGCCGCACTTTGTATTTTTTCCCTTGATAATAGTGAAATCTCTGCAACTCTATGGACGTAGGCAAATTGCCAAACCACATTAATACTGTATTGTGCATGTGATTTTTTTTTTTTTTTTGATGTATGTTTTTTTTTTATTTTGTTTCTCACAGGTTTGAGAATTTCGTGTTAATTCTCTACGTTATGAAGAGTCTAGAGTCAGTACCAATTATTTCCTTATCAAGCTTAACTTACTCTACTCAAAGTCACCAGCACTCAAATCAAACAACTGCACTATCAAGTTACTTCCTATTATTTCCTTATTTCCTTTCTAGCCTGGCAATCCCATTTATCACAACATCTCCATTTCAAGCACGTTTAAAACCCAATCATCATTTCTATTCACCCAATACAATGCTCCGTAATTCACTCTTAACCATGCTCACAAAAAGAGACATAATTACATCTTACTTAAAAAAATAAAAAATTAAAGGACCATGCTTAACCAAACAATAAACTAGAAAACTTTAAGAGCACAATTTTTTTTAAAATGTTTGTGTTTGACATAGTAGGTGTTTGAAGAAATACGAACCTGGCTGAACTTGAAGGCATGTTATTCGCCAAAGGGCTGGAGATTGGCGCAGACAAAGACTATCATGCTGCCAAAGTGGCCGGAGGCCGGCAATTGATGGTCGAATGTCAGCATGGAACCCTTCCATTACATGTTCCCTCAAATTGGTTCTTGTAAATGTTTTTAAGGCTTTCGAGTGGTAACCGACGCAACTAGTTCCATATCAAATACAAATCCTCTGTATCACATTTTATATTCCACTTTATATTTCACTAATCACAACTTGCTGTTTATTTGTTTAACTTTCCTTATGGAATGACCAAAACTTAAAATGGAAAAAAATAAAATAATAAATACATGATAAGTTATGATTAGTAGAACATAAAGTAAAACACAAAAAGTGATATGAGGATTTGTATTCTAGAGGAGAAGATATCTTCTATATCCATAGCATATAACACCAAAATAACCATGTTGTTAAAGTTAATAGACTAAAATAACAAACTTTACGAATTGATGACACCACGAGTGATGTCACCCCCTTAATTTAAAATTCTTATCATGCCCATTAATTTCAACTTTACAAGAAATCTTGGCTCCTCTAGCACTCTTATCATTTTGAAGTCAATGTTCTCTCACAAGAAGCAAGAAATCCATGCTATGGTCGTGGGGAGATCTTCCCCTTCCTCTTGGTTACTCTCTTTTGTTTACGCCAGTTCCCAAGAAAGTGAGAAAAATTGGCTAACTTAACCTCTTTGCATACTGTTCCTTGGACTGTTGTAGGAGATTTTATTGACGTGTCATCCTCATTCTGAGAAATTTGGTGCGCTGCCTCTTTGTCTATGCTGGATTACAAGTTTCCAACGTTGTATTTCTGCATGCAATTCCTATAGGTTTCATTGGCTCTAGTTACACTTTGACATACTTAAGATGCTTCCTTTATCTTATTAAAGAGAGTCAAGATCGCACCCTAGCCAACTCTAAGTAGAGGCTTTCTTTTCTAAAGCAACCCTAACCCACATTCTCAATTACTGCCCTGTCCTCCTTCCCTTACCCTCTATCCCACAGGTCTTCCTCGTCCCTTTAGATTTGAATCCATGTGGCTCTCTCACCCTGGCTTCTTCAATGAGTCAGATATGTTTGGTCTAATCCCAACATCCCACTCCAAAATAATCTCCTCTTTTGTTTAGTTTTTATATTATCACCTTTCTACCAAAATAAAAATATAGAAAAAAAGACATTATTTTTGTGCCTAAAGTTTGCATAACGTTCATTTAAAAAAAAAAATTCAAATTCAAATTCCTTTTTCTTTTCTAAATTATTGAAAATATTACATCCTTAAAAAAAATATAAATCTCTCAACTAATTTATTTTTTGGAGACCATAAACTTTAAAAAGATCATTCATAAAGTGCAATGTTTTCAATAATTCATGGATGAATAAAAAAGGGAGAAACTTTCTATAAAGTTTAGAGATAAAAGACAAAATACATACTCTAAACAAACTTTAAGGAGAAATAAATACACTATAATGTATAGCTAAAATTTATAATTTTCTTCTCAAAAATAAAAAACGAGTCCAGTTTAAAGCATTCACATTGGTGGAGGCAAATTTTTAACTTTTTAACACCTAAAAAAACCACTTTATCTATTTTATCTTACCATTTCACAACTCACACCATATCAATGGTTCTATTTTAGCAACCATTTCATTTAAATAATATTTCTTTATTCTTTTTATTTTTTTTAATTCTTCATCATTTTCTCTCTTTCTCTCTGTCTCCCTCTCTTCCTCCAATCACAACCACCACCACCACAAATCCACCTTAACAAGCCACCCACATCAACAATGACCATCAACAAACCCACCACAACCCAATCAAAACCCACACAACCGGCCACAACCCACAACCTAATGACCCACACCATCGGTACCCATCGACCCCAAGCCACAGCCCAACGATCCATTCTCTTCAAATTTGTGTGATTGGAGCCATCAATTTCGTCGGAAGAGAAGGTAAAGATCGAAGCCATGGAGGAAGAGAGAAAAAAAAAAAAGAAAAAAAAAAGGGAGAAGAGCTAAAGACCCAGACAGGAAGAAATGAGAAGGAAGTGAAAAAAAAATAAAAGAAATGATTTGAATATTTCTATCAATGTGAACACAAATAAAATAGTTTTTTTTTTAACCTTTGAACTACGGTGCATAGCTAAAGATAGTTGTGCACTGTAGTTGAGAAGCCAAAATTTATAATTTTAGTTCCACCAATGCAATCTCAATTTTATAGTTGGTGGTGCTAAAAATAGTAATATAGTTTTTTAGCACCACCAATAATAATGCTTTTATGTATATACCTTTTGAGGTATACTTTAATTACCCATTTTTAAAAACTTTTTATAAAAAAATTAAAAAAAGATAATCACTTTTTTTTTTTTTTTTTTTTTTTCATAAGGTAGTCACGTTTTCAATAGATAGAGCGCATCCCAGAATTTTTTTAAAATTTTTTTATAATGATTTGACAGTTGACACGTTTGGAATGCTCTCTCTTTCTCTCTCTCAAGATTGATTCGCCATCTTTCACTAAAGCAATCGGCAAAAATTTACTGGCCTATACATTCCATTGGAAGAGAACTAGACACAGGCAAGCAAGTGAAACCTTAGAATTTAACTTTGTCCCATAATAAGAAAACGACCAAGATTAGGGTACTGGGACAGAAAAAGGCTTGTTGAACAAGGCGACAACATGCTTTCGATTGACTCTCGTGAAATATGAAACAAAATGTTCAGTCAACCTCATCCTCAACCTCAACCTCAACCGTCAAATCGACACTGACAGCCAACTAAAGTCGGTTTTGTTTATTTCTGGATACTTCTATTATTAACAGAGCCTTTGCAGGTTTGGAATGGAAGCATCAGAGCCCACTGGAACAGGAAATACTGGCAGCATATTCTTATGCTGTTCATACTTCTGTTATTTACTCAGCATTTGAAAACAGTATCTTGTAGGCCAGTTTTTTGGAGCGCGCCTTTTACAAGCACGTGAGTTCCACAGATATTGAGCCCACATGCTTGTGAGGCACATTTCCTGCATTTTCAGGTGGGGACAACCCCCAAATCTTCACAGGCTTAATGTGGAAGTCCAGCTAGACATGTCTCTCACAGTCACAGCTGTAACAAATTAAATTAAAATGAACCTTGCTGATCATATTGTGATGGGTCAATTAAGTGGCCTGAGAAATGACCGATGGATTAAAAACTATCTGGCTTCAGCTGTTGCTTTGCCGCAAGGCATGCAAGAACCTCACAGTTAATAAATTCATATAAAAACGTTAGTTCTCATGTATTACAATGAAACCTGCAAAATCACACCAATATAACATTTTCTTTTCAATGCCTATGCAAAGGACGTCACGAATAAGGCTGGTATGATATATTTCTACAAAATTAGTAAAAATGAATGATTTGCCACGACAACCCTATAGAGTGGAATAATACAACAATAAACAATGGGTGGGATGAAACTAACATAATAAAATGAATTGACAAGCTCAAATACAAACAGAGAAATTATACATTATTTACGCATTTGTACTGCTACTTTTTTTCTCTTCAATAAGCAACCCGGAAACTTGCCGAAGGATATCCTGTAGCAGTGGCTTTCTTGAGGTGGAAGAACCCTGAAACAGTATTGTTCCAAATCCTTAAGTGTATAGTTTAGAGCAAAATTACCCTCGTTTGGACCTCAGCCAAATGGTGAAGGAACAGGCCCTGCAAGTGCGTCTGATCTCTTAATGCTTCCCATGCCACATATAATGCATCCAGGTGTTGAAAGAGCCGAAAATTTGGCCCCACAAAGATCACAAACATCATACCCAATAGTTGACAGACGGCTGAGTGTGGCGGCACAGAATTGGGAAGGATCCTCCAATGGATCAATGGACTTGTTGGACAAACCCCTTTGATTACACATGTCAATCAGGCTCCTCAATTCGTCCTGTTTACTTGCAGGTGCTTTGGAAAAAAGGAGCTCAAGCATCTGCTTGGAATAAGCATAATTCTGTACCTCAATGTTTCGTTTAATGGCAGTACGGATGCAATTTATGCGGTGCTTAGCCAGAAGAGGCAAAGAACCTAAATGACGTGAAAGTCTTGCCATCTCATCCTTTGCACTGAGTGCACTTGGGCCTTGAACTTTCTGTAGCCGCCCAATTTCCTGTGGTGGAATACAAATGAAACACAATCATGAAAAAGAGGTAATGTCAACAAAAAGAGAGTATTGTACCAATAGGTCAAAAGTTCATATGTAAGATTTTAAAAGGTAAAACTTTATTCCAGTTACAAGATCTCAGATCAAATGGCAATAGTTGAGAAACCTTTGGTAGAAAGTTGAAGCTCAATTCATCTAGAAATCTATTTCACAGAAATGGTTTTACAAGATATACTATATAACAGAAAAATTAAAATTTTGGCAGGCCGTTCCTCAGATTCTCTGCTGTAAGGATATTCCCCAAAGCAGCAACCTAAAGGAAAAAAGCCACATTATTGGGGAAAAGCGGTTTCCAAATGCTCTTCCAATGGAAATCATCAGAACCTGAAGGAGCTAATAGTCTATAATAAGATTAAACCTCAAAATCTCTCTGAATCAAAGGCCTCCAGCATAGCTTATATACTCTAAGCACCCCCCCCCTCCACCTTAATGGAATACAATAGATCAAAAAAGATAGAGAGAGATTCCAATTCCCAATCTTGAATTGCTCAATTATAATTCAACCCCCAATGAATCAAACCCATTTCTAGATTGTAAAAGATCCGCTATGAAAGCATCTTAGTTCCGAGAAATACAGTACAATTCAGGAAAAAAAACCTTGAGGGTAGAATCACCACACCAAACATCTGTCCAGAACTTTATATTAGACCCATCTCCCACCTCAAATTTGATAAAACACAAAAAAGTGTCCCACCCCTTCTAAATGTATTTCCAAAGGCTTACCCCATAAGCACCATGGGCTGCCTTCATGCACCAGCTCCCCTCCATAGAGCCATACTTCAGAGCTATAACCCTTCTCTGAAATGCTTCCCTCTCCTCGCCAAA
Organism: Quercus lobata; assembly: GCF_001633185.2. Lineage (NCBI taxonomy): Eukaryota > Viridiplantae > Streptophyta > Magnoliopsida > Fagales > Fagaceae > Quercus > Quercus lobata. The sequence continues at coordinate 42,280,345 of NC_044909.1, forward strand.
ATGCCACAATCATTTTCCTAATAGTGCTTCATTGAATAATCTGATTTTCATAACAGCCAACCCACCATTTTGACAAGGCCAGCATAACTTGTCCCATTTCACTGAATGGAAATTAGATTTCTCATGTAAACCCCACCACAGAAAATCTCATTGTAATTTCTCCCGAAGAGCTACATCAGCAGGAATAGGAAAAAGAGACTTCAACAGTAAAGCCAGCTGGAATAACATGCTATCCACTATAAACCAACTCTTTTAAGCCCTGGTTAGAGCTCAAAACATGAAACACCCAGATCATGTTAACATTTACCCCAAACAGAAAGTATGCAGAATGAGCAGTAGTCAAAATAGATAGCACAACATACACTATAATTTCAAAAAATAAACTTTACATGTGGGTTCTGAAAAATATTATAACAGTGACATCACTCTGCATATGGAATACTTTACACTTATTAAGCTCTCTTCTACTCAATAAAAGTTGGCCACCCAGAATGGCATCTCTAAGTGGGGTCAGAATAATCTAATGACTGTTCTAGACTGTTCCAATTGTCTGATTATGTCCAAATCTGGCTGTAAAGGTTAGTGCTTCCCAGATCAGTTACAAAAATGCTTTCTGATGAATAGTTAGAATAAACCCTAAGACCCACCCCTTCAATGTGCAAAGTGCATTTAGTCTTTTACTGCTAGATAGGAGTAGGACACAATTCGCATCAGTTCACAAATCTTAAAATCAATATGGAAGCATCATTAAAAGGAAGACAGTTCCAAACAACACTAAAGGAAATCCTGCAATTCTGCAGTCCATTTGGCCTCAAGAAATAATAGCTCATTGTACATAATCTGTTTGAAAATTGAATACAGATGACAATACCTGAAGAAGAGTAACTGCTATCTTGTACTGAGCACAGATGGTTGCTTGAGCTTTAATATCAGCTCCACGAGACTGATCCTTAGCTAGTGCAAGAAAAGCTTCATCGAAACAAGATAATGCATCTGGAAGTTGATTCTGCTCAAGATGAACAAGTCCAGTCTTGAAACATATGGGAGCAACAGCACCACGGGGAACCTGATATGAGAAAAAGACTTGAAATTAGATTGAATGAGGCAAGCTAGATTATACTAAGCATACATATGGAAAGAAAAGACAATGGATTAAATTGTCAACAAATTTCATTCTCTTAAAGCTTCCCCTTTACATGTACCAGCTCAAAGTAAAAAGCCTCTCTCTGTTGCAAACTTACTCAACAACAACCCCCCCCCCCCCTTCCCAACCTTTTCAGATTGCGGAAAAAAAAAAGAAAAAGAATTTTAAATAGAAAATTATAGTTGCCGATTGGTGCTGACTGTGTAAATCCAATGGGAAGTCAGTGGACCATCTTCTACATTGCCCCATTGCTAGGGAACTGTGGCAGTTATTGCAATGTTTATTTGGTGTCACTTGGGTAATGCCCAATTTAGTATTTGCTACGTTGGATTCTTGGAAGGGAAGTTGAGCAACCTTAGAAGTGGGGACGTTTGGGGAGCATCTCCTTCATGCCTCATGTGGTGCATTTGGAATGAGAGGAATCTTCGTACCTTTGAGGGAAAGGAGTTACCCTTGCCACATCTTAAGTCTCTTTCCGAAGATGCTTTTCAAGTGAAATTTCCAATTTTATACTTTCTCCACAGCTACTGTCATGGACTTTCTAGATGATCTACTCGTCAGTCACTAATTTTTCTCTCTCTGTTTCTTTTTGTTTTCTTTTTTCTATTCTTTTGTATACATCCTCTGTACAAGGCTAGCGCTGTATCTTGCACTTTTTTAAAGAATTTATATTATCATATTTAAAGAAAGAAAAGAAAAAACTGTAGTTTCTTAAACACTTTATTGGTTACTACATGATTTAATTAACATAAGATACCAATAATTGGTAGTTTTTGTCCACTGTTATAAAAAATCATATGAGGTAATGTGGTGAGTAAGAATCTCCAATTAAAAAAAAAAAAAAAAGGTAAGAATTTCCTATGCTTTAGAACTTCATTTTCTGCCCATACTAATTTGAAAGAGAGTGAGTTGATTCAAGTTGAGAGAATAAAAAAGGTTGTGTGGGTAGCTTCCAGAGGTTCTTTTGAAGTGAAGTTGTTCTATACAATCTTATTTGACAGAGGTAATCACCCCTTCCCTTGGATAGTTTGATGTAGAGAAATATTTGTGTTGTTAACAGGTGTTGTACGTGTAAAAATGATTGGGAAGCAGTGGACCAACTACTCATTCATTGTCCCTTTGCCTCTAATTGATGGTCCTTTGTATTTAGCTTGTTTGGTATTTTCCTGGGTTATGCCTAAACAAGTGGTTGAGTTGCTTGCTTGTTGGTTGAGAGGTGTTGGGCAACATAGGTCAGCATCTGTTTGGGATGTTATTCCATGGTTTATTATGTGGAACATATGTCGAGAATGGAACAACAGAATCTTTGAAGGAGAGGAGCATCCTATCATCGAGTTGAAGCACATTTTCCTTCTGACTTTGTTTGAATGGAGGACTGCTTTGAGTGGTCTTGACATACCCTCAGTTTTAGATTTTTGCTTTCCTTGTACACATCCTGTGTACCAAGGAATTTTCTTCTCTTTCTTGTTTTTTATTTTCCTTTCTTTTTCTTTTTTTTCTTTTTTTTAATGAAGTTTTTATTTACTGATTAAAAAAAGGGTAGAGAAAGACCAAAAATAACACTAACAGAACTAATAAAAAAAAAATGTCAATTAAGGAAGCAACTAAGAGTATGATTATGGATAGAATAAAATGGTGGAAAAGAATATATGTGGCCAACCCCGACTTAATCTGTGAGGATCCATAGCCGACCCCTAAAAATTTGGAACTAAAGCTTGGTTGCTGTTGTTGTACACTTGTACAAACTGTGGGAAAGAGTATTTTTTATATGTAAGTGTGTGCATGTACATATGTATTTATGTACGCACTTCAACATATATGTATGCATGTCTATATTTACCTGTCCTTCAACATATATGTATGCATGTCTATATTTACCTGTCCAGGACGCACAGAAGATGGGGGAGAAGCAGAAGGGGCCTGAGGTTTTCCTGAATCTGCAGAACTCGGAACTCCAAGGACACTAAGATCAAGAGGTTGTGAAGAAAGCGGCACCTGAACTGCCTGAACCTGAGACACTGGTAGGACAGCTGCTTGACCCAAGGATTGTGGTGGGACACCACCATCAGGAAGTCCAACAGTGTCAAATGAAACAACAGGTTGTTGGGTGGTTTGAGGGGGAACACCACCATCAGGAAGACCAATATTAGCTTCAGATGCATTAACCTGGTTCGGTGTTAACTTGTTTTCAACCCCTTGAGAAGCTTGATCCAATTTTGAAAGATAAGTTCCAGGAGGAGGCAGTGAGGCTGCAACCTGGAAAGAAGGTATTGTATTCTGGAAAAAGTCCTCCGGAATAGGTCCAGCTGTAACCCCTGCACCCATAATTATAGAAGCAGGCTGTGATACTGTTGTGGACTGTGTGAATGAGTCAGTGCCAAACGGATCAACAGGGGTAGACGCTATAGGAGCAGTCACCATTCCACTGGTAGCAGAAGGTTGGGATAAAAGCTGCCCCAGGTCCTGCGATCCACTGCTTAATGACTTGGTCCTACTCATGGGTAAAACTAATCCATCACCAAGTTTCAACTGCTTCGTTGCTTCTTTAATCTTATTCACATCCACTGTAGCAGATGCTATTGGCTTGTCACGTATCCTAATGTGTATCTTTTTTGTTTTTGATACTCCCTCCTCATCACTGCTGCTATCATCAGCAGCAGGACCATACATCGATTTCTTAAATTCTTCTTCAGCTCTAGCCTGCTCATCTGCAGCAGTGGAACTGGCAAACTGTTTGCCAAGGGATTCCAGACCCATCAAGGAATCACCCTTAGAATTACCATCAGGCACTCCATTGGACTTATTAGGCATGTTTTTAACTGAAGACATTTGAAGTCCATTTGGCTTCTTGTCACCACCTGTAGGTGTAAAAGCTTTAACCAGACTATCATCCCTTACTTCTACTATGTTGCCTCTTCCTTTAATTGCACCCAGGTACACACCAATGTGATCTGTAATAATGGATGGAATAGGACCATCATCAGTCTTCATGTATGGCATCACTTCTGCAGCTAGCTCCCACTGAGGAATATTCTTCAAGTTGGTTGGGGTTTTGATTTCCCAATTTCCACCACCCCATTCAGGTCCTTTGGGAACCATACTCTCAGCTGCAAAGTTGGCAAAAATGCCTTGTGTCCATCCAGTAGAGCGGACTCTTAAAATCCTTTCACAATATCTCCTTAATTCAGAATCAGTGCCATCTTCTTCCAATTTTTGAGCAAGACGCCGCATTGCACTGGGGTTAAGGTGGCATATAAACAGATCAAGCATGCTTTCATAGTCCGCTATAACTTCAAAAGTTTCTTTTGCACTGTCAAACTGACCAAACCTGCAATTTCATTGTAATTTAGAAAACCAAAACCCCAGACCACAATAAGTAAAAAAAAAAAAAAAAAAATGATCACTCCACTTCCATTCTTGAGTCTACGAATCTCCTATATTATAAAGAAACTTTTAAAAAATCAGAGGTGCTCATGCAATGTTGCTGTCGTTAACATTTACATTATAAAAAATAGGGCCACAAATTAACTACAGAGCAGCATTAACCATAAAAATAATATGATGCTTAGCACGAGCATAGCTCATGAACAAGATTCCAAGAATAAGAATAGACTAATCTTAGTAAGTAATCTTCAAATTTACTAACAAAAAATGAATTCTCATTAACATTATTCCAGAGTTATATACATTTTATTTGCCAACGACCTTGATGTTTCCCCCCTAAATACATAACAGAATAGAAAGCATTAACAAGGAAAAGAATAACAAAATGGCAAGTATGAAAATAAACAATAACTTCCATTAAAAAAATCTCATGTACACTACCCCTTAGGCCAAAGTATAGATATCCAGTATGCCCAGTGCAGTATGGATCTTACAAAATTGATTTCTCCCAAATGCTTTCGTTCATATACCTCTCAAGTCTTATCTTACTAGCTATTGCACATATATGACTCTGCATGCATATCGTTACACTTATCAAAGGACTTCAACAAAACAATGGTTAACTTCCACACATAGTCATCTCATTTGGTCACCAGCAATATCATAAGTCATAACAGATCTTCCATGGAACCAGAAACATGAATAACCATTAACCACAGCACAAGTATAGAAACTCCTACCCCCAGCACATAGCCAACATGAGTTCCACTTAAGGAGGAGCCAGGATTTTATACACCAGCTCAATATGAATTGTGAAAAAAAAAAAAAAATAAATAATTGCTACAGACAAGCCACAGAACAATATTCAGGAAAAGGAAATTAGCAGGGGCAATCATAAACCAGGACAGAATATTGACAAGAATGCCTAGAGATCATATTAGAATTAAATAGTTTCCCCACAAAGGATTTCCAGCACCGCTTGTTTTCAGACACCAGCTCATGATGGGACTAAAAAAAAAGCATATATCAAAATAAATTACTAGTTGAAATATCACAGCTATTTAGGAAATAAAAGATTATTATGATAATCACTAGTAGGTTTAATATATTTCCAGGAAAGATATTTGCAGCATCAGAAATTTAAATCAAAATTTTTGTTTAATCTGCATACTTTATACAAGCATAGCCCAATTGCCGGAACCGGTGAAACAAATGAGAGGTTGGAGGACATCTTGGATAATCTCTAGAACGCAAGAATTCATCTTTCAAAACAGATAAAGCTGTAGAAAAACGGAGAGCCTTGATAGCATAGACACCCCGCAACACCTAAGTTCAAAATTACAACATGTTCAGGAAAAAAGATAAGACTGGTAATAAAACATGCAAAACAACGTATTATCTATTACTCACCTGAGTGAACTGAGGGCCTGCTTGGGATAATGACACAGCAAGATCTCCACAAACAGGAGAACCTCTAGCAAGAATATCAAGAGACCTTGGAGTTATACGCAAGCTGTCAAACCTTCATTCAGATAACAACTTGAGATGTCAGAACTCATTAAGGCATTAAAATCCAATATTTATACATGCAGAAGTAAAATTTTCATAGATGATAAAAAATTACAAGTTCCAGAATGACAGAACATCTATAGGCTGAGAAAGGGGAAGAAAAACCTTGATGTTATTTGGTACAATATTTCTGACAGGTCAAGCTTCTGCTCAAATCTTTCTTGCATAGTGGCAAATCCAATAAGAAGAGGCTCAAGAAGCCCAACAAGACAGCTCTTGATCTCAAACCCCTTCTTCTGTCTAGGATTTATCTCTGTCGGGTTAGCGAGCAACAATCGATCATTCAAAGCACCAACCAGAGCTGCATAAGAGAAGTTTGTCTTGATAGGTCAGAAGGATAATGGTTTACAGTAGGATTTCAATTGATAACTTATTAACCATAAAGTACACTAGACTGATGACTGGTCTAACATGTCATTGGAAACAATTCCAGGATAGAGGCATAAAATACATACCAGCATAAGGCATACTGATGGAGAGAATGGTCCTCACTTTTCCATCCCAGCCAAGCACACTAATTGCAGTAGCAGTAGAAAAGAGAAGTGCAGGCCCAACCCATAGAAGGGATCTAAAGTGCACATTAGTTAAGTGTTCAAAGAAGCATTTGAAACCTCAATCATAAAATTTATTTATAATATATATATATATATATATATATATGAATTTCATTCCATTTTATTTCAGGATATTGAAGGAAGCCCTTTATCAAATTTTGTGGAGCTGCTTGCCAATATCTCAAGATCAGCCGAAACTATAAGCACCCTTTTTGTAGTTAAAATTCCAGCAACATAGCCTCGAATAGTTTCTTGCCAGTGGACCTATCAAAGTAGAAAAATGCAAGATTCAATAAGCATATTTAAGATCTTTGTACACTTAATTGAATGGGATCCACAACAGTGTCATTGTAATGTCAATTGAAAAATATAGGGATGCATGTAATGAAGGCTATATGCAAGATGCATCAGCATCAAATAACAGTATAAATAGAAAATTGATCCATATCAACAAAAATAATGATTATATAACATGTTAGACAGGAGGCATGACAAGCAAAGTCTTGAGTTGTATGTTTTATATTTGTCTGACTGCTTCCAAACACCCCCCCCCCCCCCCCTTTCTCCTCACACACACAAAGGTGGGACATTATGAGATTACTTGGTACATTATAATTCAGAGGTGATATGCTTTATAGGTTAGGGTAGTAGTGTTAAAAACCCTAGGGCAGTAAAAAAAAGTGTTGTATTGACTGTCAGAGAGATCTTGACATAGAAGACCTCAGAATATAAGTTTTGGCGGAACAAGGAACATTTTGCTTATATATGCTGTATTTTATTAAATAATATGTAATACACAGCAAGGTGTAAACACACAGACACTCTCTCTCTCTACAAGCATCACAAATTCGGAAACTTTGTTTGGCTTCAATCTTAGATTGATGCACTAGAATCTCTCCTGCTTTCCTGTGTATACAGATAGTGTACTTGGGTGACTTTTTTTCTTCAGTTTTTAATGAAAATATTTACTTATCAAAAAAAGAATGTCATATCCTAATTGCTTTTTTGATAGGTGAAGAGAGAAGGAAATATAAAAATATAATCGCACAAAACGGCTCCGTGGACCAATGTTTTATAAGATCCACAGGTTCCTATCAAGATGCAAAACAATGACTCACTCTTGGTCCAATCATAGCATCACCGATCACCACTGTAATAGCTCTTGGCAACGTGGCATCAGACCTTATTATCCTAATTATTAAGAGAGATAGATACTTTTTCAAAGAATGTGGAAAAGGGAGTGGAAGTTCAAAGATGAAAACTGGAGTCCCTCTATATAAAGTTAATTCATTAAGAAATGCCAACTGACTTGGGAGGTTATAAGCCCTTCTTTTTATTGGTAAGTTACACATGCATCGAGTGGGTCTTGAACCCACAATCTCAGCAACATTTTACTAACGGCTGGGGTTTGAGATTATGAAATTTATCATCAATTTAACCCTCATAGAAATCTGTCCATTACCCAGTGGAGGAAATAGAGTCGCAGGATGTCATTTAGTCCCATGATTCTTTGATTTTTTATTATTATTTTAATTCTTGTCATATGTTAACAATTTGCATACTTAAAAAAAATAAAAAAAGTCTTGATCAGAAGTAATGTGCGAAATTCTTTAAGATTATCATTATGCAACGCATACTTAATTTCAGATTCAATAGTAAACTAATAATAATGCAACAAACTATGCAAGAGATGAAAGTAATCAAATTCTAACCCCCAACCACACCCCCACCCCCCCCCCCCCCCCCCAAAAAAAAAAAAAAAAAGACTTGTCACAGATACAAGCAAGTCAACACCTTGTCCAGAATGTTTGACAATCAGAGGCTGATACTTTTTTTTTTCAATTAGTAAGTTATACATGCACCCAAAACATATTAGAAATTTCTAATTCCAGGGCCATTTTAGGAATTCACAGATTTGAGATATTTGCATATAAATTAGTAGCTGTTAGGTTATGAGTCTAGCTTATTTTAACCTTGATCGGATTAGTTTGAGTCCTCTTTTGTTATTAGGAAATCTCTTCTCTAACTAGGACTTTTTAGCTTTTCTAAATTATGTTAGGAATTTGCTACTAGATAAGCTAGCCATATGGCTTCTTTTTTTTATTTTTTATTAGAAATAAATTTGTATAAAAAAAAAAAGTCACCCAAGTATATAGGAAATATGCTGAGATAAACAATCAGTTACAAAAATCTAATAAATCAACAATAGAAAATAAAGAAAGGTTCCTCATGGCTGACAACCAATCCAATAAGGAACTAAAAAAAGGAAAACTTGAGATCAGGCATAGAATTTCGATGTCTTCAAAACTCTTGCTATTCCTTTCCCTCCAAATGCACCACATCAAACAATGGGGAATAATCATCCAAATATGACTATTCCAGTGACAACCAAACCAACCTTGCCAACAAACTAAAAAGCTCAACAACAGATTTTGGCATCACCCAGTGAACTCCAAACAAACCCAAAACCATGGACCATAAGTCTGAAGCAATATAGCAATGTAGGAAAAGGTGATCAACAGATTCACCATTACATTTGCACATATAACACCAATCTATAATCCTTATCTTCCTCAACCTTAAGTTGTCAATTGTCAAAATCTTACCAAAAGCAACAGTCCATACAAAAAATGCTACTCTCAATGGCACCATTGATCTCCAAATGACTTTGCAAGGGAAAAACTGATCACTGGTGCTTGGAGGGGCACCCAGAAGTAAATAAAAAGTACTAACCTTGAAGCTCTTTTTATGATCTGGTTTCTAACGCATCTTATCCTCCCCAATCCCCTTAATTACCATACCATAAATGATATCCATAAAGTTCATCAAAGATTCCAATTCCTAGTCTTGAATGGCCCGTACAAACTGTAGATCCTGGTGAAGAACTACATTAGTGAATTGCATAAAATCCGCCACACCAGCCTCCCTATTACGACAAATCCTAAACAACTCGGGATAACAAATAGCAAGAGAGCTCTCCCCACACCATCGATCTTGCCACCCGTGTTCCATCCCCAAACTTCATATAGAATGTGGCTTGACACAGAAGGCCAACCTTGTCTAATAGTTCTCCATAGACTAACTCCATAAGGGTCAAGAACTAGGTTAGTACAAACCCCCCTTCCTTCACTACCATACTTCTATCACTCTTCTCCATAAAGCATCCCTCTCAAGGCCATAACGCCACAACCATTTTCCTAACAAGGCTTCATTAAAAAGCCTCAATCTTCTAATACCCAAACCACTTGAAGAAATAGGAGTACAAACATCTACCCATTTTATCTATCTAGATGATATTTAGTCTCGTCCCCCATACCACTCCCATAAAAATTTCTACTGCAATTTTTCATTACTGTAAGCAACATCAACAGGAATAGGAAATAAATAGAGGAAATAGGTAGGCAAGCTTGATAGAGTACTCTTAAACCATTAGAGAGAACTTAGTTTAATAAAAATTCATTTTTTAATGCTTTCTTTAGTAACGAGTCCATTGAAAATCTTCTAGGTGAGACTCTAGAAGGCCTTGGTGAGAATCCAAGGTTTTCCTAATCTTTTTTTCTTTTTTTTGATAAGTAAGAAAGATGTATGTTAGAATTATGATTAAGTGATTAAACTCACCATTTCTTGATAACTTAAGTTTTTGGAACAATCAGTAATTTAACATGGTATCAGGGCAGGAGATCTTGAGTTCAATCCCTGTCTTCACTCTCCCTCCCATTTAAAATGTTAAATTCTCACTTGTTGTGCCCCACTTATTAAGGGGAAATTTAGGTCCACAAGTGTGGGGGAGTGTTAAAATTATAGTTAAGTGATTAAACTCACAATTTCCTGATAGCTTAAACTTTTGGGACAATCGGTAATTTAACAATGTATATTCAAAAAACTACTTTATGCAAAGAAGCACAAAGCATAAAGATTACAAAAATGAGAGAGGGCAAAAACAATGAAAAGAAACTAATTACAAAGAAAAAGAGAGCTAAAAAACAAAGGGAGAGATTCACTAGATGTGAATCCACAAGCCCTAGACCAATCAAAAAGAGAACTGGTAAAAAGAGCAAGCAACTGGTCATCGGATCAATCTAAGTCCTCAAAAGTCCGCCAGTGCATTCCCTCCAAATGCACCACATCAAACACAACAAAACTAAATTCCGAATGTTAGATGAATGCTTCCAAAACCAATTCCAAATGAGAGAACCCACGAAATCCCAAAAGTTCTAAAGACAAAACTCCATAAATGATGCGCCTTCTCACAATGTAACAACAAATGATCCATTGTCTCCCCACAATGACACATGATACACCAGTTAACGAAATCAAAACCCCTAATCCGCAAATTATCACTTGTGAGAATCCTATCCCAAGCTACTATCCAAACAAAGAAAGAGACACACCAGGATGCCTTAACCTTCCAAATATCTTTTCAAGGAAAAACAATGGAAGAAGAACCACGCAACTTATGATAAAACAAATGGATATTGAAATCCCCATTCTTCCTCAACTTTCATCTCATACGAGGAATGCAACTGGTTTCTTGTTGACGGTGTCTCATTTGTTGTTTGCAGACGATACTCTTGTTTTTTGTGATGCTGACAACAATCATATAACAGCTCTGCGTGGGATTCTCTCTAGAATTGAGGAGGTGTCAAGGCTAAAAATTAATCTAGGAAAGTTTATATTGGTTCCAGTTGGGGATGTGCCTAATTTGCATGAGCTAGTGGAGATTTTGGGTTGTAGTGAGTCTACTCTTCCACTGAAATATTTAGGTCTTCCGTTGGGTGCTTCCTTTAAAGATAAGACGGTTTAGAATCCTATTTTAGAGAAGATGGAGCGAAGGCTAACTGGATGGAAGAGATTGTATTTATCTAAGGGGGGCAAGGTTACCCTTATTAAGAGTACTTTCTCTAGCCTGCCTACTTATTTTCTTTCTCTTTTCCCTATTCCAGTTAAGGTGGCCAAGCGGATGGAGGAATTACAAAGAGACTTTCTTTGGAATGGTATCGGTGACGAATGTAAACTTCATTTAGTTAATTGGTCGAAGGTATGTAGGACAATGAAGAATGGAGGGCTAGGCATTCGGTGCTTGAGAAGATTTAATTCTACCTTATTAGCCAAGTGGTTGTGGCATTATGGTGTGGAGAATGATGCCCTTTGGAGAAGGGTCATTGGGGCAAAGTATGGGAATGAGTGGGGTGATTGGTGTACAAAATCCGTGTCTGGGGCATATGGTGTTTGTATGTGGAAGTCCATTAGAAGAGGCTGGCTGAATTTTTCAAAGTTCCTTCAGTATGATGTGGGTGATGGTACTCGTGTGAAGTTTTGGGCTGATGTGTGGTGTGGGGATAGTCCTCTTAAGGAGGTGTTTCTAGATTTATATAATATTAGTAGGAGAAGGGATGCTTCAGTCTCTGAGGTTATGTTCTATGCAAATGGGAGAATTTTTTGGGACTTACAATTTCGCCGCTTAGTGAATGATCAAGAGTCACAATCTTTGGATTCGTGTATGGTTTTGATCTATTCTACTAAGGTGCGAGGTGTTGGTTCCAACAAACTTTGTTGGAAGCCAGCCAGCCAGCCAGCCAGCAGTCGGGGTTTTGGGGTGAGCAGGTATTATCACTCCCTTTCCCCCTCTACCGCCACTTCTTTCCCGTGGAAAATGATGTGGCAATCGAAGGTTCCCCCCGGGTAGCTTTTTTCTCTTGGATTGCTGCTTTAGGCAAGATTCTAACTATTGATAACCTTTGGAAGAGGCATTTTGTTGTTCTTGAGTAGTGTTTTATGTGCAAAAGGTGTGGGGAATCTGTTGATCATCTCCTCCTTCACTGTCCTTTAGCTTTTGAGATGTGGAGTATGGTCTTTTCCTTGTTTGGTATTTGTTGGGTGATGCCGCAAAGGGTAGTGGATTTGTTGGAATGTTGGTCATGCAACTTCAGGCGTCATCGTAATATAGTTATATGGAGGATGGTGCCGCACTGTTTGATGTGGTGTATCTGGCGGGAACGGAATGCTAGAAGCTTTGAGAGTCACGAACGGTTCATTGTTTAAGTCTTTTTTCTTTTTTACTCTTCTCGATTCACGTTTAGTTTTACCTTCTTTTTCTTGTTTTTCTCTTCTTGTTTTGTTTGATCATTGTCATTTGGTTTCTTGATGTTTTTGCCTGTCTAGTACATTTCCTATGTACAGGGTTGTGTTCTTCTTTAATATATATTTTCCGTTACTTATCAAAAAAAAAAAAAAACTATCACCATCATTTGTTAAAGGTAAATTTGCTGCCAAGAAATGAAAGAAATCATCCACCAATGCCACCTCCCCATCATTAGGATGCTGAATGAAATGAACATCCCAACTTCTCTTATCCCCCGCTCCTTGCCTTATCAAAGAAGAGTAAACAGAGGCTGCTCTGTTAGTAGCAAAATTGTATAAGACCGGAAAAGCTAAATGGAGAGGAAGGTCCCCACACCACTGATTTGCCCAAAATTTCACTCTATTCCCCACCCCAACCCTAAATTGGATGTTTTTGCTAAAAGCATCCCAACCCATCTGGATATTTCTCCACATGTTACACTTGTGGACACCTCTTCCCAACTTGGAAGTCCACCCCCCCATCCTTCCCCAAATTTAGCAATTACAACCCTCCTCCAATTCTCCAAAGCCGAGTTTCCTCAAACCCGAAACGCCAAAGCCATTTTCCTTGTAAGGCTTTATTGAAAGTGGTTAGTTTCCTAACTCCTAATCCACCATTGGCAATAGGCATACAAACCTTATCCCATCCCAACAAATGTGTCTTGGACTCACTCCATAAGAAATCACTTTACAACTTAATTTTGTTAGTCACATGAGTAGGAATGGTGAAAAGAGACAAAAAATAAGTAGGGAGGCTAGATAACGTACTCTTTAGCAGAGTCAGTCTACCACCTTTCGACAAATACAGCTTCTTCCACCTGCCTAACTTCTGTTCAATTTTTTCTAATATAGGATTCCAAATAGAGGGGGACTTATGAGACGCTCCCAACGGCATGCCTAGATACGTCATTGGTAAAGACCCAACCCAACAACCCAAAATCTCTGCCAAAGCATGCATATCATTCACCTCCCCTATAGGAACTATTTCACTCTTAGACACATTGACCTTCAAGCCTGAAAACAAAGTAGTAACAAACGAATATGTAGAAGCTGCTCCACATCTGCATCACAAAAAAGAATAGTATCATCTGCAAAAAACAGGTGCGAAACGCATTCCCCTTCACCCCTCTTACCATCAACCCTAAAGCCACGAAGTAAACCTGCCCCCTCCATTCTCTTCAGCATCCTACTAAACACCTCCATCATAACCAAAAATAACATGGGAGACAACGGATCCCCTTGTCTCAAACCCCTTGGAACTACCAAAAAAATCAGCTTGGAGACCCTTAACCAACACAAAAAATTGAACTGTGGAAATACACGTACAAATCCATCTACACCATTTCTCCCTAAAGCCCATTCTCGTCAACAAATTTAAAAGAGCCTCCCAATTCACCCCCGGAATCTTACTCTTAACCTGACTGTCAACTTGACAGTCAGGTAGTGTCAACACACTCATTAGCAATAAGAACTGAATTAAGAATTTATCTGCCTCCCACAGAACTATTCTGAGATTCAGATATCAACTTATCCAACACCACTTTCAAACGATTTGCCAAAACCTTAGCCAAAATCTTATAAATACTCCCCACCAAGCTAATAGGTTTGAAGTCTCAAATATTAGAGACATCATTCTTCTTAGGGATCAAGGCTAGAAAAGTAGCATTGAAAGATTTTTCAAACTTACAATGCTGATAGAATTCTTCAAAGACCGCTAAGACATCTCCTTCCACAACTCTCCAGTAATGATGGAAAAAAGCCATAGAGAAACCATCCAAACCTAGAGCTTTATCCCCTCCAGTTCTTGGACAGCTGATAAAATCTCCTCCTTCTCATACCTCCTTTCCAACCAGCCCCTTTCCATCCCCCCAATTTAATCAAACTCTAAACCTTCCACAAAAGGCCTCCACTTCTCTGTCTCTTGATACAAACTTTTGTAAAATTGAACAACCTGAGTAGCCACTTCTACTCCCTCCTCATAAATCACCCCATCCACTTCCAAAAAACTCAGATGGTTATACCTTCTACGGGAATTCGCCACCTTATGGAAGAACTTAGTATTATTATCACCCTCCTTAATATACAACATCCTTGATTTCTGTCTCCATGAGATCTCCTTTAGAGATATAAGACGCTCAGCTTGAGACCTCACTGCATTTCTCTCAAGGATCTTCGCCTCAGAGAGTCCAAGATCCCCCTCCTTAGCATCAAGTACATCTAAAGCCCCCAGTAATTCCTTCTTCTAACGACCAACATTGCCAAACTCTCTACGGTTTCACTTAATAATGTCTTCTTTCAAAGCCTTCAACTTTTTAGCAAACAGATAACTAGGTGTACCAGGGAAAGAATGGCGATTCCACCATGAGTAAACTCCATCAACAAACCCATTTGTCTTTAACCACATCTTCCCCCTTGCCATACCCCCTACCTCCAAAAGAATCAGGAAATGGTCTGAAATAGGCCGCGGTAAAATCCATTGGATCACGTTTGGAAAGTGTTCCTCCCAATCATGTGACGTCGGGGCTCTATCTATCCTAGACATGGAAGGTTGGTCAGTGCCACTAGACCAATTATATCTCCCTCCCTCCAAAGGCAAATCAATCAAATTCAAATCCTCAATAATCTCTGAAAATTTTTCCATAGCCGGAGTAAGACGAGAACCACCCCTCTTTTCACTCTAAAAACGAACAATGTTGAAATCCCAATACAAAACCAAGGAATATCCCAGTACTGCTGAATATCGACCAACTCATCCCACATCTGTCCCCTTACACTGTTATCATTTGGGCCATAAACCCCTGTGGACGCCCAAATAAAACCATCCCCCACACCTTGCCATTTGACCAACACCGAGAAAGAACCCACCAGAACTTCCAACTTTTCGAAAACCCTCCTATCTCACAAAATCAATACTCCAACCGTCTGATCAGCATCCAAAGCCACCCAATCCACATACGGACAGCTCCATAAACTACTAACCATCTATCTATCATGCTAGCAAGCTTTGTTTCTTGAAGGCATACTACATCACACTTCCACTCACGTAATAAACCTCTCACTACTAGACGTTTCTGAGAGTCATTCAAACTTCTAACATTCCAAGAAATCATTTTCAACTTCATTAAAACTGTAACAACCCACTACTGTTTCTACTACACAACCAAACTACCTCCCATCATAATTAACTGAGGAAATTAAATTCCTCAACTCTCTCTGCCCTTTACCTGTAGAACTAGCTAGTTTTCAATTAACAGTTGTTTTCTTCTGCCTCAGTCTGTCAACCTCCATCTCCCTTTCTAACCGTTGAAGATAAGCAATACTCAATCTCTCATGGCGACTTACAAGGAGCCCAACCAATTTACTAAACCCTGGGATTCTTTGCTTCAGCCAATTAGAAATTTCCAATGTACTGCCAAGACCCAATACCTCTATATCATTGTGCATATCAGCCGACAAAGCCGCACCTGGAGGAACAATAGTGAGTAGAGGGGTAAAATCTGAAAAATTCTCACCCGAACCTAGTTTTGGGAAAGCCACTTCCTCCTTCATCGAAACACACATCCCAGACAAGCCACTCTCTATCGTCAATGGAATCAACGGTAAATTGGGCTGATCAAACTCAAAAACATCTATCAGCTTTGTAGTCACATCATCCATCCCCTAAATAAGACTCATGCACCTCTTGCTTCCATCTTCATCCCCACCCTTGACACCCAAATCAACAAAACCAGACTGGGATAGTCTCTAAAGACCTTTTGAGATGTTGTCAGGTGTTCTTGGAGCCACTGCGAGACCACTAGCGTTGAGCCCATTGGAAAAGCAATGGTGAAACTCTGACGAAGCCACCTTCTGTTGGTCCAGCGCCTCTGCCATGGCTGTCAAGAGAACCAGTGAAACAGAAGGGCACATTGGTGTTGCTGATGAGTAGGCCAGAGGGATCGCGCTGCTCCTAGAGGAGTTATCGCCCACTTCATATATGCTTGGGCCCAAGAAGCATGGTTTGGATGGCTGGGTAAAGCCCAAATAGGGTTCTTTTCTCTTTTCCTACTTTTTGTTATTTTTCAGCCTCAACCAGACCTTGTTTAGCAAGCAGCAACATGTAATTTTCAAAAATTCCATCTCACAAAACATTAACATCCAAAAACCCTAAAAATATCGGATTTACAATTGTCAATACTATTCACAGGTACTGGACAGCACCACTCTCTTTTCTTGTGTTATTTCAAATCCAAACCTTCCATAATCCTTAAATTATCCTTCTTAACATAATTCCTACCTATATTTAGTTTAGGAAACCCTTGTCTCTAAACCAAAGCTCCCCCCCAAAATGTAGTTCATTTTTAAAGCTAGTTGTTTACTAGTTCTTATGTTGTATGATAAGTAGTTCCTTTTACTTGTAATAGAAAGCTAGTTAGTAGATAAGATTGTTAGTAATAAGTGTAATAGCCTAGGCTTTGGTCAATCACATGGCAGCCAAGAGCGTGTCTCTTGAAGAGCAAGGCTGCCCTCATTGTAACTAGATGAATTTGAATCCAAGAAATCTCTACCTATGAGGTATGATTCCAAGAGTGTGTCTCTTGAAGAGCTAGTTCATTCTTTCTTTTCTTTAAGCAACTTAGCTTTCTAAAACAGCCCTCATGTATTAAAACTAGTCCACCCCGGTGCTTTTTAGCTCAGTGACAAATACATTATCAATACCTTGTTATATAGGCTACAAGGACAACCAAGAACGTTGTAGTTCAACTAGCACCTCCTAGTATTTCCAATGGAGATGTCCAAGTTTAAATCCTCCCTCCCCAAATAATTTAACATAAATATATAAATAGGGCTACCAGGGCTTTTTCTAGCAAAACCAACAACACAACTATGCCAACTATATTTTTCAAGGCTTCTACTTGAACAATATGTATGCCCTAGTGAATCATTCACTATTAAACAAGTCCTAAATTTTAATGAAAATTTTACCTGAAGTACAATCTCATTTACTTTCAACTTAATTGAATTTTTCCCTTCGGTTTTTGTCGATATATACTGGCCATCAGCAGCTGAAAGGCGGTATCCTTGAACTAGTTTGGCCAAGCCAATCAGATTCCCATGAGAAGCAAACATCAAAGTTGACTCTACAATTACAGAAGAATGTGATCAGCATATTACATTATATAGATAGGTATATTAAACATGAAAATCTATTTTCCCAAGCACCTAGTGGAGTAGAAAATATGCGATCAACTTCATTGTCAAACATAAACTGCATTGGACCCCGAATGGAACCAACATTAGGATCGGCAGATTGGTTCTCTTCCATTGCTCCATTTTTTTCGTTAGCTTCTTGTGAAACTGATCCTGGCAGAATATATAAAGCCAGTCCAGTCTTGTCATCATCAAGTATTGCAAACTGATTTTCATTGGGGCCAATAAATGCACCATCTCGACCTAGAAAAGACAGTTTTTGAAGAATTACTTGGTTATATTGCTGAAAAGGTAGATAATTTTAAGAAACATCAAAGGGGGAAAAAAACAGTTCCAAATAAAGACAAACCTTTGACTGTGCTAGATTTGCTACTCGCTGTCTGTAAATCAGTATTTTCCCAATAAAGCACAACTTCAGTTGTAGCGCCACTGAACTCATAAACAACAAGAAATAGGCTTTGTTTTTTACTGTAAATCATGTACTTTGGATAGTATTCCACGTTTCCAGGGATCTGGGAAAAAAATAGAAACAACTTAGTGGCTTTGTCCACACAATATTGCAGTTACTAATGTAAAACCATGACCTAATGAAAACTTTGTATTAAAAGTATATGTTTTTTAAGATACAGCCATCATAATATTTCACAAAGAATAAACCACTTTCAAAATTACCGATGTGTAGAGTTTCTTGTAGATACTCTCTGCTCCAGAAGATAGATTATATGCTATTAGATTCACGCCATCCAGATAAAAAGCCCGGACAGGATAATGAAGAACGCGGTTCTCTTTATTGAAGAAATTTAGCTCCAAATGAAATGGCTGCCAGTGATGGTGTCATACTCAAGTTATAGCAAAGGCAACATAAATATTATGGTCAAAATCAAATTAAATTATGAACAAAGTTACCTGGCAAACTGGAATGTCCTTTAGATGATGTTTAGAATCCAACATAGTGATGAGTGGCAGCCGAGATATTGGAGCGTTTTTTGCATGACCTTCCATAAAATGCTATAAGAATCATGTAGAACTAATGAGTCAACAATAAAATTAAAAATTGGAGAAATGATGAAGGTTCCCAAAAGCATTTAGGGAAAAAACAGTCTGATGAACCAAGTTGTTAAACCACAACAATTTTGCCAGATCCAAAATTTTTTACATCTATACTCATTATGACTAGGCATAGTTGACAATATATACTTGAGATAAAAAATTATTTAAAAAGCAAGCCACATACACTGTAAAGAAAAGCCTTCCGAGCAACGTCTGTTATTGTAAGCTGACTATGGCTGCCATACGGGACACAATTGTTAGAACTTAATATAGGAAAATTGTAAATTTCAAAATTTATATACTCAGAGAGAATCTTCAATGAAGATAGAGTTTCATTCATATAAAGATTGTCAGTGGCTATAAAGGAATTGTTACTTTTTCAATCTTCATGCTATATACTCACTATTTAATATTTATGGGCAAAAAGCTAACTTAAACAACAACTCCCCCCTTGTAGGAATAAGGTGGAGGATATGATCATTGGTTACCACAGGATGTATGTCTAGCTTGCCTATAAATAAAATAAAATTTTAAAAATGATATACTATAAATCACATTAAATTCGAGAATGCAACAAATTATAATGAAAATTTTGAGTGTATAAGATTAGACTTGAATAGAGGAAATTAAATTGTAAGAAGTTTAGCAATGAGAAAATATATTGATTTCAACGAATTAATACATAATATTTAGTCATTTAATTCATGAATAGATCCACTACATATACACTTTGGGACGTCCTTACTAGCAACACGATACATAGAACCCCAGACGCAGTGAAAAGTGGGCAAGTGTTAGGTGTTCCCCATAAGTGACATGCTACATTGGTGCTCTAGTGTAGTGAAAATGGGCAAGAGTTCCCACACGTTGGTGGATGAGTGCAAGTAAAGAATTTTTTTTTTTTTTTTTGATAATTTAATAATTACGATGGGAAAGGGAGAATTAAAACCCAGGATACTTTCGTTGGAAACATCAAGAAGTGCTAACCAGTTGATACAAGGCTCTTGATGAGAGCAAGAAAATAGGATTTGTATATGCACTTGGAATGTAGAGTCTAACAAGAAAATTAATGAAAATAGTAGATACAATAACTAGGGGGAGAATAAAAATAGTTTCTTCAAAAGACTAAATGGGGTACGTGAGAGATCTAGAGAAATTGAACATACAAGATATAAATTATGGTATGTGGGAAAAGATAAAAAAGATATGGGGTAGGGATAATCATAGATAAAAGTCTTAAAAAATACGTTGTTGAGGTTAGGAAGATAGAGGATAGAATTATGTTAATAAAACTTGTTTTAGGAAAAAATGAAATTAATATGGTTAGTGCGTATGATCCTCACATAGGGCTAGAAGAATCCATTAAGTAAATATTTTGGGAGGACACGGAGAAATTGATTCAAGGGTTACCCAATGTAGAAAAGATTTTTATTGAAGGAGATCTCAATGATCATGTTGGAAAATATATTGTGAGGGTTTTGAAAGAGTACATGGAGGTCGAGGATATGGAGTAATGAATGAATCAAGAGATTCTATACTAGACTTTGCAATAACATATGATTTGATATCAACGAACACTTGGTTTAAAAAAAGGGTCTCACACTTAATTATTTTCAAAAGAGGGACAAGCATTAGTCAAATAGAATTCATCCTTACTCAAAAATTTGATAGTAGATGTTGTAAAGATTGTGAGGTTAAACCAAGAGAGACTGTAAACACTCAACATAGGTTAGAATCACCACTGATACCACTCCAAAGAAAATCTCTCTGTAATTTCTCCATGCGATTAGCAACCTTCCCAAGTATAGGGAGTATGGAAAGGAAATAAGTAGGTAAGGAGGAAATAATACTTTTAATAAGAGTTACCTTACCCCACTTCCACAAACCCAATCTTAATCACATATTTCTAAAGTATAACAATAAACATGCATGTAACATATCAATCTAGATTATACGAACTGCGTGTCCACAACTTTAGTCCATGTCATAATGTAGCTTGTGTACTAGATGTTAACAAAAGCCATATGTGTATGTGCTCACATATAAAATTTGCCACGAAGTTTGAAATACCTTCTTGATAGTATCCAATATTGAGCATCCAAGATCAAGACCAATGGTCCCAAATTAAAAATACATAAACCCATTGACATTTTATTATTACATTATCAGAAGTGAGTTCCAACCTACACTTCCCATGGTCTTGATTAAATATATTCCTCTAGATTTACTATAATTCTGAACTCACCCTTTAAGATGATGTTCTTGCAGTTGTGCTTGAAGTTGATGTTCAGCTAATATTCCAGATGCACCCAAAGATGAAAGCTTTTCTTTCAAAACAGAAGCTGCAAGGTACCCCTACCATTAGCATATCTGGTCAAATAGAAAGATAGCAATGGAAAAGAACATATTTAAAGATTATATACATAATATTATGAGCTCAATAGGAAGTTGCATCTTTTCTCATAAGAACCAGTGTAGTCAATAGCAAGCTAGGCACTTAGGCAAGGTAAAGCAAAACTAAGGTGCCTCTAAAGACCTGGAATCGCAAAACAGGTCTGAGGCACCTTACACTGTAAAGCCTAGGCAAGCACCTCACACTTTACCTAAGGCACTTGAGGCGAGAGCCTCAATGAAACTTTTAAAAAAGGTTTAAAGAGATACTTCTATTAAGAAGGGCAGTTCTGTCATTTTCTTAAAATAAATCGGCTGTGAGCTCTGTTGCAGCAAAAGACAAAATGTATAAACCCTAAATGAGCAAATACCACAGACATAACTTCAGTATCACCAATTACACAACCTATCAATAATAAGTGAGAAATTTTTTCCTCAGTACTTTCAGCAATAGAAATCTAAAGCTAATCATGTTAAAAGCAAATTTTTAGCCGTGAAGCTTGCATAGCGCTAGAAAAGAGGGGGGAACAATCAAGTGCAATGGATGATAAGAAGTCATGCAGAGTAAATTGTCAGCCCAACTTGAATCTTGAGTTTTCAGGAAGATAACAGGAATTGCAAAACAATTGCAGCCCTGGGGAAATTTTTGACAATTGATAATTTACATAGAAGGAAAGTTTGGATTTTGGATTCGTGTTATACAGGAAAATGTAATGGGAAAACAGTAGACCATCTTTTACTTCATTGCCCCCATTGCTTTTGAGTTGTGATCTATGGTGTTTAGTTTGTTTGGAGTCTATTGGGTGATGCCAAAGATGGTTGTGGATCTACTAGCATGTTGGCAAGGGAGATTTAGTCATCATCGTAATGGCTCTATTTGGATGGCTGCCCTCCATTGTTTGATGTGGTGCATTTGGTGGGAGAGGAAGAACTGAAGCTTTGAGAATTCGGATAGAACTTTGTTGGATATCAAATTATTTTTCTTTAAAACCTTGTTGGATTGGATGACAATAGCGCATAGTTATTCTCTATGTTTTATTTGTGATTTGAACGATCTTTGTAATTTGCAAGTTTGATTGTATGGTCCTCAATTGTATACACCCTGAATACTTGGGTGGCTCTATTTTTTTATCTCAATAAAATTCATTAATTATAATTTTTTTTTTTTTAAATGGAATTGCAAAACAGCAGCATAATGTCTTTTGGCATACATGCATGGACATGGAAAGAAATTAAGACCTTCCGAAATTTGGAACAATTTGTATGTCCTTCAACTATTAGGGCTACAGCATTAATGAGAGATACTAAGTGGAAGGGAGAATAACATGTCCAACCAGAAACTTACAAAGTTCTGATTGGCAGTCCGCCAAAACTAGCAACAATTATGATGGCCTTGCAGTTTTAAAATTCTGAAGTTAGCATACGCTCTAATGTCTTGGGTTTCTTTCAAAAGTCTAATAATTGTTTTGAGCAAAGAAAAATACTTCATAATGAAAAAAGATCCAGGGAAAAAAGGAGTAATGAGGATTCTGGGTCAGGGCGAGATCAAATAGTGCTAGTCTCAAATTTTAAAAAAGCACTGGTTAGTGGCCAAATTTCCTTTTTGTGCTATTTGAGAAGAAGCTACTTGTAATCAATTTCATTCATTGAACCAAAATCACAAAAGCAGCTAGTTTTCAGTTTCAAACTACAATTTGGTCGTCTAATTGTGCATTACTGTTTCCTCAAGTCTATAAAAAATGTAACACTTCCCCTCTAATTTCCATTTTCAAAAGTTCTCTGATTTCTTTTACTGAATAATGAGGCATTGGCATAAATAAATATGTGTATATCAACATAACAATGTCAGTGAGTGGTTCTTGTTAGAGATTTAAGTCTTTTTTCTTGCATACTCTCCTTGTTTGGAGTGTGGCTTTATCGCATTTTTCCTGTTTTTCCCTTCCCACTTTTCTTGATCATTGTAATTTTGGTTCTTGATTTTTGCCCCCACAGTACATCCCCAATGTACTCAGGTTGACTAGTTTTTTCTTAATAAAATTTTTTTCGTTACATATCAAAAAATAAAAAATAAAAGATTAAAGGATTGATATCAATTACACAGCCTAAACTCACAAATCCAACCTCAATTCTAACCTCTTTTTTTATTGGTAAGTTTACAAAGTACAAACACACCTGGTGGGTTTGTACCCATGACCTCACCCTTGACCCTTTCTTGTGAGAGGAGTCGCCATTTGAGCTAGAGCTTATTGGCTTAGACCCACCTTCATTAATAGCAAAAAATATTTTTCATAGAACTTAGTTTACGAACAACCAATTTTCAAACCAGGTCAAATCCCCTCACTATGTTACTCAAAATCCAATTCATACTGACTTTTTCGCAACTAAAGAAATCTTTGCTGCAAGCATTATATATGTGCCCAGTAGGCTACAACTGGGCCATCAAATCTTAGAAACCCATTTATCACTCTTGCAATAGATTCTAAGGTAGTTTGGATTGAAAATATTAGATTTAACTTTTGAGATAGATCAAAACTGGTGCAGCAGAAGAATAAAACCACAGAAGCCCATGAGACAGAAATTTGAAATAATAAGCCGCAACAACAAAAGATTCCTTTATCCACAGCCTTAACTGAGATTCTGGCCCACCTTAAACTAAAATCAAATCATTCTTCATTGGTGCACTTGTTGGCAACTAACTTACCCTTGCCTTGCCCTAATATACAGGCTTCCATTCTCAAAACATAGATACCCAAGATTAAGAAGAAAAAATTTTAGATCTTGGGAACAAAATTCAAGGTAGTTAAGGCAATCAATTTTTTTTAATATATAATTAACAAAAGTAATTATCATATTTGAAGACACTGCCTATTTTATCATATTAAGAAGGTTCGAACCATGGATGCCTCTATTGGAAACACCAAGCAATGTCATTGAGCTACAAGGCTCTTGGCTTGACGAAGGATAAGTATGACAGAACTATAACTAGTGTGAGAACAAGTGGAGGCATCACAAGTGAGTTTCCTATCACTATGGGTTTGCATTAAGAATCAGCATTAAGTCCATTTCTCTTTGCATTGGTTATGGATAAGTTCACTAGATTGATTCAATACAAGAAGAAGTCACTTGGTGTATGTTTTTTGAACTAGAAGTTATAAAAAATGGCTTATCAATTAAGGGAGTAACAGAGAATATGACTTTAGTATAGAATAGTATAGAGGAAAATAATGCATATGGTCAACCATAACTAATCTGTTATGGATCCATAGCTGATCCCAAAATTTTCGGATTAAGGCTTGTCGTTGTTGTTGTTGTTGTGTAAACATTTACTAGATGAAACTAAACGTAAAATTAATTTCAAGTTCAAAATTTGGAAAAATACTTTAGAATTTAAGGGGTCAGCCAACCCAAAAATTTTAGGACAGGCTTGGTTCTTGTACTTTAGAATCTTAAGGCTTTCAGCTAAGTAGGATGCAAGTTTACTAAAGTAGAAACAAAGATGAAGGATTGTAAGACTTGATGGTCAAGAGATACAAAAAAAGGGAGTACTTTCAATATCTTGAACCAATAATTCATATGGAGAGATTAGATTTGTCCACGGGTGGCGTTGGTTCGGTTTTGGACCCGACCCACCGTCATAGGTTGGAAGGCGAAGGGACCAGAAACCGACTGCCAATAGCAATCAGTCAAGTCAGTTTCAAGTTCGGATGGTGGTCGGTTGGTGGTAAAAGTCGCAGAAATCTGCAAAAATTCGCCAGAATATGCAAAAAGTCACCGGATTCTGCAAAAAAAAAAAAATAGCCGAAATTTGCTGGGATTTGGCCAGATCTGGCTAAATCTCACCAGATCTGGTTGAGATCTTGCCAAATCTGGCTAGATATCACCATAACAGAGCTTGATCTTGCCGGATTTTGGCCATTTTTCTTATATAGCATTGGTCTGGTTGGGTGGCTCGGGTTTTAGAGAAGGAAACCCGCCACTCGGCCTGCCTACGTCGGTTCTTAGAGGCAGATACCCACCACCGACCAATTGGAGCTTCAATTCGGCATTGGGCAGTTTGGTTGGGTTTTCAGGCTCCGATTGGGTCTGGACACCCCTAGGGGAGACTAAAGAGGATGTGAATCAAAGAATAAAAGGTGGATTAAGTGATGAAGCACATTAAAATTATTATATGATCATAGAATACCTATTAACTATTCTATTAAGTTAATAGGGGAAATTTTATAACAATGCCATAAGGCTAGTTATGCTCTATGGAACTAAATGTTTGGCTATTAAGAAGCAAAAAAAGTCATACCAAATGCACAAAACTCCCACTTTTGTAGGGTTTGGAAGAGGTTATGGTAGGCAGCCTAACCCATAATTTTTTGGAGAGGCTGATTCCCGGACTCTAACCGGTAACTTATACCTTCTGTTGGGTAGGCTTGACCTCTGGCTATTAAGAAGCAACATGTTCATAATAAAATGAGTGTAACTGAAATGAGAATGTTAAGATGGATAGGTGGAAATACAATGAATTTATTCAAAAAGAAAAGAAAAAAAAATTGTTTATAGATAAGGGTGGCCCCAATTGATAAAGAGATAAGGGACAGTTGTTTGAGATGGTCTGGACGGCGATTCATGCATCAGTGAGGAAGAATAAATTGATTCAAGTAGAGGGAATAAAAGAAAGGTAGAGAAAGACCTAAAGTAACATTTGAAGTAGTGAAAAATGACATGTCAATTTAGGAGGTGACAGAGAGTATGATTTTTGATTGAATAGGGCGGCAGTAAAGAATGCATGTGGCTAACCTTGATCCCGATTAGTCTGTGGAGGATCCATAACTGACCCTACATTTATGGGACTAGTGCTTGGTTGTTATTATTGTAGTGAAATAAAATTAAAATTCAACAACAAAAAGAAAGGCATTAACAAGATATTATGAAAACATTTCACACAGCACATAAAATCACAAGTAAAATGAACAGTTTTACATAGACAACATTACTAATGAAATTTATTTTTTCCTGCAAAAATATTGGGAAAAATATATACATAGTGTCCAAACAGATATCCAGATTCAAATAAACAATCACCTGAAGATCCCCGTGCACCTTGCAAAACTGCAAAGAGTTGTTTCCTTCCTTCCCTTGTATATGCAGCCCTATTTTTCAAATTGTCTCCACCTGTCATATTCTGTAAAAATAGAGTTAAAAAATATGTTATATAACATTTACAATTCAAATATTAACTATATTAACTGTTATGAGTAATAGGGGCAAAACAGTATTATCATGTACTTTATATATAAATAATATTTTATATGTTAGGGTTGACTTATCAAAACCCTAAAACACTTTCCTAGTAAACAACATGGTATCAGAGCCACCAACCCACCGTTGCTGTTAACCCTCCGACTACCACCCACCGATATTGTTGTCGCCAGCAACCATATCCTTACTAGCTAGCTCCGACAACCCTAATAGAGACTCCGACGATCTCGATTTAGTAGCTGAAGGAGTTGTCCAGCGTCGGGGACCCTCTCTCCAGTCTTGCGACATCAAATCTACGTTGCCTAATCACGAGAGAGGCAGGGTTTTACTCGCCCTCCTCTGGCAACCATCCTAGCTTACTCGCGGGTCCTCGCACCGCCGCTCCTGCACCCTAGTGCCACCGTTGAGGGTTTCAACCATGGTTTGATTTTCTTCTCTTCTTCAATACGTTCTCTATTTATTTGTTCAGGCAACCTTAGGTTGATGTTTAGTGGTGGATTGGGCATTTTTTTTTTTTTTTTGGTGTTAGTATGGATTTGTTGCTGCCTTGTTTTTGGAATAATTTGGTGTTGATTCTTTGATAGATGAGTTACTGTTGGCGTGGCTGATTGGTTGAAGTACATTGGTTGCTGGTTGGAGTTTGTTTTAATTCAATCCAGCTTATTTCTTTAGTGTTAGTTTGTTCTTCAGATTGCTATTATGGAGTCTAAAGACAGTGCTCAACCCCCTAATTATTTCTTATCTCCTGATATGTTATCAATTACCTCCATTCGTCTAAATGGTAGTAATTATGCTCAGTGGGCACAGGCAGTTGAAGTCTTTCTTCTTGGTAGAAAGAAGTTTGATTACGTGATGAAGGAACCTCCTGTACCTATAGACCCTAAATTTGCTGATTGGAGAGCCGAAGATCCACAAATTAGGAGTTGTTTGTGGAATAGCATGGAGTCTAAGATCAATTGTAGTTTGGTTTTCTTACCAACCGCTAAACTTGTTTGGGAACAAGCCAAGGAACTTTACTCTAGTATTAACAATTTGAAGCGAATTTATGATCTTTATCAAAATTATTTCTCCTTGAGTTTGAGTGATATGTCTTTATAAGACTATTATAACAAGTTTAAGGGTGTATGTGAAGAACTCAATATTTATCAGCCTATCTCCTCTGATGTTAAAATTATGAAGAAACAACGAGATTCTATGCATATTACTCGCTTCCTCTCTGGATTGCCTAAAAGTTTGAATCCAGTAAAATCACAAATTTTAGCTAGTCCAGACCTCCCTTCATTGAGTGAAGTTTTTTGGTAGACTTCGACAAGCCACATTATCTGATTCGAGTACTGATCCTTTCTCTTCCTCCAATACTGATGCATTACCTTCTGGTGATAAATCTGCCTTTACCACTTCTATGGGGAGTAATAACTTCTATGGGGAGTAATAGAGGTGGTCGTGGAGGTCGAGGTCGTGGGGGTCGAGACCGTGGAGGTCGTGACCAAGGGGGTCGTGGTAAAGGACGTGGTCTTCATAAGTTTACTTATGTATTGGTGAGAATCATACAGTAAACTTTTGTAGGGAGTTGTATGGTAAACCCTCGGCTCACCAAGCTAGTTTTCAAGTTCAAGAACCACCTTCACAGTCACTTCCACCAACATCCAAAGTAGTCTCTATTCTTGAGGAAGAGTACAATCGCCTCGTCTCTGCATTCCAACTTTGTTGGGTCTGATTCTACTGCTACTTTGGCTCAACAAGGTACTTCCGCTGCTTGTCTTGCCACTCAGGACCCTTGGGTCATTGACTCAGGTGCTACTGATCATATGACAGGTACCTCAGGTTTACTCTCTGACCTTGAGCAATCTAGTAGTCTTCCAAATGTTACATTGGCAGATGGCTCAGCCACTACAGTTTTTGGTTTGGGCACGGCCAATCTTAGTCCTAATCTTTCTCTCTCTTTTGTCTTATATATTCCTAATTTTCCTTTTAACCTTTTGTCAATTAGTAAGCTTACTGAAATTTTGAATTGTGCTGCCATTTTTTTGTCCACTCATTGTATCTTTCAAGATCTCAAGACAGGGAAGATTATTGGTGGAGGGCATGAAGCCGGTGAACTTTACTACTTGGATCGATGTGGTTCTTCCCGTCTAGTGGCTTCTCATTTGTCTATCTCGCCTCTTCAGCATCATTGTTGCCTTGGTCATCCATCTCTCAAGAATTTGAAGTCATTAGTTCCGTCGTGTCATCAAATTGAGTCTTTACAATGTGAAGCATGTCAGTTGGGTAAACACCATAGGATGCCATTTGCCTCTAGGCATGAGAGTCGTGTTAATAGTTCTTTACATTTAGTTCATTCTGATATTTGGGGTTCAATAAACACTCCCTCATTGTTGGGATTTAGATATTTTGTCATTTTTGTTGATGATTATTCTAGAGTCACCTATATTTATCTTATGAAAGAACAGTCTGAATTGTACTCAATTTTCAAATCATTTTATATGGAAATAAAGACTCAATTTAATGCTTCACTTCGTATTTTTCAGTCTGATGATGCTCGTGAATATTTTCATACATCTTTGTCTCAATTTTTTGATGATCATGGTATAATTCACCAATCTTCATGCCCCCATATTCCACAACAAAATGGTGTTGCTGAACGCAAAATGCATCATTTGTTAGAGGTCACTCATGTCTTAAAGTTTCATATGCATGTTCCCAAATCATATTGGAGTGATACTGTTCTTACTGCCTGTCACCTAATTAATCGTATGCCTTCCACTGTTCTAGGTGTTCAGATCCCTTATGTTGTGCTCTCTCCTAATGCACCTTTGTTTCATCTACCTCCTAAGATCTTTGGTTGTGTGTGCTATGTTCATATCTTAGGTCCAGGGAGTGACAAACTTGATCCTAGCTCCATTAAATGTGTTTTTCTTGGGTATTCTCGTACTCAGAAAGGATACCGATGTTACTCACCTACTCTTCGGTTTCATTTCATTAGTGCTGATGTCACATTTGATGAATCTCAATCCTATTTCTCTCCTTCGGTTGCTAGTGACAGTTCTCCTCTTTGTCTTCCTCTCCTACCACCTGTGTCTCCTATTGAATCTCCTCAGAAACTACTTCAAGTATATTATCGTCGGCAGAAACCTCCAACAGAGACCTCTACCCCGCCTCGTGATCCGACTCCTGATCTTGCCTCTCTTCCAATTGCTTTGCGCAAAGGTAAGCGTTCTTGTACCTCTCACCCTATCTCTTAGTTTGTTTCTTATGGTCACTTGTCTTCATCTCTTCATGCTTTTACCACATCCTTGAATTCTACTGTTGTTCCTAAGTCTGTCCAGGAGGCTATGTAGATCTCTGGTTGGAAATCTGCTATGGAGGCAGAAATGCCTGCCCTGTCTGAAAATGCTACTTGGTCTTTAGT
Source organism: Quercus lobata (assembly GCF_001633185.2). NCBI lineage: Eukaryota > Viridiplantae > Streptophyta > Magnoliopsida > Fagales > Fagaceae > Quercus > Quercus lobata. Next base: position 42,310,406 of record NC_044909.1, read on the forward strand.
TACTCATCCTCCAGGGAAAACTATTGTTGGTTGTCATTGGGTGTATACTGTGAAGTATTTGCCTGATGGTTCTATTGGGCGTTTGAAGGCTCGCTTGGTTGCCAAAGGGTATACCCAGACATACGGTATTGACTATGCCGAGACATTCTCACCTGTTGCTAAAATTTCTTCTGTCCGGATTTTGATCTCCTTTGCTGCTAATTTGGGTTGGCCATTATTTCAGTTAAATGTTAAAAATGCCTTCTTAATGGCAATTTGAAGGAATAGGTGTATATGGAGCAACCACCTGGGTTTGTTGCTCTGGGAGAGTCTGGAAAAGTGTGTAGGTTGCATAAAGTCATCTATGGTCTTAAACAATTTCCCAGAGCTTGGTTTGGTAAATTCAATGAAGTAACGTTAAAGTTTGGATTGCGACGTTGCCACTCTGATCACTTTGTGTTTTCTCATACCTTTGATAGAGGAAAGATTTTGTTGATAGTAAATGTTGATGATATTATAATAACTGGAGATGACAAGCAGGGTATTGATGATTTGAAAAGCTACCTTCAAAATTCCTTTCGAACTAAGGATCTGGGTAAACTTCGTTATTTCTTGGGTATTGAGGTAGCACGATCTAAAGAAGGCATCAATTTATCACAGAGGAAGTATGTGTTGGATATTTTGGAAGAAACTGGCTTGTTAGGATCTAAACCAGTGGAGACTCCCATGGATCCTAATGTCAAATTGTATGAAGATCAGGGGGAGAGTTGTTATCTAATCCTGAGAGATATCGTCATTTGGTTGGTAAACTAAATTATCTCACAATTACTCACCCAGATATATCATTTGCAGTTAGTGTTTTGAGTTAGTTTATGAAAGATCCTCGCCTTCCACATTGGGAGGCAGATATTCAAATTGTGAGGTATCTTAAAGCACATCCAAGCCGTGGTCTTTTGTATAAAGCTAATGGTTACCTACGGGTAGAAGCCTACATTGATGCTGATTGGGCTGGATCACCGTCAGATAGAAAATCCACTACTGGGTATTGCACTTTTCTGGGAGGAAATCTGATTACTTGGAGAAGTAAGAAACAAACTGTTGTTGCTAGGTCTAGTGCAGAGACTTGAGTATAGAGCCATGGCACACACATCATGTGAGCTTATGTGGATTAAGCATTTACTTGAGGAATTAAGATTCGTTGTGAAGCTACCTATGACTATACATTGTGATAATCAAGCAGCAATTTACATTGCCTCCAATCCTGTGTTCCATGAGCAAACCAAGCATATTGAAGTAGATTGTCGTATTACTCGGGAGCGAGTAGAAGATGGTATAATTGCTACTCCATATGTTTCTACAAGTGTCTAGATTGCTGATATGTTTACTAAAGCTTTATGTAAGACTCGTTTGGGTTTATTATGTACCAAGCTAGGATTGTATGATATATACTCTCCAGCTTGACGGGGAGTGTTATGAGTAATAGGGGCAAAACAGTAATATCATGTACTTTATATATAAATAATATTTTATGTGTTAGGGTTGACTTATCAAAACCCTAAAACACTTTCACAATAAACAACATTAGCTAACATGATGGATTGAATGATTTAAATGTTTGCACTTAACGGATTGAATAATTTAAATGTTTGCACTTAACTGAAAACAGAATTGTAGCTAAATTAAGTTTTGAGTGAACTTCCAAAGCTTTGATGTGTGGTAAGGGATAAACTGCTTCTCCACCCTGCTGAGAAAGGATGCGAGGAATATCAATTGATTCAATTGCTGCAAAACAGAGTGTGAGAAATATCAGTCGGTGGAATATGCTTATGTTTTATGACAAGAAGCAACATAAGGGTTTTTTTTTTTTTTTTTTTTTTATAAGTAAAAAAATTTATTAATGCACATGGGAGTTACAATGATCAATCAGATCTAAGAGAGAATTAAAAGAAAATGAGCCCAAAGCTACAGTCCTATCAAACAAAGATTAAAAGAAAAACAACTTAAGATTGAGAGTAGTCCTTTCACATCTCTCAAAATTTCTAGCATTTCATTCCTAGCAAATACACCCCATTAAACAATGGTATACTTGAATTGTCACCAGATAAAAGTTATCAGTGCCAAGAGCCTTGTGATTCAATGGCACTACCTAATCTCTCCCAAAGATATAGAACCAGAGTTCGAGTCCACCAATACGCACTTCTTGTAAGCAATACATATATATTTGGTAAGGTTCTAGTTACATTTGGTGTAATTCTGTGATCTTACACCAGTCCACAACTTTTTTATTGAAAGAATATTTTGACTAATCAATAGACGGATTACATTATTTTCATACATCCTCCATGCTCATAAAATATCAAGATAATGAGAGATCACTAACCTAAGAAACATGGACACAAACACAACACAACATGGGACAACATCATTGAAATTATTGAAAAATTACGGCATGACATAGCAGGGACACGACAATTACTTAATTAATTAAAAAATATTTTTTGGTATATTTAGATAAAATATTTAAAAACATATCTAAAATGATTTTTTTTTTTAAACAAAATAGATGGTAAAAAAGTGCAATAATACCCACAATAAAAATTAAACAAGACAATGCCACTAACTGATTGTTGCTAACTAATATTTTAACTACGGTTTTACTAATGTATGCCCTTAGGGCATATGTTAGTAAACCATTTTAGGAAAATTTATATGGGAAAATGAAAAAGTGATTAACTTTTTTGACACCTTTTTCAATTTCCCATAAAAGTTTCCCTAAAATTGATGCTTAATATATGCCCTAAGGGCATACATTAACCACACCCTTTTAACTATAATCTTAGAAAATAGTTTTTAACAATAAGCATATTATTTTTTTTAATAAGTAATAATCTTAAGATTCACCATATAGCATATAAACTAGCAATTTTAAAACAGAAGATAAAAAACAAATGAATTTAACCCAACCTAACTAATCGCACCTGCATCAGCTTTATTAATAACTATATTGAAGAATCCCAACCAAAAAGTCCGAAAAGACCAAAACAGCAAAACTGACAGATGACTTCTAGAACCAAAAAAAAAAAAAAAAACTTCTGAGATCTTCTAACATAGGGGTGGGCAAGAGAGCGAGAGAGAGAGCAAGAAAGATAACCAATGAGGTGCGATGGGCTATTAATGGATTGCCAAATTTCCAATCTAACAGTTGAGTCGTTGAGAACGGCTGAGGGTTCACCAGGTGCCAGAAGGTATAGCTAGAGAGAGAGAGAGGCTGTTAAAGAGAGAAAGTTGTTTTCTGAAACTGATTGACGATAGTGAGCTAGCCTGGTAAGCATATTAGATTTTTTTTCTTTTACTTTAAAAAAATGGTCAACTTGTCACAATCCTGGCCGTGTTGTGTTCCATTAAAAGAAAAAATTTGTTGGACACCCCATGCAATTCATTTTGCCATGTCCATGCTTCATACTATCTAATCATAAAATGTTTAAAATTCAAGGTTTTCTTTAAACTTTAAAATTATATACAAAAATGAATTTGTGGATGAAATAGTATATAACTTTTTTTTTGGGTAGGTTTGGATGAAATAGTAAATAACGTCAGACTAACACAAAATTTGGTGTGCATATTAAAATTAAGGAAAATATATAATTCAACTGAGGGAGGGGTTTTCAAAATATATAAATAATTATCAACATTGACAACATATATGTTGATAATCTTATTAGTACCACAAGTGCAAACACTAGCACTGCATGTACGGAGGAAAAAGACTACCAATCTCAGGCCTAGAATTTTCAACAGTCAAGTAATAATGACTTGGATGAGAGCAGAATTTATGACAACAATGCAATAGCATAAGGAATCAAAATGACTTCCAGTCAGCATGCAGCAGCAACTGATTTGTTTTGCTAAAAAAATGTAAGAAAAACAATGAGTGAAAGCCAGCATGCTTCATTGTATCAGATATTATCCTTTGCGTAGAAAAACCAGAAAGAGTTGGAATATTAAGCTCACCAGCAGGCTCAAAAAAATTTGCTTGCATTGGAGGTCTATTAGGATTAAGCATGACACGTGTTTTCCACACTTGAAGCGCTCCATCCTTGGAAAGAGTGACAAGTAACCGCAATATTGGGAGCCAAGCAACTGATGTTATTGGTTGGGAACCCACTTGTGTACTGAAATTGCAGTTAAAACATAACTGTTAGATTCCAAGTAAAAAAAACGGGGGAGAAGATCATATAGGAAATCATAATTATAACTTCAACAAAATTCAAAACCATATACATACACGCATATGCATTGATGCATGTTTATGTGTGTGTGTAAAGCACTAGGCCAAAGAAATCTAACTTGTTAGGAAGTTATGCCCAATTATCACTTAAACAATTTCCATTAAACATACCCAGATCCATCTACCATTGTACTCATTCACAAATCTGAAGATTAAAATATAAGTAGCATGCATACACAGCCCTAACAATTACCACAGCCTGGACCAAAAAAGCCTCTTTTGGCTGTCCTGGGACCTATAGCCATTTTTTAGACATTCCAAAGCCCCTATGATGATCATCTAATTGATTATCACAAAGACATCACAGTCCTTTTAGAACCACATATTTCAGGGACTACAGTGTAATGCTGTTAGCAGCCAGCTGAATAAGGTAAGATTGCTTGAAAGCTAGTTTTCTAATGAATTTGCTAAAACTTTTACGTTAATAATACATAAAAATATATAAAATCAAGTTAAGAAATAACTTAGAAAGGTAAAATGTTTCAACTTGTTCTAGAAATACAACTCTTATAGTATACATTTTCTTTCTTTTTTTTCTTTTTTCTTTTTTTTGTTATTAATAAGTTTAACTCTATAGCAAAAAGTTACCACTTGTTCAATAAAATGAACTCTAAAAGTAATGTAATGAATGCATTCACCCCAATAGAATTAATCAGATGTAGCAGGCAATATACCAGCTTGTCCATTTGTTAGATACAACTTTTTTTGTTGTTTTCCTTTATCTCCAACTAGAGCGAGAGAACAATTCAAAACTAAATTAAATAAGATGTTACCCTCAATGAAAACACCAAAACCATAAACAACTCACATTCCAATCATACTAGGTCTCTCAGTTGACACATCCCATGCTAGAAGCGTACCCCGTCGATCACCAACAAAAATCCATTCCAATGTTGGATGAAAAGCGAAAGCACCAGCACCAATGAGCTTTATAGTGTTGTCAACTGCAACAACAGTAAAAGTACAATAAAGATATATGCCCTTTGAATGAAGATATATAAACATCCTCTACAGGAAAGAATCAGTAAAGCTTCTATCTCTCACGTTGTAGAGTGTAATGAACAGCATAACTATGAATGTTGTAGGCTCGGATCAAACCATCAGCATAAGCCACATACTGGAGAGGAAAAGAAAAAAGAAGCTTATAATAACACTGAACAAAAAGGTCAAGTGGACTGGACATATTATCTAGCAAGTATACAAGTTCATTAACCAACAAAGAAATAGAACTATCAACCGCACGAAAACATATATGCTACCAGGACAGGGAGGCGAGGATGGCAAGCAAGATTGACAATGGGTTTCTTCAAGTCTGTCTTAATTTTTGTAGGAGCCCTTCCTCCTTCAACAGTTCCAACAACTTCATGCATGCAAAACAATTCAAGGATTAAACATTAGTATCCAAATCGTCATAATCAAACATGTAACAGTGCTAGATGATGAAAAAAAAAATCCAAAGTGCACCAAAAACAAATGATAATTGATGTATTTATGATAAAAACAAAACAACCAACCTACCTGTTACACTCATCCTACGGTGAAAACCAAAAAACACGACAGGTTGTAGAGGTGTCAAAGCAAGATGGACTTCTGTATCAGGAGAAATTTGTTCTGACTTCTTTTCAGGTGAATGTAACACACAAGTTTGCTCAGCATCAAAATCACAAGACCTTATTGTACAATCCTAAAAAAATAGGGAAACGAATCCGATGTTACATAAGCAAAAAATAAAACCTTAGAGATATTCAAAAAAAACTTCAATTGCAACCCTGGAACATCAATTAGAAATATTCAAAATAAACTAAGTTCTGTAATAAAACTCCACACCAAATAAAGGGTAAACAGGAAATAATGCAGCAATAAAAAAGGGAAAATCAGACAAAATGCAAACATTTATCCCTATTGATGTAAATCAAGAGCACATAAAAACAATGTCACAACCTTTGACTAACCTCTTTGAGAACTACAGTATCAAATTAGAAGAAAATGCATCAATTGCCTAAAACTTTATATCTTTGAAGTTAGTATGATTTCTTTAAAGTAAATCCGTCCCCAAGTCTCATTTCCCACAAACAAATACATACAAGGAATGGAAAGCAGATATTACCAGGATATTTTTTGGCACAACCAAATTTGTTTGTAGTATTCTGCTGTTTCTAAAGATCTGAAACGTTTCCCATTAAATTATGCCAACTCTTCCAAAGTGGCATGATTAATTCCAGCCCATAGTTTGTTCTTTTATTTTTATTTTTTTGAATAGAAGATAGAACCAGCCCAAAGTTCTAATTGCAGTAAAGTTGGTAAGTAAAGCTGGAATTCTTTTCCTCTATAAAACGTTATCGGAATAGATGTTAGTTGTAGGAAATCATTCTCTTTCCTCGGTTTATGCTTTGATGCATGCTTGTAATTTGTGTACTTGATTGTATCGGTCCCCAGTTGTATACATCCTGTATAATTGGATGACTTTTTTTTTCTTAGTTGAATAAAATTTACATTGCTTATCCGCCGCCCGCCGGGGGGGGGGAATTCTTTTCTTCTGTCTTTCCTTCTTTGTTCTTTCAGTAGAGTAAATATTTGGGGACTGAACAGAACACATTGCAAGTATATAACATGCATAAACACAAGCTTTGTCATATGTTTCCATGCATTGCCCTAAGGAGTAGGAAGATGTAATTTCCAATTCCAAGAAAATGAATTTAGATCAAGAGGCTTCCAAAAGCACATCTTCACATATCTCCAGATGAATAATATCAAAATCAAAGTAGATTAACCACCATAACTACTCTAACTAAAAAAAGGAACATAAATTAGTGGAAAATTCATATATGCCAAGAAAACAGCTAACCCAACACAGTTCTAGTGCTTCCGTTAAAACAATACTCATTATAAAATTTTTAACCATCAGACGCATGAAGTCTTGAACACAAATTAGCAGTTCAAGTGTTCAACATATAAAATAAAATAAAAACCCTACATATGGAAATGTTTGAGTATTCAACACAATTCAAACATCCTAAACAGGAGGCTATATTGGAGACAAACCTCAAGGATGGCAATCACAGCATGCCCACTTGTAGGACTATAAGACATGCGGACAACAGGTGCACCAATGTCAATAGAAGAGATCTTGCTTCCTGTTAATGCATCAAATTCTGCACGTAGAAATTTGACATCATCGTTAAGAAACTCATGATAGCCCTCAAATGGCAGAGAAATCACCATAAATAGAAGGATTAACTTTTTCTTTAAATGAATTTATAAATGAGGTGCTCAACATATGAATGTTTCAAATTAAACAAATGCAATAGTGCTTTTTAGCCTTTTCCAACATTTTCTCACATATGGCCACGATGAGACCCTTTAATATCAGTGCAGCTGTAGTTTTTTATAAAAGAAAAAGGTAAATGAGTATTTATAGATGAGAGACTACTTCATGTACATGCTTGAACACAAAGAAGTCTAAAGAATTACAACAGATTATGTACAGACAGAGAATCTTCCATTGTTGCCATCCTTATTCCATACAAAGAAAGAGTCCCTCCCCCCACCCCTGCGGGGGTGCCTTAACACACCAAATACTCTTCCAAGGGAAAACCATAGTAACATGACCCCTTAATGTATCGTTTTTTTTTTTAATAAGTAAGAAAGATGTATATTATAAAAGCTACTTCATGCAAATGGAGCACTAAGCAGTCCAAAAGTAAAAGGAGAAAAAAGAACAAAGAACAAAGAAAATAAATAAATACAAAGGCAAAGAGAACTAAGGAATAAAGAGTGGGAATCACTAGATGTGAGTCCCCAAACCCAAAACTAGTCAAAAAGAGAACCATGAAAAGAAGCAAGCAACTGATCTCCTAAACTCTCCACGTCCTCAAACGTCTGTCGATTACGTTCCCTCCGTATACACCACATTAAGCACAATGGAACCAAATTCCAAATGTTTGACGAGTGCTTCCCCAACCAATTCCACCATTTAATGAGAAAATCTCGTACCGTTCGTGGGTCATGGTAAGACCCACGAAATCCCAAAAGATCTAAAAACAAAGTTCCACAACCAATAAGCCTTCTCACAATGAAGCATCAAACGATCAACAGCCTCCCCACAACAACGACACATGACACACCAGTCAACAAAAGCAAAACCCTTATTTTCAAATTATCACTCGTGAAAATCTCATCCTAAGCTGCAGTCCAAACAAAAAAAGAAACTCACTAAGGGGCCTTAACTTTCCAAATACCTTTCCAAGAAAAGACGATGGAAAGGGAACCTTGCAACTCATTATAAAATGAACAAATGTCAAAATCCCCATTCTTCTTCAGCTTCCGTCTCACGTGGTCCCCATTTCCCGTAGGTGGGATGTTGGATTCCAAAACATGAAGAAAATTCACCATTAAATCCAACTTCCAATCATTCAAATCCTCTCTATTAATGGCGATCTCATACCAGGAAAGCCAATTGAAGAGGTTGATCCCCACACCACCAATCTTGCCAAAATTTCACTCCATTCCCTACCCCAATCTCAAACTGAGTATTTTCACTAAAAGCCTCCCAACCCATACAGATGCCTCTTCATAAACCACACTCATGCACATCTCTACCCAACTTAGAAGTCCATCCCCCCCTCCCCACACTCCTCAATCTTCCCCAAACTTCATAGCTACCATCCTCCTCCAAAGTTGTGTCTCCTCAACCCCAAAATGCCATAGCCATTTCCCTAAAAGGGCTTTATTGGAGTTAGTCAGTTTCCTTGTACCTAAACCATGATTGGCCATAGGCACACATACTTGATCCCATCTTACCAAATGTGACTTGGACTCACCCCTATACCAACCCAAAATGCATCATAAAAGGACAAGACCAAACATCAAAAGCACCATTCTTTTGAAATTTCCATTTCAATCTATCACTACCCTCACAAAAGGGCATATTAGAACAAAGAAGATTAAAGAAAGAGGCAACCACCTCTATCTCCCAATCATAAGTCTTGTTCAAAAATCTGTAAAACAGCTTTGTGGACCAACTTCCCCACTCCAACACACCTCCATAATCATGTTTCCTCTGTCCCAAACTGCCAGTCATTTAACCAAAAGAGCCTGATTAAATTTTACAAGCTTTCTTACACCCAGTACACCATTAGCAATTGGAATGCAACTGTAGTTACAAATGGTTCTGCATTCTTTAAGGTGTCTTTGCCATAAACCAATGAGAAACACAAGGTCATCTTTGACGAGAGTAAAAAATGAGAAACATTTGGGTGTCTTCATAAAACAATGAGAAACACAAGGTCCTCTTTGAAAAAGAGCCAAAAATCATCAAGCTTAAGACTAAGTAATCCCATCGATATGCTAATGCAAGTTCCATGGGAGCAAAATGGTCGAAGTTCTCAAAAAATGCTTTTTTTTTTTTTTTTATATAACTTGCAATTTACTAAATTTGGAAAAGTGTATACAGACATTTAAAAAAATTAAGAAATGGAAGCTATAAGATTAGCGATACAAGTGCAAAGAATCTAAAAACTCCATCAAAGAAAAGGTTGGGACAGTAAAAAAGTGTGAGCTTCCAGGAAAAGAAACTTGAGATTCAGTAGAGACATCTCCTTCCCCTCAAATATCTGTTGATTTCTCTCTCCAAATGCACCATAGAATACAGGCTGCCCCTGCCCCCCATACAGTTCCATTACTACGACGCCTCATCATTCTGCTCCAAGACTCCATCATAGACTTGACAGAATACGGCATGACCCAAAAAATCCCAATGGCACAAAAACAAAAACAAAAACAAAAACAAAAACAAAAACAAAAACAAAAAAAAAAAAAACCCCACAAATCATAGGCAATTGAACAGTGCAACAACTGATGATTTACACATGCAACACCAATCCGCCACTACAATACCCCTTTTAAGGAGGATATTTTCCATTAGATTTTTTTCCCAGTGTTGCCTCATAGACAAAGAAGGATATTCTAGGTTTGGAAATACCTCTCTAGACACACTTCCAAGGAAAAATAAAAATATGACCTGCTCTAGTATTGATCACTGTGTAATAACTCTAGTGATTTGAAACCCTTTTTAGGGGGAAGGGAGCCAAACCAGCTTATCACCACTAGACGAACCAACCTATGCAGCATACAGATCATCCAAAAACTGAGTCATATACTCCAACACCCAATCTTGAACATTTCGAATAAAAATAGGTCTCCAGTGTGCCTTGCCATGTAATCATCCCATAGACTCGAGCATCTTTGTCTTAGCAAATCTAAACAGCTGAAGGGAACCATCACCATCCCAATAATTCTTCCAAAACAACACTTGGGAACTATCCCCTACCTCATATCGGATGTGTGAAGCAAACTGATCCTATCCCTTTCTCAAAGTATGTAGCATTATGTAAAAAAGATGTGACATTTTCAACCCATCACAAGTTCTAGTAACTCTTGACAAAGTAGTAGAAACTATAAAGTAATCAAAACACTAAGGCTGCGTTTGTTTCGCCTAAAAGGATTTCAAGAAATTATTTTACACCAGCCTACGCGTTTGGTACCTATAGAAAATTGGGTCAAACGGAAATTATTTTACCCGTTGATTGTAAAATAAGCCTTCTCATCCGTAAAACCATTTCAGTTTTTATTTTACCTTCAAATGATTTCCAAACTTGGAAAATAGAAGAGAGAGAGAGAGAGAGAAAGAGCAAGAAGAGAGAGTAGAGCGAGTGAGCTAGAAGCACACACAATCCCAAATCACACCATCGCCCCCAACCCTAGATCGCTCCGGTCTTGTCACACCCCAGCACCGGCGAGATCGCACCGCCGAGATCGCACCCCAACACTTGCAAGATCGCACCCCAACACTTGCAAGATCGCACCACCGAGATCGCGCCACTTGAAGCACCACCAAGATTGCACCCCAGCACCGGCGAGATCGCACCCATGACCCACCCATGCCCGATCTCTCTCTTTCTCGATCTACCTCTCCCTTTCCCTCAATTGTCTATCACTCTCTCTTCCTCCCTCTCTCCATTTGACCGAATTTTTGAGTTTAATGAATGCTTTGTTTTGATTTTTGTTTCTTTTAAGTTTATATATTGAAATTTTCTATTATGAAATTTGTTTGGAAGCTGAGAAAATGGCTGAGAAAATGTGAGAATCCAGTAGAAAAATAGTATTTTCAGAATGCAACCAAACACTTGAAAATATTTTCTAACATAATTTTCATAATGAAGCCAAACACTTGAAAATATTTTCTTTTCCCAAAATATTTTCACCTGAAAATATTTTACACTGAAACAAACGCAGCCTAAGTACTAAAAGTAACAAGCAGCATTCTCCAAATAATATAAATTTTGACAAGACAGAAAACAAAGATCAAACAACCCAAGCAATATAGAGTCTGATCAAATTCCATAGGAAACGCACTTTGCAGTTTGTACAGCTAATTCAACTTAAGTATTTTAGTTTTTAAAAGAAAGAAAGAGAAGAAGATGTGAAAGTGAGTTCGAATCTGACCAATGAGGAAGTTTCCGATGGCGACGGCGACGAGTGCCTGATGTGGATGAAACGCCGCAGCGTGAGGCTGCAAGGGCTTAAGGCCCCGTCCTACGTGGCGTAGATCCAGATGCTGCACTGTTGTCCACTCCATTTTTGAATCCTCCAATTCGGTTTCACTTTTACCTAACACTGCAACGTTAACTTCCCAATCAGTAAAAACCCTACACATACATACACACATAAATCTATGTATATATATAATAACAACAATCCATGGAATTAATTAAGAAATGGATGCATCGAGGAAAAGAGTGAGGGATGCGATCTTTGTTTGGAATTAACGAGTTTAAGGAAATTGTGGTTCTTACCTGTTGAGAGAGCTACGTACAATGGGAGCTCATTTAGAGAAGATTGGCTTTGATCGTGATTCGTGAAGAGAGCGAGCGAGAGAGAGAGAGAGAGAGAGAGAGAGAGAGCAGAGGAATGAAGAGCAAGAAAGAAACTTTGAAAGAGGGAAAGAGAAGGTGCAGAGTAAAGAACAACAAAGAGGTTGAGACCTGAGAGTGCTGGGCTGGACTTTTTTTAAGGCCCGTTTTTTGGGGTTTGGTGAGTACGGCCTGGGCTCTTGTTTTAAAGAACTTGGCACCTAGGCCTAGAAATATTTTGGGTTTTTAACCTGTACATTTTTTTTTTTTTTGGGAGGAAAAAAAAAAAACCTGTAAAGTGTACACTTTGTTTAAAAGTTTATAAAGATAAATACTACAATAATAAAAAAAACAAAAAAAAAAAAACCTTTGTTTCAAAATTTTGGACTCAACATGGAATCTTATCACATTAATCAAAATGAATTACTAATTTTAACCGTATGATGATAAGTCTTTCTTTACCTCTCTTGGTTCCTCAACTTGAATCAAATCATATGCGTTAAAGTAAGAATAAATGCAATTAATTTTCAAAAAATTGCTACAATTAAAGTGTATAAAACAAGCTTAGAATATGCTTCAATGCAAGCTTTGCCCATTACACCTTTTTTTTTAACAAGAATGTTTCTGATGTGCATTGATATATATATAATAACTAAATTTTGCATATTTATATCATTGTTAAAAAGCATTATCATACTTATTTTGAGTTAATTCGTGCATTTTATATTTGATTTTGGAATAATGTTGAATAATTAATTTTGTGCTTAATTGAATTTTATTGTATTAATTTGTCTTTTTGTAGGAAAATGGAATTAAATAAGTTGATTTGTGCAAAGAAGAAAGCTAATGGACTTTACTTTTACAAGGGCCATGATGAAGTTAAAGAAGGTCAATTCAATTAAATTTAAGTCCAATTGGAGTAACGAATCAAAGAAAATTTGCACTGAACCCAAGTCCAATTTAGATTAGGATTCTAGCCTACACATTAGTTAATATTTTTGACATAACTTTCGACTCAGATGTCCAATCGCGATGATTCAAGTTGGGATGGAGAGTTAACTTAAAGAGTTACAACTTTGTAGTTTACCAAAAGTCTGAATTCTGAAGTTAAATGGGCCAAAATCATCAGTTAAGTGAAGCCTAAAAATCTGGGATTTTCTTCAAACGGAAATTCAACGTGTAATAGGATTCCTTAACCTATTTAAAGGCTCTTTAGGGAAAAATTCAGAAGAGGTTAGTGCTAGGGCTGGGATGCAAAACAAAAAATTGGAGTAAGAGGCAGTGCCGCATGTGGCTTCTCTGTAACTTTTCTCCCTAACAGCATTGCGACTATTTCTTTCTCTATTTTATTTATCTAGTTTAATGTTTAGTATTTTATTCTTGTGTTTTATTTCAATTATTATGAGTAAATAAATTTATATTTGAGGTTAAGGATGAAACCTTGTTAAGGATTATCAATATTGTTTATGTGAATTGATTTTTCCCACAATAGTTGTTCTTTAATGATTCAAATTGTTCTTGCTTCATATCAATTAACTAAGATGGGATTCTAGATATGAGTTCAATCATATTTTTCTCATGATTTAGGATTTATCTTAATTAATTGAATGCTTGGTTTATTATTTCTTGATTATAAAACTGGATATCTCTTGTGATTTGTTTGTCAACGAATACAATTGATGATTTGATTTTATACTTAAGAAGAAAAGAAGAACATGCTTTTGATTTTTAAAATAAGGATTTTAATGAGAATATTTTCCATGATAGCAAGATTGATTTCTAGATAATCATGTAGTGGTTGGGAAAAATTAATAATCATAAATGTATGCTGATATGAATTAACAAGGCAGATTCCAAAATCTTAATTCCTTTCTCTAAATTGTTTATATCTCTTTATGCTTTATATTATATCTTTGCTTAGTTTAATTATTTGCTTAGTATATTTAATTTCAAACAACCAATTTTTATTAAACTAGATTAGGATTAATTTGGTTAAGATTTGATTAATTTTCCTACGTTCATTCAAGTTCCTATGGGTTCGACCTCATTCTTGTCAAACTATACTTTGATACGATTTGTACACTTGCAAATACTTTAAAATTTCACAACATTTACAACTTTTTGAACCTCTAATTATTCCCTCATGTTTGTATAGTCTCCTCCCCCATCCATAGTAGTTGACAAGAGTATTAAGCTAGCGACAGTTTTAACAAGGAAAGCATCAATCTTCTTCATGAGACTAGTTCATCTAGATTAACACTAACAAGCCTTTATAAGTTGTTTGTAACTTAGCCTGATTTTAATTCTTTTGTATATTCTCCCCCCCAACTATTGGATTATCAAGAAAATAAAAATATTGTCCCTAGAAGTGGACATCAAAATAGGGGTGGTAATTCATGTTGGCATGTTGTGCTTATATTCATGTCAAGGTATGGATAATAGATTATATGGGTCAACACCCCTAACATGATATTTATATAAAGCAAGCTAGCGCTATATTACCCACATAACACTCAATTTAACCCATTTAATAAATTGGTTATATTGGGTTGAAAAACTTTTATTTTTATTTTTTAAGGACTAGTAACTTAACTTTCATCAATCACAACAAAAATAAACATCACACGGACTCATTGTGAATGATTTGAGCAATGAAGCGAGTCCAGTAGGCTTGTTACCAAGTGAAGCATTAAAATGGTTGGATTTATGTGTGAATTTCCAACGTAGAATCATGCCCCTAGTCCATGAGTTTAATGTGCCAACCATGCCTTACATGGGTGGGTAGCAAACACACATAATTGATTATTAGGTTGACAACTTGACAATAACACAATTCATTTCAATCCATTTAATAAATATAACCAAAAAAAATTGACACAATTAACATATTTTTATATTTTATAGGCACATCATAAATATTAGGGTAAATTACATATTTGATCCCTATTCTTTACACTATATTTCAATTTGGTCTCTAACCTTTCAATTGTATCAATTTGGTCCCTAACCTTTCAATGCCATGTCAATTTAGTCCCTACCTTTACATCTTGAATGAAAATTGTTGACATGACAAACAATCAAAATAAAATTTTAGTTTATTGTCACATTAATGGAAGCTAATTTTTTTATTTTGGCTATTAGACATATCATCAATTTTAATCCAAAAGATAACGGTAGGGACTAAATTGATAGAGTACTAAAAGGTTAAGGACTAAATTGATAGGGTACTGAAAGGTTAAAGACCAAATTGACACAATTGAAAGGTTAGTGATCAAATTGAAATATGGTGTATAAGATAGGGACCAAAAACGTAGTTTACCCTAAATATTATGTCAAAGTGCAGTCACAAACCAAATTAGTTTCTAATTGTTGTATAATTTTGCAACATGTATCCAATTTAGACTGCGTTTGTTTCGACTGAAAGTGGATTCGGGAAAACAATTTACACCCTGCCGTGTGTTTGGTTGCACATGAAAAACTTGGTCAAATGGAAAATCATTTCCGTTGAATGTAAAATACTCACCCCACACCTATAAATCATTTTACACTTTCATTTTACCTTCAAACCATTTTCACTGTCCTCAGAAAATTTCTCTCCTTATTCACTCTCATCACTCAAGCCAAGCCCAAGGACGGAGAGAGCTATTGTCGGTGAAGCCCAGATCCAGTCCCTAACCCATGGCCCCGCCGGTCTGATCACACCGCTCAAACCCATCGTCGATCTGATCGCACCACCTCAGCTTCTCCATCGTGCTCAAACCCATCTCCGATGAACCCAGCTAAACCCACCCTGATTTCACCATATCCCAATCCTCGACCCACAGCCTCACCGTCATACCTGCAAGCCCCTCTACCGGTGAAGGTAGTTTCTCATCTACTTCACCTTCGTCCTCTCTCTCACTCATCAAACCCATCCTTCTTCCACCCACGCTGTCGCTGCCTTAAATTTTTTTTATTTTTTTATTTTATTGTAAAATAACATTTTTTGCTTGGGTTTTGGAGGATTGGTGGTTGGGGTGATTCATGGGTTTCAGTGGTGGTGGGTTGGGGGTGAGTTTAAGTGTCGATGGTGGTCGATTGGGGGTGGTGGATCGTTGGCTATGGTGGTTTGTGGGTTTCAATGGTGGTGGATTATGGGTTTTTGTAGATGGTTTTTTTTTTTTTTTTTTTTTTTTGATTTTGAGATTAATGGGTTTTGATTTTGATTATGATTTTTTAGATTAATTGGTTATGTGGTGGATGATGGTGGTTGGGTTTGGGAGCTGAGAAAATAGCTAAGAAAATATGAAACATTTGTAGGAAAATAGCATTTTCGAAATGTTACCAAACATCGGAAATCGTTTTTTGGACTATTTTTCATTGCAGAACCAAACAACCGGATTTCATTTTCCTTACGAGAAAACAATTTTCCTTGTAATCATTTTATGCTCGGAATTGACTTTCCGTTGAACCAAACGCAGCCTTAATTTTCTTAATTTTTGGTGTACATAAGTAGCCCATTCATAATACTCAGTATAAAAGTCAGGATGATCAGCTCGCTCACCTATGTAACACCATCTCATCATCACTATTGTTGAATATTTTTGTGCGAAAGCATAAGTTACATCCTAGTAAATTATAGTAATTATAACCAAATAAATTTCATACAAATCGCGTTTTATAATGATAACAATTAAATTACTAATAGCGTGCAATCTAAAAGTTCTTATTTCAGCACAATAATATTCCTTCCAAATTTGTGAACATGCAATAAAATAAAAAAGAGATTTTTTTTTTTTGGTACAAAGTAAAAAGTCAGGGACATTAGGGTTTGATAGTTGAATTTACCAATATAATCATTAAAATAATTAATTTAATTACTCAAATCTACACTTCAAAATTTGATTTGTTTGAGATAAAACGGACTTATTATATATGGTTTAAAGTTAAAAGAGGTTCATTTTAAAATTGGTCAATCCGTCTTAACACAAGTAATGAATATTGCCATTTCAAGTTAATCACAGGTAAATAGGTAAACACGAAATTGACTAATTTATTAATCATGTCGAAGTGAATTGACTCATTTTGACACAAACTGATTTACACTGAACATTAACCTATAAATATCATATTGCATTATCCAACCTTATCAAAATTATCACTCTTCTGAAAAAAACAAAAAAGAAATAGACTACAGTAGTCACGTTCTAATCAGTAACCACCGTGTTGGCTAATTGCCCGCTGGTCTTTCAATCGCTACTCTTCTTATCGTTTTCTAACGATGACAACACTCCAATAATTATACAAGAAGCTAACAATAGCAGGCACCAGCTTCATCGACATCTCTGTCATTGGATGCAAATGAAATGAAGCTACAGATACGCCATACTCATACACGTGAGCTCATTAAAGGCCGTAGTCTTTTTTGTTTTGGCAAGCATCGAAATTTAGCAACAAAGTTCTTCAGTGCACCATACAACTTGAACAAGAGCTATTAAAGCTCTACTTGTTTTTATCTAATTCCTTCCATCACTTGGGATTTCTTATTTGATACTAAGGAATGTGACATCTTTAAAGGGGGAATAATTAATATTGATAGAATTCAATGAAAATGACTATATAAATGAATAGAACTCAATGAAAATGACAATAAAAATGAACTTTTCCTTTTCCCACTAATAAATTTGTAATATACACAAGAATTTAATGGACTGAAAATGACTCACCAAATAAATCGAGATTCTCTTGAGCACTACTTTGAATACATGAATTTTCATGGAGTCTTTACTTCTATTAAGCAAAGGGGTGCATTGAAATCTTTAGAAAATGTGATCGGAAAGGGAAGCAGAGGGCCATAGTGGCAGCAAAGTCAAGCCATATTTTATCTATAGAAAAATTCCTTCATATATACGAGCTCTGAGTGCCTCCTAAGAAATAAAGCTGAAATAATTGTGTATGGTATGGGTAACTTTCTTGAAAGAGGAATCACACTAATGATTCCAACCGAGCAAGGTAACGGGCAGGTTGAAGTTAACCAAATCCGAACTCACAATAATTTAAATAAACTACTATTTAGGCTTCAGATCAATCAATGGGGTTGATAGAAGATACTGAAGGTTAATGAAAAGAATTTTAGAAATGAATGGCATAGTAATAAAGTTTAGAAAAGATCATACCTTTGTTTGCAGCTTAGAGGCGGTATTTAATTTCTATTCAAATTATCGAATAAGGTTTTTCTCTTCATTAACTAGTTCTCCGTATCTCACTGCACTTTAAAATGAAAATAATTGAAATAATTATTGTAACGAATGAGAGAACCCTTTTCGTTTTATACCCCCCAAGAACTTTATACGTGAGGAAATGTCAATTCAACTATAAAACCCTTGACTGTTCAGCAACCAAATTAATAACAAATACGTTGTGTTTCTTTTATAGACTAATACAATACAAGTCTAGTTAAATGATCGCATTATATAGGTTTTTTTTTTTTTTTTTTTTTTTTTTTTTTTTTTATAATAAAGAAAAAAACACTCTATATAGGTTTTTTGAATAAAAAGATGCTACTAGTTGCAGTAAAAATGATTTATTTTTTATGTCAACTTTTTATTGACATGAAAATTTTAGTCATCATAATTTACCTCATCACTATGTGGAAATTATTTTGTTAATGCTAAAAGGAAAAAAAAAAACAAATTTTATGTCAAATTTTATTTTTAATTAACACTTTTCTTGTAGCATATGTAAAGGCTCATTGACACTTTTTCAAGGCATTGTATGTCTTTGGGAGAGGAATCAATTTGGGTCCCACTAGGATGTGAACATATGTCAAACATTTGTTACTCGTTGACATCTCAGGTCTATTACAAAGGGATTTGGCTTACCTCTAGTACTTTTTTAATTAGATGTGTCTTTTTATTTTAAATATACAATAGTAAGTGGTAGTGAGTTTTAATATTTATCTTTTATTTAGTTAGTGGGTGATGTGATAGATTTTCATTAAAATAAAAGGAGATTCCAGTTTAAAAAGTACTGAAAGTAAGCCAAATCCATTACAAAGGAGTACAAAACCCAATCCCTGCCCTTAGATGAACTTATTTTCATATAAAAATTAGTCTAAGTTATTATTTAAAACACAAATGTACGGTTTTTTGTACCTTTAAAAAGATAATACCTTCAAGAATTGTGTATTCTATATTTCCATCATATCTGAATCAATAGGTTCCAAATATCCGAAGACTGGCCTGTTTGCATCACCAAGATTTTGAGTGATATCACTCAATTTTCATCACCGAGTTTTCAAAACGCGTCGGTCCCACAAAAATTTTTGTGTTTGGTTTGGTTTTTAACATTTGTTTCCATAACTCAAAACTCAAAAAATTGAGTTTGAGTGATGAAAACTGAAAACAGATTTTTGGTGTTTTCAGATTTAAAAATATGAGTTATAGTGGCAAGGTTGTAAAAAAACCAATTTGGTGGGACTCACTCTCCTGAGTTGTCTTTATCAAGTCAGACCCACCGAGGCACCCACCAACGACTTTTTTTTTTTCTTTTTTTGCTTTCTCTTCTTCTTTCTTTCTTTCTTTCTTTCTTCACATCTCTTTCTCTCAACTTGTGCTTCTTTATTTTTTCATGAACCTAAACATAACACACACTTAATTCAAATCTAAAGCCAATTGCACATATACTGTACAAAATTTTCATGGGTACTAATGTGTCAAACTCAGAAACACAAACCCATAAACACATGGGTACTGATCAAACACTCAAACACAAACCCACAACCATGTTCATCATAAATCTACCTAGAAACACAAACACGGAAACACAAACCCATAAACACAAAACCACAATTAAACGCAAACACAGACAGATGCATAAGTCTAAAAAAAATTTCCCCCAACCAACCAAAAAAAAAAAAAAAAAAACCCAGAAATAAGAAATCCACCAAACCCTTAAACAAGAGAAAGCGCAAGAGCGAGAAAGGGAAAATAGAGTACCCACTTGAGGAAATCCACTCTATAGGGGAGAGAGAAAGACTAAAAACAATTCTTCAGTTCTTGTGGGTTGCTGCAGGTTTGTTTGCATGGGTTTGATTGTTGTGGTGAGGAGAACTAAAGGACAGATCTAGCTTCTTTCTCATTTCTTTGTTCCTTTTAAAGAGGGTTTGTATATGTGGTTTTCGGTCTGTGGGTAAGAGGAAAAAAAAAATCTGAAATTTGGAATAGGGAATAGGGAAAATATGTGTTGTGAGTAAGAGAAAAAATTCACGGAGAAACAGTGCCAAAAGTGGGAGGGAATCAGTCTCTTGCTGGGTTATGTGAAATGGGTTTTGTGATGTACAGAGGCGTGAAATCAGTTGCTGGGTTTTGTGATGGGAAAAAAGAGCAGTAAAATGAAGAGAGAGAATGTCACACGCGGGTACCCATATGACCGTTTTGTGTAGTGACAGTGGATGGGCTCCCCCATTTTGCCAAAAAATGGAGTTAAAGAGTGAGAGATATAACTTAGATTTGGAACGGAACACAAATTTTAGAGATATTTGAGTTATAGTGGGAATCGAGATATGAGTTATGAGTTTTGAGATATGAGTTTTGAGATATGAGTTATGAGCAAACCCAACAGGCCCTAACTTCTTTTTATAGTGAGGTATCTCTACTCTCTCAATTCCTAATATCCTTTCCACCAAAAAATGGGTCATTCTTGACTTGACAAATGGCTTGAAGTTAATTTTAAGATAATTGGCTGGTTTATCATCCATGTTCGTTAGAAAAATCAAGTAATTCAAGCTATATTTATATAGAATAAGGGCTATTGGAAAGATTTAGGTCAAAATCAATTAAAGATAGAAGAATCCAAATATTATTTATACAAATGGGCCATTCATTGCTCGACAAATCAAAGCCTCTTTCAAGGTCTAAAAGGTTGGGCTAGGACTTTTTCTTTTGGTCCCCAGGTTAATGATTGAATCTTGGTGTCTTCTTTTGCTTTTATCACTCCTTCGAAATATCAGAGTCTAGCTAGTTGTAATCCTTATCTAGCAAGACTAGCATTGGCTCGAGAGTATCTTGATTGAGTAATTGAGTATGGAAATATTTGGTTTGAGATCCATTTAGGGATGGATATGTCTAACAAAATTATAAATTTACAATGAGCAAAACCTAAGAAGCAAATAAGATAGTAGACAACCTATCATTAATATACAATTTTTTTTTTGGTGGAGAAACATTAATATACAGGTTAATATGGTCCACTTAGATGTTTTTTTTCAGTATCTATGAATAATTTTATGATAAACAACTAAAAGGATTTATTGAAAAAGAAAGAAGGAATACATTATGCTTAAAAGTTACTATAGTTATTGAGTGGAGTTTCAATATACTCAAGGGAAAAATGTAATATACCATTCTAGATATAAGTATGAAAATTGATCTTTGAAATTGTTTTTTTTTTTTTTTTTTTTTTTTTTGAAAAGGTAGCATATAAACTTTTATTCCTAATTTGCTAATATGATCTTATTGCAAGTACTATATATATATATATATATATATATATGTATATCTTATTCATGAGGTCTCACGTGTTTTTTCCAAGTCAGTTGAGTGGGATGGTGTTGGGTCATGGATGTCTCGTCTCCACTTGTTCCCTCTTTAGGATGGGAAAAAGATGAAAGGGTAAGAGCAAGATGAGTTAGGGTGGGACTTGGGGGTTGAGATAATAAGGGCACTTTATTATCTCTAAGAAGGTGGTTTCAACATTAATGAGATGTAGATGACAGTACGAAGACAATGTTGAGAAAAAAAATTAGAGAGAGCATTGCTAAAGTTTTGGTGATGATAATAGAATATTTATATTATAAATAATATATAAAAGAAAGACTATATATATAAATGGTCGAATTTAGGTATAGTATTACCTTAGGTGCAATACGTTAAGTTTTACAATTTTTTTTTTTTAAGAAACAAGTTTTACAATTAAATTCAAACAATTGGTTATTTTTAATTTAATTCTTCTTGGAAAGGATAATACTATTTGTATTTTATTAGTTAATGCAATCAAGTGTTTGAGTTTAATTAGAAAACCTAATATAATGCACCTTGCTTTACAATTTGTACTTAAGCTATACCCTTAAAAAAATACAAATACATACTCATAATGGCTAATGGGACGAGATGAGATGGGTTATGCAAATTTGAAAAACCTATCCATTCTCCCTTCCCTTTTTGAGAGGGAGTGGGGGCTCCTCTCCTTCCACATAACCAAATTTGAGAATAATATTTGCCTCATTTGGAATACAAACAAAGGCAAAAAACTGAGGTGCACTTCAAAATCAAAACCCTTATTTGAAAATTCTCCCTCATATTAATGGTTGGCAAGTTGCCTTGTCCTAAGCTTCAAGGTAGAGTCACAGCAGAAAATAATTAGATGGGTCATATTCCAATAGTCTAGCCACCATACAATCTGGTCCATCCTATCCCTAAAAAAAAAAAAAAAAAAATTGCTTTAGAGAACATGGTCTTAAACTGAGTCTGGACTTTGGAAGCTTATATCAATAAAAATTATAATCAAATTGCAACATCATGTAGCTAATTAGGCTATTGATTGGAACCTTATGTCAATGAATATTTACAATTAAATTGCATCATGTAGCCTATTAGGCTCTTAGAGCAACCACATCAGTCATTCTATAATAGAAAAAGAGGTTAGTTTTACACATTTTACCCAAAAAAACACTTACATCAGTGCTTGTATAATTTTGTATATATCCAAAAAGTGTTACAGTAATTGTGTATATATGCACGATTACTGTAATTTTACATTTAATATTTTAATATTTTTTTTCTCTCCTTCTCTCTAGTCCCTCTCACTCTCACCTCACTCTCTCTTTTTCTCATTTGATCAGATTAGAATGGGTTTTACTTCCAACCCTCTCAGCTCTCTCTTTCTCTCATCTCATAATCTTCCTCTAGTCGAAGCTCTCACCAAAGCCTTTGTTTCTTAAAGCCTTTGTTTCTCGAAACCTTTGTTTCTCAGATTAAAACGGGTTTTCCTTTGTTTCTCGCCGAAGCCTCTCTGATCTCTTGTCGTCGAACCAGTGGGTTTTGATCCTTTTGTATTCTTTGTTTGATTGGTGGGTTTTGAGATTTCATATGTATTTAGGTTGATTTGGCCAGTTTAAGATTTCTTTGGGTTTGGGTTTTTGGAGGCTGGTTGCTTGATGATGGTGCTTCATAATGGTGCTTGATCTCATTGATGGTGGCTGAGTGGGTTGATGGTGGGTGTGGATTGATCGTTGATGGTGGTTGGGTGTTGGTGATTTTGGGTTGTGTAGGGTTTGTGAGAGAAAGAAGTAGTGAGTGAGAGGGTTCTAGAGAGGAGTGTGAAGGAAATAATAAAAAAATGTAAAATAATAAATATTTTATTGAATAAATGTGTTTAGAATAGATAAATTGATGTGGGTGTTTTTTAAAAATTGGTGTGTAAAATATAAAAATTATATATATATATATTTTTTTTTTTGCAAAATAGACAAAAATTTTACACTCATTGATGCAATTGATCTTAGACCTTAGTGAAGCTCAGGGATGGAACTATATTAATAGACTAAGGAAGCCATGGCCCCTAAAATATTTTTAAATAATTTATATATATACATCAGATTTTAAAGTTTGTGTCTAAGAAATTATACTTGACCCTCCCACGAAATAAGAATTTATTCAAAAAGCCAAATAAATAAATTGGTCACCATACTCGTTCTTATGATTGGTGGTCCTTCCAAAACAAAAATCCACTTTTACATAACAAATCCCTAACGTATTAGTAGTAGTACCATAATCAATTTGTTTGACTTAAAATATAAAAATAAAACGATTTTGTGTTTGGGGTTTTTCTTTGTTAAGTCATATGAGTATGTGTATGACATTTATGTTGTTTGTCGTCAAAATTTAAAAGTTTGGGTCTTTGAGATTTAGGTGCTATCATGCTACTATTAGGATCTACTCAAACAATTCATTGAAGTGCTTTTTTTAGTTGGCACATTAATTAGAAGGTGAGCAGTTTGGGTCTTGGCCTTTTTTGATGTTAGGTCAAATTTACATGAATGAATGGAGTCGTGTTATTGCCTCTCAAAATTGAGGTTCGACTGATTATATTTTTCCTTTTAGATAAAGGGTTTTACAATGGAGTTGCTACTTACTTAATTATTAGAATAAATAAAAAAATCAAAATTGAAAAGTTTATATTCCTCATTTTATTGATTTGCAAATGAATTTACATTGATCATAAGAAATTACATGGTTTTGGTCCTAAATACAATCTAAGATAAATTACATGGCTTTATTTCCTAATTATAATCTAGAAATTAAAAATTACATGGATAAATATTGATCTATCAACCGTTGATCTAAGTTCGGAGGTTATGTTACAAGATGAGAAAGTGTTAGACACTCATCTTGCCTAGTGAAACCAATCTTCTAGACTATAGTAGCCAACATTCGTGTCATATCATTCAATATGTTATTAATTAATTTGCATGTTGAATTTAATGTGTGTGCAAGTGATAAACCCTAATTCAATTTATTAAGTATTGCATTTGGATTGAAAAATAAATTCTAATGAATGTGTGTGGATGGTGATATCCTAGGTTCAAGGATTTGAGAGAATCATGAAACAAACATGTTTTTTTTTTTTTTTTTTTTTCATATTTTTTAGGTGAATTTAAGATTAAAACTAGTGTTATGCATAAATATGTGATGAACAACCTAGAACATGTGAAGAACGCATATGAACATTTAAGAACATTCAAATATATTCAAGGAATTAAAATAAACACTAGCATGCTTTAATCTTAGTCTCATCATAATAATATAAAAAAAGAAGTTAGGGAAAGAGATTATATACTTGCATGAAAGATCCACACGGTGGAGGAGGAGACTTTTGATGGAAGTCCTAAGGGTGGAGTGGAAAAGAAGAACTAAGAGAGGGAAAATGAGTCTCACTCAATACCTTGAGTCTCAAGAAGATCAAGATATGACAAAACTACTTTACTTCACTAGAACTCAAGAGAGGAGAAGAGAGAGATTTTTTTTTTTTTTTGGAATGGAGGAGAGGATGAGTTTATATAGTAGTGGTAGAGAAAATATGAATGGAAAGTCATTTAATAAGAGTTGACAAAGGATCAAAAGGATTAATGAACCTAGACCCTATTTCAGACTTTGGGGAACGTTGGTGCATTAAATGTAGAGATTGGTGGGAGTGATGAGCAAGCAAAATTCAGTTTTTCCTGTAATTGTTGTAACAGCCCGTAGAGCCAAATTAAAAAAAAATCATATCTTACTCAATTCTAATCAAAATTGTCTCGTTCTTGTGCTCAAATTGAAGCCCCAAATGTCTAGTTTCTGGAAAAATCAACCTTACTTATAGATTCAAAATATTTTGAGAGATATCAATGAAATGGTGAGCAAAGGTCATTTGTTGGAAAAAAATTTTAGCATAATTAATATTAATAGACCCCAAATTAGTTTCCAATCAGCATCAATAGGCCCCAATAAATTCAATTTCAGAATTAATTAGTTCCAAATTTATCTTAATTAAAAAGATAATTACACAAATTACTCATTGAATAATTAATATTTGACTATCTAATTAATTAAGTGTGTGCAACTTTACCATAAGATGTAGTCCTAACCAATCAAATTATAATACATTATTAATCTCAAATTAATTGTAATTATAACCAATTGGAATCAATTGTTCATAATCACATATAGTCGGATTCAATTAGTAATAGTGTATCTTGACCATTAAAACTTGATTTGATGATAACTTTCAATCTGATGGTCCGATTAGTGCTTATGACTAGTCGATTTGATCGTTACAATATCAAGATCATTTTAATGAAATGAAATTGAGAATCTAATAGTCACAATTAAGATGTCTATTTTCAAGGTAAAATTACTATTTTATCCTTAATGTGAGGTTAAATGCGAGTTGTAAAATAAGATGTCAGCAACAATAGCATTGAACCTATTGAAATGGTGACACATGTCCATTTTAAGACATGTGTCACCATCCGACCGGGTCCAGTGCACTAGAAACACTGGAACTAATCTGGACCTAATCAGAAGAATATTGGACATATTATGAGAAAGTATAATATAATATAATTATATATATATATATGTGGGGCCCAATAATTTATGGGCCAGGCCCATTTGCTCATGGAGAGTCCGAAGGCCCAAGCCAAGGAGAGCTATGGCCCAAGCCCGATAACATAGAGTACAAGACTGTTTTGGAATACAGCCGAGGACAGTTCAGTCCTCGGCAGATCCAAAATCCTACCGGAATAAAGGGGTAAAACTGGTATTGGACTAAACTTGAAAAGAGACCTAAAATATCTTGGGAAAGTTACCCTTATGACCCCTCCCAGATAAGACTCTGCACCTAGCAGAGCCGTATTCTTCAGCCTTATCAATCATCCCCAACAATTCTGGGATTAGACTGATGGGACAAATATCAGTCTTGTAAAGGTTGACCCTACACGTGGACGAAGGACAGTTAACGCAGACGAGTATAAAAGAAGAAAGTAAGTAAATCTGAAAGGAGGCCCATCCCACCTCCAAAAAAAGAGAGACTACATGGGTGAGAACACCTAAACAACACCGGAGATGACAGAAAAAACCCATCGTCGGGTAACCGGGGTAAGACCTTAATGGTCCTCGGATCAAGTCCGAGGAGACCCATACCATAGGATGTGACGCCGTAGGGCTTAAATGTTCAAGCCCAAATCCTTTTTCTACATGAATTCCTCTAAAACCAAGACCGGGCATCGCCCCGTGACCAACGGCTAGCTTTTCAAGCCCACTCTTTACAAATCATATTGTGAGAGATCTTTCATATGCGAGCCCAACACCATTATTGGGCCGCAAAGGAATTGTGTCCTTACAATATATATATTCAAGATATAAACAGAATATAAATATATATTATATAATCTGATTATATTGTTAGATTATCATAAAGTCAACTATAATATTTGATTATTTTCAATTATGAATATTGTTAAGTCACAACAAAATAGAAGATGATTCTAAGTTTTATCAAATATCTATTTGATTTTATACATTGAAAGCAAAATTACTACAAAATTTCACACAAAATCAATTATATATATATATATTTATATATATAACATTGAATTCTATTTTAATAAATGATTAAATAGAAATGTATTAAGAAATAGTAATTTTATATATTTATATTTTGTTAATATTAAATATATGCTCATTTAGATTTTTATGTATTAATTTTAGTATATTTCTTATCTTTATTGAATGGCAATTTTTTATTTTTTTATTTATAGAAATGTGGAGTCTTGGAATTCTTTTCACCTCAAAGTTTCCTATCAAAACATTGTCCACCAAATATTCCCTGTCTGGCAGAAAACCTAACCTTGGGATCGGAATTCTATGTACACAGAGGACCATCAAATGACTGTCAATCCATGGGAAAGCTGTGTAAGGGCCATATTCACATGTAATGTTCAGATCCCTTGAACAAAACCCCAACAATAATTCTGCATTTAAATTTTTACATCAAACCTACATGAATTAGTAAAGACAGTGAATGAACCATAGAAAGTTTGAAACCCAAAGACCATTATTAGTGCCAAAAATATTATCTCTATCTAAATAGGTTTTTGTGAAAGGACTGCATCTTGTTTGTAGTTCAGCAGTTTGTTTGTTTGTTTGTTTTTTTTTTTTTTTTTAAGGAAAAGTTCAGAAGTTAATGACACACATTCTTTGTCTTTCACCATCGTCTCTGTTGCGAATATACTATAACATCTGTAACATAGAAGATGCCTGCATGCTAGCCCTGTTACTGATATGATGTTATAACACGTCTGCAAGGATTTCTCGGTGTGGCTTCATGACTGCTGACAAATATTATTCTACCAGCAACGATTAAGATGGAGAATCCATCAACAGTTATTTCCTAAATTTACTGTTTTTACAAGGGAAATGATGGCATGTATGCTATTCTACTTCTTAAAATATTTATAAAAAAAAACATTAAGAAGAAATAAAGATAACATACATGGTATTCCATTTTAATAGACTACATTCACAACTTAAAACCCTAAACAATTACATTTTTACTATCATTTTTATCTCTTACAAGAAACATAATTGAACAAATATGATAATCCTTTATTTTATTTTATTTTATAATTCGATAGTTACAATATAATAGGGAAAATCGAAATCTAAATATCTTATTTAGCAGCAACAAAAAGTATCGATCTGTTAAACTAAAAAGCCCTTAGCACAAATATGATAACTTTAACACCATTATATCACACAGAAACATCTATGATATATATTATATTAAATCATGGTTTAGAGTATTTACAGTTTTCTTATAGTTTTTTTAATATTACCTCAATTTCTTGTGAAAAATTGAAGACAAGTTGCTTTTGGAAGGAAACTAATGATGCGAAAATCATCAGCAATATAAGTTTGTCCAAATGAAGCAGGGACCTCGTGCTATACATGCGGGTGTGGTGAAGAGCCTTCCTCAGGTGGTCACCGATATGGTGTCTACCATAGAGTCTCTGATGATAAAGTTAGCGTATAGCAACTCTTTAGGAAGCAAGAAAACATAGAATATCAGAGTTATGTGTGCTAGTAAAATTTAGGTTGTGTGTATATGTACCTGGTCTAGTTCTATTGAGTGTGCATATATAGCTTCATAGTTTCTAGCCGTTAGGGCCTTAATTGTGGCTTTAGTGCTCCTTTTGTAACGCCTCAAGACTTATTAATGCGGGTTTTGATGAGCTATCAACGGTTTGACAGTTAATCGATAACCGTCCGAGGCATTGAAACTTCTCATTAATGGTTTGCTTTTCCTCGTCCATGCCATGGCTAGGTAGACGGAGGTGTTTGATGAGGTCGTCTGGGAAAGAGAGTTCGTTGGTCCCATCAGCTGCCCCCCCAGGTTCTGTGTTCGTTATTGTGTGTCATGACGAACACCAGAAGGTGAAAGGTTGTTTGCCCAGACATGACTCTTGGGGTTTCATTCTGCATTTGATGCAAAGTGGCGGTGCATTAATGTGAAGTGGTGGCGCCGTACACATCGTGGCCACATGGCACGTTATGGCTGGTGGAGTTAATGCTCCACTTGTGTGGCTCTTTGGGTTTCCCACTAGCTTTCAGTTTTTTTGTGTTTAGTTTTTAAACTTCCTCTCTCTTCTCTTTCTTCTTCACTTTTTCTTTTTCCCCCGCCATTGTTGCTTTGTGCCTTTTCTTCTCCGAACTGTTCTCTCTCTTGCAATTTCTTGCGTTCTTCCTTCTTGTGGGTGCCTTTTTCAAAGGTATGGTTCCTTCTCGCCTTTTTATTCTTCGAAACATAGGCAATTTGTAAAAAATTTTGATTTTCGTTCCCGTTTTGAGTTTTTAGGATTTTGTCCCCCTTTTTTGTTTCTGGGTTCTATGGTTAGTAGTTCTAAAACTAGGACACTTTGCTCCTCTATTTCGTTTCTTTTCGCACGTTTGGGGGCCTTTCTAAGTGTTTCTCGTACTTTCTGTCCCTCAGTTGAAGGTTTTGTGTTTAAGGGTAGTAGTTTGGGTGTAGTGTTAGCCGATCTGGTCCCATTGCTTCGTCAATTCGTTGATTGGTTCGAAGATTTGGTGGGTGAGTGAAGAGGGATGTCGGAGGTGAGATCTAATGAACTTGAGACAAGGTTGTTGTCTAGCGACGACCTCGTGGAAGTGGAGGAAGACATTGTGGCTTCTGGCCCAAGGGAGGTTAGGGCTTTCTCTGCCCTTGGGGAAGAGTGTAGCTTAAACGTTGAGACCCCTCTAGGTTTAGCAATAGGTTCCAGTTTCCTGAGAGGGTTAGGGTTTGTCGTTCTCGTAAAGAGGAATGAGCTTGTCACTTTTCGCCAGGGGAGGTATGCTTCTATGAGGCTGCTTTCCTGTGTGGGCTTAGATTCCCCGTCCACCCTTTCATCATGGAGCTTTTTTAAAAATCATTTCAATATTACTCTTGGGAAACTCATGCAAAACTCATGAAGGATAGTGATTAGTTGTATGGAGAAATGGCTGGCTACCACTGAGGGAGATATGATCAAGGTAGACGAGTTTACCTACTTATACCATTTGAAGGAATCCAAGGAATACGGGTACTACGAGCTCGTGCCTTGGGTCAAGGAGGCTAGGATCATCAGGGGCCTGCCTTCATCGTTCCGATACTAGAAGTCCTGATTCTTCTTTGTCTCCGGGGATGAGTGGGAGACCTTTTTTGATGAAGTTTAGGGGGACATCCCTAGGTTGCTCCGTCAGTGGGGAGTCTCGAGTCTAGGTGTGTCGTTTCTCTGCCAGTCCTTCATCCTTCATTCTTTTGCACATATTTTGTCACCGCTAACTCTCTTGTTTGTTGTCTTATGCGCAGTTAAGAAGAGGTTGAAGCTCAAGAGCAGGTATAGGCAACGCGTTGAGGCAGCTATTGAGTACGTGAGGACGATTGACAATTTTGACGATTTGGTTGACCCACGAACCATAGCTCTTCACTACCTTGGTCCAAAGCCTTCCACTTACGTCCTGCGCACTATAGAAATCAAGGAGGAGAAGAGTAAGTGTTTACTAAGCTCGTCGTTGCCACTCTTCCTCTTTTCTTCTTCTTTTTTTTTCCCCACAAAGATGATGACAAAATTTAACCAGGGGATGTACGCAAAGATGAGGGCCAAGAAGAATAAGCCCCTTTCAAACCTCGGGAAGAGGGTAGTGCATGTTGTGGAGAAAGGGGCCTCCGTCACTCCCTTTACCCTTGTCACTGAACCGACGAGGACAACTTCCTTGGCTACCTTGATGGAAGAAATTACCCCATTCTCGAAGAGGCAGCATGTGGCTGATAAAGGGAAAGAGAAAGCCACCTCCCATTCGTCCAGCAGGATGACTCTGACCTTGTGCTAACGAGAGCACAAGATGCCTTCATGACTGAGGAGCTTAAGGTCTTCTTTGGTGTGCCTTCCAACAAGATTGTGGATCACCATATCCACAAACTCATCTAGGTAGTGTACTTGCGCAAATATATATATATATATATATATATTTTTTTTTTTGAAAGTTGGATCTTATTTTAAGGTATTGGGGGAGACCATCCATATCACCTCGGAGTACCTGAGTAATGAGGCGAAGGCCACGTTAGCGGGGTCCCGGGTGGTGGCTTTGGAGGCGGAAAACTTAAAGTTGAGGAAGGACCTTATTGCCACCATGGACGAGGCCAATACCTGCAACGAGAAAGCTAAGGTCCTATTTGACAATTTGAGGGCAGAGAGGCAACTAACTTTGGAGAAGAACGAGCAGCTTCTGGCCTTAAGAGAGAAGATAAAGACGGTTTCTACCAAGTCCGTTGAGGCTTTCCAGTAGACGGAGGAGTACAACACTGTGCTCTTCAGCTGGTATTATAAAGGCTTTGAGCTCCTGAGACGGTACCTCGTCAAGCACCCCATCAGAGTGGATCTAGAGAACTTGGATCTTGAGGAGGTGGATAGGGAAATGGCAGCTGATGAGGCCTCCCAGTCTACAGCTCCTGAGGGTGATGCTTTAGAGAATACTCCTCTGCCTCCTCCTGTTAGTGATGACACAGCCGCCGCTTGAACCTGCTCATATTCCTGCTTCACGTTTGCCTTCTTTTCTTTTTTTTTGGGTGCCCAATGTGTTTTTTGGGCTTTTTGATTCTACTTTCAGAATAGTATTTTTATTCTAATTTAAGAACAATGTCTCTTACCCAATGTTTTTGGGCTTTTAATTCTAATGTTGGAACAATGCTGGTTACTCGATGTTTTTGGGCTTTCAATTCTATTGACTATTTTATGCTTACTTGTTTACTTTCCTGCATTGTCGTGCATGATATTTTTTGACTGTATGTGATTTATGTCTGCTTCGTTGCTTGTCTACCCTCAGCTCT
The DNA here is from genome assembly GCF_001633185.2 of Quercus lobata. NCBI lineage: Eukaryota > Viridiplantae > Streptophyta > Magnoliopsida > Fagales > Fagaceae > Quercus > Quercus lobata. The sequence goes on from NC_044909.1 coordinate 42,342,527, forward strand.
GGGGTTTGTTTGATTAGGAAATGATCTGCATTCGTCAGTAGTTTATTTTTGTCTGGGCTGATTTTCCTTAGTCAATTTTTTTGCGACTTATCCCTATGCGTCAGTAACTTACATCCATCTAGGCAGAATCTTGTTACTTAACCAATTTTTTGTGACTTACACCCATTGAAGGGATCTTGTCATTTGGTTTCGTCAGTAACTTACATCTATCTAGGCGGAATCTTGTTACTTAGCCAATTCTTTGTGACTTACTCTTATTGAAGGGATATTGTCATTTGGCTTCATCAATAACTTACATCCGTCTAGACAGAATCTTGTTACTTAGCCAATTTTTTGTGACTTACGCCCATTGAAGGGGTCTTGTCATTTGGCTTTGTCAGTAACTTACATCCGTCTAGGTGGAATTTTGTTACTTAGCCAATTTTTTGTGACTTACACCCATTGAAGGGATCTTATCATTTGGCTTCGTCAGTAACTTACATTCGCCTAGGCGGAATCTTGTTACTTAGCCTTTTTTTTTTTTTTTTTTTGCTCCTAGCTTTACACACATCACATTGGTTGAATAATTCTTTTATTGCTTTATTTCAAACATGAATACAATCGTCCATTACATTTACTAATGATATTGTTTCAAATGCTCGATATTCCATGGTAGCGGTAGTCTTCTCCTCCCGTCCAACATTTCCAGGTGATAGCTGCTTTGTTTGGAATAATAGGTGACTTTGTAGGGTCCTTCCCAGGTTGGGCCAAGCTTCCCCTAGGTTGGATCCTTAGTGGCATGTGTAACTTTGCGTAGGACGAAATCTCCTATGTTAAATCGTTTGAGCATCACTCTCTTGTTGTAGTACTCGGCCATCCTCTGCTAGTACTCTGCCATCTTACGAGATGCTCCGTCTTTGGATTCATCCAAGCAATCCAAGTTGACTCTTAGTTGATCGTCATTGCTGCCTTTGTGGAAGACTTCTCGTCCTATACTAGTGATTCCTACTTCGACTGGGATTACTGCTTTGGTGCCATAGGTGAGATTGAAAGGGGTCTTTCTTGTTGGGGTTCTCGCCGTACTCCTGTACGCCCACAGAACGTTGGGTAACTCTTCTGGCCATGCGCCCTTTACCTCGTCTAACCGAGCCTTGATGATCTTGAGCAGGGTCCAGTTCATCACTTTCGTCTGGCCTTTAGCTTGGGGGTGACCAGGTGATAAGAATTGGTTCTTGATTCCTAAGCTCAAGCGGAAGTCCCTGAAACCTTAACTGTGAAACTGTCGTCCATTGTCTGATATAATCGTCCATGGTATCCCGAATCGGCAAACTATATTCTTTCATATGAAGTTCTGGATCTTCACCTTCGTTATGGTTGATAGTGCTTCTACTTCAACCCATTTTGTGAAATAATCAATGGCAACAAGTAAAAATTTTACCTGTCTTTTACTTTGGAGTAACGAGCCGACAATGTTAAGTCCCTACTGGGCAAACGGCCATGGGGAGGCAATTGTCATCAGTTTCTCTGATGGGATGCGTTGGACGTTCCCAAACCTTTGGCATTTGTTGCACCTCTTGATGAACTCCTTTGCATCCTTCTGCAAAGTAGGCCAAAAGTAACCTGTTCGGATAACTTTGCTAACCAGGGATCTCGGGTTTGTATAGTCTCCACAAATTCCTTCATGGATCTCCTCTAGAACATAATTGGCTTTCTCCTCATTGACGCACTTTAGATAAGGCATGGGGAAACCTCTTTTGTATAGGGTGTCATTCAGGATCATGAATCTTGCTGCCCTTTTTCTGACCTTCCTAGCCTTTTCGACGTCCTGTGGAAGTCGTTCATCCTGGAGGAAGGACAGGATTAGGGTCATCCAGCTGCTTTCACTTTGGATTGCGAAGGTGGGGATCTCTTCAATGCTGGGACATTTCTAGACTTTAATCTCTAAGTCTATATTTGTTGGTCTTGATTCAGACAACACCTGCTTCGCTAGCTTATCTGCCTCCATATTCTGGCTTTTGAGGATCTGTGTGAACTCCACTCGATTAAAATCCTGTGTCAAAAATCTTGTCAACCTTAGGTATTTTTGCATCATTTCCTCATTTGCTTCAAACTCCCTCTTTATCTGACCTACAACGAGTTTTGAATTGCTCTAGAGAAGCAAGTTTTTGACTTCTAGCGCCTTCCTGACCCTTAGTCCCATCAGTACTCCTTCATATTCAGCTTTATTATTGGTAGCCGAGAATATTAGCTGAACTCCGTATCTGAGCATCTCTCCTTCTGGGATGATGATAATGACCCCTACTCCGCCCCTCTTTCAGGCTGACGATCCGTCAGTCTGGATTGTCCATCTTTTCGCTTCGTTTGTTGCTCCCTCCTCGTTTGGGATTGTAAATTCGGAGATGAAGTCTGCCAATGCCTACGCCTTAATAGCTATCCTGAGTAGTACTCAATGTCGAATTGGCTAAGCTTGATAGCCCACTGGATCATCCTTCTTGCAGCCTTGGGCTTATTCATTGACTTCTTTATGGGTTGATTTGTCATAACTAAGATAGGGTTCACTTGGAAGTAGGGGCGCAACTTGCGTGAAGCTACAATCAAAGCGAATGCAATCTTTTCGACTCATGGGTATTTGGCTTCTGCCCCTTGGAAGGCCTAACTGTCATAGTAAACCGGAAGTTGTCTTCTGTCATCTTCTTGAATCAAAGCTGCACTCACAGCTATAGCTGACACTGCTAAGTATAAGTACAGGTTTTCTCCCTCCTTTGATGGGCTTAGGAGGGGTGGGTTACTCAGGTAGCACTTGAGTTCCTAGAAAGCTTTCTCATACTCGTCCGTCCAAGTGAAGGCCCACTTCAGCGTCTTGAAGAAGGGCAAGCCTTTGTTTGTTGCTTTTGAGACGAACTTGTTGAACGCTGCTATCCTCCCTGTGAGTTTCTAGACTTCTTTCACAATTTCGGGTGACATCATTTCCAGTATGACTCGTACCTTTTCTGGGTTTGCTTTTATTCCTCTCTGGGACACCATGAACTCTAAGAACTTCTCTGACGCCACCCTAAAAGCACACTTGTTGGGGTTTAACTTCATCTAATATTACCTGAGAGTTGTGAACATCTCTTGGAGATCGTCCAAGTGGGCAGACTCTTCTTTGCTCTTGACGAGCATGTCGTCCACGTACATTTCCATGTTTCTCCCAATCTGTTTACTGAAAATTTTTGTTTACTAACCTGTGGTAGGTTGGTCCTGCATTTTTTAGCCCGAAGGGCATCACCTTGTAGCAGTAGAGCCCTTGACTTATGATAAATGCAGTTTTCTTCTGATCTTCCTCCCCCATTTTTATCTGGTTGTATCTCGAGAATGCATCCATAAAGGTTAGGAGCTTATTTCCTGCTGTGGAATCCACCAGCTGATCTATCTTTGGCAGGGGGAAGTTGTCCTTTGGGCAGGTCTTGTTTAGGTCTGAGAAGTCCATGCACATTCTCCATTTTCCATTTGTTTTCTTCACAAGGACGACGTTCACCAGCCAGTTCAGGTAGTAGACCTCACGGATGAAGCCTGCTGCTAATAGTTTATTTACTTCATCTTTGATCGCCTGGCTTCGTTCTAGAGCAAACACTCGTCATTTCTATTGGACAGGCTTTTTCTCGGGGTCAACATTTAACTTGTGTTAGACGATCTCTATGGATATGCCTGGCATGTCCTTGTGACTCCAGGTGAAGATGTCCAGGTTCTCCTTTAGGAGTTGGACTAGTTTCTTCTTCATGTCTGTACTCATGGTTGTCCCTATTCTTGCAGTCTTCGTTGGCTCTCCGTTTACCAGCTCCACAGTTTCCAGGGCTTCCATCTTCTCCTTTTCTTTTTCCTCAATCATCCACATGTGGTTTTCTTTTACAGCCAACACTGCTTAGTAGCATTCCCTAACCAGTACTTGATCTCCTTTTACTTCACCTACACCATTTTCCGTTGGAAACTTTACCTTCGGGCAATAAGTGGACATGGCTACCTTCCAACGATTGAGTGTGGGCCTCTCGATGATCACATTGTATAAGGAGAGGCAATCTACTATTAGGAAGTCTAATTGACGAGTCAATTGTCGCAGATAAGACCCCATTGTGACTGTCAACATCACTATGCCTTTGGGATACACCCTGTCTCCATTGAAACTGATAAAAGGGGACTCAAAAGGGCGTAGCCTTCCTAGATCCAATTTCAGTTGTTGAAAAGCAGAGAGGTAGATGATGTCTGCGGAGCTACCATTATCCATGAGGATTCTTATGGTGTTGAACCCTTCTATCATAAATATTATGACCAAGGGGTCGTCATGTAGCTGCGTCACTCCTCTGGTGTCTTCTTTCAAGAAAAATATGTCCCTGTTCGTCCGTCTTTGCTTCAAGGGTGGTGTCCTATGGATGCTGTTCACCTGCCTCTGATATGATTTCTTGAGGGATCTGAACGACCCACCTGTGGATGGCCTTCTTGTGATCATCTTTATCTCCTTGATCACACTTGGTGGACGTTGGGACACGTGGTCTTCATCCCTTGGTGAGGCTTCGCACTTGTCCTTGTCATCATCCCTGGACCTGCTGGGCTCTCCCTTCTTACAAACCTCTGCAACTTCTCTTTTTGTATGAGTTCCTCTATTTGCTCCTTCAGGTCCCTACAATCTTTCGTGTAGTGGTCGTGATCCTTGTGGAAACGGCAATATTTCTTTTTATCACGTACATTAGGTGACGAATGTAACGGCCTTGGCCATTTGAGGTAGTGCTTATCTTTAATCTGAGCCAGAATTTTGTCAACAGGCATAACTAAAAGAGTGAATTTTACCGTTTGAGGAGCTTTATCATCTTTCCTCTTACTCCCGTCGCTATTCTGACGATTTGTACACTCCCTTTTTCGTCCTCTCCGATCATCTTCCTTCCTTCCCTTCTCATTGGACTTCTCTACACCTTTTATCGTTGCTAGGGTGTCTTTAGCGTTCATGTATTTCTGCTCCTTCAAGAGCATTTCTACCATCGTCTTTGGGGGATTCTTCGTGAGTGAGACCATGAACTCCCTGGACTTCAATCCAGCTTTAAAGGTTGTTAACTGCACCTTGTCATCAGCTTCGTCTACCTCTAAAATTTCTCGAGTGAAACGCTTCAAGTACGACCTCAGGGTCTCCTTTTTTCCTTGTCTAATGGTAAGTAAGTGGTCTGCTAGCCTTTTCGGGTGTTGTCCCCCAACGAAGTGGCGTAAGAAGGAATTGCCCAACTGCTTAAAGCTATCGATAGACGATGTTAGTAACTTCTTGAACCACTCCCTCGCAACTCCTTTAAGAGTGGTGGGGAAAGAGCGGAACTGTATTTCATCAAGAGATTGTTGAAGGCCTAAGGTCGTCTTGAAAGTGTTGAGGTGATCCAAAGGGTTTTTCAGTCCGTCGAATGGTTCGAGTTGTGGTAGGCGAAATTTCAATGGCATTGGGCATTCCAGGATTGCCGAAGTAAAGGGTGAATCTATCGTCCTGACCATTTTGTCCAGGCTTCAATCCGTTTTTCCCTTAATGGCGTTCCTTAGCTCGTCCATCTCCTTTCTCATTTCCCAGAGAAGATCCGAACTGGGTCCATCTAGAGTGGCGGGTCTTCGACGGTCACTCCTTCTTTGACTATCTCCATCGTCCTCCTGGTTGGTCCTAGACCGGTTTTCCTCTTGCTGAAGTCACAGCCTCATCTCTTGATTTTGTCTAGTAAGCTCTTCCACACTAGCTAAAAGTGTCTGGATTTGCAGGGCCAGAGCTGCAAAATCTTGGTTAGACTCCATCTGAACCTGGGAATTGAGTGGAACTATGCTCTCGGACCTAAGTATGAAAATGTCGTCCCCACAGACGGCGCCAAGCTGATGATGCGAAAATTGTTAGCAATATAAGTTCATCCAGATGAAGCAAGACCTCGTGCTGTACCTACGAGTGTGGTGAAAAGCCTTCCTTAGGTGGTCACCGGTGTGGTGCCTACCACAGAGTCTCCGATGATAAAGTCAGCATATACCAATTCTTTAGGAAGCAAGAAAACTTGGAATATCAGAGTTATGTGTGCTAGTAAAATTTAGGTTGTGTGTATATGTACCTGGTCTGGTTTTGTTGAGTGTGTATATATAGCTTCATAGTTTATAGCTATTGGGGCTTTAATTGTGACTTTAGTGCTCCTTTCATAATGCCTCAGGACTTATTAATGAGGGTTTTGATGAGCTATCAACGGTTTGATAGCTAATCAGTAACTGTCCGAGGCATTGAAGCTTCTCATTAATGGTTTGCTTTTCCTCGTTCATGCCATGGCTAGGTAGATGGAGGTGTTTGATGAGGTCGTTTGGGCAAGAGAGTTTGTTGGTCCCATCATAAACTTTCCTTCCAAAAGCAGCTTGTAGGAAAGTATAACTAGGCAGAACACGAATTGAATGCAGAATGGAACGTGGATGACAAAAGCGTGAGAGATAAATTAGGAAGGGTGATATGAATGTGATAATTAAATGCAATAAATTTGGTCCCACACGACTCACGAGCAGCACTTGTTGACGGGTATAAGTGGGGCAATCTTTTGAGAAATGATAATAGGATTATAGTTTATGATATATCTGCATATATAGGTTCATGTTAACCTTAGTAGTGTCGTAGTTCTTTTAATTTTGAGATCCCAGTTGGTTGTTTGTTATTCTATTATTTATTTCTATATGATTTTTAGGACTTGAATTGTTGTAATGCTATGGTACTTAATTTCAAGCTTTAGCATTGTGCAAAGACTTTAGGTATTTAGCACGAAGGGTGCCATGAGTCTCTTCTTTATTTTTTTTTTTTTTTAGTGTCATAATTATTATGTGAATGGTGAAAAGCTAAAAACCTTAGACAAGACAAAACGCAAGTGTTGGTTGTGTTACTGTAGCACATTCTTCTAAGACCATATTTTCCTTTGTTCAACCAAACGAAGGAAAAAGAGGTTCCCACATCCTTTTCTGTCCTTGGTCTTTTTGTTCCCTCTCATTTCCACTAAAACAAACGCATTGTTAATTAATGGATCAATACATGTATGTAGCTGTAGGAGTGCGCAAGTAGCTGAAATGGTGCATGTGGACGGTTATGGCGATGAGTTTCCCAACATTGAATAGATTGTCTATCAACAGACAATGAAACCATGTGATTTGTTACCCAATAGAGCGGTTAGAAGGAACGGGTCTGGACAAAGCACAATGATGAAAGTACGAATAAAAAGTTTCTAATTCTAAAGCCCTAACTCCGATGCCATTTTTTCTTTTAATAGCAAGAAAAAGTAAAGAAAAGATATTTAAAATTTTAAAGACACCAAAAGAAAAGAAAAGAAAAAAACAACAACAACAACAACATAGAGGGTTAAGGTTATTAGGTTTAGTGACTTACATTTATAGCATAGAGCTCTAAGTAATTATATTTGTTTTATTCAATTATGTATCTTAATAATATTACAAATAAAGATAACAGTTTTGCTCCACCCTACTTTGTCCTATGCAGCAGATTGTCCCTATCCCACAAAAGTGGTGTGGCAAGGAGGATGGATTTAGCCTTGCCCACCTTGCTATATATATATATATATATCCTTTATTTTATTTATATTTCAAACATACCCATAGGATCCTTACTCACTTAAGTTATCAAGTATTAACATATTTGGATATTAAGACTCTTTTTATCGTTTTGTTAAATACTTTGGTTCATATTGTTGAGTTACTTAGTAAAAATTAGTTTGATTTGGTGTGATCAATTTAATTGCAATTATAAGCATAATTTTATATTATTGTAATAGGTGTGGGGTGGGGTGGGGTGGGGTGTGAGACAAGGAAGGTCAACACAAGGTGGGGTCTCGTGGAGCTCCGTGAGGCAAAAACTTCCCCTAACATGTGGGGAAGGGTGGCGTAAGGGCTGAGCATCCATGATCTAGCACCACTCCGCCCACCACCCCTAATTTTAAATATGGTAAGACAAATATGAAAACCTTAAACTACTATAGCACATTCTTCTAAGACTACACCATTTACCATAACTTGATAACATGTGTGATTGTGATTGTGATTGGTGAATTGTCACCTACCTCTTTTTATTCACTACTCATAGTCTTTTATGTCAAGGTCGTAGCAATAGTTGTGACACAAAATTTGAGTACAAAGACTTTCTCAACTATAAAAACAAAGATTGCTATAGCAAATTAATTAATATATGAGAGAGCAATTCACTTGAAAGTTATTATATTCAATTGAAGTAATTATTCAATACTCTGGGAGTATAGTGACATAATACTATCTCCTTTCATATAATAGGAAAAAATGCTCTTATACTCCCTAAACTTTGAGATAATTGCACTTACACCTCTCTGAACTTTTATCTTAGCCAATTTAGTATATAAACTTCGATTATGTAGCAAATAGACCCCTTAAATTTTTCTTTCGCAAATTTAGTACATAAACTTTCATATTGTAGTAGAAAGGATTAAGCATGATGTAGAGAAAAGGGATAGCAGTGTATACCTAAGTCAATTCACTTGAAAGTTAGTCTATTCAACTGTAATAATTGTTCACTACTTTGAGAATACAATGATGTAGTAGTCCATTATTTCATATACTATTATGTTTTACTAATTAAATTTAGCGTAAGATCTATTATTCACTTGAGAGGTTTTACTTCGAAAATACTTCACTAGCAAAGGTAAACAGAAAAATTAAGAAGCTAGTCCCACGACGTTGTTAGCTAGACATCTGGGACCAAATCCTGGTCTGAAAATTTTTAAATCTGAATTGGGAGTTCTACTTTTTTTAGTTGCTATTCTATTCTATTCTATGATTAGTAGAAATTGACGTGTAATATTGGAGAGAATTGATTACCTTATTTAAAGAGATCGAGTGGGTTATAAAAGAGGGAGGCAACAAAGCACAAAGCCAAATGCTTCTCACAAAGGAGGCAACGACTCAGACAGCGACGGTGCAGATTATACTCTTTCTAATTTTATCTTCCTCCTCCTCCTCCTCTTTTTATATCTCTCTACTGAATACTACTACACCTACCTAATACCACTCTTTCACTCTCTTTTTCTTTCCTTTTCTCTCTCTCTCTCTCTCTCTCTCTCTCTCTTTTGCTTATTCCTATCTATATGTATCTCCTGGCCCTAATTAACTAAGCCCTAAGCTAATTAGTTAGCTGATCAATAAACCCAAGATGCGTAGCATGGCTAGCTCCACCTCCAACAAAGGCATCGCCGCCATTGTCGGCGTCGGACCCAAGCTCGGCCGCTCCATCGCTCGCAAGTTTGCCCACGAAGGCTACACCGTCGCCATCCTAGCTCGTGACTTAGGTATACACTGCTATCCCTTTTCTCTACTCTTACAGTCTTACACATAAGTAAAAGGATATAGAAAATAAGATTAGTATGACCAAGATGAAACGCACAAATAGAGAGATGACCCAAAATGTTTAATATTATTATTATTCCAAAGACTTCTCGATCATTTTAAGGTTTTCCCTTTTTCTTTGTGGCATCTACTATAATATTATCTATCTGTATGAGTTTGTAGGGAGATTGTCTTTGTTTGCGGATGAGATAGCGAGGGAAGAGAAAGCACAAGTATTTGCAATAAGAATCGACTGCTCGGAGTCAAGGAGTGTAAGGGAGGCATTTGAAGGTGTTTTATCGCTGGGATTTGTGGAGGTTTTGGTGTACAATGCTTACTCTAACACTAATACGAATTGGCAACCCACCAACTTCTCTGACATTCGAATTGAATCCTTTCAGAAGTCCCTCGCTGTCTCTTCCGTTGGTGCCTTCCACTGCGCCCAACAGGTATCATCGTATGCTCTACTATAATCATCTTCAATTCCCATGTTATTATATTGACTTTCAACCTTAATTTTCGTTTAATTAATATATGTTGTCGGAAACCAAACACTTTTTAACTGATTCTTTCCTTACTTTTGCTGTGTTCACTATAATTTTCTGGGTTTAAATTGATTGGATCTGTAAATTTTTTTGGGTAACCATAAAATTGGAATTAGGTTCTTCCGGGCATGGTTGAAAGAGGAAGGGGGACAATTCTCTTCACGGGCTGTTCAGCTTCTCTCAATGGCATTCCCGGTTTCCCTGAGCTATGTAATTCTTCTATTTTTCTTTTTTTTCTTTTGGGGTTTCTGAACCAGTCAACTACTGCTTGTCAAGTAGCAAATTACAATATCCAAAAGCGATCCATTAAAAGATTCACCTTTTGTAGTTTGGCTAATGTTTAAAGTATCCCTACACGGCTACACACAAGTCGTATGCACTCCTCCCTTTTTAATTTTTAATTTTTATTTTTTATTTTTTTTCCGAAAGAAATAGTGATGCTTTAATATATATATATATATATATATTTTTTTTAATGTTGTTGTTCTCTTTTGTACGGAATGAGACAGGTTGTGGGAAATTCGCGTTGAGAGCTCTCTCACAGTGTCTGGCGAGGGAGTTCCAACCTTTGGGTGTACACGTCGCTCATGTTATCATTGACGGTCTTGTTGGCCCACCTAGGTTCTCTTCCATCTCTATTAACCAAGTCTATATTAAATACTCTGTTCCTTTTCTTTGATAGAAGAATCTAGTATTGATTCATGTATACCTACGTATATACTACTAGCTATTACTATACACTTTATATATATATATATATATAATAAATTTCCTCTCTTTGTATTTGCAATAGATTCCAGGCATCAACGTCTCAGAGAACGTTGGTTGGGGAACAACAGAGCGGAGGAGGGGACGGGTCAATGGACCCAGACGCGTTGGCTCAAACCTACTGGCACTTGCATGTTCAGGACCGAGCGGCTTGGACCCAAGAGATTGATCTCAGTCCTTGCAATACTAGATTTTTCTAGTTTTCTTCAATGGGGTTTCAATGAATTACTGAATATTTGGTTTATTTCTTTTTGCCACTGCTACACTGTTACTGTTTGATTCCTCGAGCCAATTAATTGCTGGCTAGCTAGACCCCACATCCTTCAAGGCAACTTGGAGGACTCACGGATCAACGCCCAACTCGTATCATTATATATGTGTCCCACATTACTCTTTCGGGGGGATCAGGTTAAACCAAGTTTGGACCAAGCTAGCATATTATTGTTGTTATTATTATATTTTGTACAATTGGAGGTAGATGTTTGTAATTTTTGAATTCATGTTTGATTTGGGTGTGTGTATATATAGATTGTTATTATTATTATTATGTGAGTAAAAATTTGATTTTGTGATGATTAAAAATGTAATTATACGATTAGTATTTGATAAAAGGAATAAATTTTCCGATGATTAATCTGTCGGTTCTAAATGATGTTTTATGGTGGGATTAGACTTCATAAAAGATTAAAAAAAAAAAAAAAAAAAAGCAAAGAAAAGACTTTCATATGGTAGGGACCCACATAGGGGAAGCTGAAGGATGGATAGAATTGTTGGTTGGGACAGTGTTGCATGGACAATAGAATGACTTCGTGTTCTAATTAAGGACACACAAAGTTCTCTGTACTAAAACTTCAAAATAAAAAACTTCAACTTTTTCCCAAATTTTTCTTGCACATGAAATTAGGAAAAATATTATTATTAATATTATCACCACTACGCATAAATATAAAAGTATCTTTCAAAAACCGAGGAGAAGATAAAAGTACGAGAGAATAAAAAAGAAAAAGAAAAAAAAGTAATACTAAAGACACTTTCACTCTTCATAACTTACTATATAAGTTATTCAGCAAAAAAAAAAAAAAAATTGCTATATAAGCAAGTTGCGGTATAAATAGTACCATTTTTATGTCTTCCTAACCTTAGCCGACAAAAAAGAGGGTAGGCGCTCACAGTCAAAAGGCCCCTTACGAGTTGGTCCAGATATATCAAAAAAGAGCCGTCATTTGGTGGTGGGCCTATAAAGTTTTGCCACATCAATTTGGATGACGTAATCACCGTTCCCCACGTCTATACAAAATTCACAATATTTCTAAATTGGGTCTTTACAAAATTTTATGTTGGTGATAACTGATGAGTTCATATGTAAAGTACTAAGTTATGTTAAAAATGTTGTAAAAATGATTTTGTGTGTGTTTGTATTTTTAACTTTTTTATTTTGGTTTGAGAAGAGTGTATATTTTTAACTTAATTGACGAGTCTACTCTCCTTATCATATCATGTCAGACACTCAAGTCCCATCTCAAAAGTTTAATAATAGATCCTGACATTAAATTCTTAATGATGGGCTTGAGAATTTAATTAGAAACATTGAAGCGGCCCAGTGAGCAGGTTGGTCCAAACAGGACCAACCGCAAGAGCCAACACAAGAAACAAATGTCATACGGGATTGAGCTCCAAACAAGTAGAATCTTCAGCAATAAGGAGACACATTTGGTGGATTCTTTTACAGTTGGGAGAGAACTTTTTTTTGGGATCACAAGGCCGAACCAGCAAGGTTAAAAAAACAAAAAAAAGGCTGCAATTCCTCTCATCGAACTATCACCACAAATGAAACAATGACCAGCACTAGTGTCTGCACGTTTGGTCATCACTGTAGTTGGCACAATCATATTCAGACCATCAGCTTTGGTCGACAACGAATCACCAACTCCAATTCAACTCTCGCAACTTACACTACTGCGCCATTTACCACCACACACGCCTCTTCTCTGACTTTGCTGTCAACGCTGTCCCACATTCTCTTTTTGGGGATCTTTTCTTTGGGTAAGGTTAACGAATACATGGAGGCTCTTGTGCCACATAATGTGGCCCAATATTAGCTATAACTTGTTTATGTGACGAGTTGTAGTCGATAAAGGAATATTGTGCCACTTTATATGGCACAAGAATTTTTCGGAGGCAATAGCTAAAGGTTGGATATTTTACCATAATTGATCAATTTTTTGGTTGCAATCACACGAGTTAAAAAGAGTAAATACCTTCTTTTTTTTTGTTTCCAAATGGAGTGGGATCCAATAGATTCTTTCTTAATGGATACGCAATAACATTTGTTAACAAAAAGTCCTTTTCTTTTCATTTGTTTGTTTTGTTTTTTGGTTTGTTTGTTTGTTTTGTTTTTGTTTTTTATTTTTGGCCTTTTCCAAATCATTACGTAACAATCTATAAGACACTTCATGTATGTTAAAAAAATTTGGACCTGAAATCGATTTGGAGCTAACTTTTTCAACTTACTACGTAATGATTTATAAGACTATTCATATGCATTCTTTTAAATAAGTTATATGACTAGTCAAAGAAATCGTGTAACTAAAACTATACAAGAAGAAATTTGGCTTAAAATATGTTTGGAGTTATCTTGCTTTCAACCTACTATGTGTCAATTAAAATACCATCAATGTGTTATGTGATTTGTTTAATTTGAACACCTAAGTAGTCTTATAATTTGCCATGTAATAAGTTGGAAAAGATAGATCCAACTATGTTTGGAGTCAAATTTTGTTCTACATGAATATGAATAGTCTTTTCAATCACCACAATGGTTGGAGAAATATAGCTTCAAACCAAATTGGAACTATAGGGGCCTTAGGCTCCGGGGCCCATCATTTGGGTATATGATGGGCCTAAAGCCCAAGCCGAGGACTAATGGTGTCCAAGAAGGGGTAATCTCTGTCCAAAGGACCCATGTTGGCAAAAGGAGAAGTCAGTGGAGATCATAACTACCCTGGAAGTTGTGCCGAGGATGAAAGACTCCTCGGCTAACCAAGGCCGAGGTCAATAGTGGTGGCTTGTCATCCGGAAAAATGTCACATAAACACCCGATTGATATGGATAAGCATTACCAGAACTCAGGACAGGGAGATGTCCTAAAATATCTAAAGAGAAAGCTGCTACCTCCACATTAAATGCATTGCAGCTAACTCCCTGGCTGCATTAATGTAGAAGTGATACTTGAATAGTGTATTCCAGCCTTACAGCTACCACATAAGGACTTATGGGGAGTGTTGATGGGACAAGTATCCACACCGACCGTCTGGCAAGCACGTGGAGGGTGAATATGAAAAGGAAAGGCAGTATAAAAGATGGAGGAGGGAGTAAGATTGGAGGATCAAAAAATCCAGGAAAGAAACACTGTAGCAGTCTACAATCAAATTTGTAATGTTACCCAAGAACTTTATATAAGAACCAGTATCCTCGGATTTCGCTGAGGGCGTTTTTTCTTTAGTTTACACATGTGTATTCTCATTCTTTTGTCATCAAACCTATCTAACTCGTTATTTGGTTAACTAAAACCCAGTTTTCTAACCCATTCTCTACAAATTTATTGTTTTGGGCTTTTTGGGCCTAAGTCTATCCATGTGTTGGGCTAAGAATTCAAATATGGTCCTTACAATTGGCGCCGTCTGTGGGGATTACTGGTGCGATAGTGAGTTAGACATTGAACGATGGTAGGTTCAAGTCCAAATCAAGCAGAATCTATGGGGTCTCAACATCAAGATCATTTCTGTGAACTTGAGCGAAGGAGAGACCGGGAGGGAAGTGTACACACTACCCACACCAGTAAGAGTCAATCTCGGAGTAAAAACTATGTCTCTCATGAGGAGAATGCCAGAAACATGCAGAAGGAGATTGATCACCTAAAGAGAACCTTACACCATGAGCACAGAAGGCGAGCTCCTTCTAACTCTGACTACTCTTCCGATGATGAGAAGGACGAAGACTACAAACAGAGGTCAAGAACTCCCCCCAGCGAATCTTTCTCATATGATGAAGACTACCGCCATGAACGTAGAAACAGTAATTCATCTTCGAGAGGCCTAGTAAATGACGCTATAAGTAAAGCACTCAACCAAATTTTCAAATCACCCTTCACTCGCTGGAATGAGGAGGGGAGACTTCCTTTGCGGTTCACTCAACCCACTTTCACCTTATATAACGGCAGAACGGACCCTATTGAACATGTTAGCCATTTTAATTAAAAGATGGTTGTACATTCCAAGAATGAAGCCTTGATGTACAAGGTTTTCCCATCCAGTTTAGGGCCTGTGGCGATGAGGTGGTTTGATGGTCTGAAAGTAGGTTCCATTGATTCCTTCAAGGAACTCACCCAAACATTTGGGTCCCGTTTTATTACGTGTAGCAAAGTTCGTCGTCCTTTGGCTTCCTTGCTATCTCTGTCTATGAGAGAAAGAGAAATTTTGAAAACATACTCGGACTGATATTGGGAGATGTTTAACGAGATAGATGATGATTTTGAGGACATAGCCATCAGTACTTTTAAGCTCAGCCTGCCTGCCAAGCATGACCTAAGGAAGTCTTTGACGGGGAAACCTATTACTAGTATACGTCAACTCATGGATCGGATTGACAAGTATAAAAGGGTTGAGGAAGACCAACAGCAAGATAAGGGGAATGGCAAGGTTATCCCTCAGGAGATGAGGGATTTTAGGTCGGACCACTACAATAATAACAGACCCTGGAGAGATTTTGTCGGACAATCTGGGCTTGCAGCCCCTCAAGTGGTAAACACCGTGTTCCGAGAACCAGTGCATCAAGTTTTAGAGAAGATCAAGAATGAGTTGTATTTTAAATGACCGAATAAGATGAGTGGAGATCCTTTGAGGTGCAACCAAAGCCTCCATTGCCAGTACCACCAAAACCGGGGACATACCACCGAGGATTGTCGAACATTGTGGAACTATCTGGAGCAACTGGTTAAGGAGGGAAAGTTGCAACAATTTCTGTATCGACCCAACGAACAAGGGGATCAGTCAAGATCAGGGGCTTAGAGGAATGCTTCTTCAAGGCCCCCGTTAGGTACAATCAATGTCATTTTTGATGTGCCTGATATAACTGGTTTTCATCCTGCTAGGGTGATGTCTGTGGCCAAATCACTAGCCGAGGACCCCAACTCCAAGTCGAAGAGAGCTAGATTGGAAATCCGACCTTCATTGAGTTTCTCGAACGAAGACAAGATTGGAACTATTCAACCACATGATGACGCTTTAGTGGTCACCTTTAAAATAGGGGGTATGATGTGAAGAGGGTAATGGTGGACCAGGGCAGTTGTGTAGAAGTCATGTATCTTGACTTGTACAGAGGACTAAACTTAAAACCTGAAGACTTGACAGCTTACGATTCGCCTTTGGTAAGTTTTGATGGGAAGCTTGTTACCCCAAGGGGCTAGATTAGGTTGCCCGTACAGGCCGACTCAGAGGTAGTGGAAGTGGACTTCATAGTGGTGGATGCGTGCTCCCCCCTACACGGCTATTGTGGCCAAACCCTGGCTTCATACTTTAGGTGCTGTTTCATCAACTCTGCATCAGAAGGTGAAGTATCCGTCCGGAGACCGGATTGAGGAGCTGGTAAGGAACCAATCCATAGCTAAGCAGTGCCTCATGTCTGCAATTTTGCATTAGCCAATAGCTAAGTCCTCAGACACAGTCAAGGAAGGTTTATAACAGTCAAAGTCTCCGGAATTACCTGCGAAGGGACTAGCCGAGGAGGCTAAGTGTGAGGATTTAGAGAAATTTTCCATTGGTGATGATCTTGAAAATTTCCCATTGGTAGTGTTTCTCAAGAAGAACATTGATGTATTCACCTGGAATGCTTATAAAGCTCCGGGAGTGGATCTGAGCTTCATCTGCTATCATCTGAATGTTTGTCCATCTGCCACCCCCAAGAAGCATCCACCTCTGCGTTCATCCAAGGAACATTCGGATGCTGTAAAGGACGAGATGATGAAACTTAAGCAGGTTAAGGCTATTAAAGAGGTTTTTTACCCTGAATGGCTGGCCAACACTGTGGTGGTAAAGAAAAAGACGGGAAAATGGTGTGTATGTGTAGATTTTACAGACTTGAACAAAGCCTGCCCAGAGGACCCTTTCCCTATGCCTCGGATTAACCAGCTGGTGGACGCAACTGTGGGCCATCCTCGGATGAGTTTTCTGGATGCTTTTCAAGGGTACCATCAGATACCGTTAGCTTTGGACGACCAAGGGAGGACAACTTTTGTCACTCCCATAAGAAACTACCATTACAAAGTGATGCCCTTTAGTTTAAAGAATGCAGGGGATACCTACCAACGGATGATAACTAGGATGTTTGAACCACAGTAAGGAAAAAACATTGAAATTTATATTGATGATATGGTTGTAAAAAACAAGGCAGAGTCCAAGCATGTAAATGACCTTGGGAATATCTTTACTATCTTGAGGAAACATGAACTACAGCTTAATGCTTCCAAGTGTTCTTTTGGTGTCAGGTCAAGCAAGTTTTTAGGCTACATGGTCATACGCCATGGAATTGAAGTCAATCCCAACTAGATTAAGGCGATCAACAATCTGCAACCACCTTGGAATCCCAAAGAGGTCCAAAAGCTTACGGGGATAACCGCTACTCTATACTGATTCATCTCTCGGTCAGCTGATAGGTGTAAACCTTTCTTTAAGTTGTTAAACAAGTGGAAGGGGTTTGAATGAACCGAGAAGTGTGTCATGGCTTTCTAGCAGTTGAAAGAATATTTGTCTCGGCTGCCTATCATGTCCAGCCCCAAGGTGGATGAAGTTTTGTTTGCCTACATCGCAGTGGCATCCCATGCGGTGAGTTTGGTGTTAATACAGGTAGATAATGGTGTACAGAGACCGGTTTATTATATGAGCAAGTTACTACATGAGGTCGAGGTTCGTTACTTACCACTAGAGAGGGCCATTTTGGCAATGGTGCATGGCACGCGTAAGCTCCTCCATTATTTCCAATCACACACGTTTGTTGTCTTGACTCAGCTCCTGCTCAGATCTCTACTTCGGAGCGTTGACTACACAGGGAGAATTGCTAAATAGGGCACGATCCTAGGGGCTTTTGATATCAAATATATGCCCTGCACCTTCGTCAAGGGTCAAGTCCTCGCTGACCTGGTGGCCGAGTTTGCCGAGACCCCATCAGAAGATAAATTAGAAGAGCGAAACATGGATGAAAAATTGGTTGGCGTAATCTCCTTGCAAGAGCCCTTGCCATGGATGGTCTACGTTAATGGTGCAACTAATCACAGAGGATCTGGGGTAGGACTCGTTATGATATCTCCAGAGAAGATCATAATTGAAAAGTCCCTAAGATTGGGATTTTCGGCTACAAACAATGAGGTCGAGTATGAAACTCTGTTGGAAGGGATGACCATGGTTCAGAAGATGGGCGGAAAATCAGTGGAGATTTTCTTTGACTCAAGGCTGGTTGTAGGCCAAGTACAAGGGGAGTTGAAGGCAAGAGATCTCAGAATGCAGGATATTTAAGCCAGGTTAGACATTTACAGTCTAGATTTGAGTATTTTGTTTTATCACAAGTTCCTAGAAGTAGGAATGGCTATGCGGACTCTCTTGCTACACTGGCAACATCCTTGGCACAGGGCTTGCCTAAGGTAATCCTTGTGGAAGACTTGTGCAAACCCTCTGAGGAGGGAAAGAAATGTGGTCCACGTTCACCAAATAAGAGCAGGGCCTAGCTGGATGGATCCTATTGTGTTATTCCTTAAGGAAGACGTCATGCCTGAAAGTAAGTTTGAAGCCAACAAGATACAGAGAAAAACTCCTCGGTTCTGGCTGTTCGTGGACCAAAAGTTGTATAAAAGAACTTTCTCTGTCCCATACCTACTATGTGTACACCCTGAAGCAGTTGAGCTGCTCTTGGAAGAGTTACATGAGGGGATTTGTGGAAGCCACACGGGGGGTAGATCTTTATCTCACAGGGCCCTTACACAAGGTTATTGGTGGCCAAACATGTAGAAAGAAGCACGGGAATATGGGAAGAAGGGCGACCAATGCCAAAAGTTTGCGCCAAACATTCACCAACCAAGAGGAGTCCTTAATCCTCTGTCCAGCCTTTGGCCTTTTGATCACTGGAGTTTGGATATTGTAGGTCATTTCCCTAAGGCAACAGGGAATAAGAGGTATTTGTTAGTGGGCACGGATTATTTCACTAAGTGGGTTGAAACTGAACCTTTGGCGAATATCAGGGATGTGGATGTCAAAAAATTCCTCTAGAAAAATATTGTCACTAGGTTTGGAGTCCCTCATACCCTTATCTCGGACAATGGACTTTAATTTGATAGTAAAGCCTTTAGAAGATATTGTTGTGACCTGGGCATAACGAATAGATATTCCACCTCGGCGTATCCACAGGGAAATGAGCAGGCTGAGGCTGTCAACAAAATCATAGTAAGTGAACTTAAAAAGAGACTAGATGACGCAAAGAGGAAATAGGTAGAAGAGCTATCACATGTCCTATGGACTTACCGGACTACACCTCGAATGTTTACAGGGGAGACGCCCTTCTCTATGACTTTTGGGGCCGAGGCTGTAATTCCTCTAGAAACCGGATTCCCCATGTTGAGAACAAGTTCCTTCACTCCAAGTAAAAACGATGAGCTATTGGAGAAGAGCTTGGACTTAATTGAAGAACGGAGAAAAAGCGCTATGGTCTAATTGGTCTACTATCAAAACAAGCTCAAGCAGAGATATGATGCCAACGTAAAGTTAAGGCCACTAACGGTTGGAGACTTGGTCTTAAGAAAAGTCCTAGGAACTGCAAAGAACCCAGCATGGGGAAAATTGAGACCTAACTGGGAAGGGTCATATCGTATCACATCGGTGGCCAAGATATATGCCTATTATCTGGAAGATCTAGAGGAAAAACCTGTACCACGCCCTTGGAATGTAAATAACCTTAAGACGTATTATTATTAATAAAGGCTTCCTTCACCCTCTTTGGGTTTGTTGTATAATGTGCCATGTGTTATTGACATCTATCTAAGTATCAAATTGAACATTGGCCATGCTTGACTCCTCGGACCACATGTCTTGGGAAAATTGATAATTTTTAGTTATTATTTTAAGTATTAAACAGAACCTTAGCTATGCATGATTCCTCGGACCACCTGTTTTGGGAAAATTAATACTCCTTGACATCTATCTAAGTATCAAACTGAACCTTGGCTATGCATGGCTTCTCGGATCACATGCCTTGCGAAAATTGATAACTTTTAGTCATCATTTTAAGTACTAAACAGAACCTTAGCTATGCCTGGTTCCTCGGACCACCTGCTTTGAGAAAATTAATACTCCTTGACATCTATCTTAGTATCAAACTGAATCTTGGCCATGCCTAGCTCCTTAAACCACATATCTTGGGAAAATTGATAACTTTTAGTCATCATTTTAAGTATTAAACAGAACCTTAGCTATGCCTGGTTCTTCGGACCACCTGTTTTAGGAAAATTAATACTCCTTGACATCTATCTAAGTATCAAACTGAACCTTGGGAAAATTGATAACTTTTAGTCATCATTTTAAGTATTAAACAGAACCTTAGTTATGTCTGGTTCCTCGGACCACCTGCTTTGGAAAAATTAATACTCCTTGACATCTATCTAAATATCAAACTGAATCTTGGCCAAGCTTAGCTCCTCAGACCACATGCCTTGGGAAAATTGATAACTTTTAGTCATCATTTTAAGTATTAAACAAAACCTTAACTATGCCTAGTTCCTTGGACCACCTGCTTTGGGAAAATTAATACTCCTTGACATCTATCTAAGTATCAACCTGAACTTTGGCCATGTCTGGCTCCTCGGACCACATGCTTTGAGAAAATTGATAACTTTTAGTCATTATTTTAAGTATTAAATAGAATCTTAGCTATGCTTGGTTCCTCAAACCACCTGTTTTGGGAAAATTAATACTTCTTGACATCTATCTAAGTATCAAGTTGAACCTTGGCCATGCCTGGCTCCTCGAACTACATGCCTTGAGAAAATTGATAACTTTTAGTAATTATTTTAAGTATTAAACAGAACCTTAGCTATGCTTGGTTCCTTAGACCACCTGCTTTGGGAAAATTAATACTCCTTGACATCTATCTAAGTATCAAACTGAACATTGGCCATGCCTGGCTTCTTGGACCACATGTCTTGGGAAAATTGATAACTTTTAGTCATCATTTTAAGTATTAAACAGAGCCTTAGCTATGCCTGATTTCTCGGATCACCTGGTTTGGGAAAATTAATACTCCTTGACATCTATCTAAGTATTAAACAGAACCTTAGTTATACCTGACTCCTCGGACCATTTGCTTTGGGAAAATTAATACTCCCTAACATCTGTCTAAGTATCAAACAAAACCTAAGCTATGCCTGGATCCTCAAATTGCTAAGTATCAGATCAAAGTCTTGGTTATTGTGGACTCGGTGAAATACATGTTAAAGGTAAATTGGTATCATTTATTAATGACTTTGTTGCCAGGTGTAATTACTCCAAACAACAATGGTTTTCATTGCAACAATATTCCCAAACAGATGCCCATGAGCATCACTTAAAGCATTTACAGGCATATTTGTGTTTGTTTAAAAGTTGACCATCCCTTTGACCCTATGAACTTGTTGACAGGTAAGGCTCAAAGTAATTTTAAACCTATATGCGCATTGCAATACTGTGTATTTTCTTAAAATTTCACCTGCTTTTGCTGCTGATCATATGAAACACGACAATTACACTGTTACTCAAGTGGATTAGTGAGAGAAGTGCTACCTCATTATTATTTTTATTAAGGGTTAGCTAAAATAGAAATCATATCAACTTCAGTATGTAAATCATAGGGAGAAAGAAAATACCTATAAATTTCATTGATAAAAGCCTTAAAATAAGGCATATCAAGTACAAAAAGGCAAGTTGCTTACAAATTTAAAAAAAAAAATGGAAAAAAAAAGGGCAACCTATTTTTTCATTTTTATTACAAGTTTTTCTTTCGCATCTGTGGGAAGTTGGGTATCTGCTGCCATGGTAGACTCATGGGCCTTGTCCTTGGGATCCTCTTTTGGGGGTATGTCAAGAGTTGCCAACACCAACTCCATACTCTGAGAAGTTCCTTTTTCCTGGGAGAGATCCTTTGGAACAAATGGAGGCAGTTCAGTGCCTTGGACTGTTTCTTTGTTGGCATCCCCTACTCCTGTGGTGTCCCCGGCCAGCTCTGCCCCCTTTGAGAAAGTGTTGGCTACAGGAGGAGCTTTGGATGGGATGCCCTGAATTTCACCAGCCTCCGAGAACACTGGGTCAGCCTTGGAGTCCAAAGAGCTTGAAAGGCGTATAGTTGGGCGGTAGTAGATACTTTTTGCTTTCCTAAGTACAGAAGAAGCCTCAACCTCAGCTTGGTTAAGGGCTTCATCCCATACCAGGGCACAGTAAGTCCTACATACAGCAGGGACCTCGGCCTTAAGGGCGTCCTCAGTCTCGACCACCCCAACGTCGTAACCATGCTACTCTACTTTGTCTTTGGCTTTCTCTGCCTCATCCTTAGCCTTCTCGGCTAGAGCCTTGGCCTTCTCAAGCTCTTCCAATTTCTTTTTCAACGCAACAATTTGGGTCTTGAAGGAGGCCAGCTGGTTCTCAGCACTGTGCAACAGCAGCCTTTGGCTCTCGGCTTGCTTTTCAACATTTTCAAGAGCGGCTGCCGCGTATTTTCTTTCTTTTTCCTCCTCCTGTAGCCTCTTTTTATCCTCTTGGAGGCTTTTATCGGCCACTTGAAAGGCCTCCACAATAGCGATACGCCTTCCTTCCTCTTCCTTCATTTGCCTATGGCAGTAATTGGTCATCTCCTCTACCCGGAAGGAGGCCTGAATAGCTTGTCAAGGAAAGAGACAAGGATTAGAGAAAGAGGATAAATAAAACAGATTAGGGAAAAAGGAAAAGGACATACCATGGTGAGGTATCTTTTAAGACTGAGGAAGACCTTATGTCTCTTCATGCCTCGCAGCTCGGCCATATCCTCGGGGAGTAGCAACGCCTGCTCCACCGCATCTGCAACGTAGTCGGCTGTTCCTCCTTGGAAATCGTGGATGGAGGCATTGGCAAGGAGAGGTTCCCTGTTCAGCATTGGGGCAGGGAGCCGAGTCGGAGGCCCTATATGGGGGTCGTTTCTCTTCTCAGCGCCCCTCTGCCCCGTTTTGGCTTGTTTGGATGCCCTTTGAACCTCATCCTCGCGGGGGGGAAGGGTTTGTCCAGCTCCCATCACTTCCTTCCCTTTTTGCTCTCTTTTCCTCTTTAGGTCGGCCGTTTGGGAGGGCAAAGTAGGTGGAGGAGTGGGAGGCTTGGTATGAGTCACCTTCCCAGGTGCATCCCTCCCGGGTTGGGACTTTATCAAATCTAGCAGACTGGACTTTGGTTTGCGTTGAATACTCATCTTGTCGATTATTGGTGAGAATGGTGGGCCGAGATCAGGGACTGAAGTTTCCGAGGACAAGGCTTGGTTGAAAACTTCAAATTCATCATTGGAATCAACTACTTCTACCACTTCTTCCTCTTCTGTGGTAATGGGGCGAGACGAAGTAGTTGCTCCGGTTGTTTGTTATGGTGACGGGGCTTCCACTTTTGGTATACCTTCAAAGATGGGAGTTGTGGCTTGTACACCCTCTGGTTTTGGACCAGGAAGAAGGAAACCTGGTACGGCTACACTGATCCTTTGTAGGTGCAGGTCGTTCGCCTTAATAATGCACTTAGGCATTAGGAAAGTCTTAGAAATTGGGGTGTAGCCCAATATCAAGTAAGCGGCTCTAAGTTGACCGTCAGAATGAATGAAGACCTCGGCCTTTAAGATTTTATCTAAACTTTCCCGGTTTACAGGACCGAAGTTGGGGACAATAGAGTGTGGGTCTGCGAGATCATCAAAAAATCCAGGAAGATAACATTAGTGAAATATAAGTCAAAAGAAACCTTAAATACCTACATAAATCAAGGAAAAAGAAAAGTGAAACAACTTTGAAATTGCGAATCTAAGCTTAAGGTCCCACCTGGTTCGCCCTCCCACGTCGGACAAGGGAGGCCATCGTGCCAGTCCCCTGATATAATCAGGAAGTCTTTGTTTAAACCTTTATTGGAGTCAGGGAGGCATTGGATCAACCTAACCTTGAGGTACCTAGACTTAAGGTAATACCCCTGCCCAGTGAGGTGGTGGAGGTTGTAGATCCAGTTGACATCGTGGTGAGTCAACCCTAGACCCATTTTTCATTAAAGGCATCTACACACCCTAGTATTCTGAACATACTGGGGGCACATTGGGTAGGAGCTAACCTATGCGCCCTAAGGTAGTCTCTGGTGACAACACCCATAGGGATTCTCATCCCGCCTTCTATGAAGGCAGTCATGGGGATAACTACCTTTCCCTCTTTCCTATCTGTGTGTCATTGTCCCTCTTTGTAGTACCTAGTGCCCGCCCCTGGAGTTATCCTATACGTCGCCCTAAAATTTGCCATCCCCTCCTCGAAATCTACTAAGCTCTTAAATCTACCCATTTCTAGAAAAGGCTGGGAAAACTAAAGAGATTGAGAGAGGAAGTTGGAACTGAGGTGAAAAGGAAAGAATACGAAGAGAAGAGGAATGTGTAGAAAATTAAAGAGTAAAAGTTCAAGAAGACTTACAAAAAGAATAAAGGTATCCTCGGACAAGTCTTTAGTATTTGTAAGGGCTCAAGTGAGTTGAAAAAGTGTGCAGGTTCAGGGTACGTGCGCTAGAAAGAAATGAATGCTAAAGTAAGAGGAGAAGTTGATTTGAGAGGTATTTATATCAAGGGAGAAGCTAGAAGCGGGAAAATTCCCGCTCGGTACCCAACGAAAGTATCAGTCATTGGATGTGCATCACGTCGTAGAATGTGGGGAACAATAGGCCATAAGAATTTAATGAGGGCGTGTCTCAAGTGCCGTAGCGCCAGAAACGTGCCTCGGGCAGTTAAAAAGGCGTCTTTGCTAATAGAGGAGAGAGGCAAGGGACACAAGACAACTGTGGTAACATCGAAATCCTCCCTTCTTCCTGAGGATCCAGAAAGAAGGATCTCGAGGGGCTATTGTAGGGGCCTTGGGCTCCGGGGCCCGTCATTTGGGTTTATGATAGGCCTAAAACCCAAGACGAGGACTAATGGCATCCAAGAAGGGGTAATCACTGTCAAAAAGACCCATGTTGGCAAAAGGAGAAGTCAATGGAGATCATAACTACCCTGGGAGTTGTGTCGAGAATGAGAGCCTCCTTGGCTAACCAAGGACGAGGTCAGTAGAGGTGGCTTGTCATTCGGAAAGATGTCACAAAAACACCCAGTTGATATGGATAAGCATTACGAGAACTCAGGACAGGGAGATGTCCTAAAATATCTAAAGAGAAAACTGCTACCTCCGCATTAAATGCACTGTAGCTAACTCCCTAACTGCATTAATGTAGAAATGATACCTGAACAATGTATTTCAGCCTTATAGCTACTACATAAAAACTTACGGAGAGTGTTGATGGGATAAGTATCCACATCGACTGTCTGGCAAGCACATGGAGGGTGAATATAAAAAGGAAAGGCAGTATAAAAGATTGAGGAGGGAGTAAGATTGGAGAATCGGAAAATCCAGGAAAGAAACACTATAGCAATCTACAATCAAATTTGTAACGTTACCCAAGAACTTTATATAAGAACCAGTGTTGGATTTTGCCGAGGACGTTTTTTCTTCAGTTTACACTTGTGTGTTCTCATTCTTTTGTCATCAAACCTATCTAACTCGTTGTTCGGTTACTAAAGCTTAGTTTTCTAATTCATTCTCTACAAATTCATTGTTTTGGGCTTTTTAGGCCTAAGTCCATCCACATGTTGGGCTAGGAATTCAAATCTGGTCCTTATAGGAACTAAACTTTTTCTTTATTTAAATAAGTCATATAACTTATTATAAAAGTTTTGTGACTAAAATTACATATGGATGATTTTTCAATCGCCATATAGCAAATTGGAGGAAGATAACTCCAAACCAAAGCAATTATTTGTCCATTTTAGAATGAAATGTACTTTCTCATATTGTTAACAGCCTACGAAATATCACCTCATTTAAAATCTCATCCCAATGCATCTTAATTTAAATGACATGGCATTATATTTACCTTTAAATTCATTAATACTAAGTCTTCATTATGAAATGGACATTCTCCCTTAATTCAAAAAAAAAAAATTGAAGAGAATCATAATCCTCTACTCAAACTTAGAACTGCCATAAAATAGGGTAAGATTTTTAATAGGGGGCATAAACAATATGTATATATCATGCCCTCCGCCGATTTCTCGTCCATAATATTGCAATTTGTTAAATTATATTCTAAATATGTTTTTTTTTTTGAAATAATAATAATATACCATTTATTATAACATCAAGATGTTGTACTTCTTGGTCAATGTTATTCTAAAGGATATTTTGAGACCAATATATTTATATTGGTTTTCATTTCTGAAGACCAATGCCAAGATATTGCGAGAAATCTTGGTGTCTAAGTAATACTTAAAACAATGAGAGGTCGTGGGTTTTAAAGTCAGGTAGTGCATAAGTTATCAGGGACAAAATATTTAAAAACAATGAGATTTCACAAATCAATACCACTGCTAAAAAATAAAGAAAAAAGGGAGATGCATCAGAAGAGTGAAGTGAAGGTTCTACTATTAACCTCATCCTGAACAAAGGGATCTTCCTATCATGAAGTAAACAAACACGACTATACAGGCAGTTGCCCCAAAAATTAAAGATGCATTGCATGTTTATGGAAGAGTTGGCGGTATAGCTGATGCTTGTGTCAGCCATCTTAGGGTTCACAATCCATACTCTGGTTTCAGGGCTGCTTTCTAACATGCTTTCATCCCAGAAAACTAATAACTAGTTGATTTAATTTTACAATAACTACATGCAACCTCGTACAAGTATTGCATCTAGGACATGTCGACAAGCATAGTAGAATACCTGGATTCCTTGTCAATACAGTAATAAAACAAAAGTAACAGAAAGTTTTCACATTTTCTCTGTGTTTGGGGTGGAGCCGTATGGCCATTTGATATTGAACAATAAAATGGAGCTGGCATAACAGTAGGTAGCCACAAATATAAAATCAAATCTACCGTGAACTTGCTTATATCGCAACAACAATTTTTAACATATACTCCCCACACATATCCCCAGTATACTCAGGAAAACTCAATTCATAGATTTTTACCATATATCCACTCTAGCCTGAATAGCGCATTATTAAAAGAATAATGCAACTATAATTTCATATTAGTAGCAAGGTAACCAACATCATCACCAAAGGGAACTAGATTTACTTACTAAAAAATTGCAGGCCTAGGAATTCTTCCATCAAATCAGGGGACACAATAGGGCAGACAGCATCTCATCTCTGTCACCCAAATGTAGAGCAGCTCAAAATCCATACTTCCTCTGTCCATAGGTCTCTGTACTTGATGGAAACGGATGCAACAGCCTGTCAACATACAGGGACTCTGGCATGTGATTAAAATTTCTAAGTTCAAAGTTGTAGGTGGGATTTGAGTAGGCATTAAATTTATAATTGCTATGCTCAAACCACGGATGATGCGACCCAGGCAAAAAAGATGCACTAGCAGAGTTCCTAAAAGGCTGCCTCATCATGGTCAAAGTGGATGGCATATCATAACTAGACAGTAGATTGCCACTTTGAAATTGGTAAGAATTTTGTGGAGGACCAACATATGATTGACAAGCAGGAACTCTATCATTATTAGTAGGGTGAGCAAATTTCTGGTGCCTCTTCGAATATTTCGGGGCTCCTGAGATTGCATTTCCTTTGATATTGGCAGGTCTCGGTAGGGGGGCCTCTTGATGTTGATGATGTTTTTTAAATTTTCCATGTCTATCAAAATGCTTCTCCTTTTCTGGCACAGTGGTCTTTCTTGATTGAGATGATCTTGTATGATGGAATTGTTTCTGACGTTTTGAACCTAATTATCATCAGAAATAAATGTGAATAAGAATCTCTAATATTCTAAAAGTAGAAAACTCAAGAAATTCTACCTCCCTTAATCCCATCATCCCATACCTCCATTAGAAGACAATGTCTTCTTCCTTTTCTTCATTTCTCTCACAAGTCTTGCTGCTGTACCTCGTTTGTGCTTCTCAGCCAGCACTTTTATTCTTACTGATTCATTACTCCAACGCTAAAAAGGTGGACAAGAAAACATTCAAGTAAGCCAACCTCTGGAAAAGTCTTTACCTGATAATATTGTCATTCCATTATATAACAAGTTACCCGTCTGAAAGTTCTCATCTTATAGAGGTTACGGCCCTTAACAAGCAAAGGAAAAAGTGGAGGCAATCTGTTAATACCCTTGCTCCAGAGAACCTCAACCTTGCAAATCAGAAGCATTGATTGGATACATAAATGACTAAATGGGTAAACTACAGTGTCAACGAATAAAAAAAAGTGTAGTAATAGAAGCAGATATTCAATTATCAACAAATCACTCAGATCATTAAACTGATTATTTCCAGTAATGCATTTAACTTAGGTATACATAATAAGCACAAATCATCAAGATGATAATTGCCCTACTGTAAATGTATGTTGTTGTTTGGATGCACCATAGCTTTCCTTAACAACCCTTCCAGCAATGATTCTCTTCCCTAGAAGCCTACCATGCCTTGTCACCTTATTAAACCTGTTTGAAAATACTTCCTTAATTTACAAAGAAAAATAAAAATTTAGGACCTAGATGAAACATCAAAGAGATAAGAAACAATAAAGAGGAAGAGCCAGGGTGACTGTATACTTCTCATAAACTTTCTGTGTGAACAGAACAACATCTCCCTTACAGACATCACCTGCAATATATTAAAAGGTCATTGATTATCTCCAAAATGCCACAAAGTTCACAAAATAAAGGAACAGACACAATATTTACCTGTACAATTGATGACAAAAGTTGATCTGGGATAAAAGGCCTCACCACTTCCATTTTTTATCCTGAGATGTAAAAAAAAATCATATTACAGAAAATTACTAATTGAGTAATAAAACAACTCTAATGCTATCCTTTACATCGTTTTCTGTATAATTGTAAATGACGTTAAATTTAGAGGCAGTAATTTCCACAAACATATATGATTTTTAATTTGACTACTCCTGGAAATTGGCCAAAAACTGAGATATTTAAAGGATGTTGGGCTCACTACTTAACTGGTACTTACAAGGGGACTTCATGGCCATTCTTTGATTATTTGGGAATGATGAAAGGGTCCTGTTAATGGGTGCCCTTAGGGCATTTGTTAGCAGACCATTTAAGAAAGTTTTGATACTACTTTTATGAGAAATATAAAAAGCTGTCAAAAAAATTAGTCGCTTTTTTCTTTTCCATAAAAAGCTACTAAAAATATTTCCTAAACCAATGCCCTTAGGCATGGTTTGTGCTTCGTGGTTTAAATGCAAGGTCAATATATATTATATAATCTGAGGAAGCATCTTTGGTGCCCTACTTATCAAAAAAAAAAAAATCACCATTGGTGTCCCAATGCCGTCTTCCCCAATATGTGCAAATGTCCAATAGAGTAGGATGATAAACCATGAAGGGATAAGAAGAATATGTAGAATTTTGGAACCTAATAGCGGTTTGGGGGCTTTTTTTGTATCCGTGAGGACCATGACAATCTCCAAAAAGAAGTTAGAAATTTTATTGATGCCACAGGAATGTACCCTGTGTTTGCTTCTAATAAGCACCAACAATCATACTGTTGATATCTGGACTTCTCTAATGAAACCCCAACTCCCCTTTTGTCAACTACTTTTTGTGCTTAAAAGGAATGAACCAGGTTCAACTCAGAATCCTGAAAGATACCTTATTATCTGAGTCCAATTTGTTCCATATTGACCCATGACTAATTGACTAATAAGTAATATATCTCTTTCATAAGAAAATCACCGACGACAAAAAGTTAGGATAGTTGTCAAGTCAGAATCAGTAGATTATCTATCTCAATAAGATCATGTCAGACAAAATGTGGAAATTTAGGTGAGTCTGTGTCACTTGTTATGTATTTGAGAGGAAAGAAATTTTGGTGGGGGTCAGATGCTTTCATTCTAACATGTTTTCTTTTATCACCACAAACAAGTGGCATTACAAACTGTGGCTACCAAAAAAATTCATGAGTATGCATATATATTCTGGTAGCATAACAGCACTTACCTCCAGTGCTCATTAATTCTTTGTATACAAACCACCTTGGTCCCTGCTAGCCGGAGGTCATGCTTCCGCAAATATGCTTTGCATTCTTTCAGATTTAAGGAGTCTAAACCACTCCCTTCTGCAGAACACAAGACTGTCAAGACCTCATGATGTCCCACGATTACAACATAATGAGAAACACAAGAGCAGGTTTTCAAAAGCTCCACTTGCAAATGACCCGTCAGAAGAGAAATTCACACTCACTACCATATTGAAAGAACCAATGCCTCAACTCCTAAATCAGAGTTGACAAATTTCAATATTTTGATAGTGAGATGCTACCTCTTTCAATCACGACCAATATACTTGTAACTAAAAATCAACATTTTTTTAACAATACATTTACCACTACTGAAACAATGAAGATCACTTACAGTTACAGACATATAAATCACTTAAAGCATACATTTTTTTTCACTGAAGTCATGAATGTGTTAGCAGCTGTGTTCAATGAGAAAGCCTCAAATACATAAAAGGCAACGATATATATAGCTATTGAAGTCTAACAAAGGCATGTGATTCGTTGAATTGAGCTATTGGAATTCCGGGTTGAAAAACAAAATTGCTATTCGTTTGCTAATTCTCACGTAATTGCAATTCTATGTCTGAAATCAAAGGAATAAATATAAAGAGAGAATCAAACATTCAATACGAAACTAAAATTTCAAATAAAAATTGATCAATTAAGAATGAAGGAACCCTAAAAAACAAACAAACCTTTCAGACGGCGAATGACTTTGTTGCAGAGAGACTCATCGTCATCGTCATCGTCATCGTCACCATCACTGTCATCTTCGTCCTCGTCATCGTCTTCATCATCATCCTCTTCGTCGCTATCAACATCATCATCATCATCTTCTTCTTCATTGTCGCTGTCTTCTACTTCTTCATCTTCTTCTTCTTCCGAAGAAGAAAGCCATATGAGAATGCGTTTACCCTTCCTCTCGGTCATGTCATCACAAGGAAATGTAGAAACAAAAAATCCCAAAAACAGAAACTGAGGCAAAATTTAACTAGCAGCGATCTCTTTATACAATGAAAAGTAAAGTTTCTAGGTCCGGCGAAGAGGGGCAAAAATGGGTAATTACCCATAAAAATAAAACTATTCAGTTAGTTAGCTCGGTTTTGAAAGTAATTGGGAAACTAGCAACTCGAGCCTTAAAGGCTCGATTTTGGGCTCTAAATCGAGTTTTTAAGGCTCGATTTTCATGAGTCGTTCGCATCTGATCTGGCAAATTTTCCAGATGGTGTCTGAATGTAAATCGAGTCTCTGAGACTCGATTTACATATAAAATCAAAACAAAAACCACTGCAACTTGTTCATCAGAGAAGAAAGAAAAAAAAAAAATCCAGAAACAGTCGGCAGGTCGCGGTGCGACCTGGGTCGCGCGGTGCGACCTGGGTCGCGCGCTGCGACCGGGGTCGCGCGCGGCGACCGGGGTCGCGCGCGGCGACCGGGGTCGCGCGCGGCGACCGGGGTCGCGCGCTGCGACCGGGGTCGCGCGCGGCGACCTGGGTCGCGCGCGGCGACCTGGGTCGCGCGGTGCGACCTGGGTCGCGCGGTGCGACCTGGGTCGCTCGGCGACCTGGTCGCGCGCGGCCTGGGCCGGGTCGCCGGCCTGGATCTGTCGCGCGCGGCCTGGATCGGCTTGAGCTGATCTCCATTCCTTCTTCTTCTTCTTCTCTTTCTTTTTTTTTTTTCTTTCTTTCTGCGTTTTTTCCGCTGATTCTGCATTTGGGGTTGCATTTTTGGTTATTAATATTTTATTTTTGGGTTAGAAATCGAGTCTTAGAGACTCGATTTCCATGTAGACGCCACCTGGACAAAGTGCCAGATCAGAGAGAAATAACGTATGAAAATCGAGCTTCAGAGGGTCGATTTAGGAGCTCAAAATCGAGTCTTTGACTCTCGAGTTGCTAAAAAGGCGAAAATGGCCAAATGGCCATCAGATTCTAACTATTTAGTTAATAGACCCATTTTGAAACTATATAGCATATTAGCAATTCGAGTTTGAGAGACTCGATTTTGGAATCCAAAATCGAGTCTCTCAGACTCGATTTACAAACAAATTTTTTTTTTAAAAACTTTGAGCCTCACCTCACCGGATCGGATCAGATCACAGAGGGAGAAAGAGTCAGATCAGATCAGGGAGAGGGAGACTAGATCAGAGAGAGGGAGACCAGATCAGAGGCCGCACGACCTGGGCAGCGCGACGCCGTGGCCAGGCCGTCGCGCGAGCCCCAGGTCTCGTGCGACCTGGCCGCGCGCCCCCTGGCCGCGCGCGAGCCTGGCCGCGCGCGAGCTGGCCGCGCGCGAGCCTGGCCGCGCGAGTCAGGCCGCCAGGCTCGCGCGCGCCTGCCTGGGGCTCGCGCGCGGCCAGGTCGCACGAGACCTGGGGCTCGCGCGACGGCCTGGCCGCGGCATCGCGCTGCCCAGGTCGCGCGACCCAGGTCGTGCGGCCTCTGATCTGGTCTCCCTCTCTCTGATCTAGTCTCCCTCTCCCTGATCTGATCTGACTCTTTCTCCCTCTGTGATCTGATCCGATCCGGTGAGGTGAGGCTCAAAGTTTTTAAAAAAAAAAATTTGTTTGTAAATCGAGTCTGAGAGACTCGATTTTGGATTCCAAAATCGAGACTCTCAAACTCGAATTGCTAATATGCTATATAGTTTCAAAATGGGTCTATTAACTAAATAGTTAGAATCTGATGGCCATTTGGCCATTTTCGCCTGCTAAAAATATATATAGTTTGTAACCGGACCCTATTAACTAATTAGTTTGTTTTCTATGGATATTTACCCATTTTCGCCGGCGAAGAGGCTAGGAACGCCGGTATTCGTATACTACTTAGCCAAGAGGCATTTTGGAAAAATTATATTTTAATTCTTAAAGTTTTGAATATCATTTAAACCTTCAATTTCGATTTTAAAATTTTTTTTAGAGTCATTTTTTTAAAAATAATTATACTTTCAAAATGCTTTATTTAACTTATCAAAACAAAAAAAAAAAAAAAAAAAAAAGCTTTATTTAAATATTAAACCGATTTATACGGTTTTTTATGGAACTATAGCGTGAGCATCCTAAGAGGTAATGTGCAAAACAACAATGCAAAAGAATTGTATATAGTTAGTTAGACAACGTTTGAAACAATAAAGGAAACTAACATCTCGAGTTTTAGAAACTCGAGATCCATATTAGAAAAAACCCCAGATAGATCTCGAGTCTTTAAGACTCGAGTTTTATGCGAAAAAATTACACCTATAGCAGCGTTTTCAAGCCTTTCAGTGACGTTTTAAATCCCTATAGCGGCGTTTTCCTGGAAATTTTTTTTTCTTTAGTACAGATTTATGGAGTCCTATAGTGGTGTTTTTAAGCCCTATAGTGACGTTTTATAGACCTATAGCGGCGTTTTTATTCAATTTATGGAAATCGAGTCTTTAAAACTCGATTTTCAGCTTATTTTTTTTTCCACTTTAAACTGATCCACTTACAAATCGAGACTTAAAAACTCGATTTTTATGTTAGAACTCGAGTTTTAGAAACTCGAGATGCTAGTTTTCAACATTGTTTAGAAACGTGACATTTAACTAAATTTTTTAATATTTATTGTTATTTAGAAAAAAAATTCGCATCCTAAACGGCTAACACCACATTGTGGGCCTTTTCGAATGGCCACTTAGGTCTTGCCATGTGAGTATTTGCAGCCCAATGTGAGCCCATCCTAGGTATGGCCTAAGACTAAAGTGCATCACTAACTTAAGGTTTGAGAGTTGAGACAAATTATAGCTTCACAAAAAAAAAAAAAAAAAAAAAATGACAAAGAATAGGAGTTCGCCACTTGAACTAGGTTCAAAAATTGCTTTTGATCCCTATGCAGAGGTCTAGCATATTATATTATAATTTGGGTGTGGGTTTCAGTTAACTTAACTTATAAAGTTTCTAATGGTTGAAAAAAAGGTTTAGGGTTCAATTTCCGTCTACACAAAAAATTGATTGATGTATTGGTCTAATGATAAAAAGCTATCATTAGGAGCGGACACCATAAGTTAAAACTCTCTAAAAAAAAAAATTATAATTCGGTTATTACATACTAGGGTACGCAATTGGAAAGATGTTAAATACCTAAGTTTGACGGATAATTTGTTCCATACATGAAGTGATGTATCATATCTCTAGGGGTTGGCATAATCACATGTTTCTAACATTCATTGAAATGAAATAATATCCACATATTCATTGAACAAGGAAAAGAGAAAAGAAAATAAGAATTTATAGGGTTTTTAGAAGTTGTTGCGTATGACCAAGGATATGTACATAAGTTAGGTGCTGCATATGTACCCTAAAGGTAGAAACTCTAATGTAAACTACATTCCTATCCTATGCATGATTCTAACTACAAATAATTAAAAGATAGAAACTTAAAAACATAAGAAGAAAAAAAAATAATAAGAAATAAATAAATAAATAAATAAACTTATCTTTAACAAAGACAATAGTCTTGAAGCTTGTTATGATTCAAACAAAGGGAGGAGATAAGCATGCATCAGATAAGGAGTGAGCTAATATGGAGTTGATGGCTATCTAATTGTTATTTCAAGTCGTTGATTAGGATTGTTATTTGTTGATTAGTATGAGTTGTTGGTTAGGATTAGTTCTTAATTTGAATTTACTGCAGAACTATCAAGATGTGATTTGAATTTCCTAATTGAGCACTCTGCTTGAGACTATTTAAGAGCAAAAGCAATTAATAAATAGGCAAGCAAAAGTTTAATCCAAAGTTCTGTTCTCTCACCCCTATTCAGGAGATGACTTATCATTTCATTTCCAGTTCATAGCAAATCTTAACCAATCCCCTTGATCTTTTGGTAGAATAATTCTATCAAAAAAGAGCACAACCACGTAAGAAAACTTTTGAGCTTAAACATCAACAACCACAAATAGGGTTTTTAAGCAAAACAAAACTTAAGAACAAAGACAATTCTTGGAAAGAAGCTCTCTCTCTCTCTCTCTCGCGCGCGCGTGCCATGTGAATGTCTACAACCCAATGTGAGCTCATCCTAGGTATGGCCTAAGACTAGAGTGCATCATCACTAACTTGAGGGTTAAGAGTTGAGACAAAGAATAGCTTCACCAAAAAAAAAAAAAAAGGTAGTTCGCCACTTGGACTAAGTTCAAAAATTGCTTTTGACCCCTATGCAGAGGTCTAGCATATTATATTATAATTCAAGTATTACATATTAGGGTACCTAATTGGGAAAATGTTAAATACCTAAGTTTGACGGATTGAATGGATTGGCTTTCACTCTATACCTCCAAGCCATATTTTAGTAAGAGCACCCTAAGCAGAATCTATCATAAACATGCAAAATAAAGATCCAAACAATATACACAGAAATAATTTGTTCCATACATGAAGTGAGGTGAAAATAGCCAAATACCACATTTTGGCAAAATTTTTGTCGAACTAGCTTTGTTTCAAAAATATGTAGCAATGTACCACTTTTTTGGTACTCAAGTTTCACAAAATCAAGTTCTAAATAGTACTCAAGTTCAATGAACTTGAGTTCCTAGGTGAGTTGCCAACCTGGCACTGCTAACCTGGAAGTTGATCAATTAAAAAAGCAATGTGGTACTCGATATTGTGGAAATCGAGTACTTTTTAAGGTACTCGAGTTTTATAAGCTTGAGTACCTTGTTTTTCTTTTCTTTTCTTTTTTTCTACTTTTTGCTCGGAAATCCCTTTTATCTTGTAGCTTGCTATCACAGTAGATCAGAAACTCAGGCATCTCAGTGGAGATGGGTGTATTTCAAAGGTCCAAATTTCACTATTCAGCTAGTTGAACTTAATGGTTGCCTTCTCATAGTCATATTGGGGATGAAAGTATGCTCAATGTTGTCATGAAAACATGTTTGAGGCTGAGGTCTGCTATCTTCGGTGGGTTTTCATAATCCATCCCACACATTTAGGCTGGCATTGCTAAAGTTGTGGATGTTGTAGATTGAAGCTTTTTAATAGGCTGGTAGAGCATACTTCTCATAATAGAGTTTTTAGGGGCTAGCCAGGAGATTTTTATGCTAGTGGATCTCCTTGAGAGGGGTTGTTGGAAGTCAAGTGTTGATGATTTTGTAACAGTAAGAAAGGAGAAGCTGTCTATGTGCTCATGGACCACAAGATTTTGTTTGGTGGACACAAATCACAAGCAGTTAAAAAAAATAATAAAATAAAAACAAGGTACTCGAGCTTAGAAAACTCGAGTACCACATTGCTCTTTTAATTGATCAAATTCCAGGTCAGTAGTGTCACGCTAGCAACTCTCCTAGGAACTGGAGTTCACTGAACTCGAGTATTATTTAGAACTTGATTTTATGAAACTTGAGTACTAAAAAAGTGGTAGATTGCTACATATTTCCGAAACAGTGCTAGTCTACCACAAATTTTGCCAAAATGTCATATTGGCTATTTTCGCCCATGGAGTGAGGTATCATATCCCTAGGGGTTGGCGTAATCACATGTTTCTAACATTCATTGAAATGAAATAACATCCACATATTCATTGAACAAGGGAAAGAGAAAAAAAAAAGAAGAATTTATAGGGTTTTTGGAAGTTGTTGAGTTTGATGATATGCATGACCAAGGATGTGTAAATAGGTTAGGTGCTGTATATGTACCCTAAAGGCAGAAACTCTAATGAAAACTACATTCCTATCCTATGCATGATTCTAATTACAAATAATTAAAAGATAGAAACTTAAAAACATAAGAAGAAAAAAAATAGTAAGAAATAAAAGAAAACTTATCTTTAACAAAGACAATAGTCTTGAAGCTTGTTATGATTCAAATAAAGGGAGGAGATAAGCATGCATCAGATAAGGAGTGAGCTGATATGGAGTTGATGGTTATCTAATTGTTATTTCAAGTTGTTGATTAGGATGAGTTGTTGATTAGGATTGTTATTTGTTGATTAGGATGAGTTGTTGGTTAGGATTAGTTCACAATTTGAATTTATTGCAGAACTATCAAGATGTAATTTGAATTTCCTAGTTGAGCACTTTGCTTGAGACTATTTAAGAGCAGAATAAATAGGCAAGCAAAAGTTTAATCCAAAATTCTCTTCTCTCACCCCCATTCAGGAGATGATTTATCATTTCATTTCCAGTTCATAGCAAAGCTTAACCAATCCCCTTGATCTTTTGGTAGAATAATTCTATCAAAAAAGAGCACAACCACGTAAGAAAACTTTTGGGCTTAAACATCAACAACCACAAATAGGGTTTTTAAGAAAAACAAAATTTAAGAACAAAGATAATGCTTGGAAAGACTCTCTCTCTCTCTCTCTCTCTCTCTCTCTCTCTCTCTCATATGCTTGATTATTCTCTTTTATAGTGTTTTCGTCAAAGTGATTCTTGATAATTTGTTATAGGCTGAAATGCCCTTTTTATAGTTGAAAATTGGGGTGTAAAACCTAGGTTTTCAAATCATTTCTTTTGAAAAATTCTTCCATAAATGGCTTCTCCAATTGTTGGTTGCATTCAGATGAACCAACTCTACGTATGCATGGTCAAGCACGAGTTAGCGAGAATGAACGCTGCATATGCAAAGGTGGAGTTTTTGAAAATGGTTTTGACATTTTGGTGTTCTTCCTGGCCAAATTTGCCTAATTGTTGTTATTAGAGATTGTGGGCTTAAGTTGTAAGGAATGCAAAATGGGGTGTCTATAGTTGTTTCTCTTTTGAACATGCTTCATGAAACAAGTATAGTCAAAAGCCTAAATAGATTATCCATTTTGTTTTGACTTAAAATTTAGGCTCACCCATGCACGCATTAGTCAAACGATGAATTGATACATAGGGCAAGATGATATGATGAGTTAGATTGCTTACCATGAGGAGGACCAACCTTCTTCTTGGTTTAGATGGAATCATAATATTTGATTATGAGTGCCACGATTTGATTCTTGAGTTGAGGTGAAGGTTCCTTTTCTCGAACTTTGGTTTTGTGGGTTGAATCATGTCTCAAGCCAAGTCAAGGATTCCATGTCTTGAATTTTAGAAATGATCCTCATCTCGAGTGGAGAAGGGGTGTCCTCTTCTCAGACTTGGAAGGTTTCTTGTTTTGAACTTGTGTGATGTCATCATCTCAAACAATGAAGATTACAGGTGTGTTTGGATACCGCTTATTTTACTGGAAATTGAAAACTGAAAACACTATAGCAAAATAATTTTTAAATGTGTGAATAGTACCATGAGACCCATTTGTAATGAAAGTTTTGTTGAAAAAAGAGGTTTATGGATCCTGTGAACAATGCAATGGACCCACTGGAAGTGTATTGGCTTTGTTGAAACACGCTTTAAAGAAAACACAGATGTAGGATAGTGCTTTTCAGCACTATCCAAACGCACAATACATGTCTCAAATCTTTAGGAATGTTCTCATCTTAGACGAAGGTTTTTTCGCATTTCAAACTTGTGAGTTGCTCTTGAATAAAGAAGGTTTTGTGTCTCGAGATTGTGTGATATCCTTATCTTGAATAACAAAGGCATGAAAGTTCAAAATGGAAATTTTATAGAGATGATGTGAGAGTGATACGTATGAATCACAAATTTCCCCTTTAGTAATTTATGAAAAATTTGTAAATTTGTATTTATACCATTACTCTTAAAATAAACTGCTCATATTATTGTATCTATCAAGGGGAATAATGCTGTCAAAAGCTTTCTCGCAAATATTTCGCTTTTAACAATGTTAAGATCGGGAAAAATTCATTAAATGGGCTCAAAACTCAGGCGCTACGATAGAAAATTATGGTAACATCTGATCAGTTATAAATTAGTTCAATGAACTTCCACCTTCAAAAAAATTTGCCAGGTGTCAGAACCTGCATCAAACTGAAGCAGAAAATCAATGCTCCGGAGAGTCCTGTCCAAGCCAAATGCTCACAGAAGCTCTCAACAGAAAAACGAAGGATTCAATTAGGTGACCATATCATATAATACATTATACAAGAGTGCATATCCTCATTTGGGTTTGGAGAGAATGAGTGAAAATGAGCAGTAACTTTTGATTAGAAAGAATGAAACACAGTATGATCTAACACAACTCTGGACTTGTCAGACCAGTCCAATATGTCAGAAGATCAAGTATAATTGTCAAACAAGTAACAAACATTTGAGAAATACTCTCTCACCTGCAACTAAACACACTTAACTACAGCTTTACATAAGAAATACAAAATGCATGTGCTTCATTGCTTTAAGGAGCACAAGGGTCAACTCCAATCCTGAGTGCATGCAATATGCAAGCATGGTCTGTCGAGATAAAAATAGTCCCAAACGCACTGGGCGCTGACCATAATTGCAATGGCAACTATCCCTGAATATTAAAGGTCTGGAGAGTGCCTTAATCATCTGTTACCAGCTCATTTTCTGGTCAAGTCAGTATGCAACAATCAATGCTTCTTGGATATCCAGCTTGGCCTTCAACAATTTTATTGAGATTTTGTAAGTGAGCGGCTAGATACACCATGCAACAATTTAACAAACCCAAGGAAGCTCAGCTTTCCATCAGTATGCCTAATCCAATCGTGAAGAACAGCATGAACAGGGACAGAAGGACCGAGGCCTAGTTCCTGAAAAAGTGTGCATGAAATCCATTGATCAATCTGTATTATGTTTGTTGAGAAATTGAAATCATGCTTTGCTGTTTTTGCAGCCAAGTTCAACAACTAAACGGTAAGAGTGAATATAGAAGAATGGTCTTTTGGATCTTTCAGATTTTTATGAATAAACCAGATGAATATTTATGGGTTTACATATCAACCTAATAGAAAGGGCAGATAGAAAACTGATTGAACCGAATAAGCATAAAATATCTCATTCACATCAAAGCAATCTGAGAAACTCTGTTATCTCAGTCAATCAGATTAATTTAATTTTAAAAAGTTAGTTATCATATTCAAAGATGACTGCTAAAATATTTTGAGGTATTAATCTAAACTTGGTCTCATATATATAATTCATGAACAATTAAATTACAAACCAAAAGAGTTTAGGCAACTTATGCTTTGTAATTCAGCAAATTACTAGGCTACCAAGTTATTTTTCACTTTTAAGCTAGGAATCTAAACAATGTTGCCATTAGTATATTTAGACAGTTAAAATTATACTACAGTTTGAGAGAGAGAAAATGTGGCAAGTGGCTAGCAGGATCAAAATCAGGAGCAA
The DNA here is from genome assembly GCF_001633185.2 of Quercus lobata. Classification (NCBI taxonomy): domain Eukaryota; kingdom Viridiplantae; phylum Streptophyta; class Magnoliopsida; order Fagales; family Fagaceae; genus Quercus; species Quercus lobata. The sequence continues at coordinate 42,382,773 of NC_044909.1, forward strand.
TAAATAATGCCAAAGGCAAGATACAGAGACTAGTTGGGACCAAGCACTCACTGCCACAATCAATGATCATTTGTTGCCTTTAATACACAAATATGCAAAGTTCAGATTCAGTTGCATGCAATCACTCTGACCAACTTTCCAAATTGCAGAATTATTCCCATAATAACCAAAAGAAATTTGATCTATGAAAAAATTGAAAAGTCACTACCTAATTATCTGCTTTCTGCTTATAACAAATGAATATCCAACTAAACCACCTCAAAATGCATTTTTTTTTTTTTTGGTTTGTTGTTGTTGTTGTTGTTGTTGGCGTGTGTGTAATTTATTTGAAATATTAATATAAGTAGATTCAATATGGGCATGCATTTTGTAAAACCAAACCTACCGAAGCCAATTCGTCAATGACAATAGCTCTGTTTCCATCCTTCTCAAAAAGTTCAAAGGCACAACGAGCATGTTGCTCCCACCGATCAAGAGCTTCAAGCTGATGCACACTTAGTGCAGCAGCACAAAACTCCTCAAAGTCCATCCTTCTGTATTGCAATGCATTAAACTGCAACCAAAAAGAGGAAGTGAATTTTTTAAGATGGGGAAAAAACACACCAAATCGATTACAGTTGTCAAGGCACATACTGAAGCAAGAAAATCAGGGATGCGCGAATCCTTCATAGCATCTGTTGCATGTTTCATCAAGGCCTGACAAAAGCATGACAGTTAGAGCATAACTGACATATCAAGTTTAAAAAGAAAAACATATGGAAAGAAACCAACCGCTTTTATATTCTCTAAGCTTATGGTGCCATTCTTGTTTGGTTCCAAAAGTGCAAATTGCTCCTTTAAATAAAATAGCTCATCTACAGTCAACGTTTTGGATAGAGCCTGCCACAACAATGAAAAAAAAAAAGCTGTTGGACACTTGCAAATTTTATTTTCCAAATGCAGATAAATAATATAGCAGACTAGACTTGAATGATTAAGTCATGAACAACTAATGCTACTAGTTGCATGAACTAAATGTCAACAAACAAGGACATAATAGAATTCAAGCAAATATGAAGAGAACTTTCATAATGATTTCAAAAGAAATCTATTACTTCAGACTCACATAGACATTAACAGAGAAAATACAAATAAATTATCTCCATTTACATCAAATACACACCTTTAATGCAGCTTTTCGTAGAAATGATGATCGCATGTAAGTCTTCATGAGTTTAAATATTAGTAAATCCAGAGGCACTTTTACATCATTACAGTTTTTAATCCAAGGATGACCTGCAAGAGAAATGTCTCAGACACACTATAGGAATATACAAGGAAAAACTAAAAATTTTTGACAGTGGATAAGGCACTCACTTAAAGCTTGAGCAGCAGTCATTCTCTTCCGTGGGTCTTTATTCAATAGGCGCTTCACAAAATCTTTAGCTTCAGCAGACAAAGAAGGCCAAGGTGGTTCATCAAAACTTGGATCAGCTTTTAACACAGTCCGAAAGATCCCAGACTCAGTTCTGGCCCAAAATGGACGGCTACCACACAATAGGATATAAGCAATTACGCCTATACTCCAAACGTCTGCCTCTGTACTGTAAGATCTATGTAGAACTTCTGGAGCTACATAGTATGCACTTCCAACTATGTCATTAAGCTTTTGATCTGCAAAGAAATTGAAACATTTGGAACCATTATCCCATTCAAGGAGCTATAACCAACAAATTGTGCAGCTTAGTTGAAAGCAATGAGGACGAACCTGGTTTTACAAAATCTGACAAGCCAAAATCTATGGCCTTCAATTGTGAGTTTTCATCCTTTGACTTAAACAGGAAATTCTGATGAAGCAATTAACTACACTTAGATGAGTGTGAATAAATGAAAGAGAATGCAAACTGCAACAAACACATGCAGTAAGAAAATATAAAACCTTCTTTTACAAACATTGCTGAAAAAGTGATTTAGGGTAAACCTTTTTTACCTCAGGTAAGTGAGTCTTTGCTCACTGAGCTTCCATAATTTTTAAAATTTTTTTTATTGTAAAACAACACAAAGACCCAATGGGCCTTGAACCCATGACCTCATCATCTAGAACATAGAGTGGAACGAGATGCCAGTTGAGCTAGAGCTCATAATTTTTAGGGTCAATTACCATTTTGGTCCTTAATGTTTGCCCAATGTGTCAAAATGGTGCCTACCATTTCTAATGTGTTAGTTTAATCCCTAATCTTTTGGTATTGTGTCAACATAGTCCCTACCGTTAAGTGGTGAATAAAAAATGCAGACGTGGCTAACAATGATAACAAAAAATTATTTTTATGCCACCTGACTGCCACATGGAATGAAGTCAATTAAAATAACAAATTGGGATTGAGATCCCTAACTTTCAAAAAAGAAACTGACACAATAGAAACCTATCATTCACAATTTGGCTCCATGCTCTCAAAGAATCTATGCTCCATGGACTAGATAATTATTGCTAGAGAACAAAATAATTATTAAAAAAAAAATTATAAAGAAAATTACAATAAACCCATGTTGTTGTAAAACCAATACGTAGTGAGTGATTGGTAAAGCATCCAATCCCTCCTACAAGAATTCTAGAAATTTCCAAACATGTTTCAAATCTCCACCTTATTTCTCTCTCTGAAACTCAAAGTGACCCCATAGTGCATTCCTTATACTGGACCTTGATTAAATTTGACACCGTTTAAAGAATCAAGACGAATATGATTAAATCCTCTCAATTTACATACACCAACACCAAGGCCACCATTCACACCAACACCAACACCTCCTCTATTTTCCAATGCCCTTTAATGTACACCACGTCGTTGCCACCTCAGTACCCCACTCTCTACATGGCCTCACTCTTCCCTCTGTTGTCTACGCCGCTGTTGCTACTCCCTCCCTCAGTACCACTAGGTCCCATCTACATGGGTTTTGGTTAATTGGTTTAGTTTTAGTTTTCCTGTTCTCAAAGCGTTTGTTTGGATACCGCTTATTTTGCTAAAAACTGAAAACACTGTAACAAAATAATTTTTAAATGTGTGAATAGTAATGTGGGACCCAGTTTTAAAGTTTTTTTTTTTTTTTTTGAATAAAGTACTTGCAGGTCCTATGAACAGTGCATGAAACTCACTGGAAAAGCATAATCCCATATTTGAAAATGTGAAACGCTCTTCTAAAAAAAAAAGAAAAAAAGAAAAAGAAAAAAAACGTGAAACGCAGATGCAAGTGCTTTTCAGCACTATCCAAACAGATACTAAGTCTGATTTTTTTTTTTTTTAATATTTTTAATTCAGGCCATGTGGCAGTCCATGTTGAAGCCTAGGTGGCATAAAAATAATTTTATTATTATCACCGTTAGCCACATCACCATTTTCCATCCACCACTTAATGGTAGGGACTATTTTTGACACAATACCGAAAGATTAGGGGCTAAAGCAATATATGTGAAACATTAGAGACCATATTGACACATAGGGAACACATTAGACACCAAAATGATAACTAACCCAAATTTATACAATTTGAAAATGATGTTTCAACGAAAGATGGACATGGGATATAGACATAAGGATTTACAAGGAAACACTTGCATGAAAGCAGTCATCCCTATCTAAAAGATATATCATGGTAAATCGCACAGATGACATATAAAAAGGTGTTTCAAATTTCTTAACATAATTCAAGTTCTATTCTATTTAATAGAATACTGACACACAATTGATGGGAAAAGATGTACATCTGGTGCAGTCTTGAAAATAAGACAAATCATGTAAAAGTCTTCCTAAAGGGGTGGGACAAAAAACATAGTTGTTAAGTAGAGAGACCCAACCAGATGCTCGATTCTATGCTATATTGGTTCAAACAGACAGCTTGGTCCATTTGTGATGCTTGTCGAAATTTTTTAGAAGGTTTAGTACGAAGGACATTCCAATTACTAGGTGCACTACAGCAGAAATCAATCTAATTCCATAAAGGTTATGAAATTTTGAGAATATACTCTACCTCAGGTTTAAGGTCACGGTGTACCACACCCTGGAGATGGCAAAATGCAACAACATTTAATATCTGTATCATGACAACCTTAGCATCATCTTCCGTGTACTTCCCACCCCTGAAGAAGAGAAAGATCATATATGTACAAGCTATGAGTTACTGATCAATTTTCTCTTTAACAAATTTCATATATATATATATATATATATATCCTTCTTTGCCCATCAACTTTAATAGGCTCAAAGAGTACCGCATTGGATCTTGCAATTTAAAAAAGAAATACCTTGATAGTATTCTATCTAAGAGCTCCCCTCCTTCGCATAACCTGCAAGACGCAGGACAATTTACCAGTGCTCGTTAAATTAAAATTCCATACAAGAAAATAATGATGAGTACTCTTGCTAATAACCGGTCCCCAACAAAGAGAAAAAAGATATTTCCAAGTAGTTATAAAAATATTAACAGAAGTATCTAATTCAAAGCAAAGGTTGCAGTCAGAGCTTACTCCATTACTATATACACGTTATCATGGTCTTCATATGCATCATAGAACTGTATTAGATTGTTATGCCCGTTCAATGCTCTCAACATTTTAACCTCCCTTCTCACGTCCTCAATGGCAATGGCAGTGGTCATCTAACAACAACAGTAAAATAACAATAAGCAAAAAAGACAGTAGCAAAATCCAAAAGACGGCACCTCAGGGTGTTACACCCTAAGATAAAACCTGCTCCATTTTCACATAGATAGAAATAGCAAGATTTAATGTAATAGAACTATAAAAGTAATGCTGGAACAATTAACAACACGCAACAAATTCGTCAAAACAATAAAATAAAAGAAGATGCATCACTGACTAAAAGCTGGTTTAACACTAAGTGTTAAAAACAAAAACTAAGTTTAAAAACAAAAGAGTAGAACAAATGATAACTTGTCTTATATAGCATTATGATGACAGACACCACGCAATGTTTATCTCCAACATTGAAAAGCTGTACTAGTGAAACCTTGTAGCATAAGTTATTAACTTTTCACATCTATTTCCATAACATTCGACGGGGCTCCATAAACTAATTCCACAAGGCTTTTATTCATGCCATTCTCACAATACAGGTAAATTTTTTTCGAATATCTCAAAAATTTCTTGATATTTACACAAGTTAAAGAAACAGGAGATTCTTCCAGAATTTACCACCTATTTGTACATATAAAGAACTTCTAACTTAAAACCAGTCCGTCATATAATTAACTTCCTTAAAACCAAACATTAGTCTTAGACCAATAAAAAATAAATAAATCAATTGTAAGAGTAAACCCTTTTCAAATTTATTCCTTCCAAAGCCTAATACTTGGTAGCCAATCCAAACAATTTGGTAACCATCTAATCTAATCTCAAATCATTGTAGGACCACCAGCAAAAGTTAGTTTTATTTAAAGAAAATGTCAACTCCAATCATATTACAGTCCACTTTCAGGGATCAAAGACCTCTACATCTACATATTTGTCCAAGAGACATACAAGTCATCGACGACCGAGACCTTTCTTCTAGTAAACCAAACCGATCCTTATATCACGGCGAATATAAAATGAATTACAATTTTACAACTCAATAATCATAATTACACTAATGATGATGATAATAATCTGCCTATAGATCCAATTTCCACAAGTGTCAAAAGCCACTAAAATTCACTAATATTCATTCAAAGTGTAACAAAGCACATTATGGAAATTGAACTATTAAAGCACAATTAGGCAAGAAATTGAAGGAAGAACCTTGGCTTTGGGAATGACTTTTACGGCGACCTGTTGGCCTTTGAGCTCGCCTTTCTTGAACTTAGCAGAACAAGTGTACCCAAAATGCCCCCGGCCGACCTCATCTCCGAGCTCGTACTTGTTCCCGAAGTGCTTGGAGAACCCGAAGCTCTTGTCGAGCCCGGACACGCGCTCCGACTCGCTCCCTTCCGGTATCGAGGCCTCGTTTGGCTTCACCGAGCCTTGCCGCCTCGCCAGCAAAGATCGTATGTGCTTCGCCGGAGAAGGCGGAGGAAACGGTCTCCTGAAGAACCGATTCGGCGTCGACTTCGTGCTCGGAGATCTCGCCGGAGATTTCTTCGAGAACAGGGAATGCGCTGGACTCGGACTGTAGAACGGGAACAACGGAGATTTCTTGCCGTTCTGCGCTTCGCTAGCGTTTCGGTTATGGTCGCCATTGTCGGAGCTCGGAATCTGCGGCGGTCGTTTGGTTTCCGCGACAGAGTTATCCTTATCCGGAATAGAATTACCATTAGCGAGCTGAAGATCACGTCGTGGAGATGACAAACCAGGATTTGTAGAGGGCTTGGAGCTACAGAGACCCATCTCTCTCTGATAACACAACCTTCACCAAACAGAGAACTCAAAACATTTCAATTTCTAGTGGTGAAGTGGTAATTCCCGTGCTCCTAGTTATAATTAGATAAACCCTGATTTGAAAATTGAAATTCGCTTTTTGAGTGGAAGAATTTAAATAAAAAAATGAGTGCTTGTGTTATAAGAAACAAAGACTACAGTTTTGGAGTGGTGGTGGTGGAAGACAAAAAGAGAGGGATCCATATGAGAGAAAGGGATAAAAAGGAAAACGACGATTATTAGTATTATTTATTCCATAAGTATAATATTAATTAAATAATTAAATGTTTTAATTAGTGGAATAGTGATTGACAATGATGATTAATGAGACTGTGATACACATGCATTGATAGTAGTTAAATTTGTTAGGTGTTAATGGATGGAGCTAGGCGTACAAGGTACTCGGTGGTTGTGTTGGGGGGACTAGGTGAAATGTACGTACGTACCAGTGGTCCAGAATTATTATGGGTATGGTATAAAGCTGAAGCAAGTCCACGTGGCGTGCATTGGAGTTGGTTTGTGTGCTGTGTGTGTTAACCGAATGAATTAATAGTGTTATTAGGTGTGGCTTTGTGTGTTCGGTTCCTTATTTTTAGGTGAAAGAATGAAACAGAGACGAAGCTTCCTTTGCCTTTTGTTAAAAAAAATTGTGATGTGCACGACATTTTCATGATAAATAATTAAGTAATAAGTTATTACGAGTTGTTATTAATGGATAAGAGAGGAATTTAAGCAATGTCGGTATGCTCTCAAATTAGAGTTGGTAACAACATACTGCCTAAAATATATTGCAAAAGTGTTACCAAAATATTGCTAACGTAGGATTTCTTTTCCTTTTGGGGCGCAATGGACGTTTACATTTCGTTAACTTTGTCTGGGCAAGAGAGAGAAAGGTGCTAGCAACGCGTCTCCGATTCTTCAAATTTCAAACTAAACGCCGTTTATTCTGGCTGGCTTGCTTCCTGAACAAGCTATCTTGGCAGAGTCCCAGTCGCAGCTTCCTCATATAGGTCTTCTAAAAAGTTTAAGAAAATGAAAATACATAAAATAATATAAACTCAGGTGATCATGGAGTTAATCTTAAATTATAATATTTTAAGTGGGAGAAATACAAATAAAGTAGAAACGGTTGGTCAATTTTGTTCTGTGATATTCGGTTGTTATCTAGTCAATTTCTTTTTGTGTATTTTTCACATGTTTGTAATTCGTTTAACTATATATTAAGTGGGAGAAATACAAATAAAGTAGAAACGGTTGGTCATTTTTGTTCTGTGATATTCGGTTGTTATCTAGTCAATTTCTTTTTGTGTATTTTTCACATGGTTGTAATTCATTTAACTATATACGACTATCTTTAAGACCTTCTCCCCTCTTCCCGTGTGTATGTTAAAAATATTTAGTATTCTCAACAAAATTATATACGACTATTTTTTAGCCACTTTTGGTGAAAGTCTCAAAGGCACCTTAAGAGTATTCGCATTAATTCTTGCAAAATTTTTTGTTTATTTTAGTAGAAGAATTTATTTTTTCTATTTTACATACTCACTTTTCGGAACATCTTACATTAGATTATCTATTTTTATCTATTTTTCTTAATTTTTTTTAATTATTTCTCTTTCTTAACACAAAACAACCACCTTTCACTTTCTTCTTTCATGCTCGAGATATGTAAAGAAAAAAAAATAAACAACTAAATGCAAAATGAATAGCATCAGTGTAAATTTACACAAGTACTATAACAAACTTGTAAATTTACACAATTATATATAGACTGGTGTGTGTTATATTTAGGCAAAACTAGGTAAATTCTACACATTTTTCTATTATACACGGACTAGTGTGAATGCTCTAATAATGTCTCGGTTTAGTTGGAGGACTTATGCCTTAAGTTGATATAATCTTTTGAATTACCTTAATGAAAATGTTTGACTCTAAACATATTTGGAGTCTTGGTTCCAATTACTAATAGAAAGATGATATATGTTCCGTCATCAAGAGCATTGCACATGACTCATGACTTGGCTAGTTAGGACTTATCTTCTAAAACCACTATAGTTAGAGGACACCCCTCTCATTTTTAGAGGAACTTTTCAAGACGTCAAAACTCTAAAGAAATTTTTCCTTAAGAACACCCGAAGAACATTCAACGAAATTCATTTGAATGTTCTATTGGAATCAAGTTCAAAAGCCTCCATAAACTTCAAAAAGTCTAAATCATTGAAGTTCAACGGATCAAGCCTCTAAAGCCCCAAAAAATTTCAACCCAAAATCCTTCAAATTCAAAGAATCTTCGAAGAACTTGAATCCAGAGATTTCGTTGTGACAACCATTCAATCCATCTTTCAACCAAAGTGAAGAAGATTTCGTGTTCCAGTCAAGATTACAAAGAAGATAAAATCAGAGAATCACCATTTTGTAAAAGGGTCAAAAACAGAGAATTGTATTCATTATTTGATGAATCAAAAATTATATTTGTAAAGCACTTTCGATTGTTTGATTTTCAAACTTGAGAAATTTTGTGTTTACAGTCATATTTCTATTGGTGGTTAAAGCCCAATGTTTTAAACATGTTTGGAGTCAAACTTTGTCAATTTTTATTATAGAATATATACTAGCAATTACAACTTATCAGTTCACTAGGTAAAAGAAAGCTTACGAAAATTTTTAGGTAAACAATTGTATTGTTATTTGTTATATTATTCATATTTCCTTCTCTTATTTTATTTATATCTTTGATTTTAATACCTTTTTAAAATTATTTACATTGCTGAGCTCAAAACAAAGATGGTTCGTAGAGTAGCTCATGAACTTGGGGCCAAATACCATTGCAAGGTGTGGCTTGATGGTAGAATCATAGGAATTCTCATATTGCTTCACTTGATGAATAGTTCGAATGATAAATTTATCAAGACTCTAGTGGTATATGTGATATTATCTATTTTTGTCACGTAATATGAGGTTGATGAATCTACATCAGAAACCCCATTTTTTCATTCAGGAAAAAAAAAAAAAAATCGTTAAGCAAAAAAGAAAATAATAAAAACCTTGGGTGCAAATGTGCAATTATTGATTTGAAGGGAGGGTCCAAAATTTTTGTATCACTCTTAAGGAGGGTAACCTTTTTTTTTTTTTTTTTGATCACAGTGATGTACATTGCTTCTAGCCATCATATTAGTATCTTAATTCTTAACTCAATCACTTAAGATCCAAGTAAACATTTGTGTTTTGTGATTCTTATACAGTTCTTCTTTATTTTCATTCTGAAGCGATCTCACTATTAAAAGGGAATCAAATCCCAACGATTCTTGGACCTTGGTACAGCTAATGCGAGAAGGAAAAATAAAATAAAATTGAATCACCATCCTAGTGTCCTACACCTCACCTCAGCTACAAGTCTATGCATGCATAGGTGGTCCTTCAACTTGAATGTGCTTCATGATATATTTATATTTATATCATCTTAATATTTAGAAATAATAAGGATGGTATGTGGAATAATATACCACCAAAATGTAAACATGCAACGAGATCGATGACTTGACAATTTAATTAGAACCCATCTTCAATTTTGTTTCAAATATTATGAAAGAGAAACGTTACCTGTATTCTTATTTCTTAGTCAGTACGATATCATTGAGCCATAGATTTGAATCATTGCAATCCACCAATGACCAGCAAAAATTAAAATAAACATAGGTCAGTGTTCAACGTACAATTCGGCCGGACGGTAAAGATATAAAAGTTAAAAAAAAAAAAGTCAAACAACATATACATCACATTTTTAATTTAACATGTTAATAATATATGTATTCACGAAAGATATAGGAGTATTATTTTATTAGCTGACTGATAATTAAAATTTCTTTAATGAAAATTATAAGTTTAAAAAACATTTAAAAGCATTGTAGCAAACAAGCCAATTTGAACCGGCCGGCTATTAAAAGTACATTGATTGTTTATTTAATTATATTTTAGATATAAGCCTTGTAAGTTATAAGTTTAAGTTTAGTTCATCTTTTTATTGAATAGGTTCAAACTTATTCATAAACTACTTGAGTTATTAATTATATTAGATAGAATGATTTTTGTTTATTAATTAAACTATAGAAATTACATCTACTAATCTTGTACTGTTAATAATATATATAATTTGACTATTTATGTTCTTAATAAATTTTAAATAAATAATTTGAAATCCTATGGACTTATTTATAAATTTATATATTAGGTCATGTTAATGAGTGTCTTTAGAACAATTGTTAACACTATGAAAGTTTTAATACAAATTTCATTGGAAATATAAAAAAAAGTCAAAAAAATTAATTGATTTATCATTTTCCCATAAAATATTTATAAAAATAGTTTTTAAACTAATTAATGTTCTTAGTGCATCCGTTAATATTTTCCTTATATGTAATTTAAGAGGAAATTGCACTTTACCACCTTAAACTATACCCCTATTTACACTTTGCACCCTAAACTTTCCGAATGAACGTTTTACACCTTAAACTATGATCTTTATTACACTTTGCACTCCTACATCAAGTTTACCATTAACTTGGATGGAAAAATATGACACCATGTAAAAAGTTCTATTTTTTGTCCATCTTCTCAATTCTTAAAAAAAAAAAAAAACTACACTTTACCATCCTAAACTGTACCCCTTATTACACTTTGCATCATAAATTTTAAATTTCCATTCAAATTAATAGAAAACTTAACGTTGGAATGCAAATGGTAGCATGGGTCATAATTTAGGGTGCAAAATGTGCATTCGAAAAGTTTAAGGTACAAAATATAATATGAGGTATAGTTTAGGGTGGTAAAGTGTAATTTTTCCATATTTAATCTCAAATCTATATAAGTATATTTTTATATACATATGTACATATATGTATACTAAATCAAACCTCTCTTCTTCTTTTTTTCTTTTTATCTTTTTTGATAATCACTTAAATCAAACTCATACTCATGAGATTGTTCACTAGTACATATCACATTTGAACTCGTTCAAAACTAAAATTTAAGTTTGACCTTTGTTTGTTTGCTAAATAAACAAATTTGAAAAGTATTTTTGGAGACTAGTCCAAGGGTTATCCATAAACAGTTTGGTTTATTTGCCTTACATGTAAGTGGCCACTTATATGGAGAAATTTTTTTTTCCTCCCTTTTGCTTACAACAAGTTGGGGAGGATAATTTGAATGGAAGATTTTTTTCATGGAGAAGATTAAATGGTATCATTAAATTACAAAACCCTTTTAACTTAGTAGAAATAGAATTTATGGACACAATCTATAAATTGGAATGAAGTATTTGTAAAGTATACAAACATAAAAGAAAGAAAGAAATAAGAAGCAAGAAATCCATGTGATATGTGACCTTTCTAACTTTCTTGATTTCTTCTTGACCGCTATCGGATTAGACCTAGTAAACTGGCAAAGGCTAAACAGTGCTAGGATTTTGGTTCACAAACCCTTATAGATTCCATTAGCTGTTATTTTTTCGATGAAAAAGGAAAATTTATTTAACTAGCTCGAATTAGAAAGCATATATGATATAACAGCAATTAAAAACATTAAGCAAACACCGATCTCCAGCTTTCAAACTCAAGCCATATATAGGCTGTGTTAATGGTTATGGGAAGTACTATAGATATTCATCCCCAGATCATCAGGCTACAGCAAGTTATGTTTTCAACCATTAGGGGTTTGTGCATGTTAATAGTGCAAGTTTTATTTCCAACCATTAGCTATAGCCTATAGGTGTTTGTGCATGGTTCAAATTTGTTTTCACAATCTTTCTAGAATAGTTTTTGTCTGTTTGTGATGCTCTTGCTTCACTTGCAACAGTGTTGAGGTTTCGTTTACTTTTACTTTTTCTTTTGAAAGGCTAGGCCAAAGTTCTAGAACAATATGAACTCATTCATGACGCACAATGAACTATATCAAATGGAATGTTTCAAGCTGATTTGCATCATGCATGTCGCCTCATGTAGTTTTTTATTGTCAGCAGAAATTAAATAAGCTGTACAAAGTGGCAAACACATTTATTCCTAGCTCTTTCATTACCATGCATATATTGTGCCACTTCAAGATCAAATAAAAGAAAGCAAAAAAGCCTGTGGGAAACATCTTGCTGATTTGGTCCTCCCACTGAGCCCAGGACGACTATCCTTCAAAAAAATAATATATTAGTTCAAAAGTTTCGCATCAAAGTGTTTGTAACATTCATTGCATATCTTGTTGCCCACTCAACAATTTTGTCCTTTACCAATTCTTCCATTGCTAGCTACTAACTATTTACTAATGATATTAAAAAAAAAAAAAAAAAGCTTGCAACAAATGGATACTTTAAACATTGTTTCACATATAGTTTGGGACAGGAGTGATTACTTTATGTGTTTAAAGTCAAACTACCTTGAAGATAACAAAATACTTCACATAGATCGTTGTTTCACATGTGTAGGGTGCTCATGTCATTAAGATTCTAATCCATTCACAAGCAACACATGCATGGTTCATGCATGTTATCTACTCTGCTAGGCCAAACCATTCAAGGCCAAACCTAACTCGGGCTCACTCAGAATAAGTTAGCTAGTAAGACTTCTTATAAATATATATATAAACTTAACCAGCACCATACCATATCTTTCAGACTTCTTCTTTATATGTGTATCCGAGTATATATTATTCACATCAGTCATACAATCGAACTAATTCATCACTATTAATTTACTAATAAAAATTATCCTATCATCCTTAAAAATTATTGCTAAACTCCTCTAAAATTTGTTATTGCTTTAGAGTCTGTTTATATATATTATGCTTAATTATTGTCTCTATATATGTTTGGACTTTGGACTTTGGAATTCAAAACCCCGCGTGGTGCTTGATACACAAGAAAAGCATAGGCCTTTTTTTTTTTTTTTTTTTTTTTGCGCCCTTACATATTTTTATCCACTTTGAACGGTTGATTTGGACATTCATGACTTCTCAAAAAAAGGAAAAAGAAAAAAGAAAAGCTTTGGATATTCATGCAATGCCGTCCTTTTTTATTTTAATATTAGATGCTGGCATTTTATCTTTGCCACACTTGAGCTATGGTTTTGACTTATGTATTATAATGATGACAATAATGATGCACTGATGTGCTAGCTGCTTGTTAGTTTGTCATGCCCAAATCAAGGGAAGGGTTCGGTCTTGAGTAAGCCCTTGAAAAAGTTTTTCCACATTCTCTGCATCTCTCACTCCTTTCTAAAAGGTGGAGAATAAATATTCTTTTGAAATGGGCTTAAGATATATTTAATTTAATGTGAGTCCCATTCATTCATTTCTTTCTTAAATTAAATAAAATTACTTAATAAAACATAAGGAAGAAAAAGGAAAAATCTCTCTTTCTCTCCCTTTTTCATTTAGACAAAAATATAAATTACACCCAATTTGGTTAATCATCATTTTTTGTCTTTTAAATTTCATCTTTGTTAGTTTCCCCTATACAGTTTTAGTTTTTTTTTCCCTATCCAAAAAATTTTACTTTCATTTTTAATGATAAAAAAATCTATTTAAAAAAGGAAATTTCTTATTTCTTCTCAGAGAGAGAGAGAGAGAGAGAGAGAGAGAGAGAGAGAGAGAGAGAGAGAGAGAGAGAGAGAGAGAGAGAGAGAGAGAGAGAGAGAGAGAGAGAGAGTTTGTGATTGGGTGGTAATTTTTTGAAGTTGGGGCAACGAATGGAGGTTTAGATGCAGGGATGAAACCAGGATTCAAACTTGGAGGGAGCCAAAGTTCTTTATTCAAGAATTTTAGAAAGTTTGAATATTAATACTAGAGGTTGACAATGATACATTATTAGCATTAATTTTTTAATTTTTTCTTTTCTTAAATCAATAATAGATATTTATAATTTTTTTTAAAAAAAAATATATTTATTCTTTTCACATAATTCTATTACTAATAAATTCATAATGCTATATATAAAAGATTCTAAAAAAAAAATGCAAAAACTATAGTTAAAAGTTCAAATCCATGTCTAGTATTACATTAATAAAACAACTAAAATAATGGTTAATCAACAACATGCACTAATATTTAGCGAAAAAAAGGTTGAAACAATTATTGGTGTCTTGGTTAAGGAATTTTTTTATTTATAATTACTTGGTTAAGGTTGCAGTAGCATAAATATGTGAGATCTTTTCCTTTAAAAAATTTCCATTTTGAAAAAGTAGTAAAAAAGGAAAAGAAAAAGAAATCTGTTAAATAATCACATGATAATGAACAGTAACTTTGAGTCTTCAACTATGTAAATAATAAAGTTTTTCCCATCACTACATTAATTTAGCTAAGGCAGAAAGTTTATTACCAATAGACTAATCAGACACATGCTGGTGGCAGTTTAGGTAAGGCACAAAATAGTATATTTTTGTTTCACACGTATATTACATTTATGCATGCATGTCAAGTGTGTCCCAAAATTAATAAAACATTAAAAATTAATAAAATTCTATCATTCAAAAAAAAAAAAAAATTATCCACCGTTTGTGATAAAGAGCAGCAGCTCTTTAAAAAAAATAAAATTTTTTCATGGGTTGAGTTAAAGGCACTAGCTAATCCAAGTTGCCAGTGACACTAATTGGTGTATGGATGGAGTGATTAGCAACATAGGAGTTGTCTATTTGACTATGGGGTAGAGTTATTTGAGAGGGACAAAGAGCTCTCAAATTAGAGGTAAAAATTGGGTAAAGATTATTGAGTTTTTGTGATTTGTTTTGCTAGGATTTATAATTGATTTGTTATTATTATTATTATTTTTTACTTAGGGTGTGTTTGGATAGAACTTATTTTGCTGAAACTGAAAATTGAAAACTGAAAACACTGTAGCAAAATAATTTTTAAATGTGTGAATAGTGCTGTGGGACTCATTTTTAATGAAAAAATTGATAAAAAATGAAATTTGTGGGTTCGTGAACAGTGCATATATGCACTGTTCACTGCAGAAAGTCAACATTTGCGGTTACTGTTCAACCCCAAAACGCGTGAAAAAAAAAAAAGAAAAAAAAAAGAAAAAAAAGAAAAAAAAAAGAGGAACAAAACGCAGCAAAGAAACGCAGAAGCTGAATACAAACACACACTTAGATTGTGTCCAAAGTTTTTTATTTTTATTTTTATTTTTTATTATCTGAATATGTGAATTGTTTTGTAGATTTTCCTTGTAGTCCAAATTTGTAAATTGTCCAAATGTTTAGCTAAATGTTTTCCTTGATATTTTTGGGACAACCAAACAAGGGATGATTTGATAATTTTTTTCATTTTTGGTTTCATGAGTCAGCTTGTAAATTGTTTGGGAGAGGGGGCCAAGTATATTAATTTTAGAGTCAAAAGTAAATTTTTTATGCTCATATATATATTAGAGAATTTTTTTTCAAAGACTAGGGGGGTGGGGGGGCATGGCCCCCCTCAACCCCTAGGTAGTTCCGTCCTTGTTTAGATGGAGGTTGTGGGGGTACAAGGTGGCAAAATTGTCTTGGTTTTGGGAGTTTGATGGTAGAGTGGTGGGGGTATGGCCCACATTGCTTTGGAGGAAGAGATTTGTTGGTGTTTTCAGGTTGATGAGGGTTTTAGGTATTGGATTTGGTTGTTAGGTGACCTTTTGAATCATAGATTTATCATTTAAGAGGGTTTCAAATGGGTCTTTGTTTAGATTTTGAATGGTGGGGGGTTGTGTCGATGCTGTGTTGGGTTTGATTTTACATGTGCAGTGAGTATATTTATTTGATTTTATTTGGTGGAGTTTGATTTTGTCAAATATTACGCGGGTTTGATTCTAAGCTTCGGTCATGGATATGGAATTTTATATTTTATTTATTTTTGGCTTGAAAAGATTACTGTATCCATCCCAAAGAAGAAGTCAATCTTGTTAGTATTGCCAATGAATATTTCATTGTGCATCACTCAATCCACCAAATGTACCATCTTTAAAGCCTGACGAATAACATCCATTTGACCAAAGAAACGATGGATCCATTGAACAAAAACAATTAAGGAGTGCAAACTAATTCTCAAATAAAAGTAATGTGTTAGATTATGGGCACAATATTATAAAAGAGCCATTGTGAAATCGATTTTTTCAGTTCAACTTCTCTGGGCGACTGAACATGACTAATGAAGTGCAAATCATCAGTCTTCGTAGGTGCGTCTAGATGGAGCTGAGTCCTTGTACGTGTCTCTGCAAATATAGTGAGATGGTTCCCTCAGGTTGGTCACTGATGTGGTGCTTGCCATAACGTCTTTGATGCCAAAGTCAGTATAAGGAAGCCTTTAGAGAATGAGATAAAATATCAGAGTAACTATGAGTGCTTTTAGGTGTTTCTATGTACCTGGTTTGTCTCTGACCAAAGTGTATATATACAATTTCATGATTCCTAGCTGTTGGAGCCTTAACTGTGGCTTTAGTACCTTTTTTGTATTGCCTCAAGG
The DNA here is from genome assembly GCF_001633185.2 of Quercus lobata. NCBI lineage: Eukaryota > Viridiplantae > Streptophyta > Magnoliopsida > Fagales > Fagaceae > Quercus > Quercus lobata. Next base: position 42,399,628 of record NC_044909.1, read on the forward strand.
CTCATGAATATGGGTTTTGATGAGACTCCAATGCTTTGCCAACTGTTTCGTAACTGTTCAAGGTATTGAATGCTCCCTTTAATGACTCTCCTCCGTTCGTCTGTGTCATGCCTAGGTGGACGAGCATATTTAGTGAGATCGTCTAGGGAAGTTTAGCTCGTCAGTCCCATCAATGACCAAGTTCTATATTGCTTAATTTGTTTGTTTATGGCCAAAATGGGCTTTTATCCATTTTTCACAAACTTTCTAGCAAAATGCCCCATGTCTAAAACTAATTAAGAAAATGCCCGTGTTTTGAAACTCAATTTTCTAAAAATTGAGTTTTAAATGTAAAACTCGATTTTTGGAACATCAAGTTATAACGAACATGGACTTAGAAATTTTTTTTGTTTTGGAGCTTGAGTTCCATGAACTCGAGTACTTCACATGGAACTCGAGTTCCAGAATTTTTATTTATTTATTTATTTTCAATTCCCTATAACTTGATTGTCCAAAAATCGAATTTTAATTGAGACTCGATTTTTAGAAAATCGAGTTTCAAAACAGAGTCATTTCTCTAAATAGTTTTAAATATGGAACATTTTGCTAAAATTTTTTGGTAAAATAGGCAAATGTCCCTTTTCTCCGTTTGTTTACTATTCTTTTGGATTACCAATTCATCATGGAACATCAAGTTTGACCACCTAAAATGATCATCAAAGACATAATCAAAGACATAATCAAAATGTCTGTGTAATTATATCTTCTCCAAGTCAAAAGGGGCCCTTGAGCTAAAGTCAAAAAGGTCTCTCTCCGAGAAAAGTTAGAAGAAAAAGTGGCGCGGCTTCAACATCAACAGCACCAACTAGATGAAAAGTTGTCCACATCTCGATAATTGCCTCTGCACCATAGAAAAAAAATAATCAGACCCACACATGACGCGCGTGCTTACCTTAAATTGAGAATAAATTTGAGTGCGCCTATAGCAGCATAGCAAGTAGCAACACGGTCCCTTGCCAATAATGAACATAGTTATGAAGAACATTTTTCATTTTTTATTTTTATGATTTAATAATTGGGGGAGAAGGAGATTTGCATCTAGGGGTCCATTTGGTTGGAGGTGGAATAGGGAGGATAGAAAGTGTGTGTTTGTATGAGCGTTTGAAAAATTGTGTTTAAAATGAGCGTTTGTAAAAAAAATTATGAGGAATTATGGTAAAATAGAATTTTGAGTTTTAAGAAACGGTTTTTTAAATTCCTAAAACACCTAACCAAATGGATCCAGAAAGAAAGGAGAGAAAGCTAAATATGAGTATGTTTGTTTGGATGGAAAGAGAGATGGGGTGAAAATGGTGGGGCCCAGTAGTTTTCTCTTTGGGCCCACCAAAATTCAATCCCTCGAAAATGGAGAGAAAATTGGGGAGGGGGGTGGGGGAGGTCGGCTGATGAAATTACCCAAAAGTAGAATGTGCTAATTAAATTATAAGACTCTTGATAAAAAACTTACATTTTTATAGCTTAACGAAAATGAAAAATTCTTTTTAGTGTGAACCCACCATTACATTTTTACCACTCACAACTTGTCATGTGGGCGAGTTGTGGTACAAATTATGTTATTTTATGTGACACTAGCATTACTCTCTCTCTCTCTCTCTCACACACACACACACACACACACACACACACATATATATCACACATACCTTATTTCTTCGTTTCTATTTTTTCTAAAGTGTTTTAGGACTTTTTTAGCTCTTGGTTTGGCTAATCTTTGGGTGGATCAAGTAGGGATCACAACTTGTTAAGATGACAAATCGTGATTTATGCAATATTAATTTCACATGGACTTGCCACTAGCACTCTTTTTATGGTGCATCAATCACAACATATCATTTTAGCAAGTCTTTGAAGATTTGTTTCTCGGGAGTACCAAAGCGAGCATGACATCATTATGAACATAAAAAAGGTTGCAAAAGAGTTGTGTCGCTAGATTTATTAAAAATGCATAGAATAAAAGGAGCTAATTGAATTATAAGATTTTTGACGAAAAACTTACATTTTTATAGCGAAAATGAAAAATTCTTTTTTGCGTGGACCCGTCATTACACTTTTACCATTCACAACTCACTATATAAGCGAGTTGTGTTAAAGTTGTGCCATTTTATATGACACTAGCAATACTCATATATATATATATATATATTTTGCACTACCTATTCATCATAGAACATAAAATTTGATCACCTAAAATGATCCTCGACGACATAACTAAAATGTTTGCATAATTATATCTTCCCTATAGTTTTATTTATTTATTTTTAAATTGCATATTTCAATTCTACTAGTGGAAAGTGATTCTAAGCAACACTGGAAATTGGCCAAACAGTTTGAAGAAAGAAAAAATGAAAAAGAAAAGGAATTTGCAAGCTTGGTAAGGGGAAATTTGTTTTCGCAATTGTGATTATGACTGTTTGGGTAAAGCTCCACTGTCCACTCTACTCTTTATTTGGTAAATCCCGAAAATGGTGAACAATACGAGGCTCCATAGTGTGTTGTGAAACTGATCCAAATAATTGTTGAATGCGATACAAGGCCCTTACATCTGCAGTGTAGAGGTATTTTCTCACCCAAATTAGAAAGTAAAAGTTATTTTTAAATTTTTACCCGCTACTTTTTCAAATACTATCTTCCTATATATTCTATTTTTTCTCTACCCACTTAAATATTATTTCTTAAAAAAAAATTTACTCACTCTTTTGAATACAGTTTTTCATTCTTTCTTTATTTTTCATTTTTTAAGCCATAAAAATATTTTGCTAATAAATAGTGAGTCTTCAAACAAAGAGAGTCATTGTTCATGAGCAATGTATATATTAGAGAGACTGTTAGACCTATATTTTAAGGATTTACTCTCTAAAATAAAGAGGATTTTGGGTTTGCGATTTGCCTATTCTATTGGAGATGCTCTAAGTATGATTTAATTGAGCAAATACTACCAAGAGGGGAAAGCTGCATAAGCTTACCTAAAAGACAATGCCTCCAAAAGATTTTTCAACATTGGACAAGAGGGCTTCCGATTTGAGAAATAATTCCAACATATGAAGATTCCGATTCGATGCTCGGGTTGTTTTAACCGCTTACTTTGATGCTATGTGAAGTTAAATATCTTATGAATGGACCTTTCACAATTCAAGCCATGTGGCGTTGGTGATCAATCAATGTCTCATGACTTCAACCCAGATAAATTTTATATTTGGCCAAAGAGATCCTTCCCTATCAATCCATTCAATTGTTCTTACATTCAACAAGCAAAAAGTTATTTAGGTATTCGTATATCTACTGAATAGATTTTTTTTTACAATAACAATTAGATCATTGTAACAAATTCACACCACAGAACCAAATTCAATATATTGAGACATAAAATTTAATTGAAAATTTCCATTGCAGGTAAATATATCATCATCATAGCAGTTTGGGTACACCTTAACAACCGTAATGATAAAGACGTACATATAAAAATAATTCCCGGGCTGATTGGTGAAACAATCACTGTTATTAGAGCCTCAATAATGCCAAGTATTTCTATTTCCATTAGAAATTCAGCATGCTACTGCTTGGAACTTCATGTTTTTAATTTTGATCTTAGCTATGTTTGAAAGAAATGACTGCAAAATGCTAGCACACCATGCATGAACTAACCAGAAGTTCTGTCCCCACCAAAACCCGACTCTAGAACCCCTGTTCGGTTGAGATGACTAACATCACCCCATGATTTTATGGTCCACTCATCTCCATCTGACAAGTGAAATATGTTGATGGATGTATTCAGTACCTTCCCTCCAGCTCGACCATTTGGACAAGCTCGCTTGTAAAATGTTCTGATAACACCCCCATGAGTGACCACAACCACTCGCTCTCCTGCAATGGGCAAATGCAGCTTTCAACTGGTCATTCTCCAAGTGCAATGTCTTATACTAGTAATATTTAATAGGTCTTGCACCAACAATATTGAAACTTTAATGTTGTCCCCCACCCAAACTCAGGGTGGTTGGGAATCCAAGTCAAGCCTCTGCTATCATACCCCCATAGAGGTAGAACTTATGTGTACTGCAATTTACTGAAGTAATAATACAAACCATAAAACAAAATGGCTAGCACACATACATTTCATGAATTGTAACACTTAGTAAAATTTCTTCACTCCTAAATTGAAGAGGTTTTTGAAGTACATAAAATTAACTTTTTAAAATGTTCCAGATGGAAAGGTTATAAAAGAGACAAGCCAAATGACGCCATACCTTTATGCTTTCTACCAATTCTCTCCAATGAAGACGTGCAACGTTCATAAAGTTGATCAAGACTTTCTCCACCACCCTGCATGTAATGAAAGAGATTGATCCAAAAAAATTTCTGCTTATTTCCAAACTAAAATTTCATGCACATTCAATATTATAGTACTTGTTGTTTTAATCATATTTTTCGAACTATTTTGCTTTTTTTCTTAAAAAAAAAAGTACATAGCAGAATCAATCATATGGAACGGGTTTAACTCATCTCAATTAAATTGGGGCAGATACAAATTCTCATCAACTAGTTCAGATCAACCCTAAGTCTTCTTTCCCCCATTTTATCCTATCTAGAATAATAGACTGTCATCTCCTTTTTGATAATTCGATTATTGAGGGTGGAGGGATTTTGAACAGTGGACATTTCTGTTGGAAATACTAGGAGATGCCAATTGAGCTACAAGACTCATGACCGTAGACTGTCATCTCCTTATCTAACATATCCTTTATTATTCCTACCAATATTATTCTAGATCTCTTTCTGCCTCTTTGCACTCTATCAATTAGAATCATATTACTCTTTCTTAACAGTTCATTAAGCATTAATTAGTATTGCATGTCATATTTTCCTCTATAAGAGTCACTTCTAGCATTTAACAATGATTCCATTTCTTATCTTTCTTAGTATTTCCATTTCTAGTAGCTTAAACTACTAGGAAATTGTGAATTTAATCATCTAACCATTATTCTAATATTCCTCACAAGTGGCCCAAAATCTCTCTTAAGAAGCGGGACCCTACATGTAGATTTTTAATTTTTTTTAGATGAGAGGTAGAGCAGAGATAGGGTTCAAATTCAAGACCACCTGTGATGGCAGTAAAGAAGAGTTCAAGGAGAAACAAGATTAAATTAAAAAAGATTCAAGATTTGTGGTCTATTTTTTATGTGGGACTATCTTGGCACCTTTTATAGGCTGCTTCAGTTATAGGCTACTTTGCTTAGAAAGCTGTTGGTTAAGTTTTACTAAAAAGAGAACGAAACTTCTAGATTACTGGAATGGACTTTCCTTAGCTGTACCAAAGGCCCATGAGTCTAATTGGAGTTTAGAGTCCTTTTGTTTAGAAGTTCTCGAGTATCTTTTTAATTTATTATTAGTAATCCTAGTCTTTCTACATCAAAATTGGTATCAACGCCCATGCAAGCTTCTATCTTGCATCAAACATTCTATGATAATATGATAAATTACTGATTGTCCAAAGAGCTTAAGCTATTAGGAAATAGTGAATTTAATTATTTAACCATTATTCTAAGATTTCTCATTTTGATTAAGCTCATTTTACAAACAAGTTGCTTCTTAAGAGCCCGAAATTTTGTTCATTAAGCATAGTTGGTTTTACAGTAGTCCTATTGAGTTTTACTTTCTTTTTAGTAGATATTCTATGGTCACATAATACTACATATACGCTTTTCGCCACTTCATCTACCTACTCATATTCTATGAGCCACGTCTTCCTCAATTACCCATCCTAAGATACCAAAAGCAATCACTCTTTGGTATTTTCCAACCATCAAGTTTTACAAACAAGTTGCTTCTTAAGAGCCCGAAATTTTGTTCATTAAGCATAGTTGGTTTTACAGTAGTCCTATTGAGTTTTACTTTCTTTTTAGTAGATATTCTATGGTCACATAATACTACATATACGCTTTTCGCCACTTCATCTACCTACTCATATTCTATGAGCCACGTCTTCCTCAATTACCCATCCTAAGATACCAAAAGCAATCACTCTTTGGTATTTCCCAACCATCAAGTTTTACTATCTCTCCCTCCTTTCTATTTTTCACTTAACTTGCAATTTTTTTTTTTTTTTTTGGATAAGTCACTAAACTTGCAGTTCATATACTCCATTTTAGCTCTGCTTAACATAAAACCTCTAGATACTAAAGTATCCCCCTTCAAACTTCCAACTTATTTATTTATTTACTTTTATAAGTGAGTTCTCACCCAAGGGGAGGGATAAAGAGGAACTAGTGACCTACACTCCATCAGGCGTAGTCCCCATAATCAATCTAGTAAGCTCACCCCTAAAAAAGAGTTATCAAATATCCAGCTTGAGATCTACCGTCACCTACTGAACCAACATTACTTGGCCATACATTTATAGAACAAACTTCAATGCTTCACAGGCCATAAGATTCTCCAATAGGGAATTGCAACTCTAAAGTAAAGAGTACTTACTGGGATTTCTTGATCTGTGCTGTGGGATAAAAAAGCCTGGTAAGCCTTAGTACTAACTTTGGCTGCTTCGCGCAGTACAAGGCCTTGAAGATCCCCCAAATGTCTTTCCCGTAGGTCAGGTTCTTTACTTACCTGAAATTAAAATCCAACTACAATAATGCGCCAGATTCCAAATTACAGATGAGAAAAAGGTTTTTTTTTTTTTTGGTAAGTCCAAATTACAGATGAGAAACAGATTACTTTTGGCTTCATAATATACAGGAACCCAATATTGTCAAAGACTTAATCATTATTCATCTCAAGATGCACCAATTATGGTATCCATCTTGAGAATTTCCAAATATGTCCTTGTTACTATCCCAATTACCTTAATAGGTTTCAACAATTATAAAGGGGAGAGGGGAGAGAGAGAGAGAGAGGTGTAGTACCATAAAAATTATATTGTATGGATAATCATTATCAAAGAACCAATTGTTTCCCTTGTAATCAGGAATGAGTATTAACATATAGCAATAACAAAGCCTTTTTTATTTTTTTGGGAGCAAGAGAAAGAGGGGAGGGGGTGGATTCCATTGGAGATTGCTCGCATTATAGGATATATAACTTTTTCATGCCTTAACTCTATAAAGATGAGATTTGAATCAAGGTCATGCTTCTAATAAAAGAGACTTTATTGGCCAAGCTAGTCGGCACCTTTATCAATACAAAATTGATTGTTCAAGCTTAAAATGATTAGCGTTCCATTTCACATAACGCTCTTATGACAACTTAACCACCATTTTATCTTCAATTTGGTACATTTAGTGTTCAAGGCCAAAGGTCAGTTACTGGAGTCAAGGTTGAGATGAAAAAAATCTTATAATTTAGCAAAAGACATGGCCCCACATATGGTAGAACATGAGAAAAAGATTCATATGGTCAATGCCAAATAGTTTATGAAAGTTTCTCATGTGGGTTAATAATCCAAATCCAGGACTCCATGTGTGAATAGTTCTGCTTAAGCTGATCACCAAAACACAGTCAATTAATTTCATGCTGCTTTCATTGCCAAAATAAAATTAATTACATCAAAAAAAAAAAAAAAGACTACAATGTAAGTAATATACATGCAATTATTATTGCAATCCAAACCAGTACCGTCATCTCCTAATATCTATTTTAGTATTTAAATGAAATCCAACTTCAAAAATGTTGCTTCTGGATTCATACCTCTAGTCCGCCACAGCTGGTTGCAATTATCTGTGCAGTTTCAAAAGCTCGTTTCAAGTCAGAAGAGTATACAGCAGAGATGTTAGGTTCCTTGGATAGCCTATCAGCCACCTTACAAGAAAAGAAGAATAAGTGGAAAGGCTAAGGCAAATGACATATTTCATCGGGTTTTCACAGCCAAAGTGAAGCATGTAATATACAAGTCATAACTTACTGCAGCTGCTTGTTGTCTCCCAGCTTCATTTAATTCAACATCCAGATGTCCCTGTTTAAAGATGAATTAATTTATAAAACGAAAATCATTGACACTTCAAGGCAAAAATGAGAGCCACAAAAAAGGTTTGAGCTTGGCTTTTTATATATAGAGCGATCTCAAGCAAACTATTTATTAAGCTGACCTAAAGTTGAGATTGAGTAGATAGCCTCTTTAAGGGTAATTTTTTTTTTCAGAAGATTATCAGCTACTTATTGATTTAAAAAAGAAAAAGAAAAAAAAGAAATCAATTCATTAAAAAGGGAAAACCACAATATGGAGGCACAACACTAATACGCGGTAAGCATATGAGAGAAACATCCAAAAAGAAAAATCTCATGTGCTCCTCAATGAAATAATTCTAGGATGAGCTTGGTAGCCTAGTTCATTTTACTGCCCAAGTGCATGAAAATGCCACATCTAATAACTACCCATATAAGCACATATGTCCCAAAGTCTTCATACAAAGATAAACTAAATAGTTGTTGTAAGATCACCTTAAACATACTGGACTATTAGCAAAAAATGGACTTGCATATCAATTCTCTCTATGTTGAATTTTACAGCAAAGGTTATTTGTGACATTACTTCAATGCTAATATAAGCAAACTTCAAAAGCATTAGCGTCCCCTACGTCTAAAAAAAAGAGAGTATAAAATGCAAAGCGCACACTATACACAAAAAAAACATGCATTCGATTATATGACTACATATCATCAAAAAAAAAAAAAAAAAAAAGTTGATGTTAGAGAAAAAAGGCAGTACCTGAATTCTTCCATCATGATTCCACTCCGTTTCACCGTGACGCACCACAATTATCTCAGCGTAATTTGGATTTACCAAGCTGTGTTGTTAAAAGTTCGAACCCCAAATATAAATAAAATAAAAAGTTTCCAATTTTAGACTGTAAATAAATAAGTCTAAAAAGAAATGAGAAACGGGGATCGAACCTAGAATCGGAGTTGGACTCGGAGTGGGACTCGGCCATGTACGATTTGAGTAGGTGAGTAATTGTGTGGCGAGTGAAGGTTAAGCGTTGTGCCGCGCTGGTTTTAGCTCCAGAAAATGTGAAGCGTGAAGGTGGACGAAGATGATTAACTGGTTGTGAGGGATTACGCGAACACAAAGATGCTGGATTTATAGAGAGCCAGGTTTGCAGCGTGCTCATAATCTTTCACCAATTGGAATTTGGAACCAGATTCTATTCTACCACTACTACCGCGTCTTCCGATTGGCACAAGTGGGGCTGAAAATGGGCTGTGGGCTTTTAGTTCTTTCTCAAATGTATAGGGCCTCCTTAGGAAGTCAAAGAAAGACTCCATTTTTTTTTAGTGATAAAAAGAGATTACAAAGGAGAGCTGCTATCTTCAGCCCTGATAACAGAAACAAAATAAGGAGGGCCACAACCTAAAATCAAAATTACAAAATATATTGTTTTTCAAGGAACACTTGGGCCAGAGCATTTGCTGCACAATTCGCTTCTCTAGCAATCCAGCGAATAGAGATATTAGGATTTGAACCATAAGGACTCCATTAGACAATATTGGCCCTATGATTTAAACCATAAATCTCTTGGAAACATGAGGTGAACTCGATAGACATTTTGAGAGTTCTATGATTTAGAACTCATCAGTGAGCCAACTCTCATTTAAAAAAGAATGGGTATTTGGGTGGATGCTACTTAGTGGGCCTCCAACATTGGGCCATTGATTAAAATCTAGTTGCTAAATAGATTTTACGGTTGAACTAATTAGGTAGAAATGTTTGAAATAATTGTTTATATGACTAGCTTATGTGTCCATGGGTTCCTGAGTGTCTCAGAGACTAAAAGTGGAATAATAATCTAGTTAAAGGTTGGAACACTATTTTCTTATATATTAAAAAGAAAAAGAACACACACAACATTGTTTTATTTGAACATTTTCAATTAACGACTTCGTTATAAATGAGTTTATAGTTTAAATAAATTTTTTTAGAGCATATGGTTTATTTTAATAATTTTGAAAAACGTAGAGTTCAATTTTAGACCACTTTTAAATTCTGAAGTCTAACATATAATTAACCCTTACTTCTATTTCATTTTACGGTCGAACACCGTGAAGGTTTCCAAGCTCCACCTCTGCCCCACTTCATTTTTGTATTTGTCCTACAAGTCCCAATCTAGAAGTTGGTTCTCTTTTATTAAGGTTTGGATTTAAGGGTACTGTATAAGTACTGGGCTAGCCACCCGATTGGTCCAGCTAAAATATGCCTACAAGCCCAATAAAATGGCTCACATTGGACTAATAACTTTTTTTTTGGGTGGGGGAAGGACTATTATCCTATTATATCCTACTATGATGCTATACCAAAAAATACATGACACAAATTTCTCAAAAAAAAAATAAAAATTACATGACACAAATTTTTTTCACTGTATAATAAAAATAGTATCAATAATACAAAATTCATGTTAAAATAATATTGCTAAAATTACAACTCTACAATCTTGGATAATTGTAAAAACAAGTTTAATTTGTTCTTGAATTTGCGCATAAAAGTTACCGTACCCGTCTTGGGAGGGCTGCCATTTTCATGTCATACTGATACAGTCATATTCATCCAATTAGATTTTTTTTTTTTGCTGGGTAAATGAGAGGGATAGAACCCCGAGCTAAAGGTACACAACGAAACCAGATGCCACTAAGCTACAAAGCCTAGTGGCATATTCATCCAATCAAATTTATAAATTATTGCTTTAAGAGATTTCATTGGAAGCTAAAATAGGCAGCTCTTATGGAATGTGCTCCATTATAATACCATAATCTAAGACCTAACGAAGTCTCAATAAAAAAAAATTATGGTCAAGACCAAACCAGTTTGCATATTGACCAGAGTATCATGCATGTTTTAATCATGTTCCTCTGGCATCAACTTGACATGATTATGGAAAAATTGAAATTTTGGAACGTCTTCATTGACGACTGTTGAGTTTTGATACATGAATAACAACCATCATGCTTATAATTTAAAAAGACGTAGTTTGGCTACAATGATTGTATCCAAATTACAAATAGAGGCAAAGTCATAATTTTTTTTAAAAGGGAGCCAAGTTTAATATTAAATATTCTAAAGTTAAAAAAAAAATTACCACTCTATTTGTTTCGATAGAAAATCTTATGTAAAAATAATTTTCTGTGTTTTTTAATGTTTAGTAGCATTAGAAAAAATGAGTCAAAGGAAAACTATATTTAGTTAACATAAAAAGTATGATTTATTTTTATAAATTGTATCAAGGAATGAATGAAAAATGATCTCAATCGAATTAATTAGAAAGAATGAGTACAAAAATTTTATAAATAGTGACTGAACCAAGCTAACCACCTAACTGCAAAATAGTAGAGAAAAACTAACTACACATGTGTCCCTACAGTAATAACTAACTTTCTCACGTGCTATTACTTAAAGAAATTAATTCATCTACTAAACTACAAGTCACATGTACAAAGAAATTCACTACAAGCTACTTTCGTTTTTGTGCTCTGTTTTGTTCTAACCACAGAGCTTGCTGCTCTTGTTGCTTACTGTTATGCTCATTGCTGTCTTCTCTCTGATACTCCCCCTCAAGAGCAGCTGGTGTATGTATATTTATCATTCCCATCTTGCAAGTAAGGTTAGAAAACTGATTGAAACTCAATGCTATAGTAAGTACATCAGCTAATTGGCAATGAGTCCTAACATGATTTAGCTTGATAACCTTTTTCAAAACTTTATCCCTGACCGTGTGACAATCAATTTCAATATGCTTTTTCCTCTCATGGAAGACTGGATTAGAGCCAATGTGCAATGCTGCCTGACTGTCACTAAATAGCAGAGCTTCTCTATCATGTTCTACTCCAATATCTTTGAAAAAAATACAAAATTCACACTATCTCACATGTTGCAACTACCATGGACCTGTATTCAGCTTTTGCTGAAGACCTTGACATTGTAGACTGCTTCTTTGACTTCCAAGACACCAAAGAGTCCCCAATGAAAATGCTGTAACCTGTCACAGACCTTCTAATGTCAGGACATGAGGCCTAATCAGCATCTACAAACCCCTTCAAGAGCAATTTTGTGTTGGAAGAAAACAAAAGTCCCTTTCCTAGTTCACTCTTCAGGTATTGCAAGATTCTATATGCTGCATCTAGATGTGGCCTTCTTAGTCTAGACATGTATTGGCTAAGCTTATGAACAGTAAAGGTAATATCAGGTCTTGTAATTGTCAAATACAAAAGTCTGCCTATTAACCTTCTATAACTACTTGGGTCTTTAAGTTCTTCTCCCTCAAACTTACTTAACTTGAGATTTTGCTCCATTGGTGTTTTAGTAGGCTTACACCCAAGCAAACCAACATCATTAAGAAATTTAAGTGTGTACTTTCTTTGACAAAGAGCTATGCCTTTGTCTGATTTGGCAACCTCCAAGCCAAGAAAGTACTTCAAATCACCTAAGTCCTTCAACTTGAACTTTTCATCTATAACCTTGAACCTACCTATCTCATCTTTATCATTGCAAGCCACTAAAACATTATCTACATATACTAAAAGAACCATAAAAATATCCCCTTGCTTCCTAGTGAATAAAAAATAATCGGCTTTGGATTTATTAAAGCCAAGCTGAATCAAAGTGTTGGAAAATTTGGCAAACCATTGCCTAGAAGCTTGCTTAAGGCCATATAGTGATTTATTGAGCTTACAAACTACCTCCCCCTGGCTATGAAACCCTTCTAGAAGAGCCATATACACTCCTTCATCCAAATCATCATGTAAAAAGGCATCGTTTACATCCAATTGACTAAGGAACCAACCCTTAACTGAAGCCACAACAAGAAGGACTTTGACAGATACCATCTTAGCCACTGGGGAAAATGTTTCAAAGTAGTCCACTCCTTCTTTTTGTGTAGAAAGTGGGCTCAACAATGGATGTAATAAAACAACAAAAGGTTTTATAAGAGGGAGAGAGGTGCTGATAAGAAACATGAGAAGATAGAGGATGGGAAGTACCTGAATGAGTAGGACTGGCATCAATGACAGATGAGACTTGATTGCAGTGATATGCTTGTAAGTAAGATGGTTGTTTGATTGGTCTAGATGACCTTCTAAGAGGGACAAGATCAACAACATATTCAGGAGGTTCTTCTGTTACTTCATCAAGTATATGATGAACTTGAATGATTGAATCTTGAGGAATAGCAGAAGGAGGAGCTTTTGGTAGAATAATGTCATCAAAGATAGTAGGGATAGTAGGAACACAAGGTAAAGACAATGAAGGATGAGGATTAGATTCACATGAGTTTGAAATATAAGGGAAGATTGACCCATGAAAAATGACATCCTTTAAGACAAAAATAGTATGAGACTCAAGATCAAAAAGCTTATATCCTTTTATATTGAAAGGATAACCAATAACACATTTTCTTGCTCTTGGAGAGAACTTGTTCCTAGTTTGGGCAATAGTGGAAGCAAAACACAAACAACCAAACATCTTGAGATGATTATAATCTGGTGGCCTTTTAAAAAGAAGTTCAAAATGTGTTTTATCATTCAATAAAGGAGAGGGCAATCTGTTGATTAGATAGGCTGCAGTTAAAACACAATCACCCCAAAATTGGATAGGAATTTGAGATTGAATTTGCAATGCTCTAGCTATGGAAAGGAGATGCTGCTGTTTCCTCTCCACAACCGAATTTTGTTGTGGAGTGTAAACACAACTATGTTAGTGAATGATACCATGAGAATTAAGAAAATCTAGCATATCAAATTCCTTGGCATTATCAGTTCTTATAGCTTTGATTTTTTAGTCCAAACTGTGTAGAAACCATAGTATTGCCTAACTTCAGACTTTGACCTCATAAAAAAGAACCATGTTGCTCTGGTTGCATCATCCACAACAGTTAAAAAATATTTGAAGCCATTTAAAGTAGGAGTTGAATATAGTCCCCCTACATCCATATGAACCAAATCAAAAACACAACTACTGATTTTATTATTGAAAGGAAAAGGCAATCATTTAAGTTTTGCCATAGGACAAACTTGATAGTCTTTATTACAAGAAGATTGTAAAGAAGGAATAACATGACTCAAAACATTAAGTTTAATGTCAAAAGGGTGACCTAATCTTGCATGCCAAAGGAAAAAAGAGTTACAATGAGGATTTGTAGAAGTTGCTGCAGAGAAAGGATGAAATGCAGCATTGATTTTATGAGTAGCTAAGAAGTCAGCTAGGGAAGAACCAGGAGTATGCTGAAGGCTTTCACACTGCAACATGTACAATCCATCAATTGCCTTTCCCACCCCAATTGTTTTCCAAGATAAAAGGTCCTGGACAAAACAATAAGCAAAAAGGAAAACAAGGCAGTATGGTTGAGATTAAGTAATTGTACTAACAGATAAAAGGTTAAAGGTGAAAGATGAGACACAAAGGACATTTTTGAGAGTGAGAGAGGAAGATAGAACAACAGTTCCAATGTGAGTCACTTGTGCTGATTCTCCATTAGGCAATTGAACCAGAGACTGCATAGTAGTAGTAATTTTGGTTAACAAGTCAATAAAACAAACAAAATGGTAAGTAGCACCAGTGTCTAACATCCAAGTATGCCTACCATAAGCCCTTCTATTGACCATTTGTGTAGAAAAAACACTGTGAGAAAAATCAATACCTGCCATTGCAGTGTTGGAAGAAGATGCCACATTGGCCATTGGAACTTCCTTTGCTTGATATTTTGTTGCAAGGGGATAAGTTTGAAGCACCAATCAAAGCTAATAGTTGTTGATATTGATAAGGAGTGAAAGCAGGATGATTGTGCAATGGAGAAGCAAAAGGTAATGACTCTGAAATTTGACTTGAGGACACTTGATGTGCCATTGAGGGTTTGTTTTTGAACTTAAACCCTAGTGGAAACCCATGCAACTTATAGCACTTGTCAATAGTATGATCCAATTTTCCACAATGTGTACACAATGGCCTATCATTCCCTTTATTATTCAAATTGCTTGTTGATTCAGAAGAGAAGTTTTGACCTTTGGCTACAAGCACAGTAGACTCAACATGAGTACTTGCACCATTGATCATGGTCCTTTGCACTTCTTCTTGAATTAACAAGGCATACAGCTTATTAAGTGAGGAAAGAGGATCCATTAACAACACTTGAGTTCTTACTTGGGAAAAAGAGTCATTTACACCCATCAAGAACTTCATTACTGACTCTCTAACTTACAATTCAGTCAATCTTTTATTAACATTGTAGACACACTTGCCATAAGTACAAGAAGGGAAATGACTATAACTCTGCAATTGATCCCATAATAGTTTAAGCTGAATAAAGACATCAGTAATGGAAACTTCACCTTGACGTAATTCTACTATCTGCATCTGCAAATTGAAGATTCTAGGGCCATTCTTTTGAGAAAATCTATCTCTTAATTCTGTCCAGATCTCAAAGGTCGTGTCTTCATACACAATGCTAGCCTGAATCTTGGGAGACTTTGAGTTTTTTAACCATGTCCCAACCATGTTATCACACCTAATCTAGGCTTGAATGGCTAAAGGAGTTGACACTAATGGAGATGAAAGAGTCAAGGTTCCATCAATTAAACCTAGTTTGTTCTTTGTAAGCAAAGCCTTTCTCACAGATCGAGCCCAAGTTGGGTAATTCTCATTCCCTATTAATGGCTGAGTCACAAGAACAGTGTTGGTGCTTTCTCCATGATGAAGAAACAATGGGTCATCCATTGGAGATTCTTGTGTTGAAGTGGTAGTCTCAGCTAGGGGTGTTCGTGGTGTGGTTTTGGGCCTTTTTTAACACCGCACTTTACGGTGCAGTTTAGGCAAAACCATAACTGCACCGCATCTCAATTTTGCGGTCACATGTGCGGTGCAGTTTAGAGTTAACGAAAACCATAACCACACCGCACCTCATTTTTGCGGTCACTTGTGCGGTGCGATATATAAGATGCGGTTTGAAACTAATATATATATATATATATATATTTTTTTTTTCCAGATTTTGGGTTTTTCCTGCCTAGCAAAAAACTAATTTTCCCATTTGTTTTGGGCCAAGTCTTAAAATATTGAGCTTGTTTTTCCTTATTTTGGGTTGGCTTTCCTAATTAACACTTACAAGGGTTATTAATTTTTTTTGAAAACTAGGGTTATTAAACTATTAATTTTTTTTTGAGAATTAAACTATTAATTAATATTATATTTAATATTAAAAAAAATTAATATTGTAGTGCAGTGCGGTTTGTGCAGTTTTCTTATTATTAAACCATAAACTGCACTGCACCATGCAGTGCGGTGCGTTTATGATATTTTGTGGGCGATTTTGGTGTGGTTTTTGCAGTTTGTGTGGTTTGGTGAACACCCCTAGTCTCAGCAGTAGCAGTAGGAAGAGATGATTAAGCAGAAGCCATTGTTGAAAAAGGAAAATTCTTCGAATGAAGAAAGGAAAATTTCAAGAAATGAAGTGTAACTGAAAGAAAAACTTCAAGAAATGAAGTGAAATTGAAGGAACTGTTGAACTGGAAGAACCCTAGATTGAACAAAATTGGGGGGAATCTAGAGCTTCAGCTTTGATACCATATCAAGGACTGGATGAAAAATGATCTCAATCAAATTAATTAGAAAGAATGAGTACAAAAGTTTTATATACAGCGATTGAACCAAGCTAACCGCTTAACTGCTTAACAAAAAAGAAAAACTAACTACACACGTGTCCCTAGAGTGATAACTACCTTTCTCATGTGCTATTACTTAAAGAAATTAATTCATCTACTAAACTACAAGTCACATGTACAAATAAATTCACTACAAGCTACTGTCGTTTTTGTGCTCTGTTTTGTTCTAACCACAGAGCTTGCTGCTCTTGTTGCTTGCTGCTATGCTCATTGCTGTCTTCTCTCTGATAAATTGTTTTTCACTAATTTTTTTTGGAAAACAACTCTATCTCACAGTAAGTTAACTAAGAGAAGTTATGAGATTGTTTTTCAATTCATTTAAAGTTGCTACCAAACATAAGAAAATGAGATAGTTTTATAGGAGATAGTTTTATAGAAAATACTTTTTTAAAAAATAACTCATTTTTTAGAAAATATCGTCGTTGAAAAAAACGGAGCGTGCATATAAACAAAAGCCTTCTTCTTTTAAACAAGAAAACAAACAATAAAAAATAAGAAAACAAACAAAACCGTTAAATTATATATTATAATATATTATTTAAAAATTATAATCAGACAGTGTAGACATAATTGGGTTTCAGGTTGCAACGCAAGTTAGAGGTCAACCAAAGGTAAAAGTTAAGTAGTGGTGGCTGGCTTGATTTGGATCATGAGCTTGGAGCCAAGCGAACAACGTCATGGCCGAATTCATGGTGATAGATTGGCAGTAAGAGGAGGCAGCATGGGGCGGGTGTACACATAGTAACCTTATAGGAATTTGGATTTTTTTGTTTTGTTTTGTTTAATTTGTTTATTTTAAATATTGGTGATTTGAGATTGTTAGAACATTAGCATTAGCATTGGGGGTGTAAAAATTCCCCCAGTTGCTAGTTTACCAAACAAGACACTAAAAGAGGGCTTTAGTTAGGTATATATACCTAAATTTTTTTGCCAACTATGAACAGTAAGATTGTATATATACAACCCTACTATTCATGAGTTGTAAAAATAAAAATACATTTTAATACGGTGAGAGAGAAAGAGAGGAAAAGAGGGAAGAGAGAGAATTGGAGGGTCACCTGCTAAGGAATGGGCTGGGTATTTTTATTTTTCGGCTATTTTAATTTCCGGGTTTTATTTTATTTTTATAACAAGTTCAGTTTTTTAAGTTCTTCTTAAAAGAGTTCAATTTTATTTAGGTTTTCCAAGACAAGTTCAAAAGTTGAGAGCCAATTATAAATGTTTTAAGTGTAAACTCTACATTGTGAGAGGCCAAATTCTAAAATTTAGGGGGGGGGGGGGGGGGGGGGGCGGCGGCAAGTATATTGTGATTGAAATTAAGGAAATTCGTTGTTGTAAATGAAAATTTTCAAAAGCTAGCTCATGCCCCCCCTAGCTTCACCAGTGGTTACAAGATTCACTAAAAAAATTAATATAACTACAAACTTTGAAAATTTAATCGTTGGATTGAATATTCTTTATATTTTTAATACATATGTCATATTTTGTGTCAATCTGATGTTATTTACTATTCGATCTATAAACTTTTTTTTTAATGCAAGATTTTAGATTGCAAAAACTTAAGAAATTTACATATTTGATTGATGACAAAGTTATTGATTTTTGATTTTCTAAAAATTTTTTAAGCATGGAAGGTATGAGAAGAAAATATAATTCAGTGATAAATTTATCAAAATTCACATTCAATAAAAAAAAATTAAATAAATTTGTAACCACTAGTTACAACTAAGGTTGTAACTA
The DNA here is from genome assembly GCF_001633185.2 of Quercus lobata. Classification (NCBI taxonomy): domain Eukaryota; kingdom Viridiplantae; phylum Streptophyta; class Magnoliopsida; order Fagales; family Fagaceae; genus Quercus; species Quercus lobata. The sequence continues at coordinate 42,418,036 of NC_044909.1, forward strand.
AACTATCTACATTTAAAAACATCTTTAATTTTCTATTCTACTCAATGGAAAATTATTGGATACTTTGGGAGTATCATAAATGCGTACTCCCCCTCTCATGAGAAATTATTATTTACATCGAAAGAACTGTTGATTTGGTCCTCCTTGACCAATGAGATGATGTCATCTATGCAAATGTATGTGTAAGCTTTCTAATCAGCACAATGAATAAAAAAATAAAAATTATCAGATGATGTCACATTTACATAAATAACAGCATTTTATTGGTTGGAAAGTTAGGGAGGACCACGTCAACAGTCCTTCTTGTGGACCTAATACTTTTTTCCCTTTCATATGAATTATAAGTTTCACTATAAATTTAATTAATAAGACCCTCAATTATATGAAAAGAAAAAATACTCATTTATAATGCCATAAAAGGACTCGATAATTACCCTATCCAATTATAAGAGCGATAAGATCAAAAAACTTATCAACAAAGGTGTGCCGACAGGACGGACAAGGATGTGATAATTAATAAGGTCGTATTCACTCGTGGGTGGCCCTTTTTTTTTTTTTTTTTTTGCTGAAACACGTGGGTGGCCCATTGAATTGGTTTTTCTTTGTTTTGATTTTTATTTTTTTGACAAAAGTGATAGAATTCTTTGTTTTGATTATAATGGCCATGGAATGCTTTTAAAGTCTTCTTTTGAATCCACATAAAATATCCTAGCTTGAAGTTGATCTGGCTATAGATATATCTTATATGTGCTTGATACACAACATTAATTGGCATTAATTTGCTAAAAGACACTTGAATTACAGTACGAAAAGCTCTCTTGAATATAGAGATGGCGACTGGTTTTGCAAAGGGAAAGATGGTGACTGTGTTGAGCATTGATGGTGGTGGCATTAGAGGCATTATTCCTGGAACCCTCTTGGGCTTTCTTGAATCCAAACTTCAGGTATACTTCACTAACCATAGCCATGAACCTCTTCTTTCTTTGTTATAATTTCTGTGTATCTCTATATTATGTTTAGGAATTCGACGGGCCCAATGCAAGAATTGCAGATTATTTCGACGTAGTTGCAGGAACAAGTACAGGTGGGCTAGTAACAGCCATGGTTACAGCTCCAGACAAAGACAAACGGCCCATGTATGCTGCAAAGGACATCATCAACTTCTATTTGGAGAACTGTCCCAAAATTTTTCCCCAGAGCAGGTAAATCTCAATGAAATCACAATACCAAAAAAAAAAGCCTTTAATTTGTTTCAGTTTTTACAATTTTTAAGGGAATTCAAAAAAGGTATATATTTTCCATTAAAGTTGGTTCCATGGAAGCAGGCAGAAAAATTTTGTGAGTTCAGTGACAAGCTTGTTTGGTGCGGTGGTGGGGCCCAAGTATGATGGGAAGTACCTGCGGTCATTGACAAACGGGCTACTTGGCAACCTAACTGTGAAACAGACTCTAACAGATGTGATCATTCCAACCTTTGATATCAAACTCCTTCAGCCAGTGATCTTTTCGACCAATGATGTATGAGTATGACAAAAATAAGTGTACTTGAAAGTGTTATATATATGCTTGTGAGTGGAAGTCGAGTAATACTATATATGCTTACAATATCTCTTACAAAATTTTGTAATTATAATAATATTACTTTTCTCTGATTTTATGGCTAACACCATTTCTCGTTATGCATTAATAAGAACATATCATTTTAATAATAATAAATGTTAAGACTTATCGGTGGAAACAAAGTTTTACTCAGATAATTTTTTATTTTTTATTTTTCTTTTGAGAAACCATACACACACGAGATAAGTAATGGTTTCGCTTCAAACTAGTTTCAAGCTATCTTTTTCAAAATAAATAATTTTATAAATTTTTATGTATATTATATTTAAATAAGTCATATGATTCATTTAGAAAGTTATATAATTAAAATAACGTCTTTAATCGCCATGTCATGAAGCTTGGAGAAAAACTTTTTTCTATTGGTGAAAGTCTTGCATAAAAAAAGAAAAGAAAAAAGTGATATTGGGATTACATAATTGAAAATAAACTTACCTGTTAAAACTTTTAAATAAAGTGGTGTTGGAATTATGGCCAATTGGCCATTACATGGTCTCAACCGTTATAATCATTTGTACAGGCAAAGCTAAATGAATTGAAGAACGCTAGGCTAGCAGATATTTGCATCGGCACCTCTGCAGCACCCACTTTTCTTCCAGCACACTATTTCGAGACAAAAAATGCAGAGGAAAAAACTCGAAGTTTTGATCTCATTGATGGCGGGGTTGCTGCAAATAATCCTGTCAGTACCTAATTTGATAATTTAAGTTGCATTTGGTGACGAAGCTTAATTTGGAAATTTGGTTGTTCTATTTAGATATTTCTTGATTTATTTTGGATCAAGTTGGCAATTTCTCTTATCTATTTTAAACTAAATCCACAGACGATGATGGCCATAACCCAAATTAGGAAAGAAATATTGATGCAAAGCTTTGAGTTACCTGACATAAAACCAATGGATTACAGCAAGAGAATGCTAGTTCTATCATTGGGCACAGGTGAGGCCAAGCATGAAGAGAAGTACACAGCAGCCAAAGCCTCAAAATGGGGATTGCTTAGTTGGGTTTATGACAATGGTGCAACTCCATTGCTCGACGTTTATGCAGACGCAAGTTCTGATATGGTCGACATTCATGTGTCCACACTCTTCCAAGCCATTGGTTGCAAGAAAAACTACCTCCGTATTCAGGTACGTACCAATTAAATGACCACGTTTACTATATCTATTTGAGACATTATGCATGACCATATGCTATTAACATCTTTTTTTTGGGTAAAATATAAACCATAGGATGATACATTAACTGGAGATGCCTCCTTTGTTGATATTGCTACCACGGAGAATCTGCAAAGGCTTGTGGAGATTGGAAATGAGCTATTGAAGAAGCCAGTGTCAAGAGTGAATTTGGAAACTGGCAGGTTTGAGAAAATTGAGGGCGAGGGTACTAATGAAGAAGCTCTTACCTACTTCGCCAAACTGCTTGCCGAGGAAAGGAAGCTTCGGCAAGACAAATGAGAGTTCTTGAGGAATATTATTTTTGTATGATAATTTATTTAAACACTAAGTTTTCAAAATATGAACTTGTATTGGTTGAAATAATACCTTCCATCAAAGGAAAAAGGTTTGTAATGATTTAACATTTTAATATTTTATACAGCTAAGTTTCAATATGATGCAAGGAATGTGACGGACTGTAACATGGTTTATAGAACTAAATGGGAAGTGATTGTTTGGAAGTTAGAACTGAAAAAGCTAAATCACTACGCTTTAGGCATTCCTATCACACCCTCATAAATCTATATTATGGAAATATGTGAGGGTGAGTTCGTTGACTTCCCTATTGGGTTGCCTTTGATTTCTTATACCATTCTCCAGCTTTTGTTTCAATGACGGGTAAGGCGGTCAAGCAACCTGCCATAGGCCATGACACTAGCTAACTAGCTGATAGAGATGCCATAGCTACTTCTTATGGAAGAGCCGCGAAAATGAATACCATTGCATTAGCTGCCTCCCATACAAAGCTGGTTACAAAATGCTTAATAGTTAATACTCACTGTTTAGCGCTGGTAACCACCTTTTAGATGGTTGACAATTGTCTAAGTCCTATTGGCCAATATTTAAACGATTAGCTAACTAATTAACTAACTAATCAGTTACAAGGGGATTAGGATGGCTGTTGGCACTGTAAGTTTGTAACTACCTGTAGCCCCTTGTTTAATTACAAAGATATCTCTAACTAACTAACTAACTAACTAACTAAAGGCCTATTTGGATCACTAAGATTTTGGATCATATCACTCAATTTTCATCACTGAGTTTCCAAAACGTGTGGGTCCCACAAAAAAATTTTGTGTTTGAATTGGTTTTTAACACTTGTTTCCATCACTCAAAACTCAAAAATTTGAGTTAGAGCGATGGAAACTGGAAACAGGAATTGGGTGTTTTCAAAAATTGAGAACTAATTCTCAGTGGCAACAACGGTAGATATAAGGAGTTTGTGGGGCCCATAACCTGTATGTTGTCAAATCAGTTCAGAACTCATGTGATATTATTGTTGCAAATTTGGGCTTCAACATTTCTCACTTTCCTCAAAAATTTTCAGCAAAATTTTTCCCTCTTTCTCACTTCCCTCTCTCCGTCTTGTCTCACATTTCATCTACTCCATCAAATCTCAACCTCCAGAGATCTAAATCGAAGCACCAAACCCAGCTGATTTCTTTGCATCTGAATCGGAACCGGAATACCAAGGCGTCTCAGTTTGGTTTCCGGCGAGTTAGAGCTCTGTCACCATTGCAAAAACCGAAGTATTCATTTCTGTGATCTTCTCTGATGAGAATCAACAAGCATTCAAGGATCCATTGCATGTTCCAGTTGGGCCTATTACTAAAGCAAGATCCAAGAAGATCAAAGAAGCACTTAATGGGCTAATTCAAGAGATTTGGGCTGATTCAAACGCAGGACATTCCAAGTTGGGCCCAAAGGAAGATGAAGGCATAATAAATTTAATTCAAGCTATTGAGGGATGATTTGGCTTAATTGGGCTTGATTTATGGCGTGGATTAATGGCTGATTGATTTTCCAGCTCCATATCAGTTAATAGATATTTTTCCTATTTTGGAGCTTCTAATTTCGGACTAGATCTACCTTAATTTTAGGCTTTTATTATTTAGAACGTTTTTTTAGCTATTTTCCTATTTTGGATTTGCTAATTTCAGATCAAATCAACTTTTATTTAGGGTTTTATTATTTAGTACGTTTTCAGATTTTCTATTTTCAGTCATGTCATATAAATAGCATGCACTTATTGTAATAGAGGAGAAATTATTGAATAAAAATCAGAAAAGGTGAGGCTTTGCTCTTCTTTTGGTTCTTCAAGAATTGTGAATTTATTAGAGATTCTTCCTTGTGGCGTTCAAATTTTATACCTTTGGTTCGTGATTCAATTATAATCATTGGGTCAAGGTGTTATACTTATACCTTTGGTTCGCGTTTCGATTATAAACGTTGGGTTAGGGTTTCTATCAAAAATTTGAATTTTAGCTTTCTTGGGTAAGTATTCCAATATTTTTGTTAGGTCTCAAAACGTGTCGATTGAGGTTCGTATCATTTGGTATCAGAGCACAGGTTCTAAAATCAGTTTTCTATCCCTTTATCTTTTGTTTCCTGTTATCATCCTATCTTGTTTCTTTTGTGTTCTTTATTACTTGTTCTTATTTTGTGACGTGCACTAGGTTAAAATTGTGCACCAAGCGCCCAAAAAAAAAAAAAAAAGATTTTAGTAAAGAAATAGAAAACAGAAAAAAAAAAAATATATATATATTAATATATATTATTTGTAGTTTCAATTCACTCAGACCAAAATATTATTTTCTTTTGTCCTCTTCCTTTGATTTAGTGTTTCTGTCATATTTTCTTGCCATTGGTATTAGTTTAAATACTACAAGTTGAATTTCTTAAGAATAGTGAATTTTGGCTAAACCAACAAAAAATCTCTAAAAACACAACAGAATGATGCAACATTTTCATAATACCTTTATAATTTTTTTATATTTTATTTTAACTTGTAAAGAATTGACAGCTCAGCAATTTTGAAAATATTGTAACAACATCAAGATGTCTTAACATTTTTCACACAAAAAAATACTATGTCTATGACATTTTCACAACAAATTATAAGTAACAGGTTATTACAAGTTGTTATTGGTGGGCAAAAAAGTAGTTTCATTGGTAAGTTTAAATTGAAACCAATAACAATTTACCATATTTGATTTGTTATGAAAGTATTGTGAAAATTATTGTGGACGAACCAAAAATAATATAGCAAATATACTACAACTTTATGCATTCACAAAAAAAATAAAAAGAAAGAAAAAAGGCCAACAAAACCGTTAAAGTTAACCAAACGAAAACTACTGTAGCGAAATTACTATAACCTTTCTCATTCACGCTTTTTATATAATATATATATATATATATATATATATATATATATATGTAGAAATATGCATTGCACTTACAATGTAAATTTATATTGTAAATACATAAAAATTGGTAAATGTTGTACACATTTGCAAAATTTGTACAATTTTTTTTTGCAAATGCATATAATATTTGCTACTTTTTGTGTGTATATAATATAAGCTTACATTACAAGTATAAAGTAAACATATAAAGATCCTTTAAAAGAAAAAAACAAGCTCAAACCAAGTTGGTGAACTTGAAGGAAAAAAAAGGGAAAAAGGCAAGTCACTAAACCAAAAATACTGTTCATAACACTATTCATGAGCCTATTTGCTCTTTTTATATATAGAAAAAAAGAGCACAAATCGATAATTGAAAAAAAAAATTAAAAAAAAAAAAACGATGAACAGTACATATTGAATAAACCAAAAGTACTATAACTTTTACACATTCACCCAACAAGTGTCACAATATTTTCACAAAATATTTATTTTTAGTTGTGGTTGGTCACAGTTTCATATTTTATTTTGATTTATAAGAAATTGACACCTCAATAATTGTGAAAATATTGTGAAATTTGTTGTGTCAATATAATAATATATATGCGGGTTCTTATAAATATTTAAAAGAAAAAAAAAAGTACAAATGGAAGACTGGAAAAAAAAAAAAATGCTGTAGCCACTGTAGCTATAGTGCCACTTGAACAAACCAAAGTAGCACTATAGCAACTGTTCAAAACTTGGGAAAAAAAATGGCTCACTACACCAAAAGGGGCACTGTAGAGGCATTACCTTTTTTTATATAGTTAGTAGAAAAAGAGCACAAATCGATGACTGGAAAAAAGAAGAAGAAAAAAACAGTGCATATTGAACAAACCAAAAGTACTGCAGTTTTTATACATTCATCTAATAAGTGTCACAACATTTTCACAAAACATTTATTTTCAGTTATGATTGGTTACAGTTTCATATTTTATTATTTTATTTTGACTTATAAGAAATTGACACCTCAATAATTGTGAAAATATTGTGAAATTTGTTGTGTCAGTATAACAATATATATATAATAAAGGAAAAAAAGTACAAACGGAAGACTAAAAAAAAAAAAAAACTGTAGCTACTGTAGGTACATTGCCGCTTGGTTCTGTAGTTATTGTTCAAAAAAAGAAAAAGAAAAATGAAAATAGAGGCAAAGTGACTCAATAAACCTAAATGGAACGGTAGAGACATTGCCTTTTTTATTTATTTATTTATTTTTTTAATAGTTAATAGAAATAGATATAACAAAAATATTATCAATAATACAAAATTCATGTTAAAATAATATTGCTAAAATTACAACTCTACAATCTTGGTTAATTGTAAAAACTAGTTTAATTTGTTCTTGAACTTGCACATAAAAGTTACCGTACCCTTCTTGGGAGGGCTGTCATTTTCATGTCATACTGATACAGTCATATTCATCCAATCAGATTTATAAATTATTGCTTTAAGTGATTTCATTGAAAGCTAAAATAGGCAGCCCGTATGGAATGTGCTCCATTATAATACCATAATCTAAGACCTAACGAACTCTCAATAAAAAAACATTATGGTCAAGAAAAAGTTAGCCAGTTCAGGCAGCTTTCTAGAAGAAGAGGATGCATTCTACCTATTTTCTAACAACCCATACCAAACCAGTTTGCATATTGACCAGAGTATGATGCATCTTTTAATTATGTTCCTCTGGCATCAACTTGACATGATTATGGAAAAATTGAAATTTTGGAACGTCTTCGTTGACGACTGTTGAGTTTTGATACATGAATAATCATGCTTATAATTTAAAAAGACGTAGTTTGGCTACAATGATTGTGAAAGTTTAAATAGTGTAAAAACACTCTTGAACGTTTAGACCTCTAATTTACAAATTAACCAATTCAAGTTTTATGTCAAACAACTTGTGTGCGGAAAATGAACAAAAACTATAATATAGAATTGGAAAAACTATCTAAGCCAAATTAAAATCACAACCTATAGCAGATAATAAAAGGCAAAGATAAAAGGGAAGGAAAATGCAAACACAAAGACAACACGCGATGTGTTATCGAAGAGGAAACCGAAACCCTCGACGTAAAACCTCTCCGCTACCCTCCAAGCGGTAAACAATCCACTAGAAAATGTAGTTGGGATACATGGACATCAATAGACCCTCCAAGCCTAATCTACCCAGTGCACCTAAGCCCTCCAAGCTTTTTGCTCCAACGAGGTTGTGCCGAACCTTTTTCTTTTCTAACTTCCCGGATTCCGCTACTAGACCATAGCATCAACCAATGTAGATTGGTTCCTTCCTAACTGCTTCCCAGAACACCAAACAGCCCTCTTACAGTAATGAATATGGTGAGAACAAGGTTTTGGTAAAATGCCTCTCAAGGGTTTGACAATGGAGAAGAAGAGAGTTGAGGAATTTTAAGAGACTCTAATGTATAGATTGTAAGTGAATCAATCTTGTTTTACTCTAGGGTTTCTCTCTCAAAATTCTCTCTGGAAGCTCCCTTTCATTTGTGGATATAAGGGGTATTTATACTGAAGAGAGAGGAGAATGTGAAACATCAGGTTTTTCAAAACAGGGGTGGCTCGCGGCTTGGCCTCGCGACTTGATTGAGTCGCGAGATCCAGTCGTGAGATAACCGTATGGCCAATTGTCCTGTTTTGTCATGTAGTGCTCCAGCTAATATGACTGTTCACCTTCTGGCATGCTTGGCACGTGTGCTGCATCTAGCGGCTTGCAGCCGCGAGTCACCCGCGAGATCAAGCCGTGAGTCTCTGTTTTCTTGCACACTCTTGAGCAATCAATACTCTATCTTACTCGCTACCCTTACAACAAACCCACCTAAATACAGGGTTACTAAATGCTGAAATACAAGCAAATTTGACACGGAATAAAGCCAATAAGATGGTTGATTAAATTCAACCTTACAATCTCCCCCTTTGGCTATTCCGTGACAAAACCCTAAAACAGACTCTAGACTTAACATGTGAGTTGGGAACAGTTGAGCAAAACTCACTTACATCTAACTCTAGAAGCTGTGAAGCACTTAAATCATAAGAACATAAAATTCCTGAAACACAACAATACACTATGATCATTGTATGCAGAAAAGTATGAAATGCATATGAAACAGGCTTAAGGTGATCAAGCAAAGATGAAGAGAAGAACCAACTCATGGCTTGATCAAACAGGTAACCACTACAAGGTAGTAATCATAGTGCTCATTCACACTTGGAATGAACACTTGAACATACAGGTTAACAAGAACAATGCAAGTTACTTGTATGCCCAATGCTCAACCAATGCATAATACACTAAGTATATGCATCTAGGAACAATCCTACAAGGGCACAAGAGTGACAGTACTAAAAAGAAAATGCAAGACATTTAGATAGAAGAACTGATTAAAATAAAGCATAAAAGACTGCATAAAGCATGGTACAAACCATAAAGCCTACAAATATGCAAAAAAAAAAACATAACCCTAAAAGCTTACAAAAGCAATAAGGGTACAAAACACAATATATACTGAATAACATCAACAATATATATAAAGAGTAAACCAAGTTTATAAGATAAGAGTTAGAAACAAATACACCAAAACCACAATGTATCAAACCCATAAAAACACTAAATACCCAAAAACATAAACCTATAATTTTAAAGGATAAGTCTAAAAACAGAAGTATGTGTGTACTCCCCTTATTACTATGCACACTTCCCTTTGAGATTTCTCCCCCTTACTGAATGCTCTCCCCCTTTTTGGCATGAATAGCTAAAGGCTGTCATCTAACTTTTGCTGAATAGCTTCTAGCTGATTCTCCATGGTCTCAAGTCGCATTTGAACATGGTTGTTGGTGGAGTAGAGAAGTGTCACCATCTTATCAATGCGTTTCTGAATATTTGCAAGCAAACTACCCACTCTATCAGTTTTAGGATCAGTCTGTGCTTGTGGACCTTCAGGGATGACACGCGAAGTAGGTGTGGTATGTACAGGTGTCTCTGACTCAGGAGTAGATTGAGTAACCAGAGAGATGTGTGCACTCTTTGGTGATTTAGAGGAATGACTTCTGTTGGCTTGTAGAGTGTACATGGAAATTGGACGCTGACAGGTCAACATTTTTCCATCTGAGGGAGGAGTAATGCCTTCACGAAGAATGAACTTCATGATGAGACTGCAAAATGGAATACATCCTCGAGCTGTAGTTCAGATCGCGGTCTTCCTCATGGTTTGAAAGATGTGAGCATAGATATCAATGGGGGCTCCTGTAATAAGATCACAAAGGAATTGAGCTCTCCTAAGATATATGAAGGTAGTGTTGGACAGTGAGTAGAGATTAGAGAACATGATCAACTTCAGTGTGGTCAGTTCAGTGTGGTCAGCTCTAGTGCAAACTTTGCAGTGCTGATGGATGTGCCTGTATTGGATACTTCATGATCAGATCCTAAAACTTGTAGAATGTCTTGAATCTTTGGAGTTCGATCATCGTACGGAGTTAGATCCACATTCTGAGGTCTAGTGATGCAGAGAATATCGGCGATGGAGTTCGGGGAAATGACAAATTCCTTTCCTCTGACCCAGAAAATGAGTTCAACTCCAAGATCACTTGCATTAGAGAAGCATTCCTTAACCAGTTCATCCATTGGATCGACAAAATTCCCAAACAAGTTTGCCCAATCTCGTGGCTCAAAAATTCGAGGGATAAAAGTGGTCCCTAAGGTGTCAAACTCCACCACCCGTTCCACTATAGGAGTTGACTTGTCAAAGATGTTTGAGTAGATGTGTGAGGTAAGCGGGGTTCTGAACCTCTCCAAATTAGAGTCTTGAGATGACTGAGATGAGAGTCGAGTCCTTTTAGCAACTGGGGTTGTTGGATCGTCAGCAACAATGTCTTTGCCCTTAGAGGATCGACGAGACATCTGCAAGAGAATAGGCACACAGCAAAGAACCAAAAACAGCACCACACAAGATAAATACCAACATGATTAGATGCAAATAATAGTGTAAACCAGAGATTTTATACACAAATACAAACTTAAGACAAGTCAGACCCAAACAAAACCACAATCAATACTAAAGTGCACAATGAGACAGGTGCAACAAAATGGTGAAAGTGCAATAGAGCATAGAGAAACACAAATTCAGAAATAACTGTCAATGAGACAGTCTACCATGACCATGATATGCATAGATTGAGAACATTCGAACATTAAGAACGGATAGCATAAATAAGACCACATAAGATAGGAATAGGCATAAAATATCAAAATGAAATATCAGAACACCCAAAATAGAGCACATGGCAGTGATACATAACATTCAGAAAATGAAGTGTTTTAAAGAGAAACTTTCAAGATGCAATCACACACAGGTTATGTCATCATAAAAACACAGTAATATGAGATAAGTAATCCAATGCCGCAAGCATACTTCAACACACACAAATGAATGGAGCAAGTCACAAAAAGTACCAAACCCATTTATCAAAAGAGTTTGACAATCAACAACAAGCAAATAATAGAACAAAGAAAAAGCACAGTGTGACCAACAATATGAAAACGGATTAAAGCAACAACAAACACAACCAGCCATACCCATCAAACAAAGAGAAGAATGTTTCGAAAATATTATCTACTCAAATGGCAAGAAAAAAATTCATTAAACAGAGAATATGAGATGAGGAAAATAAGACCCATACCTTTTCTTGATGATTTTGAGAAGAAATGAAGCAACAATGGAGTTGGAAGTGGGTAACACGATGTGTTTGAGAAGTTTCAGAAAGAAAAGACAATGAACAGTCACAATAAGTTCGAGGGAAAACTGAAAAAGATTTAAAAACTGCCCTTGTTTTTGCCAAACACGCGATTTTCGCGACTGAAGTGAGGCGCCAACAAGTTGTCAGGTCAAGCTGCCAAAACACTCAAAGACAAAATTTTGAAAAATTTTCTAAGTGTTTTTCGTGACTGGAAGGTCTACCCGCGAGGGAGTCGCGAGCTGAGCCACGAAAATCTCTGAGTAACCCTTGCGACTGGACCTTCCACTCGCGAACAAGTCGCCAAAATTGACCCGCGAACTCGCGACTGAGGCCTACGACTTGACTTACCCGCGACTGAGTTGCCAAAACAGGGCAAAAATGAATTTTTGAAATTTTCAGATTTTAAGAATAAAATACTTTCCACAAACACCTAAAACATTCAAAAATCTTTTTGTGCTTGACTCAACAAAGATTGAGCATGTGAAACACATTTCATCAAGTACAATTACACAAATGAATATGGCATTTCTTGAACATAGACTTGTATGTTGTGTGTGGATATCAACAATGAGATAGTCCTTAGTCTATTGTGAAGTTTCAATAATCAATTCAACCAAGGCATATACAATTAGTACTAGATCATGTGACCCATCTTAATTATAGAAATATGCATATATGACCTCCCACAAAACTTGATAACATATCTTGGAGTTTTACATTTAATTCCACTTTCAATCATAACAATTGATCTTTTTGATCCTTTTGAGACAATCACCTCTCATTATGAGAGTGATATTTGATATTTCACTTTAATGAACAAGCCTTTGGCTTTTTGAATAAACATTTACTTTAATTTTTGGTCGCTTTTCCTTTTTCCTAGTCGAATACTAGTATGTGCGACAGGTTTTTGCAGCTTAATATCTCTTTTGATTTGGAGATTTACATTTGGTGAGCTCTTTTTAGCAAAAACAAAAATAAAGAGTGGGAAGATATATAAACACAAGTCTATGCATGTCTCAAGATCATCATAACCATTCACTAATCATTCATGACAAGTTTGAAGATCTATTTACAACAATCACATAGATTTCAAGATTTCTCCCACAATGATAAGAGTGCAAAGAAGCAAGCTATACTCGAAAATGCACAAAACCATTAGCACAAAGGTATAAAGCAAAACAAGTTTTGAGACAAAACTCAACTATGTCAATCAAACTTTTTGATTTTCTAATTTTTATGTGATTTTTGGATTTTTGACACAAAAAGAAAAAGATTGATCAAAAACACAAAAAGAAAACCAAAAGTATGCACAAAAAGACAAACAAACAACCATCAACATAAACAACAAGCAAACAATCAAATATCGTCACAAAGCATAGGAAGTATTAATGCATGGACATATTATAATGCTTATGCATGAGCACCATTTTTCACCCACATGTCACTTGCGTTTGGGGTGATTTCCTTATAGGATTGGGTACGGGAGTTAGGGCTTTCAAACCTTCGTGTGAAGCTTTCCAAGCAGTTGGTGAATGCACCAATCATCTTCATCACGTTCATCATTCCGGGATTACCGTTTTGATCTCTTGATGGTTCACCAGCCCAATTTCTTCTATCATTTCTAGGTCCTCGTGACCTTTGAGGAGTTGCACTATTCTTTGCTCTCAGCTTTTGACAATTTGGTCGAGTATGCCCTTGAAGTCCGCAATGATGACACACATAATTTGATCTAGAACCTCTTTGTGGTCGTGGACGAGACTTGGCTCGGGATTCAGACCTGCCCACAGATTGATTACGTGAATCCAAAAACCGTTCGTTCCCCACATTTCTCTTCTCCTCTATCTTGGGCTTCTCAGCAATAGGACCAACATCAGCTGATTCTTTGGCCTTTATAAACTTCACTTCTTTAGTGACATTTCCAGATGAGCTACTTCCTCCGGTATATCCCAATCCGGATTTGTCTGAAAAGCTCTTTTGAGATAATATAACATCATCTAGCTTCTTGGTGGTGACCCTCTCTATTTTAGCATTTGCTTGCACAACCTCTTGCTCAAGAAATCTCCCTTTTGTGTAAGTTTCTGAAAACTCACCATTCAGTGTTTCTATCTCACATTTGGCCTCTCTATAACGGATTAGGAGACTTTTATAGTCCTCCTCTACCTTCTTCATTTTTCTCACAGCTATCTTAGCCACCCTTGTGTACTCACCCGACTTCTCCAGGAGTGAGTTATAATTCTCTTGAAGATTGGCTGTGCTTTCATCTTCTTCAGCATCTGATTCTTCAGCAACTCCCAGTGATTCTTCATCACTATGTTCTCCAAGGTCTCGTACAAGCAGATTCAACTCGTTTGAAGACTCAACATGGGCAATAGTCATAAAAGCTGAATAGTTTCCCTCTCCATCACAGCTTTCTTCAGATTCTGAGTCAGATGAATCCGAGTCACTCAATGTCGTGGCATACACTTTACCTTTCGATTTCAAATAATTCGGACATTCTTTCTTAAAGTGTCCATACTCGTTACATTCGAAACAAGTGACATCTTGTGTAGATTAGGATTCTTTTCCATCTTTCTTTTTGAATTCCCTTTTCTCCCTTCCTGAACTTTGGAATTTTCCTTTATCACCAAATTTGCCAATATTTTTGAATTTCAAGAATTTTCGGAAATTTTTTACAAGGTATGCAACATCTTTGTCAACCACATCTTCTCTCGATGAGTCACGGTCTTCCACCTTCTCATTAATGGTCTTAAGAGCAAGAGATTTACTCTTCCGTTGATTGGGCAGGGACATCTCATAAGTCTGAAGAGAACCAACCAGCTCCTGGACTTTGATGTCATCAAGGTCCTTGTTCTCTTCAATCGTTGTCACTTTAGCACGAAAATTTTCCAGCAATGATCGAAGGATCTTCCTTACAATTTTAGAATCCTTCATTTTCTCTCCCAAATTGAACTTGCTTACAATCACCTCATTCAGCTTGCTATAGAAAGAGTCAAAGGACTCATCCTCACTCATTTTTAACTCCTCAAACCGAGTGGTTAGCATTTGCAGCTTGGTGTCTTTTACTTTCTTCGTGCCTTCGTAAGTGGTCTCTAATATCTCCCATACTTCTTTAGCAACGGTAAAGTGAGAGATCCTGTGAAATTCATCTGGAGACACACCACAGAAAATAGCATTGAGTGCTTTACTGTTAGTATTAGATGCAGCGAGTGCTGCCTTATCCCATGTGGATTTGGCTTTCTCAGGCTTGGTCCAACTTATCTCAACAACATCCCAAACAGATTCATCAATGGAACACAGAAAAGCTCTCATGCGAACCTTCCAAAAAGCATAATTACTACCATCAAAATATGGAGGTGCATTTAGAGATTGAGACCGATCCATCTCAATAGGGAGTCAAGGATCACACAATGGTAATGAAACCACTAGAAGTGTACCCGCTCTGATACCAATTGAAAGTTCAAATAGTGTAAAAACACCCTTGAACGTTTAGACCCTCAATTTACAAATTAACCAATTCAAGCTTTATGTCAAACAACTTGTGTGCGGAAAATGAACAAAAGCTATAATATAGAATTGGAAAAACTATCTAAGCCAAATTAAAATCACAACCCATAGCAGATAATAAAAGGCAAAGATAAAAGGGAAGGAAGATGCAAACACAAAGACAACACGCGATGTGTTATCGAAGAGGAAACCGAAACTCTCGGTGTAAAACCTCTCCGCTGCCCTCCAAGCAGTAAACAATCCACTTGAAAATGTAGTTGGGATACATGGACAGCAATAGACCCTCTAAGCCTAATCTATCCAGTGCACCTAAGCCCTCCTAGCTTCTTGCTCTAATGAGGTTGCGCCGAACCTTTTTCTTTTCTAGCTTCCCGGATTCCGCTACTAGACCATAGCATAAACCAATGTAGATTGGTTCCTTCCTAACTGCTTCCCAGAACACCAAACAGCCCTCTCACAGTAATGAATATGGTGAGAACAAGGTTTTGGTAAAATGCCTCTCAAGGGTTTGACAATGGAGAGGAAGAGAGTTGAGAAATTTTAAGAGACTCTAATGTATAGATTGTAAGTGAATCAATCTTGTTTTACTCTAGGGTTTCTCTCTCAAAATTCTCTCTAGAAGCTCCCTTTCATTTGTGGGTATAAGGGGTATTTATACTGAGGAGAGAGGAGAATGTGAAACGTTAGGTTTTTCAAAACAGGGGTGGCTCGCGACTTGGCCTCGCGACTTGACTGAGTCGCGAGATCCAGTCGCGAGATAACCGTATGGCTAGTTGTCCTGTAATGCTTCAGCTAACATGACTGTTCACCTTCTGGCATGCTTGGCACGTGTGCTGCATCTGGCGGCTTGCAATCGCGAGTCACCCGCGAGATCAAGCCGCGAGTCTCTGTTTTCTTGCATACTCTTGAGCAATCAACACTTTATCTCATTCACTACCCTTACAACAAACCCACCTAAATACAGGGTTACTAAATGCTGAAATACAAGCAAATTTGGTACGGAATAAAGCCAATAAGATGGTTGATTAAATTCAACCTTACAGATTGTAGCCAATAATTACAAATAGAGGCAAAGTCATAATTTTTTTTAAAAGGGAGCCGAGCTTAATATTAAATATTCTTAAGTTAAAAAAAAAAAAAATTACCGCTCTATTTGTTTTGATAGAGAACCTTATGTAAAAATAGTTTTCTGTGTTTTCTAATGTTTAGTAGCATAATAAAAAACGAGTTAAATGAAAACTATATTTAGTCAGCATAAAAAGTATAACTTATTTTTAGAATGTTAGAGATATATTTGCCCATTAGTATAGGCCCAAGCCTAATTCTACTTTGTGTGCAAGCCAAGTCTCCTACTTGTACTAGAAGTCTATTAATTTAGGGTTTAGTCTACTATATATACACATGTTATGATTCATTGTAATACAGGATTTGTACTACACTCTAATATATTATTGATGTAGCCATTTAGGGTTTCCTCCGTGGATGTAAGCCGTTAGGCTGAATCACGTAACTCTCGTGTGTTACTGTGTTCTATACTTTATGCTTTCGCTTCCGCATCCATACTAGCATATTCAACATGGTGTATCATTGCTAATATTTAACATAATATCAAAGCCACCTTCCTATGGCCATGTTCTGTCCTTACGGTATATTTAAGAGCAATTTTTGTGTTCTCGGTATTTTTTTTTTTTTACTGCGTTCATTTTCTTTGGCTTCCTACTGCTGTCTTCAAAACTCTCCGGTATAATCAAGCCACCATTAGAAGTCGCATCAACACTACAAGACCATTGCCTTCCTCAAACTACAGTCACAGAGCTAAACTTCATTGAAGAGATCTTCTTAACCTTATCAAATCTCAAGATTACTTCAAGCTTTCATCTTGAGTTTTAGAGGGGGTGTTAGAGATATATTAGCCCATTAGTATAGGCCCAAGCCTAATTATACTTTGTGTGCAAGCCAAGTCTCCGACTTGTACTAGAAGTCTATTAGTCTAGGGTTTAGTCTACTATATATACATATGTTATGATTTATTGTAACACATGATTTGTACTACATTCTAATATATTATTGATGTAGCCCTTTAGGGTTTCCTTCGTGGATATAGGCTGTTAGGCTGAACTACATAACTCTTGTGTGTTACTGTGTTCTATACTTTATGCTTTCGCTTCTGCATCCAGACTAGCATATTCAACATAGTGTATCAATGCTAATATTTAGCATAGAAATTTTATCAAGGAATGGACGAAAAATGATCTCAATCAAATTAATTAGAAAAAAATGAGTACAAAAGTTTTATATATAGTGACTAAACCAAGCTAACCACCTAATTGCAAAACAGAAGAGAAAAACTAACTACACACATGTCCCTATCGTAATAACTAACTTCTCATGTGCTATTACTTAAAGAAATTAATTCATCTACTAAACTACAAGTCACATGTACAAAGAAATTCACTACAAGCTACTGTCGTTTTTGTGCTTTGTTTTGTTCTAACCACAGAGCTTGCTGCTCTTGTTGCTTACTGCTATGCTCATTGCTGTCTTCTCTCTGATACTCCCCCTCAAGAGTAGCTAGTGTATGTATATTTATCATTCACATCTTGCAAGTAAGGTTAGAAAACTGATTGAAACTCAATGCTTTAGTAAGTACATTAGCTAATTGGCAATGAGTCCTAACATGATTTAGCTTGATAACCTTTTCCAAAACTTTATCCCTGACCACGTGACAATCAATTTCAATATGTTTTGTCCTCTCATGGAAGACTAGATTAGAGCCAATGTGCAATGCTACCTAACTGTCACAAAATAGAAGAGCTTCTCTATCATGTTCTACTCCAATATCTTTGAGAAAGTACAAAATCCACACTATCTCACATGTTACAATTGCCATGGACCTGTATTCAGCTTCTGCTGAAGACCTTGACACTGTAGACTGCTTCTTTGACTTCCAAGACACTAAAGAGTCCCTAATGAAAATGCTGTAACCTGTCACAGACCTTTTAGTGTCAGGACATGAGGCCCAATCAACATCTGCAAACTCCTTCAAGTACAATTATGTGTTGGAAGAAAACAGAAGTCCCTTTCCTGATTCACTCTTCAGGTATTGCAAGATTCTATATGCTACATCCAGATGTTGCCTTCTTGGTCTAGACATGTATTGGCTAAGCTTATGAACAACAAAGGTAATATCAGGTCTTGTAATTGTCAAATACAAAATTCTACCTATCAACCTTCTATAACTACCTGGGTCTTTAAGTTCTTCTCCCTCAAACTTACTTAACTTGAGATTTTGCTCCATTGGTGTTTTAGCAAGCTTACACCCGAGCAAACTAGCATCATTAAGAACTTCAAGTGTGTACTTTCTTTGACAAAGTGCTATGCCTTTGTCTGATTTGGCAACCTCCAAACCAAGAAAGTACTTCGAATAACCTAAGTCCTTCAACTTGAACTTTTCATCTAACATAAACTTGAACCTGCCTATCTCATCTTTATCATTGCAAGCCACTAAAACATCACCCACATATACTAAAAGAACCATAAAAATATCCCCTTGCTTCCTATTGAATAAAGAATAATTGGCTTTGGATTGATTAAAGCCAAGCTGAATCAAAGTGCTGGAAAATTTGGCAAACCATTGCCTAGAAGCTTGCTTAAGGCCATATAGTGATTTATTGAGCTTACAAACTACCTCCCCTTAGCTATGAAACCCTTGTGGAAGAGCCATATACACTTCTTCATCCAAATCACCATGTAAAAATGTATTGTTCACATCCAATTGACTAAGGAACCAACCCTTAATTGAAGCCACAACAAGAAGGACTTTGACAGATACCATCTTTGCCACCGGGGAAAATGTTACAAAGTAGTCCACTCCTTTTTGTGTAAACCCCTTAGCCACTAACTTTGCCTTGTATCTTTCAATTGAACCATCAGTTTTGTACTTAACTTTGTAAACCCATTTGCACCCTATGGGCTTCTTACCAGTAGGTAGTGGAGTTAGTGTCCATGTATTGTTAGCCTCAAGTGCTACAATCGCAGCAGCCATGGCCTTTTGTCATTTGGGATTAGAAACAGCTTGATAGCAGAAAGTGGGCTCAACAATGGATGAAATAGAACAACAAATGGTTTTGTAAGAGGGGGAGAGGTGCTGATAAGAAACATGAGAAGATAGAGGATGCGGGAAGTACCTGAATGAGTAGGACTGGCATCATTGACAGATGATACCTGATTGCAACGATATGCTTGTAAGTAAGATGGTTGTTTGATTGGTCTAGATGACCTTCTAAGAGGGACAAGATCAATATCAAGTTCAGGAGGTTCTTTTGGTACTTCATCAAGAAAATCATCATCAAGTGTATGATGAACTTGAATGATTGAATCTTAAGGAATAGCAGAAGAAGGAGGTTTTGGCAGAATAGTGTCATCAAAGATAGTAGGGATAGCAGGAACACAAGGTAAAGGCAATGAAGGATGAGGATCAGATTTACATGAGTTTGAAACATAAAGGAAGACTGACTCATGAAAAATGAAATCCCTTGAGACAAAAACAGTATAAAACTCAAGATCAAAAAGCTTATATCCTTTTATATTGAAAGGATAACCAATAAAAACACATTTTCTTGCTCTTGGAGAGAACTTGTTCCTAGTTTGAGCATGTAGACACTCGATTTTGCACCCATAATTTAATTTTGAAAGATGACTAGAAGGACCATTCATATACCCAAAATTTAGAGTTACATTACATGCATTAAATCATTCATTGCATATCATAAAAATGATCTTAAGGTTCTAACGGTCGCGACGATATGTCCGATTTCCAAATCGGACTGTCAGATTGAAAGATATCACATGATTAAGTTTGCATGGTTTGTATGCATATTGTTTGGGTGGAACTAACTACAGATGATTACTTTAAATTAATTCTGATTGGTTAAACAATTAAAATTAATTAAATAATTTTATGATTGGTTGTTAGTTAGTGTCGAAAATAGACTTGCTTGCATGGGAATAAAGTGGATAATCAGATAATAAAGAAGTTGTGGATAATCAAGACTTTTTGGGATATCTATCTATAAGATAATTATCACTTTAAAGACCTAAATATCCAGAAAAAGGGATTAATTTTTAGAAAATGGATTAAAAATGCGTCTAAGCGTAATTCTCGGCTAAAAAATCCTCAAAAAAGAAGTCCAAATCGTACCAAAATTCAAACATGAACTCAGCATCCAAGAGAGCCATTCAGCATTATTGGGGTATCGATCGACACTTCTCACAAACTCGAGGCTCGACCTGAGGACTCCTGGATTCTGATAAATATTACCCTTTTCAATTTTTAAGAGAGAAGGACGCGTCCTAATTCATATATGATAATTCAGCTAATTTTTCGAAACATTCCAACCTCTATAAATAGGGGATGCCTCTCAAAATTCAGCACACTTTTCTGATTCCCCCCTCTCTTGCTCTTCTCTTCTAAATTTTCAATTTCCCTTATGTTAAAGACGTTCTGGAAGTTTTGGCTTTAAGAATTTCTTTTTTGTAAGTAAATTATTTTAGGCTTCAAAGAGGTGAACAAACTTCTTTAAATTCTAAAATATTCTTTCATTAGAAGAGCACGCTCATGCAAGAGGTATTCTATTTCTTCTTTCCTTTCTTTCATCGTTTTTTTTTTTTTTTTTTTTTTTTTTTATAAATTTTTTATGGTTTGATACATGAATATGTGTAGCATGTTTTATTATTATTATTTTTTCTTGATATATAATTACCATGTTCTACTTGAATTTTTCTTTAACATGTTCTTAGATGATTGTTTATTGTGATTCTTTTTTAAAATTTCAAAATCTGCTATTGACTATCAAGGATTTCTTTAAATTCAAAAACTGATCTGAATTTTTCAGATCTGATTTTATTTAAGCTCAAAAATTGATATGAATTTTTCAGATCTGTTTTTTTAATACAAAAATGATTTGAATTTTTCAAATCTGTTTTTTTAATACAAAAATGATTTGAATTTTTCAGATCTGATTTTTTAAACACAAAATTGATCTGTATTTTCTTAAATACAGATCTAATTTTTTTAACACACAAAACTGATTTGTATTTTATTAAATACAGATCTGATTTTTTTTAACTCTCAAAACTTATATGTATTTTCATTAAGGGTCATGCTAACGAGTGCCCTTAGGGCACTGGTTGAAAATCCAGTTAAAGAAAGTTTTGACATTACTTTTATGGGAAATGAAAAAAACTGTCAAAATATTAATTATTATTTTTTCTTTTCTCATAAAAACTTTCTTTAATTGGACTCTTAACCAGTGCCTTAAGGGCACTTGTTAGCATTTCCCTTTCATTAAATACATATTTGATTTTTTTAACTCTTAAAACAGATATGTATTTTCATTAAATACAGATCTGATTTTTGTTACACAATTGCAGATTTTGAAATTTAAAAGAAAGGATTGAAAGTTAGGTTGAATTTTTTCTTAATATGTGATGCATGCATAATAAATTTATCTCATGAATGTGAATCCTCTTTCAAAAGTCTTTTTTATTTGTTTCCAACAACATATTTGATTTTTCTTATAAACCAAAAATTATTTTTTACTTTTTAAAACAGATCTGGATCTTTTTAACAGAATCTCATTTTTTTTTAATCTAAAAAACAGATCTGATTTTTTTTTTTACAAACTAAGTCTTAGATTTTTTTGTAATTCTCAAAACAGATCTGAATTTTCTTTAAAAAAGAGGACATATTCATGAGGCAAATTTATTTAGATTAATTTTTGTCAAGTGTCTGTCATATGAGTTCAACATATCATTCAACATCATGCAAAAAGGGTATATTGGTTATTAGAGTCTAGAAGACCAGACTCTGTCTGGACAGAATAGGTGCCTAACACCTTCCCATTCCGTAACTTAGCCCCCGAGCTTAGGATTTTTGGATAGGTAGATTAGTGCTTCTTTTTTTTTTTTTTTTTTTTTTTTTTTTTATATTTAAATTTTGGCAGATTGTAACTAGGACCAAAGTTTTGTATTCTTTTGCATAGATTGTAACTAGGACCCAAAGCCTTGTAAGGTTTAATTTACCAAAATTGTACTTTTCTTTATTCAATCAATGATAGTTAAAGTATTCTGAGCATGTAATTTGTATTTATTTTTTTGTATAAAAAATAAGTGGCGACTCCACACCACTTATCCAAAGAAAGAGGTGCTCTTAAAAGCACCCAAATCTCTTTTTTGAGAGCACCTAGGTTTACGGTCTCTCATAGAGCAATAGTGAGAGCAAAACACAAACAACCAAACACCTTGAGATGATTATAATCTGGTGGCCTTTTAAAAAGAAGTTCAAAAGGTGTTTTATCATTCAATAAAGGAGAGGGCAATCTATTGATTAGATAGTCTGCAATTAAAACACAGTCACCCCAAAAATGGATAGGAATTTGAGATTGAATTTGCAATGCTTTAGCTATGGAAAAGAGATGCTGATGTTTCCTCTCCACAACAGAGTTTTTTTGTGGAGTGTAAACACAACTATGTTGGTGAATGATACCATGAGAATTAAGAAAATCTGGCATATCAAATTCCTTGGTATTATCAGTTCTTATAGCTTTGATTTTTTTATTTCAAATTGTGTAAAAACCATAGCATAAAAAGAATGAAACAACTGCCTAACTTCAGACTTTGACCTCATAAAAAACAATCATGTTGCTCTAATTGCATCATCCATAACAGTTAAAAAATATTTGAAGCCATCTAAAGTAGGAGTTGAATATGGTCCCCATACATCCATATGAACCAAATCAAAAGCACAACTACTGATTTTATTATTGAAAGGAAAAGACAATTGTTTAAGTTTTTCCATAGGAAAAACTTGACAGTCTTTATTACAAGAAGATTGTAAAGAAGGAATAACATGACTCAAAACATTAAGTTTGATGTCAAAAGGGTGACCTAATCTTGCATGTCAAAGGAAAGAAGAGTTACAATGAAGATTTGTAGAAGTTGCTACAGAGAAAGGATGAAATGCAGCACTGATTTTGTGAGCATCTAAGAAGTCAGCCAGGGAAGAACTAGGAGTATGCTGAAGGCTTTCACATTGCAACAAGTACAATCCATCAATTGCCTTTCCTACCCTAATCGTTTTCCAAGATAAAAGGTCCTGGACAAAGCAATAAGCAGAAAGGAAAACAAGGTAGGGTGGTTGAGATTGAGTAATTGTACTAACAGATAAAAGGTTAAAGGTGAAAGATGGGACACAAAGGACATTTTTTAGAGAACAACAGTTCCAATGTGAGTCACTTATGCTGATTCCCCATTAGCCAATTGAACCAAAGACTGCATAGTAGCAGTAATTGTGGTTAACAAGTCAACAGAACAAACAAAATGGTCAGTAGCACTAGTGTCTAACACCCAAGTATGCCTACCATAAGCCCTTCTATTGACCACTTGTGCAGAAAAAACATTGTGAGAGAAATCAATACCTGCCATTGCAGTGTTGGAAGAAGATGCCACATTGGTGATTGGAACTTCCTTTGCTTGAGATGTTGCTGCAAGGGATAAGTTTGAAGCACTAATCACAGCTAGTAGTTGCTGATATTGATTAGGAGTGAAAGCAAGATGATTGTGCAATGGAGAAGCAAAAGGCAATGACTCTAAAATTTGACCTGAGGACAATTGATGTGCCATTGGGGGTTTGTTCTTGAACTTAATCCCTGTTGGAAACCCATGCAACTTATAGCACTTATCAATAGTATGACCCAATTTTCCACAATGTGTACACAATGGCCTATTCTTCCCTTCATTCTTCTGATTGCTTGTTGATTCAGAAGAGAATTTTTGACCTTTGGCTGCAAGCACAGTAGACTCAACACGAGTACTTGCACCATTGATCATGGTCCTTTGCACTTCTTCTTGAATTAACAAGGCATACAGCTTATTAAGTGAGGAAAGAGGATCCATTAACAACACTTGAGTTCTTACTTGGGAAAAAGAGTCATTTACACCCATCAAGAACTTCATTACTGACTCTCTAACTTGCCATTCAGTCAATCTCTTATTAACATTGCAGACACACTTGCCACAAGTATAAGAAGGGAAATGACTATAACTCTACAATTGATCCCATAACACTTTAAGCTGAGTAAAGAAATCAGTAATGGAAACTTCACCTTGATGCAATTCTACTATCTACTTCTGCAAATTGAAGATTCTAGGTCCATTCTTCTGAGAAAATCTATCTCTCAAGTTTGTCCAGATCTTCAAGGGGTCTTCATACACAATGCTAGCCTAAATCTTGGGAGACACTGAGTTTGTCAACCATGTCCCAACCATGTTATCACACCTAGTCCAGGCTTGAATGGCTAAAGGAGTTGACACTAATGGAGATGAAAGAGTCAAGGTTCCATCAATGAAACCCAATTTGTTCTTTGTAAGCAAAGCCTTTCTCACAGATCAAGCCCCCAAGTTGGGTAATTCTCATTCCTTGTTAATGACCGAGTCACAAGAATAGTGCTGGTTCTTTCTCCATGATGAAGAAACAAAGGGTCATCCATTGGAGATTCTTGTGTTGAAGTGGTAGTCTTTGCAGTGGTAGCAAGAAGAGATGAGTCAACGGAAGCCATTGTTGAAAAAGGAAAATTCTTTGAATGAAGAAAGGAAAATTTCAAGAAACGAAGTGTAATTGAAAGAAAAACTTCAAGAAACGAAGTGAAATTGAAGGAAATGATGAGTTGGAGGAACCCTAGATTGAACAAAATTGGGGAAAATCTAGAGCTTCAGCTCTGATACCATATCAAGGAATGGATGAAAAATGATCTCAACCGAATTAATTAGAAAGAATGAGTACAAAAGTTTTATATACAGTGACTGAACCATGCTAACCACCTAATTGCAAAACAGAAGAGAAAAACTAACTACACACGTGTCCCTATAGTAACAATTAACTTTCTCACGTGCTATTACTTAAAAGAAATTAATTCATCTACTAACCTACAAGTCACATTTACAAAGAAATTCACTACAAGCTACTGTTGTTTTTGTGCTCTGTTTTGTTCTAACCACAGAGCTTGCTGCTTTTTGTTGCTTACTGTTATGCTCATTGCTGTCTTCCCATTGATAAATTGTTTTCCACTAATTTTTTTTGGAAAACAACTCTATCTCACAACAAGTTAACTAAGGGAAGTTATGAGATTGTTTTTAAACTCATTTAAAGTTGTTACCAAACATAAGAAAATGAGATAGTTTTATAAGAGATAGTTTTATAGAAAATACTTTTTTTTTGAAATAACTCATTTTTTAGAAATCATCGTTGCTGAAAAAATAGAGCGTGCAAATAAACAAAACCCTTCTTCTTCTTCTAAACAAGAAAAAAAAAACCGTTTAATTATAAATTATAATATATTGTTTAAAAATTATAATTAGTATAATGCACACATTGGGTTTCAAGTTCCAACGCAAGTTAGAAGTCAACCAAAGGTAAAAGTTAAGTAGTGGTGGCCGTCTTGATTTGGATCATGAGCTTGGAGCCAAGCGGACAACGTCATGGCCGGATTCATGGCGACAAATTGGTGGTAAGAAGAGGTAGCATGGGGCAGGTGTACACATAGTAACTTTATAGGAATTTGGATTTTCTTGTTTTGTTTTGTTTAATTTGTTTGTTTTAAATATTGGTGATTTGAGATTGTTAGAACATTGGCATTAGCATTGGGGGTGTAAAAATCCCCCCAGTTGCTAGTTTACCAAACAAGACACTAAACAAGGGCTTTAGCTAGGTATAAATACCTAAAAGTTTTTGCCAACTATGAACAGTAAGGTTGTATATATACAACCCAACTATTCATGAGTTGTAAAAATAAAAATACATTTTAATACGGTGAGAGAGAAAGAGAGGAAAAGAGGGAAGAGAGAGAATTGGAGGGTCACGTGCAAAGGAATGGGTTGGGTATTTTTAGTTTGGGGCAATTTTAATTTCTGGGTTTTATTTTATTTTTATAACAAGTTCAGTTAATTATGTTCTTCTTAAAAGAGTTCAATTTTATTTGGGTTTTTCGGGACAAGTTCAAAAGTTGAGAGCCAACTATAAATGTTTTAAGTGTAAATTCTGCATTGTGAGAGGCCAAATTCTAAAATTTAGAGGGGGGGGGGGGGGGAGCAAGTATATTGTGATTGAAATTAAGGAAATTAGTTGTTGTAAATGAAAATTTTCAAAAGCTAGGGTGGGCCATGGCTCCCTTGGCCCCCCTAGCTTCACCAGTGGTTACAAGTTTCATTAAAAAAATTAACATAACTACAAATTTTGAAAATTTAATCGTTAGATTGAATGTTCTTTATATTTTTAATACGTATGTCATATTTTGTGTCAATCGGATGTTATTTACTATTCGATCTATAAACTTATTTTTTATGCATGATTTTAGATTGCAAAAACTTGAGAAATTTACATATTTGATTGATGATAAAGTTATTGATTTTTGATTTTCTGAAAAATTTTCAAGCATGGAAGGTATGAGAAGAAAATATAATTTAATAATAAATTTGTCAAAATTCATATTCAATCAAAAAAATATTAAATAAATTTGTAACCATTGGTTACAACTAAGGTTGTAACCAAACTATTTACATTTAAAAACATCTTTAATTTTCTATTCTACTCAACGGAAAATTATTGAATACTCTAGGAGTATCATAAATACGCACTTCCTCTCTCTTGAGAAATTATTATTTACACCGGAAGGACTGTTGATGTGGTCTTCTCTAACCAATGAGATGATACAATCTATGTAAATGTATGTGTGAACTTCCTAATCAACACAAATAATAAAAAATAAAAATTACTAGATGATGTTATATTTACATAAATAACAGTATTTTATTGGTTGAGAGGTCAAAGAGAATCATGTTAGCAGTTATCATAATGGACCTAATAATTTTTCTTATTTTACATAAATCTAACCAATGAGATGATACAATCTATGTAAATGTATGTGTGAACTTCCTAATCAACACAAATTATAAAAAATAAAAATTACTAGATGATGTTATATTTACATAAATAACAGTATTTTATTGGTTGAGAGGTCAAAGAGAATCATGTTAGCAGTTATCATAATGGACCTAATAATGATAATTATTTTGGTCGTATTGTAACATTACTATAAATTTAATTAATTTTCTTTATAATTATATAAATGGAGAAATACACATGTATGAAAAGTCCTCAATAATTACCACGAAAATATCCTACCTTGAAGTTGATCGGGCTATTGATGAGTACTATATGGACAAAATTGAGGTCGGTGTTGTTAATTAGATTCTTCTTTTAAGATTTAGTTATGTGACTGCTTAATTAAAAAATACACTTTTATTTATGGGAAAAAATCCACATAGCAAAATATTAAAAGAAAATCTAAGAAACAACACCTAAATAGAGTACTTATCTTACTCTATTATATATATATATATATATATATATATTGTTAGGACATATGTGTTTTACTTGTTAGGAATATATGTCATTATTTTATATAATTGACTTATCTTTTGACAAAACGTACTTTACTTGTATTTGGGTAGATTTAGGATGTGTTTAATACTTCAAGAAACTGTGTTTCAAAAAGTGTTGAAGACATGTAAGTTTGTTCAAGATTCAAGTTGAAGAAGTGCTGTTCATTAAAGTTTGACAGCTGCTCGACAGCACCTCCACAGACAGCTATTTGTCGAGGTTTATGAAAAACAGAATTCCAGTTCTGTTTTGACACTAATTCGATTTTATGTGTTTGGATTTTCTTTTCTTCTAACCCTAGACATATAAAATGATTATTTTAAGAGCTGTCAAAGTGTACACAAGTTACACAAGTTTTGAGAATAGTTTGTTCAAGCAAATTGTGACCGGAGACAAAGTTTTGCCCTTGTTTATCTCTTCTGAAGAAGTTACTGTGTATGTGCACCTTAGGGTTTTGTGACCAAGTATCTTCTTGATCTTCATCGTGTGGATGAACTGAAGAACTTTGCAGCCAACAACCTTCTCTAGTTGGTGATTGAAGTCGCGTACTGGGATCCGCGCAATTGGTTAGTCATGTACTTGGGAGCCGTGCATCGAAAAGGAAAATTGTCACTACAGAACAAGTTCAATTGGGTATTGGGGTAAGGGTTCAACTGTAAGTTAGTATTAGATACTGGGATTCCTTTACTTGTAATCGCTTGTTTTGATAATAGTGGAATTTCGAGAGTGGTGTCCTGAAAATTACCCGGTGGGGTTTTTGCCATTAAGTTTTTCCCATTTGTAAACAAATCACCGTGTTATTTATTTTCCGCTGCATAATTAGTTTATTGGTAATTTGTTTGTGCTACCACGCGTTTGCATGTTAATTTGATTAATTAATAAACTTGATTAATTAATCAATTAATTTATCACAAGGGGTCAATTTGCTTTTGGCTTATCTCATATATATATATATATATATATATATATATGCGTGATACCCAACAATAATTGACATTTATTTGCTATTACAATACCAAAAGCTCTCTTGAATGTATAGAGATGGCGACTGGTTTTGCAAAGGGAAAGATGGTGACTGTGTTGAGCATTGATGGTGGTGGCATTAGAGGCATTATTCCTGGAACCCTCTTAAGCTTTCTTGAATCCAAGCTTCAGGTATACTTCACTAACCGTAGCCATGAACCTCTTCTTCTTTGTTATAATTTCTGTGTACCTCTATATTATGTTTAGGAATTCGACGGGCCCAATGCAAGAATTGCAGATTATTTCGACGTAGTTGCAGGAACAAGTACAGGTGGGCTAGTAACAGCCATGCTTACAGCTCCAGACAAAGACAAACTGCCCATGTATGCTGCAAAGGACATCATCAACTTCTATTTGGAGAACTGTCCCAAGATTTTTCCCCAGAGTAGGTAAATCTCAATGAAATCACAATACCCAAAAAACAAGCCTTTAATTTCTTTCAGTTTTTACAGTTTTTATGGGAATTCAAGAAAAGGTATATATTTTCCATTAAAGTTGATTCCATGGAAGCAGGCAGAAAAATTTTGTGAGTTCACTGACAAGCTGGTTTGGTGCGGTGATGGGGCCCAA
This sequence comes from Quercus lobata, assembly GCF_001633185.2. Lineage (NCBI taxonomy): Eukaryota > Viridiplantae > Streptophyta > Magnoliopsida > Fagales > Fagaceae > Quercus > Quercus lobata. Next base: position 42,447,434 of record NC_044909.1, read on the forward strand.
GTATGATGGGAAATACCTGCGGTCATTGACAAACGGGCTACTTGGCAACCTAACTGTGAAACAGACTGTAACAGATGTGATCATTCCAACCTTTGATATCAAACTCCTTCAGCCAGTGATCTTTTCGACCAATGATGTATGAGTATGACAAAAATAAGTATACTTGAAAGTGTTGTACATATGCTTGTGAGTGGAGGTCGAGTAATACTACGTGCCCGTTTGGATTCAGCGTTTTCCGCTGAATCTTGGGCTGTGTTTTTTTTTTTTTTTCAACTGCATTATTTGATCAAGTCAACCGTAAATAGTATACTCGTACACTGTTTACGAACCCACAAATTCTATTTTTCAGCAACTTTTTCTTTAAAAATGGGTCCCACGACATTATTCACACATTTAAAAATTATTTTGCTACAGTATTTTCAGTTTCAGTTTTCAGTTTCAGCAAAAATAAACTCAATCCAAACGGACCCTATATATATGCGTACAATATCTTTTACAAACTATGGTAATCATAATAATATTACTTTCACAGATTAATTAGAATATGTCATTTTAACAATAATAAAAAATGTTCAAATAATGTTAAGACTTATTGGTGGGAACAAAGTTTTACTCCGATTTTTTTTTTTTTTTTTTGAGAAACCATACACACACAAAAGAAAAGTAATGGTTCGGCTTCAAACTAGTTTGAAGTTATCTTTTTTAACTCGTTAGGTGACAATTTATAAGATTATTTATGTATATTATTTATAAATGGTCTTTAATAGTCAGGACATGAAACTTGGAGAAAAACCATTTTCTATTGGTTGAAGTCTTGCATGCAATTACATAATTGAACATAAACTTACCTGTTAAAACTTTTAAATAAAGTGGTGTTGGAGTTATGGTCAATTGGCCATTACATAGTCTCAACCGTTATAATCATTTGTACAGGCAAAGCTAAATGAATTGAAGAACGCTAGGCTAGCAGATATTTGCATCGGCACCTCTGCAGCACCCACTTTTCTTCCAGCACACTATTTCGAGACAAAAAATGCAGAGGGAAAAACTCGCAGTTTTGATCTCATTGATGGTGGGGTTGCTGCAAATAATCCTGTGAGTACCTAATTTGATAATTTAAGGTGCATTTGGTGACGAAGCTATGGAAATTTGGTTGTTCTATTAGACATTTCGTGATTTATTTTGGATCAAGTTGGAAATTTCTCTTATCCTAAATCCACAGACGATGATGGCCATAACCCAAATTAGGAAAGAAATGTTGATGCAAAGCTTTGAGTTACCTGACATAAAACCAACGGATTACAGCAAGAGAATGTTAGTTCTATCATTGGGCACAGGTGAGGCCAAGCATGAAGAGAAGTATACAGCAGCCAAAGCCTCAAAATGGGGATCGCTTAGATGGGTTTATGACAATGGTGCAATTCCATTGCTCGACGTATATGCAGAGGCAAGTTCTGATATGGTCGACATTCATGTGTCCACACTCTTCCAAGCCATTGGTTGCAAGAAAAACTACCTCCGTATTCAGGTACATACCAAATGACCACATTTACTATATCTATTTGTGACATTATGCACGACCATTTGCTATTAACATCTTTTTGGTAAAATATAAACCATAGGATGATACATTAACTGGAGATGCCTCCTCTGTTGATATTGCTACCACGGAGAATCTGCAAAGGCTTGTGGAGATTGGAAAGGAGCTATTGAAGAGGTCAGTGTCAAGAGTCAATTTGGAAACTGGCAGGTTTGAGAAAATTGAGGGCGAGGGTACTAATGAAGAAGCTCTTACCTACTTTGCCAAACTACTTGCCGAGGAAAGGAAGCTTCGGCAAGACAAATGAGAGTTCTCGAGGAATATTATTTTTGTATGATAAATTATTTAAACACTAAATTTTCAAAATATGAATTTGTATTGGTTGAAATAACACCTTTTATCAAAGGAAAAAGCATTGTAATAATTCACATTTATGTGGCAAAGTTTCAATCTGATGCAAGGAATAATGTGATGGAATGTAACATGGTTTAGAACTAAGTAGGATGTGAGTAGTTTAGAAGTTAGAACAGAAAAGCTAAGTCACTATGCTTTAGGCGTTGAGTCCTATCACACTCATAAATCTATATTATAGAAATGTGTGAGGGTGAGTTCGTTGCCTTCCCTATTGGGTTGCCTTTGATTTCATATACCATTCTCCAGCTTGTGTTTTAATGACGAGTAAGGCGGTCAAGCTACCTGCCAAAGGCCATGACACTAGCTAACTAGCTGATAGAGATGCCACAGCTACTTCTTTTGGAAGAGCTGCGAAAACAAATACCACTGCATTAGCTGCCTCTCCCATACAAAACTGGTTACAAAATGCTTAATAGTTAATACTCATTGTTTAGCATTGGTAACCTTTTAGATGGTTGACAATTGTCTAAGTTCTATTGGCCAATGTTTAAATGATTAGCTAACTAATTAACTAACTAATCAGTTACAAGGGAATTAGGATGGCTGTTGGCATTGTAAGTTGTAACTACCTGTAGCCCCTTGTTTAATTACAAGGATATCTCTAACTAACTAATTAACTAACTCATTGCAACAGTAACTTCTAAGACGGATAAGTCCTTTCGTTTGCCTCCAATCAACTTGAAAACACTTTAGGATCATTGATAAAATCCTTAAGCATAACATAGGTGGCTGCACCAAGGTTTGGAAACCAATTGGCCTAGCTCCTACAACTTTCATGCTGCAATCGTCTTGTACTGATAGCTGCTGCTTACTTATACTGCCTTGTTCCAAGACTATACTGCCCTTGCTAGCAGCTAGCTACTTGAATCCATGCTACACATGTTATTAGCTAATTAAAGAGGCTGCTGCATCACAATCAAATTAAATAAAGCAAGTGGTATTTCAAACATTTTAGAAATTTTAATAATGGAATTTCGGTCGGAGAAAATTAAAGCCTCCTTTCATTTAAAAAGTTCAAAAAAAAATTTCAATTAATAGAGTCTGAAAAAAAAAAAAACAATGATACAAAGATGGGATGTAAATGCTAATGCATATGTTGAATATCTTGTTGCATAAGTACAATATACCTATAGGCTATAGCCTATATCGCACAACTACATGGGATGTTGCCATGTTGGACACTTAATTTTTTAAGTTGATTGGCATATGGAGTTTATCTTGAAAAAATATTGAAATATTATTAGGGGCCTTTCGGTGTTCGGGCCTAGACGAGCAAAACATGCAAATCACTTATTAAATGAAAAGAGCAAATAACTAATCCAAAATCATTGAAACTTCATTAAAAATAAATGGTCCATATGAGCTTCACATTCAAGCTCAAACCAACAACCCAATTTGATCACTAATAAAAAATTAATCACTTGCAGATTGATTTGGTTTGGTTATTTTCATAGTTTGATAATGCATGCAAAATCGTTATTAAAAACTTCAATTTGTGGTCCTGAAAATTTGAATGGTTTGCCTTGCAATTATTTTAGTGGAAAAAAATTTTTTAAGCCTTTTTTATTTTTTGAGAGAGAAAAATGTTTTAACTCTTATGCCTGAACTAAGGAGAGAAACCCTTTTTTATATATTTAAATTCCTATATGCTTATAAGATCTACTTTGATTGTCAGTCGATAATGGTTTGTGTTGAGAATTTCAAACCCCGCTGTTACAAATTAACCAATTTTATGCCAATCCAATTACTTAGCAAATTATGCTTTCACATTCAGTATATTTTTAATCACAACACACAAATACTATTATCAAAATAAATAAAATGTGAAAAGTAAAAGAGACAACAGTATATTTACGAAGTGAAAATCCTAGCTAACAAGACAAACGCGCTTTGAGAGTTTACCACCAACCTTTAGGAAACATATTCACTAATAAAATTGAAGTTTTTACAGAATAATTAACCCTAATTCTAATCCTACCTCCAGCAAATACTTATTAATATGACTGCACGCAGCTCTAATCCTGTTGGACTCTACTATAGCGAAAACAATCAATCAATTACAGCTTCCATTATGAAGCAGAAACTGATGCTAAGAAATTAGGAACTCTAGAAAGAGAGAAAATAGAATTAGGGAATGGAGAAGATACCTGCGAGAGAGCTCTAAACAAAGAGTAACGATGAGAGAGAGAAAGAGAAAGAGCTTACCAATTTGTGAAAGGTTGAGAGAGAGAGAGACAGAGAGGATATTTAGACTTTTTTACACACAAAAAATAATGAAAAAAATTGGGAGCTAAAAAAAATTTCAGTATGCACCCAAAAATTGGCGCCGTAAGCTAGTATTTGTACCAAATAGGTGACAAAAAATTATTTCGTCACCAACGATACTTAAATCTTAATATTGGGTGACGAGATTAAAATTTTGTCATCTTTAATAAGTATTTGGTGACACGAATATTTTGTCTCCTTAGATTTTTTTTTTTTTTTTACGACTCTATTATGTAAAATCTCTTTAACTTAGGGGGGATTGTATTGTCAATTAAATCTCAATGGATCTCCCCATTGAGATTCGTCACCATAAAGCAATGGTGGGAGATTTCATCCTCAAACCAATTTAAAAGCTATTGCTTTTTGCGTAGCGGCTCTCATTGGCATTTTACATGTATTGCTCTCTTTGGTAAAATATAACTAGGAAATATAGTTTTGTACTCATGCTCTCTTAGATCTTATCTTGAATTAAAGGCCTGGAATTTATTTTATTTGAGCATTCCATGTACTTTGGATCATTCATCACTTAATTTAATTTTGTTAGGTTTTCTTAATTTTCTTTGTAATAATTTATTAATTTTAGTGACATCTCTATTATTGTAAGTACTTTTAAATTAAGGAAAACCTTGAAATTCGTAATTGGGGAACTCATTCTCTTTATCTTTTAATGAAGAGATATATATATATATATATATATTTATATATATATATATATTTTTTTTTGATAAACATATCAATCAAGAACCTAACTATCAAACGCTCAAAGTAACCTATCAAAGACGCAAACGACATGTCTTTTTTGTTGCTGTTGGCTGCCAAATTTGAAACTGCTAGAAGTAACTCTGTCCAGTACTAAACAGCCTAAATAAAGCCTTTCAAAAAAAAATATATATAAATAAATAAAGAAATACGAACTTCTACAAATATATAAAGAAGATCAAGTTTCCATACCATTATCAAGTCATCAAGACCTGGTACTTAATTAATAATTATCCAATTAAATTATAAGTACTACAGTCCAAAACGGATATGGTTGAAGATTTAAACCTAATAAAATACACAGATCTTTATGGCATGTGCTCGATATGATTATGATACCATAATCAAAGACCTAACTATAGATAAGGTCTTTTCTTATTCTTAACAGCTCTGGATAGTGACAAACTAAATAAAAGTATGAACATTTATGGTTTATCGAGTTTCACGTGGCATGGGAGATTGGAATCTTCGCTGAAGACTTGATGCATGAGATAGCAACTTGAAACAGTGAAGGTGGTCCTAACTTTAAATTCTAATTAATTAAAACATGCTCCTCGCGCTGAGCAAAAATTAATAATAGAGTTCCATAATACAACAAAGATATAATTAAACTAATAAAAAGAAAAGTCGCATGTTTACAGTTTTCACATGCGTGGGCCATAAATTAATGCTGTCAAGTCTTCCATAAATTCGTGTCATAAATATCAAGAGTTGAAGTACGTTGGTGTATGCTTGATTATACACAACATATAGTAATTTGCTAGCCTAGTGAACACTACAATATCAAGAAGCTCATTTGATTCAAAATGTGTCCTGCTTTTGCAAAGGCAAAGATGGTGACTGTGTTGGCCCTTGACGGAGGTGGCATTAGAGGGATAATTCCCAGTGTCATCCTTGGATTTCTTGAATCTAAGCTTCAGGTACGTATTTTACCATCCACAGCCACCTCCTTTTTGTTTTGTTTCGTAAATGTAAGGATAATTATTAACTATTGTTTCATATTCTCATGTCAAATGTTTCACAAAATATCCACATTTTTTTCATTAAGGGTGTGTTTGGATACCGTTTATTTTGCTGAAATTGAAAAATTATTGCTAAAAATACTATAAATAAATGTAAAAGTTAGTTGAAATAGTACAGTGAAACTCATGAATATTGCTAAAAAGTACAATGCGATCCATAAATGATAGCAAAAATAAACTGAATAGTGAAATAATTTTAATTTTTCATCCTAACTCAAACACACGCTAAATATCCACATTTTATAAATATATGAAAGATTGTGAACATAATATGAAAGAGTGTAAATATTGTTAGAGTGGAATAATCAAAGCTCTAAATATTTTTTTTTAGAGAGTTTCAAAAATATTGATAATAGTTCTTTATTATCAAATCAAGACGCCAATTAGTTTTTGGTGTAGGTGGGGATTGAACTCTAAATATCTTATTCAATCATCAGAAACTTTACCAGTTAACCTAACTAGAACTCTCAAAACTTTAAATATAATTAAGTCTATGCGTCTATGGTTTGTGTAGGAATTGGATGGACCCAATGCGAGAATTGCAGATTATTTCGACATAATTTCAGGAACAAGTACAGGTGGGCTAGTCACAACCATGCTTACAGCCCCCAATCAAGACAACAGACCCCTGTATGCTGCAAAGGACATCACCAACTTCTACTTAGAGGAATCTCCCAAGATTTTTCCCCAGAGCAGGTAAATTTAAATGAAACCATATCAAGTTGAAATGCCTTCATTTAACTTCAGAGAAAATTATCAGAAAATCATCCTCCATTTCAAATGGATGAAATAATTTATATTAAATATTAAATAATGTAACACTCAAAATGAAGAAAATAAAATTCAAACCCTGAAATGAACTGTTTAAGTTTTACCTATTTTTAGAGAACTTAACAAATGATAAATAAGTGCCATTTTTTTCTACTAAAGATGATTCTATGGAAGCAGGCACACCAAATTTGTGAGTGCAATGACAAGCTTGTTCGGTTCCGTGATGGGGCCCAAGTACGACGGGAAGTATTTGCACTCAAGGATAAACAATCTGCTTGGTGACCTAACACTGAAACAGACCCTAACTCATGTGATCATACCAACCTTTGATATCAAGCTCCTTCAACCAGTGATCTTTATGACCAACGATGTATGAGTAATGACAATAACAAGTAGACTGAAAATTTCAGCGATTTGTTGGAATATCTGTGGCAATTAGCCAATTACATGGTCTCAACTGGTCTAATTTTTTTTGTGCAGGGAAAAAAGAATGAATTGAAAAACGCTAGGCTTGCAGATATTTGCCTCGGCACCTCTGCAGCACCCACTTATCTTCCAGCACACTACTTTGAGACAACAGATTCAAAAGGAAACACTAGAAGTTATGATCTCATTGATGGCGGAGTTGCTGCTAATAATCCTGTGAGTACCAAATTTGATAATTTGAGGCACATTTGGCGTTGAAACTTTGGAAAATTGGTTATTCTTTGTATCATTTTCTTGATATATATTTTGGACCATATATATGTTAGCAAATTCTCTTATTTATTTTTGACTGCATCCACAGACAATGTTAGCCATAAGCCAGATTAGGAAAGAACTATTGATGGCAGAAATAGAGTTTGGTAATTCTAGTGAAAACAAGAAAATGCTAGTTCTGTCATTGGGCACAGGTGGGGCAAAGTTTGCACAGAGGTATACAGCACCCGCAGCCTCAAAGTGGGGTGTGCTTAATTGGCTATATACCAATGGTGGAACTCCATTGCTCGACTCATATGACCACGCCAGTGCTGATGTGGTTGACTTTCATGTGTCCACCCTCTTCCAAGCCCTTCGTTGCAAGGACAATTACCTTCGTATTCAGGTATCAAATGACCTATATATATCATCTATTTGTGACATAATTTAAGACCATATGCTATTGACATTTTCTTGGTAACATATGAACCACAGTATGACTCATTAACCGGAGATGCCTCGTCAGTTGATGTTGCCACCACGGAGAACTTGCAAAGCCTTGTGGAGATTGGGAAGGAGCTATTGAAGAAGCCAGTGTCAAGAGTCAATTTGGATACTGGCAAGTTTGAGGAAATTGAGGGCGAGGGTACTAATGAAGAAGTTCTTGCCAACTTTGCCAAACTGCTTGCGGAGGAAAGGAAGTTCCGGCTAAACCAATGAAAATTGTTAAGGAATGCGCCTTCTATCTCAATAATTGTTGGTATTGTTTAAAATATTTAACCTTTTAAGGAATCATCATTTGATGTATTATATTTTAAATAAAAAGATGTATGTTTCCAAAAATACCATTCTTTTATTGGAAGATGAATATTCATTTTTCAATAAAGTTAAAGGGTAAGTTATTAATATTTTTTTCATTAACTTCTCAAAGAGAACTATGTTTTGGGACATCCAAAAATAAAGTAGAGAACTAATAATATGAGACAAATGAAGCATTCTTTTAACATGAGAACTTTGTGAAGAGTCCTGCATTCGTAGGTGTGGACTTTGATATGAATTTATGTACTAATTATGTGTCTCTACTTAATCTTAAATTTTTGGATTGGATGCTTTGATATATTATTAAAATCTGGATTGTTTGTATATTAATCTATCTACTTGCCAAGTCCGTTTAAATACTCAAGGGTTGAACGTGTAAGAGAGAAAGATTTGAAAAGAAATGGATAAATTTCATAATTCAGATGAAATATTACAAATTTAAAAGTGTATCTTAAGTCATTTTATTTTAAATTTTAAATTTCGTGGATTGTTATTAAAATCTAGATTGTTTGTATATTAATCTATCTACTTGCTAAGTCTGTTTAAATACTAGAGGGTTGAACGTGCATGAGAGAAAGATTTGAAAAGAAATGGATAAATTTCTTAATTTAGATGAAATATTACAAATTTAAAAGTGTATCTTAAGTCATGTTATTTTAAATTTTAAATTTCGTGGCATCATGTACTTTGTTAAATGAAAACAATATAATCTTAAATGGAGAAGATCTTATTCTCATATGTTATGCCATGGATTTTGATATGGGATAATGTTCTAGTTGAATCTCTGCCCCTAATAATTTAGGGTTTGGAGTATGATGTTTTAACAAAATTATCTCTCAGATGGACTTGCATTTGGGACTTTGATAATAAGAGGGGGAAAATGAGAGATAAATGGACCGGTAGTGGTTTTTTTTTTTTAAGCTTATTAAACGCTTTTGTGCTTCTTAAATCATGGAGGGACTTCCCATTGTCATTTAATAACTTAAAAAAATATTATATGATTATTAGAAAATTTATGTTCCTATTTCCAGCATTTAAAGATTCTCTTCATTTTATATGTATTCATGTTGTATCCATACCATGTTATTTAAAATTTAAGTAACATGATACTTTGTACTCAATTAAAAATTTAAATAATGTGGTACTTTGTACCCAATTAAATCCATAAAGTATAATTTAACCTTAAAATAAACTCTTTCCATTTCAAGCAAAATGAAGAGATCCCATTGTTCAACAGAATAGCTAGTGAGAGTATAATAAAACTACTACAAGAAGATTTCATCACTAGCAACCAAGTTGCAAAACTCTAGCAAGAAATTGTAGAAGCCATCTAAAAACCTACAGCACACACAATACCATTGTTAAAAAAACAAATTACTTTAAAGCTCTTTTTGCGTTGAAGTAAAACATTTTGAGAGCCTTGAAAATAATTTACCATATTTTTGTGGCATTGAGAATAGCTACTTTAAAACTCACAAAGAGTTGTTCAGTAGGCAATATAATTGTGGTTGTGGTGCCAATGGTGGGGCCAAGAGGAGCTACGGGGAAGGGAAGTGGTGGTGACAATGTCGGAGAGAAATAAGGGCGGGAGTTAGTGTAGCAGTAGCTTATTATTTTAAGTTATTTTATGAGCAATGCTGCTGTTTGTTGTACTTGGTTTGTATAAGCTAGCCTTTTCCAATGAAAATGGCTACCTCTTATGCAAAGGCAAAGACGGTGACAGAGCTGGCTCTATAATATAGATAAATGAGGTGGTTGCCTAAGGTCCTCAAATAGAAAAAGGCTCCAAATTTTAACCATTTATTTCATTGTAATAGTATTAAGTAAGCCCAAATATTAGCCAATAAATAAAATAATAATTTTATCAAATGAACAAAAAAAAAAAAGTTATATCCATAATATTTTGCACAACAAATTCTAAGTGACAAGTTGTTACTGACTGTTATTGGTGAGTAAAAAATTAATTTCAATAGTGAGTTTAAATTAGAACTAGTAATAACTTAATACGTAAGATTTGTTGTGAAGATATTGTGAATGTAGCACTTCTTAAAAAACAAAAGAGCAATACACAAAAAATTTCACAACACTTTACACAACAGTGGAATTAACAAACTTTTACTAGTTTTCATCTAAATCCACTATTAATATCACCTTTTTATTTATCACTATCAAGTTGCTACATTAACAGGTATTTAAATTGTTTTACGTATATAGACTTCCTAATTTTTTTTTTTTTGCATAATTCATGTTAATTAGTAATTTTACATTTAAAACAAAAGAATAGAGTTTAAGTAGTATTTAAATTAGTTTTTAAAAAAAAAAAAAAAAATCATATTTAAACATATAAATGGTTTCAATTCAGTTTTCGTCTTAGCCCTCCAAATGCATCAAATCGCCCTTAAATGGTGATTGTGTTAAGCATTGACGAAAGTGGCCTTAGGGGGATGATTCCCAGCACTCTCCTCCGTTTTCTTGAATAAAAGCTTTAGGTACTTTACCTATTAGAGCCTGATAAATTGTTAAATATGTCAAAAGTTAAAGTGGTTAGGAAATGATAAATTTAATTAATTAACCATGATTCTAACACAATCATTGTTATGTATGTTAAATTATTAATTACTTTTTAAGAAAAAAATTATTATTGATTATCTATTAATTTGTGGGGCCCAATAATTTATGGGCTAGGCCCACTTGCTCCTGGGGAGTCCAAAGGCCCAAGCCGAAAAAGGTGATGACCCGAGCTCAAAAATATAAGGCAAGAATGGCCTGGAGACGCAGCCGAGGACAATCTAGTCCTCGGCAGACCCAAAGCTCCATTGGGAAGAGGGGTAAAAAAAAAAGAGAGATGTAGGAACAAATTTGTAAGGAGATCTAAAATATCTTGGGGGAAGTTATCCTTACTACCCTTCCAGATAAGACTCTGCACCTGACAAAGCCGTATTCTGCAGCTTTATCAACCATCCCCAACAATTCTGGGATTAGACTGATGGGACAAATATCAATCTTGTAAAGATTGACCCTACACGTGGACGAAGGACAGTTAACGCAGACGAGTATAAAAGAAGAAAGTAAGTAAATCTAAGGGGGGACTCCCATCCCACCTCCAAAAAAGAGAGACTACATGGGTGAGAACACCTCAACAACACCTGAGATCACAGAAAAAAACTCATCGTCGGGTAACCGGGGTAAGACCTTAATGGTCCTCGGATCAAGTCCGAGGAGACCCATCCCATAGGATGCGACGCCGTAGGGCTTAAATGTTCAAGCCCAAATCCTTTTTCTACACGAATTCCTCTAAAACTAAGACCGGGCATCGCCCTGTGACCAACGGCTAGCTTTTCAAGCCCACTCTCTACAAATCATATTGTGAGGGATCTTTCATATGCGAGCCCAACATCATTATTGGGCCGCAAAGGAATCGTGTCCTTACATAATTAATTCAAATTTGCAGGGACTTATCATATTTATAGGCATCAATTGAGTTATTTGAGTTGTATATGGATTGCATTATTAACGGAGCAATGCTACAACCATAAATTTTTTATAATATTTTACAAACTGTTGAGGTGATAAATTCCACTACAACAAACTTGGCCTATGGTGACGAAATTTAGTGAGGAAAAAAAAATTTTCATCACCAAATAGCAACATTCAGGGTCCGTTTGGAATCAGCTTATTTTGCTAAAACTAAATTTTTTTGCTAAAAGTACTATAAATAAAGGTAAAAGTTAGCTAAAATAGTATTGTGAGACCCCATGAATAGTGGCAAAAATAAGTTGAATAGTAAAATAAGTTGGCAAAAATAATTTTTGCCAAATAGACACTCAGTGAGGAAATTAAAAATTAGTCACCAAATATTAAAAAATACATAAAAATGGTGGCAAAATCATATTTTCGTCACTGAAAATATTACAACTGGTGACGAAACTTCCTTTCGTCATTGTAGGCCATGGAAAAAACTAGCACCAATGAATAAACTAGCACCAATGAAAAAACTTCATTTCGTTACTGGTTCTTATTAGGGCTTACTATTAATATCATTTTTTTATTTACCAATAACCACTCACCAAATCAATAGTTTGTAGTTTTAGCATTTCTTTATTAACATTGGTGGTGTACTAGTTTCTAGGAATATAGTTACTGAGGCCATAAATGGACAAAATTTGCTACAAATTGGTCATTAACTACAACTTTCACTAAAAAAAAAAAAAATAACATGATTATATATTTTGAAAATCTAATAATTAGATTGCATGTATTTTATATTCTTAATATGTATATCAAATTTCATGTCGACAGGATGCCATTTACTATTCAATCCATAAACTTATATTTTATGCATAATTTTGGATTACGAAAACTTGAAATTTAAATGATGAATTTTTTAAAATTCACAATCAATAAAAATATATTGAGTAGAGTTATAGTCATTGATTACAATTAAATTTGTAGTCAAATTTTGTCTGGCATAAATTTAGGAAAAGAAGTGGGACAATATTCTACATTGCATTATGTACGTATATAAATTCTAGAGAAATAGTATCTGAAAAAAAAAAATCTAGAGAATTATCAATAAAATATCATTAAATATTATTTTCACATGTAGAATGTCGGACTCTCTTGAAAATGTCTATTTTATTGAATTTTGAAACATTAGTTCCTGATTCTTGAAGCAACCAAAATTCTATTTTTCTATGTTCTAAGTGTTTATTTTTCTCTAAAAATATTTCATTCAGCCACCTCTTCTTCCTTCTTATTTTGTTTCATAAGTTTTGTGTGTCCATGATTTGTGTAGGAACTGGATAGACATAATGCAAGAAAGCCACGTAAAAAAAAATATTCATAAGGGATGTGTTACGCTACCTTTTAATTTTTGCATAAAATTCAGAAGTCCTGCAAATTAAGGAAGCCACGAATAAAATATTCATGCAGTGGACATTGAAGTCTCCTTCATGCACCAGAATCAAACATGAAGCCAAATCTTAAAATGGGGGCATTTGTAAACATCAAATTTTTTTTATGATTTATTTATAGCCATTTGATTGATTTTGATTAGTATTTTTAAGCATGTAAATTTTCAAGCGGTGATGTGTCGACATTAGCTAGTCAACAAGCTTTGACCCAATGGGATTGAGTCGAGTCAAGTGTTCAGATGAAGATGCTTACATGGAAAATTTTAATTAAATTCAAATTCAAAAAAATGTCATAATTAAAATTCATTAAATGTTGAGGGGAAATTCCAAACCAAGCACCCTTTAATGGTCTACAAATAGACTTCTCATAGGATCGAGAAGCAAACAAATATCTAGAGACTACTGACACTCTGGTAAAAAAAAGTCCAAAAGAACTTTCTTGCTCATTTAAAATTGAGACCTATTCCTACTTTTCTAACTCAAAGCAAGAATTATCCTCCAACTTCCTTTTGATTTAGTTAAAGATCAAGCCAACTACTATCCGCATTGAATCAAACACTCTCCATATTCAAATCCAGTTTGAAGATATAATCTTCAAGAAACAATTTAAGATTAATTAGTTTCATAGCTCTTGGGTTGTAAAGTGTATTTGAGATCAAATCAAAGAAATTCACTGTATTCTTTTTTTATAAAGAATTACATTGAGAGTTATATTCACTTTCATACAAATCTGTTATTTGTTACACCTTTTCATGATGGTGTGATTTATTACAATGATATTTGTGTGCACATATATGTGATATCGACAATAACCTTAGAAATATGTTCATGCATCATTTATAGTTCACATCTAGGGTTTTTGTGGTTACATTTTCACATGCTCATGTAGGGGCGCGGCAGAGCTATGTTGAAGGGTGGGGGCCATGACCCCCACAAAATTTTGAAAATTTTGAATATATATATATATATATATATATATTATTTTAATGTTTTCAAAATTTTGTCTACAAAAATAAGTGTTCCCTCCCAAGTATTTGAATTAGTTCAATGATGCTCTTAAAAAAAAAAAATTGGTCTAATAGTTATAAAGACATAACTTTATTTTTTGCAATTCTATTTTTTATTGTAAAATGTGCTCTTATATCTATTAAATATTTGATAAAGTTTGACCCCAAATATGTTTGAATTTATCTTTTTCAACCCGTTATGTGGCGATTAACAAGTCATTGACTCATTAAAAAAATCTGCTTGTTATTAAAACTACATATGAAATGTCTCTTTAGTTGCCACATAATAGGTTAAAGCAAAATAACTTCAAATATGTTTGGAGCTTAACTTGTTCTTCCAAGTTTTGGATCATTCATATTTTTGAAAATTTCATTAGTTCAATTGAATGATTTTATACTTACATTAGTATAAAATTTGATAATTTGTATAGAAAATGAAATTTTTAAAGAATTTCACTATTTAAATGGTAAAAATGAATTTTGTTAATTTTATGAAAGATCACCATAAAATATAATTTTGATTGAAATAATAAACTCTTTTTTTTTTTGTTGGTTATGTGTACATATATAACTTATCAAATAAAAAAAGTGTGTGTATATATGTGTGTGTAGGAGGTTGTCTTGATAAATATATTAGTGCTGCAACTTGGCCCTCCAAACAAAAATTCATGGCTCCACCCCTGTGCTCATGCATTTCCACATGATTTCATGAATGACTATGCATCTTAGATTAGAGGCCATTTATAACTCACATCTAGGGTTTTTGTGGTTACATTTTCACATGCGCATGCATTTCCATATATGATTTCACGAATGAGTATGCATCTTTGTGTTTGGGTTATTAAAAATTGTTTTCTAATTATATTTGTGAATCTTATGCACATAAATTATTTTTTATTATTAATTTTCAGATTTTTTTGTCATTTTAAAACAATTGTATGAAGTAGGTGAACTAGTTGATAATCTATGTAATACTCAAGAAAGTTTTAAAATAATATAAATTTTTTCTCTCCTTTTTTTGAAAAATAAAAATAAAAATTGATAATTATAATTGTTATCAATAGGCTCTATAATGATTATGTTTGTACATGAAACTAAATATTCTACAATTAAGTATTTATTATGATTGTGTTTATATATAAAATAATATTTTTCTACCATTAAAAGAAAATACGATGTAATTCTGATGGAGTGTTTAAATTAGAATAAAATTTAAATTCAATTAAGAAATATATAATATAATAATGATGTCTTAAATTTTGAGGGCTCAATAACTTATGTGCCAAAATAAATATTTTGAGTTCATTCAAAATTCAAACGATTTCAGTTATATTTATTTATTTATGTATATGTCTTTCTTGGGTAAAATGTAACTAGGAAACATAGTTTTATAATATAATTTTTCTTAGAATTTTCTTTTTTTTGAGAAGATTTTTCTTAGAGTGAATCTTGGATAAAAGTCATATAATTTATTTGAGAAAAGTATACATAAAAAATCCTATAGTTTTACGGGCAAAGTTCAGCTACAAAGGCTACAACCTTACTCAATATTTTTTTATTGGTGGTAAATTTTGACAAATCTATCATTGGATCACATTTTTTTCTTATATCCTTCATTCTTTCAAAATTTCAAAAAATTTAAAAATCAATAGTTAAAAAATTTTTAAATTATAAATTTTTATATTTTAAAATTATGCATAAAATATATATTAAGAGTGTAAAGAACATGCAATTCAATGGTTAAATTTTCAAAAAATTATAGTAATGTTTATTTTATTGAGTAAGATTGTAGTTTAAAGCTACAACCAATCTTGTAACTAAACTTTATCCTTATTATATTTTTGGACACATTAAACCCCCCCCCCCACACACACACACACTGTTAGGACATATGTGCTTCACATGTTAAAAACATATGTCATGATTTTATGTAATTGGCTTATCCTTTGACAAAACGCATTTTACTTGTATTTGGGTAGATTTAGGATTTTTTAAATACTTCAAGAAATCTTGTTTCAAGATCAAGTATTGAAGTTTTCAAGTCTGTTCAAGAAAAACAAGTTCAGAGTGCAAATTCATTAAATCTCGACAGCTGGCTCGACAGTTGCATCTATCAAGTTTAAGGAAGCTGTTCTACATTCGGTGTGCTCAACACCTTCTCGATAGCTACTCGACACCTGCTATCTGTCGAGACTTAAGATTTTCAGAATTCCAATATGATTTTCTTGCGATCCGTGAATGTGTCTTTGGACCTTCTTTTCTCCTAACCCTAGATATATAAAAAGATTAGTTTAAGGGCCTTCAAAGTGTTCACAAGTTGCACAAGTTTTGAGCAAACTCTGTTCAAGCAAATTGTGACCGGAGACGAAGTTCTTACCCTAGTTTATCTCTTTCTCTTGAAGAAGTTGCTGTGTATGTGCACCGTAGAGTTTTGTGACCAAGCATCTTCTTGATTTTCTTCGTTTGGATGAACTGAAAAACTTTGCAACTAACAACCTTCTTAGTTGATGATTGAAGTCGCGTACTGGGATCCGCGCAATTGATTAGTCACGTACTGGGAGTCGTGCATCAAAAAGGGGAACTGTCACTACAGAACAAGTCCAATTGGGTATTGGGGTAAAGGTTCAACTGTAGGTTGGTAAGGTATTTGGATTCCTTTACTTGTAACCGCTTGTTGTGATAATAGTGGAGTTTCGGGAGTGGTGACCTAAAAATCACCCAGTGGGGTTTTTGCCGTTAGGTTTTTCCCATTTGTAAACAAATTACCGTGTTATTTATTTTCCGCTGCATTATTAGTTTATTGGTGATTTGTTTGTGCTACCACGCGTTTGCATGATAAATTGATTAATTAATAACTTGGCTAATTAATTAATTAATTTCTATCACAAGGGGTCATTCAATTTGTAGCCTATCACACACACACACACACAAACACACACACACACACACAAATATATATATATATATATATATTAAAATAAATCAATCTAGGTTTTAAATTTTCCTATTTATGAAAGTGTAGAATTTAAAATGCTTGATTTAAAAGTGTGGAATTTAATGTGTCCCATGTATAATATTGTGGGGGTTTTTTTTTTACATAGTTTCCCCAATTTATTTTATTCGAGCATTTAATGTGTTTAGATCATTTATCAACAAAATTATTTTTGAGGTTTTCTTAATTTTCTTAATAACAAATTAAGCGACAACTCCACAATAAGCTTTTTATGTAAGGGAAGAAGCAATTATTGAGTATTGACTATAAAGTCTTCCCCCTCAAAAAAGAAAAGGAAAAAAAAAGACTATAAAGTCTTTTTTTTTTCTTATGAGGGGGAAGCCTATAAAGTCTTCATATTGAAATTCACACCCGAGGTTCCGTCTCTCTATCTACTAAAGAGGAAAAATCTAAAAATATTACCTTGGACCGAGGTTCTCACACTTGTAAATTATGAATCTAACTATCAAAGTTCAAACATTCAAACCACGTGTCTTGTTGCCGGTGGCAGCCAAATTTTAAGTAGCTGGAAGTAAGTCTATACAGTCTTAAACAACCTAAGTAAAGCCTTCAAGAAACAAAGAAAAATATACTTCAAAATAATAAAGAAGATCAACTTGCCATACCATATATTATCAAGTCAAGACGCATCGTTATCCAATTAAATTATCACTGGAGTGCTTACACGGATATGGAATTGAGGATTTGAAGCAAATAAAATAGACGGTCTTTATGGGCATATGCTCGATTATGATACCATAATCTAAGGACTAAGGTATTTAGCCTATAGGAAGTATTTAGCCTATTCTCCAAGAAATGGCACCAATTAAAGCAGCGTTGCATAGTGACAACTTACAAAAGTATGAACCCTTTTTATATTTTCGAGTCTCACATGGCATGGGAGACTGAAATGTCTTCGCTAACAATTTGATTATGAGCCATGAAGTAGCAACTTGCATAGAAATGTCCTCACGCAGAGACAAAAATATAGTTCCATATATAAGACAAAGGTATACTGTGATTAAAAAAAGTCGCATTCACAGTTCACACAAGCGTGGGCCATGGATTAATGCTGCCAAGTCTTCCTTAAATTCTTTTAATAAATATCCAAAGTTGAAGTACGTTGGGGATATGCATGCTTGATATACACAATATATAGCAGTAATTTGCTAGTGAACACTTAAATATCAAGAAGCCCTATTGATTCAAAATGGCTCCTGATCTTGCAAAGGCAAAGATGTTGACTGTGTTGACCATTGACGGAGGAGGCATTAGAGGGATAATTCCCAGTGTCCTCCTCGGCTTTCTTGAATCTAAGCTTCAGGTACGTACCTCACCAGTCACCACCATAGTCACCTTTTATTCCTTTTTATTCTGTTTCATAACCAAAGTCTGTGTGTCAATGATGTTCTGTTTAGGAATTGGATGGGCCCAAAGCAAGAATTGCAAATTATTTCGACATAATTGGAGGAACAAGTACAGGTGGGCTAGTCACCACCATGCTTACAGCCCCCAATCAGGACAACCGACCCCTCTTTGCTGCAAAGGACATCACCAAATTCTATTTAGATGAATCTCCCAAGATTTTTCCCCAAAGCAGGTATATTTTAATGAAAAAACCAAACCCAATAGCATTTCCCCCAAGTTTAGAAAAATGATCAATCTCCATTTGAAATAAATAAAATAATTCAGAATAAATATTATAAATAGGAAGGTGTATTATTTAGTACTACATTATTACTAAGGGAACATAAAATCTTAAGTTTTAAGTTTTACCCATTTTTAGAAAAACTTAAAAGAAAAAAACTAAATAAGTGCCGTTATTTAGAATATGTTTGGTAACTGTTTTTTCTTTTTATTTTCTACTTCCAAAAACAATTTTCTATTTTTGAAACTAAAAAACTTGTTTGGCAACCCAAAATGAATAGAAAACAAAAACAGTTCTCAAAACTCAATTTGTAAAGGAAAGTAAAAACATGCAAAATGTTTTTTTCAGTTTCTAATTTTTAAAAGTCAATGAAAACACACATTTAATTTAATGAATCTGTTTTATTTAATGAGTTAGCATTAAAGTTCAAATCCTAATAACAACACATTTTAGTATTTTCTATTTTTTTCTTCGAAAAACTATCTTTTTAATTTTAACTAACCAAACATGTTTTTGATTTTAAAAATACAAAAAAATTGTTTTTTCTTTATATTCTCAAAAACAAATTTTTCAAAATAGAAAATAAAAACTATTACTACACAATCTTAGTTTCTTCTAAAGTTGATTCTATGTAAGCAGGCAACCCAGTTTTGAGAGTTTAATAATGGCACGCATGCTCAGTTACCTCGGTATGAAGACGGGGCCCACGTACGACGGGAAGTACTTGCAGTCGAGGACAAACGAACTACTTGGTGACCTAACACTGAAACAGACTCTAACACGTGTGATCATACCAACCTTCGATGTCAAGCTCCTTCAACCAGTGATCTTTTCGACCAACGATGTATGAGTATGATAATAATAAGTAGAGTGGAAATTTCAGGAATTCGTTGGAAAATTTGTGGCCATTGCATGGTCTCAACTGGCCTTAATTTTGTGTGCAGGCAATACTGAACGATTTGAAGAACGCTAGGCTAGCAGATATTTGCATCGGCACCACTGCAGCCCCCACTTATCTTCCAGCACACTACTTTGAGACAGGAAATGCTGAAGGAAACACTAAAATTTACCATCTCATTGATGGCGGGATTGCTGCTATCAATCCTGTGAGTACTTAATTTGATAATTTCGGGCACGTGTCGCGTTGAGGCTTTGGAAAATTGGTTATTGATTTATTTATTACTATGTTTGGAAATTTTGTTATTTAATTTATTTATAAGTAAATTTAAATTAGCTCAACTAGTAAAGTATTTTATTGTCAAATAACAGATAGGGATTCGATCCCCGTCTAGACTAAAAATTAATTATTGTTTTGATCTAATAATAAAATGATGCAATAGATTAAAAACTCTCCAAAAAAAAATTATCTGTTTTAAACTAAATCCGCAGACGTTGCTGGCCATAAGCGAGATTATGAAAGAATTATTGATGCAAGAGAATGCTGGTTATTCTATTGAAAACAAGAGAATGCTGGTTGTGTCATTGGGCACAGGTGGGGCAAAGTATGCAGTGAAGTATACAGCACCAGCAGTCTCAAAGTGGAGTAAGTTAGATTGGGTACTCTCAAGGCCAATCACCAAAGGTGGAAGTCCATTATACGACATATATAGCGACGCAGGTGCTGATATGATCGACATTCATGTGTCCACCCTCTTCCAAGCCCTTCGTAATTGCGAGGACAAATACCTTCGTATTCAGGTATTTACCAAATTATTTTATCTATTCGTGACATAATTTTTGACCATATGCTATTAACATTTTTCTTGGTAACATATTAACATATAGGATGACACATTAACTGGAGATGCCTCATTAGTTGATAAAGCTACCGAGAAGAATTTGTTTAGACTTGAGGATATTGGGAAGGAGCTATTGAAGAAGCCAGTGTCAAGAGTGAATTTGGAAACTGGCAGGTTTGAGAAAATTGAGGGCGAGGGTACTAATGAAGAAGCACTTGCCAACTTTGCCAAACTGCTTGTGGAGGAAAGGAAGTTCCGGCAAAACCAGTGATAATCGTTAAGAAGGAATATTATTTTAGCATGAAAACCTTATGCAGAGTTCCACATTCGTAGATGTGTACTTTAGCATGACTTTATGTACTAGTTATGTGTCTCCTCTTAACCTTAAATTTTTAGACTTGATGCTTTGATAAATTATTAGAATCTTGTTTGTTTCATTGTTTGTTTATAAATCCACTTGCCAAGTCCATTCGCATAGTCGAGGATCAGTCATGAGAGAAGCATTTGAAAGGAAATGAATTAATTTTTATGGTTCAAATTAAATATTTGATAAATCTAAAAGTGTATCTAGTATCATGTTATTTATAATTTTTAATAAAATGGAATCATGAACACTATTAGATACCAAAAAAAGAATCTTAAATTGAGAGGATCTTATTCCCATTCATTGCGCCATGGACTTCGATAAGGTATTTTAGTTGAATTTCTGCCCCTAATAATTTAAGGTTTCGAGTATTATTTTTTAACAAAATTATCATCTCTAATGGATTTGAGACTTTGATAATAAGAGGAAAAAACAATGAGAGAAATGTAAGTGGTTTTCTCCATTTTGTACTTCTTGTCCTTATATGCAGGCTTTTCTCCATTTTGTATAAAGCACATGCTTGTTTGAAAGTTATGGTTGTTAATAGTTATAAACAAAGAAATTGCATGCAAATTCTATTTTATAATAACATTAATAATAGTTAAAGAAAAAATAAAATTAGTTTCTTCTTCTTCTTTTTTTCCAGTTTTGTGTATGATTTTAAAAACCGGAACAGTCAAAAAACTGTTTTTGCACCTGATTTCCAGTTCAACATGATTTTTGACCGATTTGGTCCGATTTTTAAAACAGTACTTTTGGGTAAAAAAAAGTTAGGAATTTACAAGAATTTACCAAATAATCATTTTTTTTTAATTACACATTCTATATATAATATTCATTTTTTGTTGGATAAAAATGATATTTATTTATATGGGGTAAATGGGTTTTAGATGAAATAGTTCAATATGTTTTTTCTATATATAAATTATCAATTGTCTCAAATTTTATGTTGTTAATTAGAAAATGATGAATTTAATTATTTAATCTAAAATACAAAAAAAAAAAAAAAAAATTAGATCGTCTCAACTTGATTGTAGGTTAACAAAAAACTAACCAATATATTAATTGTGTTAAACCAAATCCTCTAGTTTTGACATAAATCCATTTACACTAGAAATTAACTTGCAAAAATCTTATTATGATAAATTGTCACCCTTACTTGCATATGTGTACTCAGTGCATTAGGAAGAAAAAAAAATGTTGGAGTAATTTTTTTATTAAAAAAAATTCATTTTGATTTTATATATGTTTTTAAAGATTTTAATAGTTTTTTACTTAAATTATTTTTTAAAAATTGCCTAAAAATAAATAAATGAATATACCTAAAGATATATACTGATTAATTAAATAATTATTGTATTTCCGACCTCTTGTATCTTAATTTGCAAGAATTATAGTATGCGTGCCCATTTCAATGTGTGTGCTCTAGGTTAAAACTATATGGTAACTTTTTCAATGGCAATAGTAGCTTGAATAAATTTGTTTTCTTAGTAATTTAGTAGTTTGGGGTAAGGATTTGAACTCTAAATGTTTTGTTGAAAACATTTAAATATGCAAGTTAAGCTATAAAATCTTTACAAAACCTCCGGACTAACTGATATATTAATATATATATATATATATATATAAATATATATCATATACTATATATAATAGCAGAAGCCTTTCCCTACAATTAAGGAGGTGCTGACACGTTACACTTTAAAAAAGCGATACATTACATTGTTTAGTAATGCTACAACACCTTTTAAAAGCGATAAATTATAATCTTTGGCTACATTAAAATACTGTTTCGGAGCCCTTAGTATAAAAGGAAACTAACCACTTAATAAAATAAAAAAAAATAAAACAGAAAGATTGCTACGGAGAAAGGAGAGACAGATTAAGAGAAAAGAGAGAGAGAGAGAAGGGCGCCTCTGCCATCACCATAAGGGCGCCACCCAGATCTTCTGCCATCACTGTAAGCCTCCACTCACTACCCGACTATCGGAATCGCTAGGTAAAGTTCTGTTTTAAATTTAAAAATTTAGGGTTTTTGGTTTTTATTTGGAGAATCAATTGGGTGTTAATTACGGTTTAGATTGGTATTTTGGATCAGATTTGCTTTTGATTATTAGATTGGTATTTTGGGTCAGGAATAGAGAGAGGTGATGAAACAGAGAGAGGCTGAGAAAGAGAGAGGCGATGAAATAGAGAGAGGATGAGGCCCGGGACACGGAGAAAGAAACAGAGAAAGAGGCAGAACGGTAAACACTGCATCAATTGGGCACCGTACATTGTTTTTTTTTTTTTCTTCTTCCCATTTTTTAGATTTGGGTATGAAATGTTACTTTCGATTGAGTTTTTTTGTTGGATAGGTTTAGATTTGATTCGTTTTTGTTTTAGGTTTTTGGATTCTCTGCCAAAACGTTTTTTTGTCAAATTTATAAACATGCAAAAACTTTCTACTGTTTTTTGTTTTCTGAAACTTCTAACCGTTGAGTTTCCCCTGTTGAGATGTCTAGGATTCTTCTTTGACCCCTTTTGAAAAATAGACGGCTCTATTCTCTTTCTTTGATGCTTTCGTCTCAAATTATCATCTCTGGTTCTTACAAAAACAAAACAGTCGGTTCTGTCATTATTTTTTCTACAGTTTGGCGTGGACTACAAAAAAGCATAGGCGTAGGGGAGATGGAGAGACATCTCAGGCCAACACCACTGTCGGACTCTAACCACCAAAAAATTTGCATCCCTCAACTGGCGGTACACTGTTACAGGGTGAGTTTTCTTTTTTTGCTTTATTTGTTATTTTGATTTTTTTTTTATATAAATTTTTAAAAGAAAAACCCAAAATCTTGAGATAATAATGCGGCTTTATCATATGGCTGATTAAGCAAACCGGTTCACTATTTTTCCTACCATTCTGTCACCACGTCGAAACCTTTACCGGTAAGGTTTTTTTATTTGTTTTAAAATTTTATTGTTTAAATATGATTTAGGCTTGGGGATTTCGATTGAATTGATTTTGATTTAGGCTTAGGTTTAGGTATGTAATTTTTTGAATGTGAAATTCTTTAAAATAAATCATGTTTAAGGTTTCAGATATGCTCTTGATTTTTTATTTTTTATTTGTTCTTCACAATGTTCTTTAAAATATATGTTTCCTTAAATTTTAAGTTAATTAGTTTATTTAGTCCAACTCAAGTACGGAATAACTTTTTATTTATTTATTTATTGTTATTGTTACAAGGATAGATTTTTTAGCTATCTGAATTCTGGGCTATACATGAACCACTAACAAATGCAGAATCAAGGTTTGATTCGTTGTGGTCCAAACCTTCATTTTTCAAATTTAAATTTTCACTGAATTGCTGCATTACTTTTTACAATTCAAAACATATTTTCAATGTTTTCTTAGGCTTCTTTTGCGGTATTTCTTTCATCTTTCTCTGCTGCAATTTTAAATTGATATGCTTTTTTATTTTGAGCAATCAGAAATAATGGCTGCAATTATTTGGATTGTCCTCTTTGCACAAGAGATTGTATGAAATTATTGCTCTTCATAGATTATAAAAATATTGTCAAAATATTGTTGCAAACCACACAAATTGGTTTGCATTTGGCCAACTACAAGTTTTGGTATGAATTAAAAAAATGACCAACTCTTATAAATTAAATTTTAGGAGTGTCAACTTTCCTAGAAGTTCGTGCCCTCTTATGTTAATAGACTATAATTTACTTTTTAGACTTGAGGAAAATTAATCTTTAATTTCATTAATTTAGTTTCTGTTGTCTTAAGTAGCATGGGCTCGATGAGTTTCTTAGAGGAATCCACACATTTTACAAGATTCCACTCAAAGGCATTATTTCAACTTAGCTCTTTGTTGAGGTCTAAAAGGATCACAGTGCCCAAGCTCAAAGAAGTGAGCCAAGCTTAAAAGAAAATAAGCCAAGTCCAAGGAAGCAGGTGCAAGGGGACCATGAAAGAAAAAGAAATGGCAGGCCCAAGAGGCTTGAAGCCCAAAAGAAGAAGCATCAAGAAGGAAAAGAAACCTACGGCAAGAGATTAAAGAAAAATAGCCAGCAACCACCAAGAGGTGCAGATCCTTCCAGGCGCATAAGCACAGTCAAAGGAAGATTAAGACAGTTCGAAAGAAAAGGACAAGAAAAGAAAATAAGAAACAGAGTAGAAGCCACAAGCGCCAAAAGACCCAGCAAAAA
Organism: Quercus lobata; assembly: GCF_001633185.2. NCBI lineage: Eukaryota > Viridiplantae > Streptophyta > Magnoliopsida > Fagales > Fagaceae > Quercus > Quercus lobata. The sequence goes on from NC_044909.1 coordinate 42,472,565, forward strand.
AAGAAGAAAAAACCAGCGATCTCTCATGGCGCAAGTGGGAAGCGTCTCGGGGAACCAGAATGGAGAAGTATGAAAAGGGGAATGACAACAGGCGACTTTCAAATCGGCAAAATGGGATTCCGCCCGAATGGGAAAAAGGACAAAAAGGGAGAACTGCCAAACGGTGAGATCGAGAAGGGCATACCTTAGCACATCCTGAAGTAGGTAACCAGCCTTGGACTTTCAAAGGAATCAAAGCTGAAAAGAGGGAAAGAATGAAAAAACAGGAAATAGAACCTGACGAGTGATGGGCACGGAACAGGCTCTGTTAACCATAAAATGAAACAGGGGAACCAATGGTTCCCTTGAGATGCCAGAATTTCACTATAAAAGGAGGGGTAGGTTACGAAGAAAAGGCAGAGAGATTTTTGGGAGGTGAAAAACTATCGATAAAATTCTGTAAAAGAAGAGAAAACTAAGGGAAAGTTAATAATATTGCTTCCCGGTATCCTGTAAAAGTCACTATTGCACATACTCGGATTCAAAGAGAATCAAACTTTACAAGTTTGAAGGCTGAAATAGCCATTCAAGACTGTAATTTTTGAGCTTGATTGAACCTTGTATCACGTCTTAGTGAGCATTCTGTAACCATAACAAAGAAAATATTAATGAAATATGTCCCACTGATTCAAAGATCCTTATAACATTATTTTGTGCTCCTTTGTTGACCCTGTTCTCTGCATTTACCTTGTTGTTTTGATATGTCTTTCAATACGAATATCTTTACTTGTCATTTTACGTGTATTGTAGGATGCATGCCCTGTGCATCACTTGACTCTTAAACAGCCTGTTAGCTGTGGTGAATCAAGGCCCGGTCCACCAAACCACAACTTATTAGGCCTGGGATCCTTGGGCCTGAGTGTCACAAAAAAAGGCACTCTCACACTCTTTGAGCAATATTACGTATTATTTTTATTTCCTATTGCATACTAAAGTTAAGGACACTATGCTTTGCTGATGAAATAGACCACCTCATATGTTTTGAAAATAAAAACACAAGAACATGATTTGATTGTTATAGTTGCTTTTATTAGTTTAAATTTTAAAGAGGATTCTCCTTGCTGTTACTTTTTGGCTTTTATTATACTTTTATAGAAGCTATTATATTCAGTTGTAGTGACCATGCTTGCTAAATCTGGTACAAATATTTCAAATATGTGATAGAAATTATCATATACAAGGTACTTTCTCCGTTTCTTTTTTACCTTTTACAATTCAGTGCACATGTCAAGTCTTAAATGATATTGATAATTGCTATATATTGTCTTAGTTCATACTCTGTTAAGAGCATACCCAACTGCTTATTGAAAAAAAAAATCATTGTCTCACCAAATGGCCATTTGATTTTTTTTTTTACTACTCTTACAAGAGTCCTTACATCACATTCTTTATTTTACAATACACCATATTAAAATAATTTTTTTTTTTTACACCTAACACAAGTCATGCATCTTTGAGTGACAGAAAAAGAATAAAAAAGGTGTTAGGACATATGTGTTTCACATGTTAAGAACATATGTCATGATGTTATATAATTGGCTTATCCTTTGACAAAACGTACTTTACTTATATTTGGGTAGATTTAGGATGTGTTTAAATACTTCAAGAAACCATGTTTCAAGATCAAGTGTTGAAGCCTTCAAATCTGTCCAAGAAAACAAGTTGATAGTGCAAATTTATTAAAGCTCGACAGCTGGCTTGACAGTTGTATCTATCGAGCTTAAGAAAGCTGTTCAAAGCCCGGTGTGCTCGACACCTGCTCGACACCTCCTATTTGTCGAGGTGTAAGATTTTCAGAATTCAAATATGATTTTCTTGGGATCCGTGAATATGTCTTTGGGCTTTCTTTTCTCCTAACCCTAGACATATAAAAGAATTGTTTTAAGGGCCATCAAACAGTTCACAAGTTGCACAAGCATTGAGAAAACTCTGTTCAAGCAAATTGTGACTGGAGACGAAGTTCTTGCCCTAATTCATCTCTTTCTCTTGAAGAAGTTGCTGTGTATGTGCACCATAGGGTTTTGTGACTAAGCGTCTTTTTGATCTTCATCGTGTGGATGAACTGAAGAACTTTGCAACCAACAACCTTCTTAGTTGATGATTGAAGTCGCGTACTGGGATCCGTGCAATTGGTTAGTCACATACTTGGGAGTCGTGTATCAAAAAGGGGAACTGTCACTACAGAACAAGTCCAATTGGTTATTGGATAAAGGTTCAACTATAGGTTAGTAAGGTACTTAGGATTCCTTTACTTGTAACCGCTTATTGTGATAATAGTGGAGTTTCGGGAATGGTGACTTGAAAATCACCCGGTGGGGTTTTTGCCGTTAGGTTTTCCCCATTCGTAAACAAATCACCATGTTATTTATTTTCCGCTACATAATTAGTTTATTGGTGATTTGTTTATGCTACTACGTTTTTGCATGATAAATTGATTAATTAATAACTTAGCTAATTAATTAATTAATTTCTATCACAAGGGTTCATTCAGTTTGTGACCTATCAAAAGGATTATGTGTGTTTGAGATGAGAGATTGAGTAAGAGAGAGAACAAAAAAAGGAAAAGAAAGAATGCATAGGCTATACAGTATCATCTAAAAATACATGATACTATAACAATGTTTAAAATTTGCTACAAGAATACGAGACCGGTTATGTAAGGCTCCTTTTTTCTGTTTTTATTTTTATTTTTATTTATGAAAATCCTTACATACTTTGCATTTCACCCAGTTTTAAAGGACCAGATGAGCATAGAAGTAATACAATGCTTGAATGGATTATATAAAAGATCTCAGATTTAGTAAGAGATCTCAGATTTAGTAGTAAGAAGAAGGGTACTAATTTTGAGAAAATCTTAGCGTAAAAGAGAAAAATGATGAAGTGTTTGGCTCAGCTGTTGTGGCTTTGATTTACTTCTTACCAATTATTATATTATAGTTTGAACCTAACAGGATTTGTACTGCTTTTTTTATTTCTTTGGATTCGTTGGTCAAAATATTTTGGTACCGTTTGATTTTGTAATTATGATATTGAAATATGCTGTCATGATCTATATGTCTTATTAATTTTCTAATTAAAAAGTATCTACCAGTGGGTTATAGAATGAGTTAATGGAGTTTTATGATTTCATCCATTAGTATTTTAAAGAAGTTATTTACAGAATATTGTGTATATAAGTGCAAGAGTTCTTAACTCTCACTTACCATTCATCTAATAGTGAATAGGCCATTCTGATTTTATTGTGTCTAAGCTTTTGGAATTTTGTGTACATAAATGTATTTTCAGTAGAATAAATACATTGATGCCTCTATGCTAGGATTGAGATTTCCTTGATCTATTGATACATGGGTGAAGAGGGATGTTTGATTGTAAAAGGTGAGAGTTTTTATTTTGTTTTTGATATGATTTGTAGTGTAGTTTTTGATCTGGGTTCAGTTCAGAAACTAAGGCCCCACTTGGTTGATGCCAAAAAATAAAATACGTGGATAAAACATATAAATTAATATATGTAAATATAAATGAAGTTCAGAAGCCAAAAATGCTACTCTGAGATAATAGAGGACTTTGTTTTTATCGCTTTTCAGAACTATACTATAATCTCTGACATGTAACTTTCTGAATTCTGAACTAAATTTTATGGGGTGTGTATGGTTGTGGTGCAGTGGGTATTATTTGCTTAGGGATCCGTAGTACAACAAAGGACTTACCAATGCTTTGGTCATTCAGTTGACTCATTGCTGCCAGTCTGTACTTGCTGTCATGCTAGCAAAAACAGGGTTTCAGCCGGTTTTACATATTATTGAATTTGAACCAATGACTCGCCGTATGAAAGCGAACCGCTGAGTCAAGTAAGTCAAGTTGAGTCAAATCAGAGAAAATAGACTCCTATAAGAGAGCCGTTTGGGAAGATGCTATATGAGATGGATGTCGTCTACAAGAGTGACGTAGAAGGATATATTTAGCTATTGTTTTGGGATGTTATTCTATTTGGTCAAAGAGAACTTTTAAATCCTCTTATTATTGTTGAGATTGGTAGATTGTACATATTTGTTTTACTATGGTTAAATAAAGGTTAATTGATGCATTTTCTCAGAGATAATTATTATTGTAGATGTTTAAATGAAGTAGAGCATGAACACTGACTGAACCCTACTGAATTGTTATAGCAATGTTAACTATTGTTTGTCCAATTTTATACATAGTCTCTAATTTTAATGTTTTCTCTATGGTACATTTTTCCTTATATGTGGATCAGATATGCCAATTGAAGAGTGGTTGATAGTATTGCTAACATATAATTTATAAGATTTCCAATTGAAAATCAACATTTTAAAGAAAGTTTGACTATGATGAGAACTAGTTTGGTGCTTATTTTTTCTAGCTATGATCACACATGTTTTGATTGTGGGTCATCTTTGTTTACGATAGGTTTCGTTCCTCCACAATGCATGTTAGTACCATGTAAAATATTTTTTACATCATTTTACAATTGTGAGCAAATTTAAGACTTAACGATATTGAAATTCTTAAGATATCCTACAATGCCAAAGTATGTATCTTAATTCTTTAATTTTTAGGTGGTAGTTCTAAATAAGTTGGCTTCCTGTCAAAATGATTGGATATGGAATTTTATGGTTGTGTTTTTCTCTTTAATTCCTTCATCAAGATAATGTTCAGTTTTATTTTCATTGTTCAAGCATATATACTCTATTTTGTGACTTAATTATTCCACTCTAATATGAATGGAAATATTAAATTAAATAGTTAAAATTGTGTTTGGTGTTAAACAAAGTTCAAAAGTGTTTTTATGGTTCATTTGTTTAAACACAACAAGCTTTTCTAGATTTTAGATAATTATAATTGTTAAGTTGGTATACATACAATAAATGAAATTCAGTTTCTAGAGCCTTATCCATTCTAAATACCTTTTTCTTTCCACATGTTTTTGTAAAAGTATAAAGGCAGATAAGACAGATCATTCTACAAACATATAAAGGGTCATTCATTGTAATAGTCACTTAAGCTATTGTGAAAATTTATAAAGGTAACATTTCACTAAAATAGAAGACTTGGAATAGAACTTAGAGACAAAGGTATCAATTGTACTTATAAAACTTAAAAAAATTATAATAACCTTTACGTTTCTTTAAAAAATTTCTTTTATATTGCAACACATATTGATGACATGCGAAGTCAATATTTTTAATGACAACAACATAAATATAGTGTATTATATTGCATGTCTTATATGAAAGACAAAAGCCAAACCTATCAAAGGATTTCTATGGTGAGTGTTGTAAAGCTGACCCTAAATTATAAAATGACCCCGCACATTGCGCGGGTTAAACACTAGTCTATATATATATATATATATATAAAACCGAAGCTTTTAAAGCTCCCACAATTTTCCACGTCAGCATTATTTAAAAAAAAAAAAATTCTGGTTTTTAAAACCCCGATAATACATCAAACCTAATACTACAAAAAGACTAAATTCTGATTTTCTATCTCCCGTTCCCCTTCTCCTTCCCCGCGTCCTTAACCTCAGTATAACCCTAGCCCTAGGCACATCCTGTCAAAACAGCCAAAACCCAAAACTCAGCTCAGCCCCAAAAACAATTACACACACAGAGAAATAGAGAGAGAGAGAGAGAGAAAACAAAAAACCTGAGAGAGAATCATGGAACCGAAGAAACTAGCGAGAAGAAAGAGTAAACATAAGAGAACAACGATTGGTAAACCTAAATTGGTTTTCGATCTCTTCGATTTCACTTTCATTTCTCTCTAGAACTGAGAGAGTTTCTTAATCTTAATCTTAAATATTTATGTATGAAGTTGTTGGTTTTTAATGAAGGTGTTTTGGTGTTTATTTATATTCGTAATTATTAGTGATTTGTTTTCGATGGATGGTTATGTTTTTTATTGTATTCTGGGTGTGTGTCAGTGGTTGCTGGCTGTGTTTGCCAGTAGAAGTGGTGGCGTGATGCGTTGTTGGCGGGAGTTTTTTCTTTGGTTTGACGTGACTTTTGATTTGTGAATTGTGAGTGTGACTCTCTGTGTGGAATTTGTGAATTGAGTGAGACGAAGATTGTGCAGCATCCACTAAGAAAGCGGGGAAACAAACAAGGATAGACCCCACTTTACCTTTGGGCATTGGATGCTAAAGTCAAGGACAGAGCATATATATCATGGTACGGTAAGGTTGAGAATTTCAAATGTGATATGGTACCTTGCTTTGAAATCTAATACTTTGTGTAAAATTATTTAAAGATGAAAGTTAGGTATGATGTTAAAAGTTTCCTAGAAGCAAAATAGTTTCACTTTTCATAGACGCACACCATCTGTTTGATATAAAGCTTCCAAAGTATTTTCATGACCAGAAAAACTTAATACCAATTCAAGCAGGCTGGGATTTAATTTATGTGAGGGCATTGGATCAATTAAATTTTGGAAGTGAATAATTTTAGACTCAGCCATGTGCATTAGATCAATTAAATTTTGAAAGTGAATAATTTTAAACTTAGCCACATATCTATATCTTAAATTAATAAATAACTGAATTCTAATTTTAAAGTTTGAGTACTATACTATTGTTGCAGATTTGCATAAGCATGTACCAGAAAATGTTAATGGAGCTCTTCATTTCTCTATTAAGGTAAGTTTCTCATTTTTTTCATAAACAATATCAAAAGAAGTTCTTGAATGAATATTCCTTGGTATTGGATTTGGATTGTGAATTTTTGTATCATAACTGTTTTTATAGGTTGGTAGAATTGTGGGCCAATCTGTAAAACCTAGATTAGTGCTATTGCAAGGCCTTTGCTACCTAGCCTATGCTACTATGCAGAAGGTTGGATTTCATGGAGCACAGGATTGCCATTTCATATTCAGATTCACTTTGGTTTTCTTTATTTTACTTTATGTTTGCTAGCCCACCAATGAGCTTAAATATAATTTCAATCCATTGATATCGAACCATACTATTATATTGTTGTTTTGTTATGAAAGTCTAATATCTAGCAACAAGCTTCTTCTTTTTTTCCTATTATCCCATTTGGTTATAAAAGTACATCATAAAGGTATAGATCAATGGAGATAAAAGATGATATTATATCACTTTTATGTTTAATTGATACAATGCATGCATATCCTCTAAAAAAAATTAGGTTTGAGCATTATCTTAGCAGGCTAAGACCTGCCAATTTAAAGTCTATGTGTATTATTCTGGTTAGCTCATTAGCTCAAGTGAACAATGATGGACACGAACACATTATGGTTGTTGATTGTAATATATATTTATTTTCCTTTTGACATTGTGGTTGTTGATTGTAATTTTTTTTTTTTTTTTCCTTTTCAAGTGTTAGGAAACTGGGAATTAATTTTGCCAAGTGAAGCGTACAATTTCTTTACCATAAACAATCCATCTTGGCAAAGCTAATTACTCCCAAGGGGTAAAGTTTAGCTTTGAACAGTATTGGATTCAATTGAAATTTTCTCTCAACCTGTTCTTTCTAATTTTGTGGAGTCAAAGAATTAGTAGAGCTGATACATTGATTGTCTTGAATACTTTTTGGCCTTTATATGCGTGTCTTCCACATTCTTAATTCCTTTAGACTAGATTTTAGTATGAGTTTTGGAGTCCTAGAAAAAAAAGATATGTCTCATGAAAAAACATGCCATCGATGATGCAATTTATATAACTATTGATATCTATTTAAGGTATATATTGCAATATTTATGGTTTGAATTTATACAATAAATGTGGTTGCTCATTTCCATTATTGTTGCAACCCAAGATAGATTTCTACTTGTACTTCTTCTTTTTCTTTTCGCATTCATATATGCTAAGTTTACAATTACTTGATTCCAAAGAAATTTGTCCTTTTCAAACTTCATCCCAACTTAATAATTAGTAGTTAATGATTGTTAGTTTATTAGATTATTTGCTTATGTACAGTTTTTAAAAACATCACTTACGACTGTACTTTTGTCAACTTTCAACAATAACTTTTTCTTAATTAAATTCATAAAAACCATTGTGGGTTTTGTTTTTATATGTTTGTATAATGTTCTCTATCAGTTTATAAAGTTTGTTCATAAAAATTTTCTACAAATGAATTAATAGAGAGATTAGAGAATGAGTTGAAGCTTATGCAAGCATATGACCAAAAAGTTAGATTTTGTTCAATTTATTTGTTTTACTTATATGTAATAAAACAGAGGATTATGAGCATTAGAGATCTAATAGGATTATCAAATAGTCATAATATAATTGTAGGATAGCTTGTGTTCCTGGAATTTGGTTCTCTACAATCCATCTATTTAGTTTGGTATTGGTCTTTATGACATTCGGAGAATCTTGATACCAGAATTTGTGTTAAGTTTCAGTTTTAAGTGGAATGTGAGCCTAACTTGATGCAAAATATGTATTCTTGCACGATCAATTTCCTTTGTACTTTTTGTAGTGTGCATATATTGTAACTTTTGATATGAAATTGTTTTTCATTTTTAGACACAGGTTTATATATGGCTCAATTTCAAGAATTATGTGTCATTCCTATTTGGTGATCCTCTATTAATCAAATTCAGCATATTGAGAATTTTACATCACTTCAAAAGGGTTAACATGTCATTGAAGTGAATATTATATTCTTCAACATTTTGAGAGCATTTCCAAGCCTGAAGATAATTTACAAAATGTTATTTTTAATGAAATCAACGATTTAGTAATCTTTCTCTAATTGTATTTATTACATTATTTATGATGAGAAAAGTGTATTTTTAAATGGCACTGTGAGATAAATTTTATACTTTTGACCAAACTCATTATTATTATTATTATTATTAGATTGGAGAGCAAAGCGTATTTTTAATTTCTCATATTTAATAGCTTATCCGTGCATCGCACGGGTTGGCGACAAGTATATACTAATTACCAAACATGATGGATCTGCAAAATGGTTTAATAAGAAAACAATGAGGATGGTGTAAAAATCTGTTAGCCCATGCCATTCACGGAGAGAATAAAAGGATGCGCCAACAGTTAAATAAAACTACAAAGATATGGAAAAAGTTTCGTATCTACGCATGCGTGGGCCATGCAAATCTGTGATGTCAGTTTTCGTAGTAATGTGATGTGTGCTGGGGTTGTCGGCAGTTTGGAATGTAAGATAGTGGATTTTCTTGGGTTGGGTTTCGACAATGTCACTATAGGCTTGATCGAGCTTGGCTACATAATGGAGGTTGCAACATAATTGGGTGTTGGCACGGTCAAGTTTGTGCTCAATAGTTGAAGTGTGGTGGCGGTGGGTGGAATGGTGGCGATTTATTCTTCAGAAAAGTTAAAAAGTTAACTGATGTTTTGAGAATATTGGTTTAACAAGTATTTTTAAAAACTTTTTATAGGAAAAAAAAAGTAATTGATATTTTAATAATTTTTTATATTTCTCATAAAAATTATATTAAAATTTTCAATGATCAATTAAGTAATTAACACAAATCCTAACATTTAACCTCCCATTATATTGTTTATGTAGAAATTGTTAATTGCATTACACTTGACACTTGAGGTTTTTAAGTATATCATAAAATTTCACAAGATACTGTTTTATGTGAAAATATAGGTTTACATGTAAAACAATATCAAATGGGTTAAGTATTACTCTTAAGACCTCCAAGAATTTCATTTTTTTAACAAAAACCACAAGAGGAGTTGTTTATTTTTCCCCTTTAGTAGAACTTGTTCTTTTTTTTTTCTTCTTCTACTTTTTGATTAAATCATAATTTTGTTCATCATAATTACCATATATCGCATTTTATTTCAAAAGAATTTTTGTTATTAAATCTAGCAATTTTCCTTTTAATTTATTTTTTTCTTCAGAAATTTTTATTTTCTTCATTGTTTAGTTTTTTGACAAATTTGATGTATTGGGTAAAATCGAAAGCATGAAATAACTTATGTGTAATGTTTGTGGCTTTGAGTATGGGATTTAGTAATAGTAGGAGGTAATTCACTAATATGCTTATCAACCATAAATTAGAGTGGATAATACTAAATTTTATATCTTAGTTGTGAGAAGATTATCCATAATTTAGGAGAATGTACATAAAGAAAAAGATAACATATGATATTCAAGAATTAAGAAATTTATATAGTTTCTTGTTTTTTAAGTGGTAATTCGAATGGGACTTCTAAGTTTCAAACATGAAATTCAAGAATTAAGAATTTTGGTTTTTTCTTTTTTCTCAAATAGGTAAAATAGCATTAGTATTACAGCAACGCTACGAACACAACTATATAAAGTTACATAACTTGTCACGTGGATCAAATGTGGCAAAAAAAAAATTTGTGGAACTCAATAAGACTCAACATCTTTGTTAATATTAAGGAAGAAACAAAATACAGATTGAACTAGCGGACTTGTTAGTTTAAGTGGATATCTTCCATGTCACGGAGCAGACAACCCAAATAAAGTTAAATCTTTTGGGAAAAGAAATGTATTGCGAGGAAGTGCAAAATTTAAAAATAATTTTTTGTAGACTTCTTTCCCCAGTCTACTACACCCAAGCAATAATGATGAAAACACTTTCCACTCTGCTTACTTTCCCCAGTGTAGTAGACACAAGCTCTCCTCCACAACAAAATTCAAGCCCAAAATTGCCCAAATTCTCCCATTTTAAAAAAAAAAAAAATCCAGCATTTTGTCTCCTTTCTCAAACTAATTAGGGAAATGTCTCTCTTTTGAAACTCGATTTTCTTAAAATCAAGTTATATAAAAAAAAAAAAAAATTCTAGAGCCCTATAGTGGCGTTTTGTAACTCAATCTCCAAGAAGTCGAGTTACATACAATTTTTTTTCTTTTTTTTTTCCAATAACTCGATTTCAAGGAGCTCGAGTTTCAAAACGCCACTATATGTCCTTAAAATGTCACTATAGGCTCCTTAAAAACGCCACTATAGGGCTTAACTCAATTTTGAAAAAATCAAGTTTCAAAAGAGGGACATTTCCCTAATTAATTTGGGAAATGGGGCAAAATGCTGGATTGTTTTTTTAAAAATGGCAAAGGCCAATTTTTTTTCCCAAATTCTCATCTCAATAATTTATATTTTTGCCCAACTTCTCCATCTGTAACAAATGCCTCAAAGTTGACCCCAAAATCCGTTACTTATTATTATTATTATCAAAATTTTCTTGGGAAAATTTTTTCTGGGGATACAAACTGGGTGGTGATTCTGGTGTTTGAGAATGATGCGGAGAGCGTTGGACATGTGGATGCCAGTGAAGAGGCAAGTTTCAATTGTGTTGTGTTGGGCACTTTGTGTAATATTAGTTTTGCTTTTCCTTCTCTCGTTGAGCAAAGAAAGTCAGATTGAGTTTAGACCCGCGATACCCAAGGTAAACAAAAGATCTACATTTCGTATGTATTTTATTCTTTTTGGAATTTTTATTCATTATTTTGGATTTTGGAGTTTTATTGTTGGGTGTACACATATGAGTGAAGTCTTATATTGAATAAATATTAAAGAATGAGTAGTTAATATAACATAATTGAGCACTTACCCATTGGGCTTAGACCTTTTGGATTAAAGTGTGTTTCTATATGTTATATTAATTACTCAAGGAAACTCCTCAATGTGTTTATCTCCTGTTGAGGGCCAAAATTTCACAAGAGAGCCCATTCCATGAAAAGTAAGGAAAGATCATGGGTCTTAACAAAAGAAGGTCCAATTCATGAAGTTAAGAAGGACCATGAAGGCCCAAAGTCCCAAAAAGAAGGAAAAAGAAAGAAATAATAAAGAAAAAAGAAGAGGATCTCGGTCAGAGGACATGTAGCAAGAATCTCAGGCAAGACCAGAGGAAATGCAGCAAGGATCTCGGGCAAGACCAGAGGACATGCAACAAGAAGAATCAACATCAAGGCCCTATGTATGTTCAGATTTCCAGCAAAAAGGCCATTAAAAATCCAGTTAAAGAACTGGGTCGGGATACCCAGAGGCTCGGGATCCTCAGGACGTGCAGCACAGCTAAAGTGGGATTGAGACAACTCAAAAGAGGTACCACGAAATACAAGAAACGAAGAACAGATATGTTTTTCTCAAGCACCCAGTGGTGCAGCAAAGAACCAGAAAGCTTGGAGAGTGACAATTCATGAACAAAAGGCTGGTACCTCGGAAAACCCAAAATGAAGAACTATAAGGGAAAGTGGCTGGGAAAACCTTTAACCCAATTGGAATGGATTCCGCTCACTTGGGAAAAATGACAGCAAGGAAGGACAGCCAAAAGCTAAGTCTAAAAAGTAAAAAGCCTTGAAAGAAGAGAGATTGAAAGTCAGCTCTCCAAGGATGTCCCGTAATGGAAAGTCAACAAGTAACTTTTAGAGAAACAGCACTAAAACAGGAAAATTATGAGAAATAGGGAAAGAACCAGTCATTAGAATGGCTGACATAGCAAGGGCTCTGGTACCCAAGGAGCCAATGGGGGGAGAATCAGTGGTATCCGAACCCTAGAATGACACTATAAAAGGGGGGAAGCAGCCAACATTAAGGGGCATTATTCAGTAGGAGGAAATCATAACAGAATCATTGAGAAAACACAATCTAAAACTCAACGAAAGTAGAAAACAGTGCCCAGTATCCTAGAACAGCCACTATAGAACGTACTTGGATTCAAAGAGGTTCAAATTTTGCAAGTCTTAGTGGCTTAGATAGCCATCTAAGTCTATAATTTTTGAGCTTATTTGGGTCTTGTAACACATCTTAATGAGCACATTGTAATTCACAATTAAGAAAAATAATGAAATATCTCATATTGATTTGAGAATCTCTAACAATTATTTCGCGTATTTCTTTATTACATTGTCTTCCTTTACTGTTTCTTACTACTCAATACATATATTCTTGCTTGCTAGTTTTTCTTTTACTCAGCCAAAAGCTGAGTCTTTTTACCGGAGTCCTCACTTTAACTTGGGCCTTGGACACACTTAGCCTCCAAAGAAACATATGCCAAAACATGCACACATCAAGTATCACTCTCTCCCACAAATCCCTTCTCACCCAATTATCTTGGAAGGCAATGCCCAAGCAAAGCCACTTGGACTTGAGTTCCAAATCCCACAAGTCTTGTGCAAAAACACTAAGTCTGTGAGAATTGAGGACAGGATCCTCGTGGCTGAATCATTCTTATGAAATTCATTTACATATATGTATATGTATTAAAATGTATATCCTAATCTATGAAACTAACAATTATTTGAAGATATGTGTATTGTATAGTGTGTTCTTATGTAGGACCTATAGAGGTAAGGGAAAGGACAAAACTCCATTACATAATAAGCATGGAGAAAGATCGTGTAGTTCAGAGAATCAGCATTCTGGGTTCTTACAGGCTTAGTACCCTTGGGAACCACGACAGTACGCTCAGGGTACCAAGTGAAGGAACTTTTTTAAATGTTTACACAATAAAAGATAAGCCTCAAATACTTTATTTCAATCTCTTTCTCATTGTGAATATTATGAATAATTATTTTCGTAAGAGTAAATGGTCATTTTATGACACTAAAACACTTATAATGGTATTTTATTGCTTAGGAGTAATCGCATTTCGTCTTGAGGAGCTTTATGTGACTTGCGCACAACTTGGTTCGTAATCAGCCCCCATTTAGTTGCAATAAACCAAGCCCAATCCACCAAAACAGCAAGTAAATGGCCCAGGATCCTTGTTTCTACTTAGGCCTGTGTGCTAAGAAAAAAGCACCCATACATCTCCCTAACAAGTGGTATCAGAGCCTATGGTGGCGTGGGGCAAAGGTGGCAATGGTTATCGAGGTTCCTTTCATTGGAGCGGGAATGGGGCTTGTGTACTTGAAGCCCCTTTACAAATAGAACAGGATGGGTCCCTTTCGCAGTTGGAGTATGAATGATATATTCCACCAAGCAAGCCCATAGAGCACACACAAATGATCTTGGAAAAGGACCAACAAATAAGTTTTATTGCCAATGGTACTAGACAACGATGAAGTTCAAGGTTCCCATAGAGGATAAAAGACGCGCGAATTGACACATGGAGGCCCATGGATGATGCATTAGTGAAGGAAAAAAACCCATTAGGTAAGGGGGAGTGAGTAGGACTTGTTTGTGGCCCACGGAGAGGTCTTGAAGCCCAGTAAGAGGCAGAAACTCACACGTGAAGTCTCACATTGAATAATGATGAGAAAAATGAATGGTTAATATAATATAATTAAGCACCTACCCATTGGGCTTAAGTTTTTTGGGTTAAAGTGTGTCTCTATATGTTATATTGATTATTCACGGAAGCTCCCCATGGTGTTTATCTCCCCAACAAGTGGTATCAGAGTTAAAGTTTGAGTAAAAGTGATGGCCAAAGAAGAAGATAAGGCTTTAGGAATTGAGAAGTTTGATGAAACAGACTTTGGGTATTGGAGGATGTAGATTGAAGATTATCTCTATGGGAAGAAGTTGCATCTGCCTCTTTTGGAGACGAAACCTGATACTATGAAAGATGAAGAATGGAATCTTCTTGATAGACAAGTATTGGGAGTTATTCGATTAGCTTTATCAAGATTAGTTGCACACAATATTGTGAAAGAAAATACCACAATGGTATTAGAGCTTGGTTGATTTAGTGGATGACTCTTTGTGTGAATTAAGATGGAAAAGAAGGGATTGCTTTGATTAAGGTGGAGCTATTCCAAGAGAAAGAGAGGACTACTTGATTAAGGTAGAGCTATCCCAAGAAGAAAGAAGATAGTTAAGGACAATTGGTGAAATTTGAGTCAAGGTAGAGATTGTTGGGAAATTACCTCAAATTCTAATTGTGACTTGGAAACTCAATTAGGTTTCCTAGTTGAAGAAGGAAAAATTAATTTGGGGTTCCTTATTATGGAAGGAAAGACTACTTCTTTGAGTGAAAGGAAAGTTTATTCCTTGTTAAAGAGGTAATGTATTCTTAGTTGTACGTTTTTAGACCCCTTAAACACAAACAGGTGTCGAGGGGGAAATTGATGCCCTATCTAAGATGTTGGGAAGCCAAGCCAAAACTCGACTATGGGCTCTTGAGATGGTACCCAAAGGCTTTCGGTGTGATGACAAAGTCTATCCAAGTAAGAAACTAAGGTTGCACTTGACAAAACAACAACAAAAAGCCCAATGAAAAACACGTTACAATACTTAATTAGTACATTAGTGGTCCTGGTCTGATAATTTGAGTGAAATAAAATCTTCAGCGGTAAGGGTCAAATTACACTTAGTCTAGAAAAATAGATTTAAACGGTCCAATGGTCAATGATTAAAGAAATTTAGGAATGTGTTAACTCCTGGGGTCCTTGCATGTCATGGTCAGGGGAGTTCATTGTACTTTCAGCCATCATTACATCAATGTGAGGGAAAAGTTCAATTGTTACATATACATTATATCCTTCAACCGTAAAATAAAAAGTAAAAATTAAAGGTTCCATGGGAAGAGGGAAATGATTAATTGGCATGGTGTGAAGGGAGAGAGGGATCCTAGCTCAGTGCAGCAAGTATTAAACTAAGATTTTGGTGGGTGTATGTTCATAAGGCATGAATGAGACAATATGGGCTGTTTTAGTGAGTAAGATGAGATTAACTCTAAGATTAAGGCTTTTTGTGAATAGTGGGAGGCATTTATGAGCTGTGTTTGTGTAAAAGAGAGGAAATAATGTTTGAGGTTATATGAACGTAGGCTGAAAGGGATGAGTAGTGAGCTTAAAGAGAGCTAAACTACTAGCAAAATGGCAAATAGACCAGGGGTTTCAGAGGGAGTAGTTAAGTCCCTGTGGGCTGAGATGCTTATGTTTTTATAATAGAGTTTTAGGGAGGCATCAATTAACAAGAGTCCAAAAACGTAGGGTTATTCAAAGGTGGGGAACCAAGGCTAATCTTCCTGGGATTTTTGGTCAGAAGTAGAAGGTTTACTTTATGGGCTGCTTTGCTTCTTTGGGTAATGATGGGATTTTTGTATTAAATGCCTGGATTTCTGGGGTTGAGCTTTATAAATGTGATTGAGGCGTGTATCAAAGGCAAATCCTAAAACTGCAACTGAGATTTAGACCCTCCAAGAAGTAAGATTCAACACCCTAAGCCAGGTGTCAAGTTCTAAGCCAACTTCAGGGGGTTCCGCTGGAGGTCTCCTTATGCCCTCCAAACCACATGTTCGCAATTTTTCCCCTTTAGGACTCTTGGGCTTGGCACATGAATCACGTCTTGAACGTTTTTTAACATTTATAGTATTAATTTGCTGGAATTTGAATAATTTAGTTTCAGCTCCCCTTCTACTAGAGGTGCAATCTTGAAAGAGACGATGGAGTTCCATCACCCTTTAGACTTCAGCTGATGTTACAAGCCTTGGGTACTATTCACGTCAGGTAGAGAGTGACTAAAAGCCAATGGGACAGCCTCTAGTTCATCTTTAAGGACTTGGTTCTCTTATTGTACTTTGGTTAGGGATGAACAATGGCTGTTTTGCCTACTTTCAATCATCTGCCTCTTGTTGGGATCTCTTAGATTGGGCTTGTTCACCTGGGCTGGTTTCTTTGGGTCAGGTTGTGTGCATCCTACAAAATCAACAACACATGTTGCCATGGGCTTTCCTTCCTCATGGACTTTTATTAGTAAATATTCTTTGGGTTTTTATAGATACTTGCAATGGGTCTTTTGGGCAATTAATTGTAATGTTTGAAGCAATATGACAAGTTTTCAAAGTACCTTTGAAAATAACCTTTACTATGATGGATCCCATAACGTTCATGGCTTCTAATAGTCGCATCATAATTTAAATTATAAGCTTGTGGGATCGAGTATTTTCCATGAGCGTTGAAGATATATTTTATGGATGTTGTGATGCGAGTGATGACCATGTGTTTCATGGGTTATAATGTGAGAACATATTCTTCAAGATAACTCCCTATGAGCTTTTAAAAAACAATTGCCATGGTTTTTTGTCATATTAATACTTAAACAATAATTATGCCTTGATACTTTTCTCTTTGCCAAGCGTCAATAATCTCGGGTTTTTTGATAAAATAGTGCCAATGAAAAAATGGGTTTTGGATATTGCCAATGAAGATTGGGTTTTTGATATTGCCAACGGAAACTGGGCTTTGATATTGCCAATGAGAATTGGGTTTTGATATTGCCAATGAAAATTGGGCTTTGATATTGCTAATGAAAATTGGTCTTCAAATATTGCCAATGAGGATTGGGCTTTTAGATAAATAAATTACCAGGGGTTTTGATTATGGACTTGAATTCCATTGATAAAGTTGTTTTGCCATGAATTTGAATCATGGGCTTTTCAAACCTTGCCAAGCATAAGTATTTTTGGTCTTTTAGAGAAGATTAGATTTTATCCTGCTTTATTAAATAATTTGAGTTTTTATGAGAAAGTATTGGGTCCTATAGCGTAGCCCAATTTTGTGGTAGAAAGGAGAAAGGTTGTGGGCTAGCATAGTGATAGTTGTAAAAGATATTTAAGCATGTCCAATAATACACTTAAAAGGAAAATAAATAGGTGTTATTTAAATAACATTATATGTAAAGGAAAGTACCCCAACAACAGGTTAACCTAGTTATTTAGCCAAGTGATTAACTTAGGTAAATTATTCAGTTTTAGGTTAACACAAGTAAATCATATCATTGAAACAGTGTGGAAAATAAAGAACACAACGATATGATAATCCAAGAAAACCAAACCGGTAAAAAACCTGGGGAGAATTTAACCAAACTGTCCTCAAGGTAAACTAAATACATTATGAAAGAATTGAAGTTTTACAATAGCAACTTAGACCACTAACATCCTATTACTACCTCAAGTAGAAAACTTACTATCACGACTACGTGACAGCTCCGAGTCCACGGACTACTTCTTTCTTGGATTCACAGCAACCACAAGTACTCCCACTTGTGGTTTCTTTAAGCTCTTTATGCAGCAACTGAAACGATCACCAAGATCTCGACATCAATCTCGATCTTGATAACCCTAAGTATGTATGAAGGCAAACACCTCTAGATCTCACAAGAGTCTCACACATACAACATAAACAACAACCACAATAAAATGTGGTTAGGGTTTTTCCTTTTATACTTAGAGCAAAACATAAAACTCTGCACGTTATATGGGCTTGGGTTTGCATGTTCAAATAGTGTATAAAACGCCTATAAACGTTTAGACCCCCAATTTACAAATTACCAATATAAGCTTATAATCAAATAATGTATATGCGGAATATGATAATAAGTTAAAACAGAATTGGTAAAACAATCTAAACCATAATTAATCACAACCACAACAGTAATTAAAAGGCAAAGATTAAGGGAAGAAAGATGCAAACACAAAGACAACACAACGATGTATTATCGAAAAGGAAACCGAAGTTCTTGGCGTAAAACCTCTTCGCCGCCTTCCAAGTGGTCAATAATCTACTAGAGAATAAACTTGGGATACATGAATAGCAGAAGACTCTCCAAGCCTAATCTACCTAGTGCACCTAAGCCCTCCAAGCTTCTTGCTCTAACAGGGTTACGCCGAACCTTGTCTTCTCTAACATACCAGATCCCGCAATAGCCTATTGCATCAACCAAAATGAATTGATCCCTTCTAAACTGCTTCCCAAGCACCAAAATACTTTCTCACAGATATGGGCATTGTGAGATAAGGATTTGGCTAAATGTACCTCTAAAGGATGTATCAATTGAGAGGGTGAGAGTAGAAGAATTTGAAGAATCAAAGGATGAAGATTGTGGATGAGTCAATCTTGTTTTTCTCTAGGGTTTCTCTCTCAAAATTCTCTCTAAAAACTCTCTACATTTCGTGGGTATGACGTTATTTATAGTAAGGTGTGTATGGAATGTGAAGAGTCAGTTACAACCAAACAGGGTGTTCTGGCAACTCGAGCTCGCGACTAAACGAGCCGCGAGTTTGAGTCGCGAGCTAACTGCCTTGCCAGACTGAAGGTTTTGTCCTGTAGTGCAACAGCTGGCATGACCCTTCAGCTCCCCCTACATGCTTCACACGTGTGCCATTCTGGCGACTTGCCAATCGTGAGCCAGTCACGAGATCTAATCGTGAGGCTCTTCTTGATTGCACACTCTTGAGTTTTTCTTCACACTCTCTAGTTTTTCTTCACACTCTCTCACACACTAACCTTACATGATTCCCACCTAAATACAGGATTTCTAAATGCTGAATTACAACCAAATTTGGCACAGAATAAAGCCAACAAAATGATTGAATAAATTCAACCTTACAGGGCTTGAGTTGGAAAAATATGCAGAAAAACAATCTACACGAGTTTCGATCGATCGAGTCTAATTTTAGATCAATTGAGCCTTGCAGATTTACACAATAAATGCTGCAGTACACTTAATTCCAACTTCACACAAAAACACACTTAGAGCAGCCTAAATCTAGACTAAATGTTTTGATCATGGTTTGCCAATATTACATATTGAAATTCTAATATATTAGTTCCTAATTCCTTAGAACCTAATAAACTCCCCCTTTGGCAATCCGTGACAAAACACATAATAAAACAAAAATGCTCAAAGTTACAAAAACATCCCAACCAAAAACAATTCAACCTATCTACTATCTATTAGTTGCAAGTGTAGACAGCAACACGACTGAATCAACCTGTATATTCCTGTAACACTTAACAACACATAAACGCATGTATGGAAAATACAAGTAAAAACAAAATAAATTCTTGATTTCACATAACATAAAATAAAGACATATATCATGAATAACCTCATAAACATAAATCAATAATCAATGTAGTACAATGTGAAACAAAAAACAGAAATAAGAACATAATGTCTCCCTTTATCATATACAACTCATAAAAAATAAAGACATCAAAATAAATACATCATAAGCCAAAAGAGTACAAGATGAAGCACCTAGATCCAATCTAAAGCTCCAAAGCTCCAAAACACAAAAAAAATAAAATAAAATAAAATAAAAATCCCCCTATCTCCATCCATATGTACTCCCCATTTTTGTGACGAATTGCTAAAGGGCAATCAAGACTCATCATCAAAAGGAGGTGGAGAAGGTGACCATCTAAAGCTCGCCAAATCTGCACGTAAAGCCTGAAGCTCCATGAGCATGTCCACCAAAAGCTGACCATGAGTCGCCTGAACGGTCATAATAGTGTCCAACATACGACGAATGCTAGAATCATCCGAAGTAGAAGGTGGAGGAGCAGTAGCAGCAGTCGAATCAACATATGCATCAGCAATCGGATCACCAGAAGAAGGAGGAGGAGGAGGTGCAACACCAGAAGAAGACTCAACTCTAAGGCATTTAGAGCTAGCTTGCATCTGAGTAGAAAAGTGCATGAGTAGAAGAACTACTCCTATGAACCTCAACCAAGGATCGAATGAAAAAATGAGGAAAACTCATAGGAGCATCTATGACAAGGGTTTACAAAAATGCACATCTCTCGATAGGAATGGTGTGCAAATGAGAGATGATCCAAATAGAATAGTAAGAAATCCGGAAAAACAGATAATGAATCTCGATCAACTCATGAGAAGTGATCCGAGCATCAGTACCCCACTAAATGGAAGTACCAGTCAGATATGACATAATGTCATCAAGTGGAGGAGACTCATCATACGGATACACAGGATGCTGTACCTTAGGCACCTTAAAAGCAGAGGCCACTACCGAAGGAGTAATGACATACTCTTCACCCCGTATCCAACTTTTCATGAACTGAGTATTGGAATCATTGGAGTGGATAGAGAGGTTCGAGTAGAACTCTCTAATCAAGGTAGCCGGAGGAGGGTGGTCTATATCCATCAAAGGCAACCAGCCCCTATGCTCAAAATTTCTCCTAATCTCCAGGTCAAGCTCATCTAAAACAACTTTTCTCTCAGCCCACACAGATCTAAGAATGTTCAACTTCTCATACATCTCCTGGTTTTTCTCACTGATAAACCTCTCACTATCAAAAGAAGGAGTAGAAGAGGAGGTGGATGTCCTATGGGCTCTAGTTTTCTTAACCATGATGCTAAAGATTGGAAAGAATAGACAGAAAAGAGACAAAAGAAGAAAAAGAAAAAACCAAGGGCAGACTGCATCAGACATAGTTAGAGCACAAGAAAATAATCTATATGATGCATGAATAGTATTAACACATGATGCATGCTCTAATGCATTAAGAACAACTCAATTAGACTTTAAAAAACACAGAATTGGCTTGAACATAGAGTTTATAACAAAAACCCAAATTTTGAAAACCCATTTTCAAAAAACCCAACAAATTGATCAATTTAACATTATAAAAGTTAGATAACAGTATATAATGACAAAATGAATCAAAAACACAAGCCAATTTCACCAAATTAAGCTTAATTGAACAAAATCCCCAATTCGATGAGTTTCAAGCCCTAGAATTTTCAATTCTTCCCAAATCATCAAATGGATCAAATTAAACTATGAGGAACATGTTTACATCATCCAATAACAAAAACCCATTGATCAATTGTGAAAGAAAACAACCCAAAAATCCCAAAATCCAATAGGTCCGAAAATTTCCCTAAAATGCATGCATGAAAATGAAATTAAACCAAAAAAGAAAGGGTAGAATGGTCTTACTGGTGCTAGAAGACAAAAACCTAAAAGAAAATTTGAGGGAAAATGACAAAGAATTGATGTTGAATCTGGATCAGTCGAAGAGAGTGAGAAAAGTCTTTTTAAAAACTTTTGAAATAATGAAGAACAAGTGAGAACCTCATGTTTTAAAAAACTCTCTGACTGATTTTTGATCAGTTAAAAAATAGGTTCGATCGATCGAAAATCACATTCGATCGATCTAACATCAATCAAGTAGCAATCGAGCCAAGCAGATTCAAACCAAATTTTTAATCGCAATTTTGATCAGTCAAGCAATAGGTTCGATTGATCGAAAATCTGGAAAAATCAATTTTTTGAAAAACAAAGCATTTTAATACAGAAACTCCTCAATGTTTTATAAATAAAATGCATGAGTATGAGATGAAAAGCATTTCAAAAACCCTTGAATTTAACCCAGATTTTCCAAAAACAAGATTTTCAATCAATTTGTCCTCAAATCTCAAACTTTAAACACATTTTGCATTAAAATCAAGGAACTTTTAATCTTGAATGGCCACAACAAGATCACACACAATATAATGTACCAAATTTAGCAAAGAGTAGCTTGTGTAGTGTGTGCAACTAGTAAAAGCTTGAGATATATGTGAAGTGATAAGTAAATAGTGATCAATTACAATTTCTACAAAATTCATCACATAAGTTTGAAAGTGACTATCACCTAAAGAGTTATATCATATAACTCTCACATCTCTGAGAATAAAAGTTTGCAATCATGTAAGTTTCTTGATTTGCCTCATAATGTACACACCAATTTTATTTGATTTGAAACTAATTAAATAGCCAAAATAATGTACATACCAATTTTATTTGAATTTGAATTTTATTATAAGCTGGGGCTACACCTTATGTTCTTTTTGTACATGTGTTACACTTTCTCGAGTACAAAATCTTACGATATGTACTAAGGTGTTCATGATTGGCTAGTAAACAGTGATGAGATGGTTATTTATGCATTTCTCTTAAGATTTTTTAGTCCTTACAATCAAAAGCATGTGAATTTAAAATGTCATATTTATCATAATGTAGAATTTAAAATGTCTCGTTTAGAAGTGTTGGGCTTAATTTGTCCTAAGTATAAAACTATAGGGTTTTTCAAGTACTTTCTCCAATATATTATTCGAACATTTAATGTATTTGGATCATATATCATGAAAGTTATTTTTTAGATTTTCTTAATTGAGTCATATTAACGGATTGCTCCAATTAATGATGCCCCAATTAGGATTGCTCGTTAACAAGATCCATAATAAGTGATTACTCCACAATAAACTTCTTATGTAAGGGAGAGCTACCTACTGGCTAATAAAGTCTTCATGTTGAAATTCGCACCTAGGGTTTTAGTTTCTTTATCTGTTAAAGAGGAGAAAAGATTCCCCTCGAACTGAGGTTCTCACACTTATCAATCATGAATCTAACCATCAAACATTCAATCCGCATGCAGTTTTTCTTGTTGCTGCTGGCAGCCAAATTTTGTTTAGCTGGAAGTAAGTCTGTCCAGTCTTAAACAGCCTAAACAAAGCCTTATAGAAATAAAGAAAGATATACTTCAAAATATAAAGAAGTTCAACTTGCCATACACATCATTATCCAATTAAATTATCACTGGAGTGCTTACACGGATATGGAGTTGAGGATTTTAAGCAAATAAAATAGAAGTTCTTTATGGGCATGTGCTCGATTATGACACCATAATCTAAGGACTAAGGTATTTTCTTCCTCTTAATACTCGATAGGAACTATTTAGCCCTATTCTCCAAGAAATGGCACCAAAGCAGCTTTGCACAGTGACAAACAACAAAAGTATGAAGCATGAACCTTTTTGTATTTTCGAGTTTCACATGGCATGAGAGACTGGAGTGTCTTCACTGAAAACTTGATCATGAGCCATGAAGTAGAAACTAGCAACTTGCACAGAAACGCAAAGATAAAAATACAGTTCCCAAAGACAAAGGTATACTATAATGTGATTAAAAATGTCGCATTGTACAGTTCATGCACACATGCGTGGGCCATGAATTAATGCTATTAAGTCTTCCCAGGGACGGAACCATGTTCAAGCTGAGGGGATTGTGGCCCCCCACCCTCCCCAAATTTAAAAAAAATATTAAATAGTAGGAATATATTTAAGATTTTAGAAAATAAACCAAAGAAAAATTATATTTGTCCTCTCAAGAAAATTATATTTGTTCCTCTCAACTTCAAATCCTAGTTCTGTCCCTGAATCTTCCTTAAATTCTTGCTATAAATATCAAAAGTTGAAGTATGTTGGGGGTATGCTTGATACTTGATGATATACACAACATATAGCAGTAATTTGCTAGTGAACACTTAAATATCAAGAAGCACTTTTGATTCAAAATGGCTCCTGCTTTTACAAAGGCAAAGATGGTGACTGTGTTGACCATTGACGGAGGAGGCATTAGAGGGATAATTCCCAGTGTCCTCCTCGACTTTCTTGAATCTAAGCTTCAGGTACGTACCTCATCAGTCACCACCATAGTCACCTTTTATTCTTTTTATTCTGTTTCATAAATAAAAGCCTATGTGTCTATGATCTGTTTAGGAATTGGATGGGCCCAATGCAAGAATTGCAGATTATTTCGACATAATTGGAGGAACAAGTACAGGTGGGCTAGTCACCACCATGCTTACAGCCCCCAATCAGGATAACCGACCCCTTTATGCTGCAAAGGACATCACCAACTTCTACTTAGAGGAATCTCCCCAAATTTTTCCCCAAAGCAGGTAAATTTTAATGAAACCATGTACGAAACCAAAATGCCTTTCCTATTAAGTTTGGAAAATGATCATCTCAATTTGAAATATATAAAATGGTTTAGAATAAATATTATTGATTCAAAAGTGTATCAGTAGTTTAGTACTGCTACATTATTACTAAGGGAACATAAAATCTGAACCATGAAATAAATTGTTTTAATTTTTACCCATTTAAAGAAAAACTTAACAAATGCTAAACAAGTGCCATTATTTTCTACTAAAGATGATTCTGTGAAAGCAGGCACACCAAATTTGTGAGTGCAATGACAAGCTTGTCCGGTTCCGTGATGGGGCCCAAGTACGACGGGAAGTATTTGCACTCAAAGATAAACAATCTACTTGGTGACCTAACGCTGAAACAGACCCTAACACATGTGATCATACCAACCTTTGATATCAAGCTCCTTCAACCAGTGATCTTTATAACCAACGATGTATGAGTATGACAATAATTATAAGATTTAGTCTGTCTGAAAAATTCATCAATTTGTTGGAATATCTGTGGCAATCACGTGGTCTCAACTGGTCTAATTTTTTGTGCAGGGAAAAAAGAATGAGTTGAAAAACGCTAGGCTAGCAGATATTTGCATTGGCACCACTGCAGCACCCACTTATCTTCCAGCACACTACTTTGAGACGAAAGATGCAAAAGGAAGCACTAAAAGTTATGATCTCATTGATGGCGGGGTTGCTGCAAATAATCCTGTACGTGAGTAGCTAATATGATAATTTAGGGCACACTAAAAGTTATTTTGGACCATGTTTGCAAAGTTCTCTCTTATATAATTTATTTATTTATTTAAACTAAATCCACAGACGATGCTGGCCATAAGCCAGATTAGGAAAGAATTATTGATGGCAGAAACCGAGTTTGGTCATTCTATTGAAAACAAGAGAATGCTGGTTCTATCTTTGGGCACGGGTGGGGCGAAGTATGCAGAGAAGTATACAGCACCCGCAGCCTCAAAGTGGGGTTTGCTTAATTGGCTATATACCAATGGCGGAACTCCATTGTTCGACGTATATGGCGACGCAGGTGCTGATGTAGTCGACATTCATGTGTCCACCCTCTTCCAAGCCCTTCGTTGCAAGGACAAATACCTTCGTATTCAGGTACCTAATTATTTCATCTATTTGTGACATAATTTTTGACCATATGCTATTAACATTTTTCTTGGTAACATATGAACCATAGGATGACACATTAACTGGAGACGCCTCATCAATTGATGTTGCTAGCACGGAGAACTTGCAAGGCCTTGTGGAGATTGGGAAGGAGCTATTGAAGAAGCCAGTGTCAAGAGTCAATTTGGAAACTGGCAGGTTTGAGAAAATTGAGGGCGAGGGTACTAATGAAAAAGCTCTTGTCAACTTTGCCAAACTGCTTGTGGAGGAGAGGAAGTTCCGGCAAAACCAATGATAATCGTTACGAAGGAATATTATTTTAGCATGAGAACTTTATGCAGAGTCTGTTATGACCCATGGGCATAAGGAGCTAGAAGATGGACACGTGGAATTGGAAGCAGCCACTGAGTCAGACAGTGGCTAAGTTATTGGACTTGTGATGTTGCCTTACGGAGTAGTTATTATTGTGTTAGGATAATTGTTATCATGTTAGGATAATTGTTATTTGAATTTGATTAAGTTGTTATTAGGATGAGGTCTATCTTGTGATAGAACCATAAGACTAGGAGTTATCTTGATTACTTATATTTAAGCGTTAAGATGAATAAACAAAGCAAGCAGAATTTAACCCAAATACTCCTTTCTTTCTTTAATTCTAGGAGGGTAGTCACCTCTAATACAACTAAAACCATTCTATCAACTGCAGATCATTGCAAAGTCCCACATTCGTAGACGTGGACTTTAGCATGAATTTATGTACTAGTTATGTGTCGGCTCTTCACCTTAAATTTTTGGACTTGATGCTGTGTTAAATTATTAGAATCTGGTTTGTTTGTTTGTTAATCCACTTTCCAAGTTCGTTTGCATACTTGAGGATACTCAAGGGTAGGAGTGAACTTAGGATTTCAAGCTCGAAGGCTAGAGTATAAGTAAAAAATAAAAATAAAAAAAGACATCCATATAGTATTAACAAATTATCAACTAAAAAAGATACACAAAATTATTGTCTCTTAATAAATTAAAATGCAATCATCTACCAATAATGACAAAAAAAAAAAACACAAAATAATATTATTTCTTTAGAGCATTTGCATCAAACAATGCAAAATGTTTTTTTTTTTTTTTTAAAGTATCACTTTTACAGATTCAACCTCCATAATAAACCATATCAGTCAAACTAAAAATTTTGTTAATTTGCAAAGTTATTACGGTTACTATATAAATTTATACTAACATTACTCACTTTGCATATGGTTTATATATATATTATGTATCCGAAGGTTGAAGGATGAGTAGATAGTGGTTATTGTGTGTGAAAAAATTGAAACAATTAAAAAAATAAGAAAATTTGATATTTTAATGTAATGTAGTATAAAGTAGATAATCTTATAAGAAATATTTTGAAAAATGAGTATGTAAAAAATAAAAAGTAGGTTCTTAGGTTAAAATAGATGGTATTTTTTGCATGAACTGATGTGAATGCTTTTATACTCGACTGGCTAGGATTTTTAACTTTTTTTTAAGTTCTGTTTTTTTTAAGTTGTTGGGTTATGTAGTTGCTAGATGGGTTGGGCTGGACTGGGCTTGTTAGGTTGATTAGAGAGGAAGGGGCCTAAAGTTTTGGAAGATTGGGACCCAACTACAAAAATAAAAATATATAACTAGTAGAAAATTTTTTTCTTGGGACCAAGGGGACTCAGGCCCTATTGCATCCGTCCCTGCTTGAGGGTCAATATGATTCATATTAAATATTACAAATATAAAGATATATCTAGTAATATATTCTTTTAAATTTTTAAGAACATGGTATCATGAACACTATTAGATACCCCCCAAAAAAAAAAAAAAAAATCTTAAATGGAGAGGATTTTATTCCCATCTGTTGTGCCATGGACTTCGATAAAAGTATTCTAGTTGAATCTCTACCCTAATAATTTAAGGTTTCAAGTATGATGTTTTAAAAAATTAAATTATCATCTCCTCTGGATTTGGGACTTTAATAATAAGAGGAAAAAACAATGAGAGAGAAATGTTTGAGGTATTCATGGGTTTTGTTTAATTAAACAAAAATAAGCTTATAAGCTTATTAATGCTTTTGTGCTTCTAAATTGTTAATTGCAATTAACAATTTAGAAGCACAAAAGCAATTAATAAGCTGAGGTTTTTTAATATAACACAAAATTCAATGTGATATTGTTTTATGTGGAAATATAGGTTTACACGTTAAACAATATCATATGGGGTAAAGTGTTACACTTAAATCTCTAGAGATTCCATATCTTAGACAGAAAACCACAAAGGGAGTTCTATGTATTTTTCCCTTTAGCAGAACTTTTTCTTTTCTTGATACATCATAATTTTGTTCATTATAATTACTGTGTCTTGTATTATTTTTTTTCAAAAGAATTTTTGTTATTGAATCTAGAAATTTCCCTTTTTAATTTATCTTTTTCTTTTGGAAATTTAGATTTTCTTGTTTTATTTTTTGACAAATTTTAGGTATCGGGTAAAATCCAAAGTATGAAATAATTCATATATAATTTTTGTGGCTCTAAGTATAGACTTATTAAATACTAGGAGGTAATTTGCTTATTAACCATCGATTAGAGTAGTGGGATGCTTATCCATAATTTAGGAGAATGTACATAACTCTTTTAATAAAGAAAAAGATACTATATGAAATTCAAGAATTAAGAACTTTCAATGCTTATAGTTTCTTGTTTTTAAATTGATAATACAATAAGAAGGGTACTGTCAAGTTTCAAGTTTCAACCATATTATCTATTGAAAACACTATAATAATAAAAATGTATGTTTGGTTTTTTCTCAAATAGGTAAAATAACTTCAATATTACAGTAATACTATGAATATGGTTAAAGTCACATAACAAGCCACATGAACAAATTGTGGCAAAAACCAAAAAGTTGTGGACTCAAGACTTAACATTTTTGTTATAGAAATATTATGTCCACAATGCTAGGTTGTTATTTGATGTATGGGTGGGCAAAAAAGTAATTTAAGTTGTAGATATAACACTTCTCTTTTCGTTAATCTTAAAGTATTAGCACTTGGGATTCTAAAAAATATCTCATTTTACCATCTCAAAAGTTACTTTATCTATTTTACAACTCACTCAACATCTCAATTCTTATTTTTCACATCACACCCAAATACTATTCAATTTTTTATTCATTTCGTTTTCTATTTATCTCTCTTCCTCACCGTCTCTCTTTCTCTTCACTTCACTCTTTTTTCCTCGCCATTTCTTCCTCTCTCTACACCCACAATCAAAGCCAGCCAACAACTCAATCAAAACCCATCCAAAATAAATAAATAAATAAAACCACAGCGAGCTACAAACCCACTGCAATCAAAAGCCAAAAAAATACAACCACAACAACCACCAGCGGAATCTATCACTATCATCATCACCACCATCAAAAGCCACAAACCATCAAATCCACCACTGATTTGCTACCCCCACCGCGATCTCCACTGCAAACCTAATGCAATCTCCACCACTAACCCATCGCAAACCCACTCAATCTTTACCCACAAACGAAACAAATACCCACCACTGTAAGACCCACCACACCAAACACCCACAAACACATCATATACTCACCACTACAACCACAATGAGATTGACCTCCACCCTGTTCGTGAGCTTCGCACCACCTAGAGGCCTTTTGAAACTAGACCGAAGAGAAAGGTGGAGAGTTTTGGGGTTGGAAAGAACATCCATTGCTCGTGGTGGTGGAGAGAGAGAGAGACATTAAAAACTTATTTTTAAAAAATAGAAACTTGCTAAAATAACATCTTACTTATAAGATGTTACTGTAGCTTCTTAATTGTAAAATTTGTTAAGAATAGCCACCCGAATAATGCTTTGGTTTTGTGGTTAAAGCATTCACAGAAAAAATAAAAAATAAAAGTTAAAATTTTAGTTTTTAGCAACTCAAAAAGTTACTTTATTTATTTTAATAACTCACTTTACAATTCACCCAACATCAAAAGTTATATTTTTCACATCACAACTAAAAACTATTCATCTCTCTCTCTCTCTCTCTCTCTCTCTCTCTCTCTCTCTCTCTCTCTCTTCATTTGATGCAGTCACCCTCACAACCCTCTATTCACCATCTCCACAAACCCACAACCAACCACCACCATCATCATTACAAGCCTTCATAAAACCTAAAAACCAATATAAATAGCCATAACCAACCATCCTAGCCGCCACAACCAAAACCCAACAATCCATAACCCACCATCGTAGCCACCACAACCCACCATCCTAGCCGCCACAACCAAAAACCAACCACCTTCCTCTTCCACCACTAATCCAACCCACATCCTCCACAAATCACAAACCCATACATAATCACCTATCAAACCCAAACATAACTCCGCCGAAACCTAGCCACTCCCGCTGAAACCCACTCACACAAACCCATACAGGTGGCCCACCCACCAACGAATGACAACCACTAATGAATGTGGACCACCACAATGATGAGAAGAGAGAGACTAATACAAGTACAACCTAGAGCCATCATGTGAGAGGAGAGAAACGGTAGAGGAGAAGTGAGAAAGGAAAGAATGGGAGTGGCTATACTTGTGGGCAAAAGGGGTGAGGGGACTGGTGAGGCAATGAATCGGTGACAATGAGAGCCAAGCAACCCACTGAGAAAAGAAAGAGACTGAGAGAGTTAAGGGTAACGTTGAGAGAAAAGAATGAATTTATACTTAGGAGGGGTGACAAAACCTAAGACAAAATGACGTCGTTTTGATAGTTAAAAAAAAAAAAAAAAAAAAAAAAAAAAAAAAAAAGGCTTAGTGAAACGATGCCATATTAATCCATTTAAATTTATGTATATATATATATATATCGGTCGGTTCAAGGACAAAATTGGTTTTAGACTTGAGTTTCGATGGTTGCACCACACCGACATCAAAATAGGCTTTGCCTTCTATTCGCCAGCCTCGGCTTAGTCGGTCGGCTCCATTTACGGTACGGTATCATCAGCATCGGTCGGAATTAGGTCGGCCACGATCCTATTGTACACACCCCTACTCATCATTGAGAAATGTACATTTCCTTTTGTATTGTTTTAATTATTACTTTGTATTTTTCATTGTATTTTCCTTTTCTTTGAACTAATCTCATGTTTGATTTAATCTCCTATTATCTATTTTTTTCTTTTAACTCCATTGATTTCTTCTAATTTTATTTTATTATACACCATCTCCTTTTGAGAGAGGTATTTTTTTTATTCACTTTTTAACACAATAAAAGAACCCTTGAACACGTGCAATGCGTGTGCATAGAGACTAGTATAGATCTAACGTTACTTGAAAAAAAAAAATCATAATGAATTTCCCTTTCGCAACTGCCATAGTAGCCACACTGCAAGTTTGCAACATCTCAACACTTTTGCCTCCACAAGTCATTGTTTTGCCACCTCAACTCACTGGTTGTACTATAACAGGACTTAACGAAAGTGCTGCTGTTGTATCTCTCTCTGTTGGGAGAAATTATACAGTCCTCATGGTAGACCACGTCACTTGTCCACCATTCCACTAAAAGACTTCCACTTGTTTAAAATTGCTGAATCAGTAATCAGTTTCTGTTTAAAAAAAGTTTCTGACTTATCAATTTTAATCAGGTAAGAGTCTTTTAATAAAATGGTGGATCACGTCACTTATCCTCTATGAGAACCTTATAATTTCTCTTCTCCTTATATGCTTTGAGTATTTGTGGTTAGTTTAGGAGTTTATGTTTAGTTGATATTTGTAGCATACTGTATCCATTATATTTAAAATATAAACAAGTGGTTAACCGCTAGCATCTTTTTATAATTTATAATATATATATATATATATTTTAATTTGATATTTGTGGCTGGCTTGTTATGATTTATATAATTATATTTGATCAAGTGGCATGTTTAATTATTTTATTGAGACAAATTTAGACCTCAATTTTTTGGTATTGTCTAACTGCATATATAAACATTACTAAAAAAAACTAGTTTAGAATTAAAAAAAATTTTATATCAATTATAAATTGCCAAAACCTTATAAATTAATTAACATTTTTTTATATATATACTTATCTTGGCCCACACTTATCACGGAGCAGCCATGCAAATAAAGTTAAAGAAAGAGAAATGTATAGCGTGGAAGTGCAAAATTTAAAAATAATTTGTTGTAGATACTTTCCCCAGTCTACACTCAAGTAAAAGCAATAACGATGAAAACAATCTCCACTCTGCTTACTTTCCCCAGTGCAGTAGACACAGGCTCTCCTCCACCGCAACAAAATTCAAGCCCAAAATTGCCCAAATTCTCGTCTCAATCATTTATATTTTTGCCCAACTTTCTCCATCTGTAACAGATGCCTCAAAGTTGACCCCAAAATCCGTAACTTTTTATTATTATTTTCATTTTTATCAAAATTTTCTCGGGAAACATTTTTCTGGGGATACAAACAGGGTGGTGAATGAGAATGATGCGGAGAGCGTTGGACATGTGGAGGCCGGTGAAGAGGCAAGTTTCAATTGTGTTGTGTTGGGCATTTTGTGTAATATCAGTTTTGCTTTTCCTTCTCTTGTTGAGCAAACAAAGTCAGATTGAGTTGAGGCCCGCGATACCCAAGGTAAACAAAAAGTTCTTCATTTCGTTTGTATTTTATTCTTTTTGGAAATTTTATTCATTATTTTGGATCTTGGAGTTTTACTACCTCATCTGGTTTCTAAGAAAACGCCTCTATTGGGAATTATTTTCCCTTATCTATATATATATATATATATAAAACCGAAGCTTTTGAAGCTTCCACAATTTTCCACATCATCACTATTTTTTTTTTTTAATTCTTTTTATTTTATTTATTTAAGTTAGATTTTTTTTAAAGAGAATTAGCCCCGACTATTCTATATCTCTCCCGACTCCACTCCCAACGCAGAAGAACTCTGTCTCTCTTTAAATCTCTAACCTTCCCCCAAATCCTTAACCTCACGCATGAAATCCTAACGCTATCACACAGAAAGAGACCTAATGCAGAAGCACTCCATCTCTCACTCTAAATCTCTAACCTCTATGGGCTATGGCATTCCTACTAAAACGTTTTCAAATATATTGATTGGATTGGCTCAATATATTCTGAGAATGGTCAGGAGCGAGACGTAACACCGAAATCCGATCCAGCATAAGCCAAGGAGGAGCAGAATGGGCGATGATTGCTGTGAACCTTTGCCACAGTCCGTTGGTGCAAAGAAGGGGCTGGGGCTGGGGCTGGGGCTCAGGCTATCTCTCTCGAAGCCGAGGAGGAGCCAAAGTGAAAGTGATGATTTCTCTGAACCATTGTCACAGTCTCAAGGTAAGTTTAATTTATTAGCAAATTTGTAATTAAGCATATTCAGATCAGGGTTGGGTTTTTTTGTTTCTTGTATCTTTGTTTTGTTTTTTCTTTGCCACAGTCCGTTGGTGCGAAGAAGGGGCTGGGGCTGGGGCTGGGGCTGAGGTTGCCTTTCTCGAAGTGGAGGAGGAGCCAAAGTGAAAGCGATGATTTCTCTAAACCATTGTCACAGTCCCAAGATAAGTTTAATTAATTAGCAAATTTGTAATTAAGCATATTCAGATCAGGGTTAGGTTTTTTGTTTTTTTTTTTTTTTTATCTCTGTTTTGTTTTTTGTTTCTTTTATCTCTGTTTTGTTTTCTCTGTTTTGCTTTGTTGTGTTGGGTTTTTATGGATGAGCTACTCTTCGATGTTCCTGGCTCTGGAGAAATGCTTAATTGCCCATTGTTGCTTATTCAGGTAATGAATGCTTGAAATTCCATACATTTTAACAATAACAGTTAAACCGAAGTGATTTGATCTGTTATTCATTGTTTTGTGTAGATGCCAAAGTTTTATTCGAGTAAACATACAATACCATAGACTGTAACATATAAATGAGTTATGTGGTTCAATTAAAAGGTTTAAAAGGTTTAAAATTGTTTGATTTAGACTTAAGTTTAAGTCATCTATAATCAAGTAAAACAACTTCTGTTTTAACATATTCTAACAATATATGTAAATGTTGGTTTGAATTGATTGGCTTAAATCATGCAATTCTGTTCTTGACAGATTGCTTACATGGAAGATAGCTAAAGTTAAAGATCATTCTCATTGATGTTCACTTTCATTATGTGTTGTTTCTCTTACACGTACACAAGCTGTTTGATAAAATTCCTATGTGATTTTTTTTTTTTTTTTTGTTGTTCTAGAAGTCATAATACATGGAGAGTGGTAAGGAGGAAGATAAGTAGGGAACGTGACGCTGTGTTGTTGATTTAATAACCAAACTTACCTGTTTATGTGGTAACAAAAATACAAAGGTACCTACAAAAACCTCATTCCATGTTTTCAATTTTTAGGCACAAAGGAGCTTTGAGCCATATTGTAAATAGAAGGTGAAATATATCCTTTTAATTTGGAGTATGTACATGAAATATTTTAACTTCATAACCAAACTTACCTGTTCATGTGGTATAAAAAATACATAGGTACCTACAAAAACCTCATTCCATGTTTTCAATTTTTAGGCACAAAGGAGCTTTGAGCCATATTGTAAATAGAAGGTGAAACATATCCTTTTATTTAACTTCATAACCAAACTTACCTGTTTATGTGGTATCAAAAATACATAGGTACCTACAAAAATCTCATTCCATGTTTTCAATTTTTATGCACAATGGAGCTTTAAAGTTATCTTTTAATTTATTTAAAATATTGATTGAGTAGTTCTTTAAATTTGTGTTTCATACATTTAATGGATAATTGAGAATGTTAAAGATTTGATTCTTCATTTTAATTTAAACTTAAGTTTAATTTCTATTTTTCATTATGTAATTTAATGTTTCATATCAACAATTAATGAGGAAGAGAAAAAGAATAGTTTACATTCATATACAATAGCTTTCCCGTGCATTGCACGGGTTAGCGACTAGTATAATTGTATTTTCGTGTAATTTATTTATTTTATGTAAAATAAGTCAAAAAAAATAATTTATACCAAACCAGCCTGTAGACGTGGCAAACGGCCGGTCGGGTAAATCGGATTGCGAGTCAAAAACCCATTTCTAGCCGGTTAGAAACAAGTCGGTCAATCGGGTTTGGGTTGAGGGTCGAGTTGGGTTAACCCGTGTTTTTCACATGAAATTTTTTTTTTTTTTTTTTTAAATAAAACATGTATTTGCCATTTGGATTTGGAAAGGCACTTGTAATGTTGAATTCACCGCTCAGATTAAGAATAAACTCGTCTAAACAAATTACAAATTAATACCTGGTATATAATTTTAAAACTATAGAAATACTAACATTACTAACCAAAACAAAATAGCACAAAGAATAAGTAAACAAATACACAAGTTTTATATGTACACAATATCAACCTCCCAAAGCATAAAAAATAAGTGCCTTATTGGATAACTAATTTAACAAAGAATAAAAACATATAAGAAATTTACAATTTTTAAAATTAATTTTATAATCTATTATCAATTGCGATAATTGTGATTGACACTTTATTTCAATTTGAGAATATACATTAAAGTTTGATTATTTATTTATTTATACATGGTTTTTTTTATGAATATCATGTTATTGTTAAGCAAAACATAGTTCCAGAAATATCATAATTTATTTTGAAAAACCGTTTATTTTGGACATGAATTGTTAAAAAATAAGCCTAGCATTCTCAATTTATGCTAATTTCATTGATACTTTGGTTTCACTCTTCTCAAACTTATGAATGTTTCTCATACATGTTTATAATTTTAAATATATGTTTTTAACTCTACTTTAACCAGATTATCTTGTCACGTATTTTGTTATTTGATATCTAAAAATCTTACTCATTATAGAATGCTTCAACCATTCATCTTTCAATTCATTTGCATACAATTATGTAAAGGCCTCATTCATCTTTCAATTCATTTGCATGCAATTATGTAAAGGTCTCAGTTGCTTCCTTTAAGCTCACAACAAACAATTAAACCAATATTGTCTTAATTTTTTTTTTTATACTCAACAAAAAAAAAAGTTTTAAAAAATTATTTGGGTCACGGGTTAGGTTAACCTTCACAAAACAGGTCAGGTCATGAGTCAACTTGTTTTTGCTTTGGATCAAAAAAATTCTGAGTTAGGTCAACAAATTTGACCCGTTTTGCCATGTTTGCCAGCATGGGTACAATCAAATGTATGAGTAAAGGGGTGGGTTTTTTTTTTTTTTTTTTTTTTTTTTCCCAAATAATTCCATTGATATAAATTTTCTCTAATAATTGATGTGGACTGTTTTTGTTATTACTACGGAATAAAAATGATAATAGTGGTGGACTGGACGATATGAAAGGGTGTTGTATATGTTGATAAATATGTTATGAAAATTTTTAGGCTAAAATATTATTTCCATTATTAAACTTTACTAAAAGTTCGTTTTTAATCTCTCAACTTTGCAAAACGTTCTATTTTATGTCCTTTCGTCTTTGTCAGTTAGTTTATCACTTAGAATATTCTGCCCATTAGAGAGGTGATCAGCATGAAGTTTGCAAGTGATAACATTAGATGCCTTCTCTGTCATGAGTGAATAGACTGCTGTGCATCTATTCACTGAGTGCCCTGTTGTTCAAATAGTGTGTTTAAAATTGCGTTGGCCTTTAGTTGTAAGATCTAATAAGGACAAGCTGGTGGGTTGGACTCCACCTGGGATAGTGAAGATTAATTTTTAATATTGCTATAAGAGAGTCCTCAGTCACCCTCATGGCAGTGTATAGAGAGTCTAGAGACCACAAAAAGCGGTGCTGCAGATTTGGGCTGATATTATTGATCCTGGAGATGTTTTACTGAAGCTTGTGTAGCTTTATTTGCAATCCAGAAAATGTGAGAGGAAGGCTACTCAATGTTTCTTTTAGAAAATGATGCACTTAATGCGATTGATCCTATTTGCTGCTCCGCCTTTGTGCCACCCTGGTCTATTGCTTCAATCATAGCAGATATTAAGTTTTTATCAAATTCTCTCTCTTTCTGGCTGGCTTCCAATATTGTTAGGACAAGTAATTCCCTTGCTCACTCTGTTGCCCGCTGGGCCTGTTTTTGTAAAGCTTAGGGGAAGGATCCCCATCTCCTCAATTTCGGATCCAGAATTTAGGGAGACGGAGCCCCTTCCCCTGTTTCTTTTTCATGACTCCAAAAAAGTAAACTTGAAATGACATGGAACATTTGGAATGTCGTCATTAATGACATGAAATAGTGACCATGAGATATTGCTCGTTAGTCTATACACCTATTTTTCCCATTCCACTCAATACTGAGACTAGAGCCTAGAGGGCTTGATGAGATCAATGAATTTCCCTACAGTTCCATAGGACTACGATCTAAAAAGATATATACTTTATATTGCATTGACATGTGTGTGCCATGGAGTGCATTCAAGTGTTCTTTGAGTTCTCATAATATCTAAAGTTTGAAGTTGATGTGGGTATGCTTGATACACAACATTAAGAATGATCAACTGTTATTAATTTGCTAAATGACATATCAATATCAAAAGCTCTTTTGAATAAAAAGGGCAACTGGTTTTGCGAAGGAAAAGATGGTGACTGTGTTGAGCATCGATGGAGGTGGCATTAGAGGGATTATTCCAGGAATTCTACTGGGCTTTCTTGAATCCAAGCTTTAGGTACTTCACCAACCATAGCCACCTCTTCTTATTTTATTTTGTTTTATAATTTTTGTGTATCTATGGTCTGTTTAGGAATTGGATGGGCCCAATGCAAGAATCGCAAATTATTTTGACATAGTTGCAGGGACAAGTACAGGTGGGCTAGTCACTGCCATGCTTACAGCTCCAGACAAGGAGAACCGGCCCATGTATGCTGCAAAGGACATCACCAACTTCTATTTAGAGCACTCTCCCAAGATTTTTCCCCAGAACAAGTAAATCTTAATGGAATCGCAAAAAATCAAAGAACCTTTTCTTTCAGTTTTCACCATTTTTAAAAGGAATTCAACAAATAGTAAATGCCATTATTTTTTACTAAAGTTGATTCTATGCTATGAAACCAGGCACAAAAATTTTGTGGGTTCAATGACAAATTTGTTCGGTGCCGTGATGGGGCCCAAGTACGATGGGAAGTACCTACGGTCACTGACAGATGGGTTACTTGGCAACCTCACCTTGAAACAGACCCTAACAGATGTGATCATTCCTACCTTTGATATCAAGCTTCTTCAGCCAGTGATTTTTTCAACCTATGATGTATGAGTTTGACAATAATAAACAGGCTGGAAAATTCATCAAATCGTTGAAATTGTGGTCACAAATGTGAAGTTACATGGTCACAACTCTCAATCGGTATATTTTTTGTACAGGCAAAACTGAATGACTTGAAGAACGCCAGGCTGGCAGATGTTTGCATCAGCACCTCTGCTGCACCCACTTTTCTTCCAGCACACTACTTTGAGACAAAGGATGCTAGCGGAAACACTCTCAGTTTCAATCTCATTGATGGTGGGGTCGCTGCAAATAATCCTGTAAGTGGCTAATTTGATAATTTAGAGGCATATTTGGTTTTCAAAAATTAGCAAATTGGGTCATCCTATATAGCATTTCTTAATTTACTTTAAAGAAGTTGCCTTTTCTTATATATTGTAAACTAAATCCACAGACAATGATGGCCATAAGCCAAATTTTTAAAGAGAGATTTAAAAATGAGTTTATGAGCAAAAGAGCAATGGACTACAGAAAGAGAATGCTAGTTTTGTCGTTGGGCACAGGTGCGGCAAAGCATGAAGAGAAGTACAGTACAACAGTAGCCTCAAAATGGGGTTTGGTTAATTGGTTGTATGACAATGGTGCAACACCATTGCTCGATATATATGGTGATGCAAGTTCTGATATGGTTGACTTTCATGTGTCCACCCTTTTCCAAGCCCTTGGTTGCAAGAATAACTACCTTCGTATTCAGGTACCAAAGGACCACAACTACTTCATCTATTCACAACATAATTGATAACCATATGCTATTGACATTTTCTTCGTAAAAATTGAACCATAGGATGACACATTAACTGGAGATGCCTCAACAGTTGATATTGCTACAAAGGAGAATCTGCAGAGGCTTGTGGAGATTGGGAAGGAGCTGTTGAAGAAGCCAGTGTCAAGAGTGAATTTGGACACTGGTAGGTATGAGGAAATTGGGAGGGAGTGTACTAATGAAGAAGTTCTTTCCTACTTTGCCAAACTGCTTGTGGAGGAAAGGAAGCTCCGGCAAGACAATTGAAAGTCCCCAAGGAATATAATTTTGGTGTGATGAATTATTAAATAACCTAACCCACCCCCCCCCCCCCCCCCCCGCAAAAAAAAAAAAAAAAAAAAACACACACACACAACAACAACAACAAAAAAAATTGGTAAATGTGTTTTGTTTGAGTCCAGCTTATTCGACAAGCTTTTTAGCTTTTATGTACATTTTTTTTTTTAATCTCACTCTTTTAAAGTACAAGTATGTTTTAGCAGATTTTTAGTGAAAAACAGTTAACCAAAAGCTAATAAGTTGATATCAAATCCATAGTCTTGGACAAGCCAACTCATACATGACCAGTGACTTAAATAAGTCAACTTAAAAGCATGAGTAATAATAACTTAATTTTCAAACCATAAGCATTTAATATAAGGGTTCATTTGGTGGGAGGAATGGAAAAAATGAGAGGATGAAAAATTAGTGGGAGGACAGAAAAGATTTGGTTTTCTCTCATGTGTGTTTGGTTGGAGGGGTGAAAAAGTGGGTGAGTGGAAAACTTTTTTTTTTTTTTGGAGAAAAAGGGAATGATGAAAAATGTAGTTTATATAAATTGATTATTATGTCCTTGTTATATAATAGTAGAAAAGTGAGACGGGTAGGTGAGTATAATAAAGTGGAGGTATTTGTCTAAAATGTATTTCTCATCACTTTTCCCTCCTCATTTTCCTCCTAATTTGGGAGGATAAAAAAAGTGGGCCCAAGAGGGAAAACTTTCTCCTCTATTTTCTCTCTCTTTTATTTTCTTTTCTCAACCAAACAGTGAAAAACAGCATTTTCTACCCTATTTTCCTTTCTTTATTTTCCATCCTCCCTATTTTCACTCCAACGAAACACACCTTAAAGGTCATGTTAGCATGTGCTTTTAAGATATTTGTCATTGAACTATTTTAAGAAAGTTTTGATACTAATTTAATCAGAAATATTAAAAGTTATCAAAAAAAAAAATTTATTATTTTTTTTTTCTTTTTCTATAAATTTTTTTTTTAAAAAAATGGTTCCTAACCTATTAACTTTTCCCATAATATAAAGGAAAGACTCGACCAAATGTATTTTAACAAGACACATTAGCAAGATTTAGGAATTGAAAAAAAAGGGTGACGATATGTGAAAGTAAGAGGATGATGTTATGTAAAATTCTGAACCCATGCCACTCACAGAGAGAATAAAATGATACAGTATTTGAAAAAGTCCTATCCATGCGTGGGCCATGCAAAAGTGTCATGTCTTCTTTAATTTTGTCATAATATGCAAAGTTGAAGTTGATCAGAGTATGCTTTATGTTATACATACATACTTCAAGTATCAATTCTGCTGTTTTATGCAAAAATTAATTCCACTATCAAGCTAATAGTAACTTTGCAAGAGCCTAGAGGAAACATCAACATCAAGAAGCTAGCTCTTTCCAATCAAAATGGCTTCCTCTTCTGCAAAGGCAAAGATGGTTACTGTGTTGAGCATTGACGGAGGTGGCATTAGAGGGATAATTCCCAGCACTCTCCTCAGTTTTCTTGAATCAAAGCTTCAGGTACTTACCTGTCTATTAGAGCCTGATAGATTAATAAATATGTCAAAAGTGTAAGTTAGTAGAAAATGACAAGTTTATTAATTAGTCATAATTTCAACACAGTAACTATTACTAATATTAATTATTTCGAGTTTGTAGGGAATTATCATGTTTATAGGCATCAGTTGAGTTATTTGAGTTGTTTTGGATTGCATTTTTTAGGAGTACCGTTAATTAGCATGGCCATAAGATTTTACGTTGCAATATTATGTGTATATAAATTCTAGAGGATTATCAATAAAATATCATTAGATATTATTTTACATGTAGAAGGCTGGACTCTCTTGAAAAGTGTATTTTATTGAATTTGTATACATTAGTTCCCTGTCGAAGCAATAGCTACCAATTTTTTTATTTTTTATTTTTAAATGTTCTAAAGGTTACTTTTTCTCTCAAAATATATTGTACATATCAACCACCCCTTCTTCCTTCTTATTTTGTTTCAAAAGCTGTATCTATGATCTGTGTAGGAATTGGACGGACCCAAAGCAAGAATTGCAGATTATTTCGACATAATTGCAGGAACAAGTACAGGTGGTCTAGTCACCACCATGCTTACAGCTCCCAATAAGGAACGCCGTCCCATGTATGCTGCAAAGGACCTCATCAATTTCTATTTAGAGCACTCTCCCAAGATTTTTCCCCAGGACAGGTAAATTTTCAATGAAACCACAACCAAAAAAGCCTTTTTGGTTTCTTTTTTAGTTCCACCAGAACAGGTATATAAGTTTTACCAAACAAATAGTAGGTACCCTTTTTTTTTTTGCTTTCTTTCTACTAAAGATGATTCTGTGGAACCAGAAACACAAATATTTTGAGTTCAATGACAAGCACGTTGTGTGGTATGAGGGGACCAAAATATGACGGGAAGTACCTGCGGTCATTGACAAACGAGCTACTTGGCAACCTAACTCTGAAAGAGACCCTAACAGATGTGATTATACCAAGCTTTGATATCAAGCTCCTTCAGCCAGTGATCTTTTCAACCAATGATGTATGAGCTAGTATGAGTATTACATTAAAAAGTAGGAAAGTTTATCAAATTGTTGGTATTGTGGCCATTACGTATGGTTCCAACTGGTCAATGTTTTTGTACAGGCAAAGAAGAATGAATGGAAGAACGCTAGGCTAGCAGATATTTGCATTGGTACCTCTGCAGCACCCACTTTTCTTCCAGCACATTACTTTGAGGTAGAAGATGCAGAGGGATACGTTCGCAGTTTTGATCTCATTGATGGTGGAGTTGCTGCAAATAATCCAGTGAGCTGATTTGAGAATTTAAGGCATCATTTTGTATTGAAGCTTTGGAAATTTGGTTATTTTGTGTAACTTTAATTTCTTGATTTATGACCACTCTGGCAAGTTCTCTAATTTATTTTATACTAAATCTACAGACGATGATGGCCATAAGCCAGATTTGGAAAGAAATTTTGAGGCATAACATTGAGTCACATGACATAAAACCAATGGAGTACAGCAAGAGAATGCTAGTTCTGTCACTGGGAACAGGTGCAGCGAAGCATGAAGAAAAGTATGCAGCTGCCACAGCCTCAGAATGGGGTTTGTTTAAATGGATGTATGACAATGGTGCAACTCCATTGCTCGACGTATATGGCGATGCAAGTTCTGATATGGTCGACTTTCATGTGTCCACCTTCTTCCAAGCCCTTGGTTCCAAGAAGAACTACCTTCGTATTCAGGTATAAAATGATCACAATTATTCATTTTTGATAATTCAGGTATAAAATGATCACAATTATTCATTTTTGATAGTAAAAAAAGGATTTGAAACCTTGGTAACTGTTGTTTATTATAAGGCCAAAACTGTTTATTTTTAGTATAGGCAAGATTTGAACATGAGTTTTTAATTCCACAATGACAGACTATACAATTGACTTAATTGGAACCTACTATTGATCACATTTATTAAATCCATTTGTGAACATAATCTATATGTAAATTATTAACAATTTCTTGGTTAAATATGAACCATAGGATGACACATTAACAGGAGATGCCGCATCAGTTGATATTGCCACCCCGGAGAATCTGCAAAAGCTTGTGGAGATTGGAGAGGCGCTATTGAAGAAATCAGTGTCAAGAGTGAATTTGGATACTGGCAGGTTTGAGAAAATTGAGGGCGAGGGTACTAATGAAGAAGGTCTTACCTATTTCGCCAAATTGCTTGTTGAAGAACACAAGACCCGACAAAAAAAATGAAAGCACTCGAAGTCTCTCCTTTTGATCTAAAATATTTGGATTGGATGCTTTAATAAGAGTATTAATTAGAACTTTATTTGTGTGAGTTTGAACAAGCTAGAGAGGGGATGTTCAAGAGTCTCACATTGATTAGGCGTTGGCATTGGTTTGATTATATGGTACTAGTCTACCTCCTAAGTATTTCAGTTATGGCTTGGATTCTTTGGTGAGATTATTATT
Source organism: Quercus lobata (assembly GCF_001633185.2). Classification (NCBI taxonomy): domain Eukaryota; kingdom Viridiplantae; phylum Streptophyta; class Magnoliopsida; order Fagales; family Fagaceae; genus Quercus; species Quercus lobata. The sequence goes on from NC_044909.1 coordinate 42,515,537, forward strand.
ACAAATATTATAGATATGGGGCTTTCATAATGTCTTGTCCTATTCATTTTCTGAAAGAATAGAGGGAAATTTTGAAATATTGGTTTTTATTTATCCTTAAAAAAAAAATCAGTTATCATTTTATAATTTTTGAGACATTTTTTGGTACAATTTTGGAGGCCTTTTATTCATGTAAATTTAGATTTTTGGGGTAGGGGGCCTTAGTCCTAGACTTAAGTGGCCTAGACCTAGAGTAAACTCTATTTAAACTTTACTCTTTTAATAGCCAGTTTAAAAAGCTCACAAGTCATGAAATCCTAAAAACAAAAAGCTCGTAAGGAAGAATAATCTTATAATTTGTCTAGTTGACACTTCTTGGTGTTTCCAATAGATTCAAAGTTCATATCCTCTCCCTCTAATTATAACTACCGAAAATATAAAAAGTTTGATGAATAACTTGTGCAAATACAATTCAACTTTGATACTATTTTTTTGGTAAAGGACAGAATAAAGTTCCAAGCTATACCAATGGCCAAACTTATCACTTTTAACAGTTGCCATCCCTTTTTCAGGAGCCAAAAGTAGTAAAAATAACGGACAAAGAAAAAAGAATAAAACTTTTTAAGGATATAAAAAGAGAACAGGTTGCGATATGAATCTTATGATTTCCAAGCCATTTAAGTCCGTGGGAGTTGCTTTAGTCGAATGACTCGAATCTAAAGGTAAAATCTATATCTAGCGTTCTGGTTGCTTTTGTACCACTTCCGATTAAGCAATCAGAGCATGTTTCACGTTCTACTACTCTGCGTGGGCTCGACCATGACAGGGAAGATTCGAAGCTCTATGTTGTCAACTTCACACGTGAAGTAGCAAACATGGAAGTCTATTAAGTTGTTAACATCTATCTTCCCATTGGTACCGATCAACCGTCATAAAAGCCACGGAACTCTGCTGTCATCAACTGATCAACATCAAGTCTTTGTGAAGTATTTCTCTTGTGATAAATATTCGAAGTTAAATTAAAGTTGTTCCATGCATGAATGATTGGTGATATTCTTAACTAGTAGGCAACATTATTAAAAGTGATATTCTTGATCAATTTGTTGAAAGACACTTCAATAGCAAACTCCTTTTGAATGGAAATAGTTACCCACAATGATGGACCCATGATTTGATTTGAGAGACACGTAACTGACGTAAGTATGCATGTTCATTTGAATATATATATATATATATATATATATATATAGCATTTGAGACCAATTTGAAAAATTAAAAACTATTTATTTGAAAACTAAGTCATGTGTGTGTTTGTTTCTAAAAAAAAATAAAAAATAAAAAAAGAAGTCATATTTTAATGTAAGAAAATCCATAAAAAGATAATATATTCATTATATTGTGATTATCTACTAAGGTTTCTATCACATAAATTTTTTTTTTTTTTTAAGTCAAAACTCAAGTTATGAATTGAATTTTTTTACTAATTAAGAAATATACTACAATCTATGTAAATATATATATATATATATATATAAATGTGGGGCCCAAATCTGCGGTCCCAGCCCACCTTGTATTAAGGGCCCAAAGCCCAGGCCGAGGAGTCCTACTACCCAGGACGTATGGTGAAAATCCCTTAAAAGCCCAAGAATGTGGCCGAGGAGGATCTCACGGGCAACGTCCCACGAAACGCTTGAGGAAAAGGACAAACTCAGTACAGCAGTACAAGCGAGAAAGCTACCAACACCATAACGTGGAGCCCAGCGCCTGGCAAGCCCATACTCCATACCATGCTATCCAGTTTTTCCCCAACCACTCTGACGTACGGATTGATAGGACGAGTAACTGCCCCAAAAAAGGAGAAACTGACACGTAGATGAAAAACGGGAAGGAAATACCAGTATAAAAGGGAGGGAGAGCTAAAACGAAAGGGGGAAGATCCTATAAAGGAAAAAGGAGGAGAATGGTGAGAATGAAACGCTTTTCGGACTAATTCCGAGGAGTCAAACCTTCCAAACCACATCCGTGTAAGGCTTAACTATATAAGCCAAACCCGCTTTCGCATGGGCTTCCATGAAAGTCATGACTAAACCGCCATCCAACGACCAAGGTCCGGCCTTTCCAAATCCACTCTCTACAAATCGTATTGTTCGGGCCCTTTACATACGAGCCCAACGTCATCCTTGGGTCGTTGAAAATCGTGTCCTTACAATAAACATTTGTTATATAACTATTTCCGTACTCAATTGTTTATACACATTTTTATGGAGGATAAATGATTGCAAAAATAAAAAATTTAAAATTGAGACTCTATTATCTTTTTTTAAAGGTAACAATAGTATTATAATTAAGTTCTAAACCATAATTTACATTGATAAAATATGTTTCTTTTTATTTCTTTTTGATAAAATTTAACGCAGCAGAAGGAATAGCTTATTAACTATATCAACAAGAAAATTTCACAAAAGAAAAAACCAAAGTCCAATTATACTATAAGTCAAGTAAGGAGGGGGTTGTAAACTTGAAACAACTAATAAGTATAAGTTACGGCTCATCCCAAAAAATAAAAATAAAAGAGGCTCATTAATGTAAGAACATCTCCATGAACTTGTACATTACCATATTTTTCTTAGTATGATTAGGGAATTCACAAATACAACAAATTTATTGTATTATCCATTCTCCCTTGGCTATCAAATGATGTAACACGTCAACTTTCCAACAATATATATGCTAGATATGTTCTATTGTACAAAAATTCAAGAAAAATTCTTGTGTCACACCAAAAGGCACAACATTGGCCACAACTCACCCATATGACGAACTGTGGTTGGTAAAGGAGTGATGGTAGGTCCATGTGAGGACACCCTTCTACCAACCACAACTCGCCACATGAGCAAGTTGTGGCCAATGTTCTGCCTTTAGGTGTGGCACAAAAATTACTCAAAATTCAATGATGTAGTTGTCAGAATTATTTAAAGAATCATTTTGATTTCTTTTTGCTCTTAAGTGCCAAACTACATTTCCCTTACTATGTACTTTAATAACATGGGTGAAATTTGTGTCCAGTGCCATTTTGCACTAGGCATGATACAATTCGGATACGTACCTAATTTTGGATACTGCATTACAATGTGTTTAGTGCAAAAAAACATTGGACATAAGCCAAATCCAATAACACATGCATAGATCACAAGAAAGATGTATAGACTTAAAAAAGAAATAAAATATAAATTGTCCTAAAATTATCATTTTTTTAATCTAATATAAAAATCTTATTCTAAGATAATTTAAGTGTATGTGTAAAGCTCTCTCTCACATACTTGAATTTTAGCCTTTACCCCCCACTCCATAAGTATTTGTATTTATGGAATGATTATAACGCCAGGTGTGTTAATAATAAGATTATCAATATTATATCTTGAAAATATGTGACGCGTTAATGGGAGGTGCTATGTCAGTTGATATTAATTCCACCAAAAATTTGCAAAGGCTTGTAAAATGAAGCCAATGTCAAATGTGCATTTAGGTACTGGTAGATTTGAGGAAATTGAGGGCGAAGGTATTAATGAAGAAGCTCTTGCCTGCTTCACCAAACAAATTGTGGAATTAATGGAAGCTCCGGAAAGAACAATGAAACTAACTCCAGCTCCGGAAAGAACAATGAAACTAACTCCAAGAATATAAATTAATCTGATTAACTATACACTTTTAGAGCTTTCTGATCATATTTCGTCCTATTCTAAAGACCAAGGAGTCACAGTATGGTCAGCTCTTAGCATCAAATTAAGTTTCCTGAATCCAACCATTTGCCAACCAAACAAAGCAAGGAAATTTCTAGTTGAACTTAAAAACCAAATTACGTAGGTGTTCCGTCACAGCCCCCAAGGAAGCGACCATATGATAGGGATGCAAGACATAACAGCCGGCAAACTTTACTAGCTGCCAAGTGCCAACACAAGCTGCACAGCTTGCAATTGCATGCAAAACCAACAGACATGTATGTGGACATCTCATGTAGAGACTCGGTAAAAACAAAGCCATTCTAGGAACCTCAAATGAACTCATCCAAGCACGCAAAAAAAATTTTAAAACGAAAGCTGGATTGGAAATCTCATCCAAACAAAATGTTACACATTAAAATACAAGAAAGTTAAACATATAAATATATGGTAAAGAAAAGCCTCCCAAAAGTTTCCCATTTATGCAAAAGAGCAAATGGAGTCATATGGTGAAGAAAGAATAGAGAATCAAATTAATCAATCACACAAACCAAGAGACCCACGAGAAAGATCTGGCAGCACATTAGAGGCTAAGATGGCTGCACTGACTAAGACGAAGGAAGAACTGAAAAGAGCCAAGGACAACGCCATGCAGTCATGGCTAGACTCCAAGCCTCTCATTGATGAGCTTGAAAGACTGAAATCCAACCTTGAAAGTGCCAAAAATGAATCTACAACGTCAAATATTGTTATCTCAGAGCTTGACTCACACCTAGGGAGCACCAACACATCCATTAGAACCAAAAAGGAAGAAAAGCACAAGGCAACAAAGATGATCAATGAAATAAGCCAGGCTTTGGATCGAACACGTGAAAAGATTAAGAGGCTCAAGTTGGATATGGAAGAAGAGCAACAAGCAAGGTTAAAGCTGAAACAAGTCCTGAGTGTAAAGAAGCAAACTCTTCAGACATTGCAACTCATGCTTCAAGCTACACAATTAGAGTCAGAAGCATTGGGATCATCTGCAGCTGAAGCACTTCACTATATTGAATGTTCAGAAAAGGATGATACCATTGTCCATCTCAGTCATGAAGAATACTATGCCTTAAAAAGAAGAGCTGAAGAAGAAACAACACTTGCAGATTGGCATATTTCCGTGTCCATGGAACAGAAGCTTGCTGCTGAGGCAAGACAGAACTTAGCTTTAACAAGAATGAAAGATTTCAACTCACAGAGCAAATTGCAAAGAAGGGGACTCAACGAGGAAAAGAAAATAAGGGATGGATTCACAAAGAGGAAGGCAGAAGAACAAGTTCCAAGTATCAAAGTGGGAGCTTCAGTCAACAACAGACGGAATACTTCCCCTAAAGCTCGAGCCAAACTAACTAAATCTGATCAGGGGAAACCACCACAACAGTTCGGAAGATCAAGAAGTAAAAATAGATTTAACAATAGAAAGTCAATTAAGAAGAAATTATCAATTTTGCATAAAATAAAAGGCTTTGTACGAAAAATAACAAGATTTTTTGGATGATTCAGATGAATATTGTATGTAGCATTATGGTTCAAGCAAGCAATAATGTGCTATAAGTCTAGTTTGACAAAATCACAAAAATTGGTTCAAGCTAGAGTTTTCTAATTTGTAATTTGTCTCCTCAGAAGATCGGGCAACCCATTCTTGTCCTCCAACAAAGCCTGAAATAGACCAAAGCATCAAGGGTAAGCAAAAAGATTGAATGCAAACAATTTCTAGAAGGCAGATTTCCTATTCTGACAAATTGGCTGAATCTGATTATTCAAACCATCAAAAGATTCAAAACCAGTGCACTGTCACAGAAGTTTTCTAATCCAACGGAAACAGAAAAGAAAGGAAATTCTTGACAGATACAAAGACCTGTCATTTCATGAATAATCAATAATTTGTTTTTGTATTTCATAATATGGCCATATAATCATATGATAATAATCACTAAGGAGCAGAAAATTTGTACCTGACATTTCCTAAAGCCAATCAATATCTGCAAACAAAAAAGCCTGAACCAGCTGACTATATAACCTAACAAATGCCCATCAATTCAAAGCCAAACCTTCCAGACAAAAGGGAGACTGTACATCAGAAAAAACAAATGGGAAGTTACTCTCAAAATTAAAAAATGAAGAGCGATTTTCACCAAAATGTGTTTAGCATACCAGATTGTGGCCAGAACTCTATTGGAACATTCTAGAGTAAGCTTTCTTTTCCTGATCACGTCTATCAGCAATCTGTAACCATTATGAGCTTTCAAAACTATGTCCAATTGGAAATTTGTAAAGAAAGAAAACACAATGAACCATTACTAAAGTCACATCTAAACAATACAAAATGTGAAGTTCATTTACCTTCTTCCGTGCAGCAGCAAGCTCTTTCTTTATTCCTCCTGAAAAATGGAAAATAAGATGTACGGTCAAGAATTTACCCACCTCCCCCCCCTCTTTTACCACTGCACATCCTTGGTGCGGTGGTCACCCTTGTGAGGTGTTAGGGGCAAGGGCCGGATTTCAAGTCTCTAGGAAGGAGCTTCACACACATATACACTTAGATTAGGCTAAAGTAGAAATTCTATCTTGTATATATATATATATATATATAAATAAATAAATAAAAAGAATTTACCCCTTTTAATAATATCCAATACTGAAAAACTTTTCTTGCTCCAAGTCAAACTTAAAACCTTAAAGCATAACAATTTGTTCATTTGCAAGAGACAATTTGTTCAACAGGAAGAGAAGAAATTAGTCTTCATGTCACTTCTAGCATCAAAATTCTACATTAGAAGACTGCTCATATTAAAGAAAGGAATGTCAACCGTTAAAGTCACTAACCATCATTTGGCTCCAATTCTGACGCCTTCTTGAAGCTTTCAACTGCAGAGTCTATGTCATTTAATGCCATATGTGCCTGAAATTGGCAAGACCATAATACAAATATTAGAAATTACCAGTAAACACACAAAAAGGACCACAATGGTGCAGGCAATATGTTATGACAAGTATGAGCAAGCTTTTGCAAGTAATTGGTAACACAACCTATTTATGACTTGTCAACTACTTATCAACTACTTATTCTAAGTCATTTTAAGTGGAAGGAGTTGTCTTTGAAATTAAAAAAATCCAAAAGTTCAAATACTTCCATCAAGAAAAGGAAGAAAAAACAATAATGAAACCAGTATCATCCCATCATGTACAAAACCACCAAGCAATATAAGGTCTATAGTCTATAGTTCAATTATACTTTTTTTTTGTGACAATTTGATAATTACAATGGGAGGGGAGGGATTTGAACCTTGAAACTCCATTGGAAACACTAGAAAGTGCCAATTGAGATATAAGGCTCTTGGATATAATTCAATTATGCATATCAGACTCTTGTATTTAAAACTCAAGCTTATATTCTTGGTGAAAATAAAATAGTTGAAAATGAAACTGACATTAGAAAAAAATCCAATTCCTTAATATCTTGAAACCAACATAATGATACAAGGCCTTCATGGTATAAGCAATAAGATTCCAAGAGGCTTGTAACTCAATTGGCACTTCCTGTTATTTCTAATGAAGAGGTCTAGGGTTCAAATCCCCACCCTCAACTATTGTCGTCTAGTGATTCTGTCCGGTTGGGATACCTGGCTTATATCCCAGCAACCAAAGTTAAATCCCAGCAATGGATTTAATACTTTCCTTTTATCTATCTATCAAAAAAACAGAAAAAAGAACCTGCGGTTAACATGAAACCGAGGTTGCTATATTCATAACCAAAGCATTTATGTATACCTTAAATGTTCTTAATATATATAAAAAAATTCAAAGGTCATTAGAATAAATGCCCTCTTAACTCCACATTTTAGTTGCCATCATCATGCCTTGACCCCAATTGTATAAAGATGTACTATTACTATTAAATGTCAGCTAAATTTCTAAATTTAAGAACGTTCACTGTACTTAAACTTCTTCCAATTCGGATTGCGCATGCAATATGAGTCATTAAATTAATAAATATTATTCTCACTAAAAGTTACTATACTCTATTACATCAAAAGGGGGGCAGGGGATAATTATCAATATCAGATGAAATATAAGAAGAGAGAGAGAGAGAGAGACAGAGGATAAACTAGAAGCAGACACTGACCTGGCCTTGGCGAAACAAAGCTTTCACATTATCTTCCCCATCACGCATTGCAAAGTCTGTGTCCAATAATGCTCCTTTTAGATCTCCTAATTTCAGTTTACAGGCCTAAAAGAAAAATGGAAAACATTAATCAATAATGTAAGGGCAAAAGGGACCTTAGTAATGTAACGAAATTGTAATCCCATAACAAAAATATGAAATCTATGAGGAAAACCAATATAATTAGATATCACCCCATATGTGTGTGTATGCATGGTGTATGTGAATATGCAAGGCAATTGATCTGAAGACTACAGCATCTAGTAGACTGTAGATGGTTAAGATATTAGCCCCTTCACAAAATAGAAAGAGCAAGCGACTAACCATCACTCCAACGGTGAGAAGATAGCAAAATTTGGTTGGAACAATTGTGACAACATGTTACATGCATTCGGACAATAATCAATTGTCTGGTTGTCAACAAAAACAAAAAAGCTTTGACCAAAGCACCATGTAAAAGTAAAATAACAATCTTGATCTTTAACAACAACTGTGTCTATTACTAACACAAAAAATAAGATCAAGCTTGAGATTCATAACCAAGTTAAATGATAGGATCAAACTAAACTAGGGGGGTTGATCAAAGAAATTGCAAAAGATGATAATCAATGGATATTTGAGCTTTCATTAGAGCCTCAAACTCAATTAAAGGATGCAAAATCAAAAACTTTCATTGACAGATGTTCTTCTAAACAAAAAATTCAATCATCAAGCAGGTTATTTATGAATATCACTATTATATCTTCAATACTAGTGCTCAAGTTCACCAGAAAAAATTATCAAGTAAATAAGTCCATCTTGTCTTAATACAATTTCTGAATTTTTTTAATCAAATAATAAACGATGCTTGATCTTGCCAAGAGCCTTGTAGCTCAATGGCATTGCTTGGTCTCCTTCATGAGAAGAACCAGGACTTGAATCCCCCCTCCCCTACTTGTTGTAACGATTGAACTTTCAAAAAAATAAATGCCTAATATTTCTAGATTATGACTAAAGGATGCACTATAATCAAGTGGAAAATAAGTAAACTTACAGAACTGTTTGTAAATATCTGAGACTTTGTCTTCCGCAAGGAGGAACTCTTCTCTGTGAAGTCACAAAGGTAAACTCATCAGCTGGACAAAGCAAGCAATGCAGCAACTTCAGTAACACATTGTTAAAAGGTGTGATCACAAGGAAAAATAGAAGTTCACCTTCATCAATGTCATCCTTTTCCCAACATACATCCAAGTAGCGCAAAGCTTTACGGTACTTTCTAAGAGCCGTTTTATGGTCTTGCTTCTGCATGTGAAGAAGTCAGGGAAAATCATGTTAACAGAAGAAAAATAACCACTTTTCGAGCAAAAGGAAGCCAAAGATGTATTTTCTGTGATATTTAAATGTATGCACAGATCATTTAGATGGCAAGCATATGTACCACATATTTTACAATTTTCCTTTTTGACCAAACAAAGTGAATATAAATGTCAAGCAGAAACACAATTCGACATCATCTACCTTGTAATACTCATTTCCAAAAATCTTGATGTCCTCTACAGCCTTCATCCACCAAGAAATTTCATCTGGTTTGGTGTCAAGGTCAGCTGGCCAATCCGCATAAGAATCACCGTCTTTAAAGAAGTTAGATATTCCATCATCTGCCCCCTCAGGAATCTCTCCACAATCCACAATTACAACATCTTGAGAAGGAATATCACCCTCTTCAGTAGTAACGTGCTCAGCCGAACGAACCACTCCCATTCCTTTGATTACCCTCCCAAATACAACATGCTTTCCATCTAGATGAGACGTGCGAGTTGTAGTAATAAAGAACTGGGATCCATTGGTGTTAGGTCCCGAGTTAGCCATAGATAGCATTCCTTTTCTCTCATGTTTCAACTCAAAGTTTTCATCTTCAAATTTCAAGCCATAAATCGATTCTCCTCCAGTACCATCCCCAGCGGATATATCTCCACCTTGGATCATAAACCCTTTGATGATGCGATGAAAATGACCCCCCTGCATTGAAGATTTTGCTATATAATTAACAAAAATGACTAAGACTTGCAAAAGACTCAATAGATAACCATATGAACTGCAAAAGTAGAGTACTTTACAACATATCAAAATGAGTTGATTGGCTTCTTAAGTGTTACAAGTAGAGTTTATGCCAGTTTTAATACACTTTTAAGTGTTACAACTGACATCTGCATAAAGATTTACATAAATAAACCCACACTCATACTCAAATCACCACCCCCTGTACTCCAAAAAATAAAATCATGCACAAATAGTTAATCCTTCAACTCCATCTATGTCTATGCTTAGTGTCATACACTTTGTTCACAGAGGTTGGAAGCATAAAATTTAGTCACTCTATTATGAATGGTCAATCCATGGCGGATTCATATCCAACCCCCAAAAATATTGTCAATAGTTAAGGGGCTGTTTGATAGTGTATTTTGAGCAACAGTTTTTAGTATTTAAACAATATTACACATATTTCCACACTTTTTCACACACGCGCATTTTCAACGTTACTAGAACAACATTACCAACAGCCCTAATCCTTCAAAGAAATTTTTTCAAAAAAATAACAATAAATACTGATTACAAATGGAACCACATAAAAATGCATTTGTTCCTTAAAAGTGGTAGATTTCTCGCATTATTATCAGTTATTATTCATATATAAAATACCAAAGATAATGACGTTTAAAAAAAAATAATAAATAGTAAAAAAATTGGTACTGAAATTGAAAATTTTGGTAACACAAAAACGCATGGTACGCACCGACACGGACATGGGTATTCGGTAACACGAGCAATTTTTGAAAAATTATAACATGACAAGGCAGATAGAACACCGTTACGACCCCATATGAAGTTTCCATGCATCCATTCATATCACAAACAGAAACAATGCGTTGTGGTTTAAAACTGCGGAGTAACAGAGTAAAGAAATAAAAGCCAAAGGTTTAAAAAGAAGAAAAAGAGGGGGAGGTGAGGTTTGACCTTGTAGTGAAGAGGAACACCGGTGTGAGGACCAATGCCTTTTTCGCCGGTACAGAGAGCCCTGAAATTCTCGGCGGTTTTGGGAACCACATCCTTGTACAGCTCTATCACTATCCTTCCTTCTACCTCTCCTCCTATGCTTATGTCTAGGTAGCACCGAGGGTTCGCCATTTCTCTGTCTCTCTCTAAAACCCTAAAAGTCCCGCTCTCTTTTTTAATTTTTGAACTCTAGTCTTCGTCGATGATCGCGCGTGCCGCCACACAAGTCACAATAACTATAGTCTCTACCACCGCCGCTCAGTCTATAATACTAATAAATAAGCACCGTACCGTAGTAGAATCTCAAGTCTCAACAACTCTCAGGGGCAATTATTGCTAAGATACGCGGTGGTGCGCATCGTGGCCCCTTTCTGCTTTCTTTATAATTCTTAGCTACCCTGATCTGACGTGCCTAAGTTGTTCGTGTTGTTTGTGTGATCAACCACTAGTGGCCGTATGATTGTCATGTGTCATCCTAATTAGAAACCGACCCCAGCGGATAGTGTAATCTTTTACTAGTCAAAATAAAATAAAACAAAAAATAGATTATAGGGCCTCCTCTAACTCGAAAAAGTAGTGTCACTAATTAAAAATGGGTATTTTTTTTCTAAAAAAACAAAAAATAAAAATGGGTAATTCAAAATTTAGTTATTGGTTAAAATTCATTAATCATATTCATTATAATATCAGTTTATAAGTTTCATGTAATAAAATTTTTAGTACTTTTCAACTCAAGATAAGAGTGTTGTAAAAGTATTGTGATATTTTGTTGGGTCTCTATACTTTCTATATTCTCTAATTAAACCCTAATTTGGATTTAAAATATCTTCCAATTTTAAATTTACATCAATTTTGTACCAAGCACATTTCTAATTGAATCATAATTTTGTGTTTGACAAATTGTCTTTACATATAAATTCATAAATCTAAACTCATAAAAATATAAAGGGGTTCAATTAGAATTTATTATATTTTTATGCAATATTGACAAAACTTATGCACAATTCCAAATGTGTTGTACCTTATGTTATCAAATTGAATTCAATCACTTGATTATATTATCCAATAAAGCAAAAATAGTATTATATTTTTCAAGGATAATTAAATTTAACCATGTTGTTCATTGATCAATATAAGTATATAACCATGTGGTTGAATTTAATTGGGAAACTTAAGTTGCAACATCTAAGGAGTTGTATTTAAGTTTTATAGTATTATAATAGTATACAACTTGTTAGTTATAAATTTAAAATTAAAACAACAATTACCTCACATTATTTAGCGAGCGAATGTACATAATGAGCACTCTAGATTACAGATTCTCTCAAATACTTAAGTTTTAGAAAATTATGAATTTAACCATTTAACCATAATTTTAACACTCTCTCTCTCACATGTGGGTCTAAAGAGGATGGCGGAGTACAATAAATTTGGATGCGTAGGCTAGTATTCCATCACAAGGTTTCCCAGAGGTGTAGATTATAGACTTGAAGAACTCTTTCTAAATTTAGTTTTCTCTTCAAGGGACTAGTTCAATTATGGCCGGATATGAGTCTTTAAGTTTCTTCCTCTGTTTTTTAATTTCTAACAATAATAATAAAAATAAAATAAATATATTGACAATAACTAATTGTTGAAAAATTAACATTAAACCCAATTGATTAAACCAAATTGTAATGTTTCTAATATTTTATCACAAAATAAAATATTGCAATGACTACCTTAAAAAATAAAAACAGTGTGATGTTTTTACGATATTTTTCACATTATGATTAATTTAACATCATTTTCATATATTTGCATCACTAAAAAAAAAACTTTATATATATATATATAGTAACTTATCATCTCAATAATATCAAAATTATATCAGTTGTAATTTGTCATCTAACTTGTCATCTCATTAATTATTAAAAAAAAAAAAATTGTCATCTCAATAGTCCCATTATCTTTAAGCACTTTTGAAAAAAATGCATGAAAGTTTGTTTCGATATAGACGTTGTCTTTGGAGGGAAAGGAGGCCAAAGACAAGATATTTTTTTCAAAAGCGAACAATTGACTTGTTGGCGCTTTGAGCCAATGTGGCTAGCTTATAACACCACTAGCTTGCAACCAATTATGGAGCTGTCAATCCTGACCGACTTAGGACTCGTTTGATAATGATGTTCTAATAATATGTTGTGTCCGTCTAATTTGCGCGTTTGTGTTCACGTTTGCATCTGCTTTTTTTTTTTTTTTTTTTTTTCCTTAACCCAGCACCTTCTGTACTGTTTATAGGACATAAACAGTATAAATAGACAAAGCTACCGTGTTAAAAGAGCAAACAATATTGCAGAAATTATTTTTTTATTATTTTTGATTTTCAACAAAATAAGTTGTATTCAAATTCACACATTGTTTGTATTTTTTAAAAATATATATAAATGAAAAAATATATAAAAATACGTGTAATGTTATTTAAAAATTAAAAACATATATTTAAATACAAGTACCAACATGCTGTTAACTTTTCAACCTTACATGATTATTCCTTAAAATAATGCCCGTTTAGCCCTTTTATTTTGTCGCAGAGGAAGATCCACTCTTATTTAAATCCTTTACTTCTCTCTAATTTTTAATTAAATTTGTGACACGTTGCATTTACTTGATCATGTATTGTTTACATGAGTTTTTTTTTTTTTTTTAAATGCCACGTCTCATATGCGTCGCATCCAGTTTCGAAACACCAACCCCCTCCCTCCCTTTTTTTTCTCTGAATTTGCATATCTTTCTCCTAATTAAAATCTAATATGAATTAAGTGTAACCATCTGATGCTATTAATACAACCAGAGTTATTCCTTTCAACATTTATCAAAGGTAGCTTACAGACCAGCATTTTCTACGTACTAGTTACAGCCTTTCAACGCTTTTGAAGACCATCCATATCACATACAATTACAAAGGTTTTTAGTTCACCACCCTACAGTTCTTCCTAATCTCTCCAGTTTGTCCAGTAAGTACACCTATGTTGGCCATCTTCACCATTGATGCTCCAAAATCCCGGGAGAAAGAGTAAGAGAATTTGCTGTAGTAAGTGACCAGTGAAGCAGTTTTATTGTTCCCCATAAGAGCTTGATCTGACTGAAGTAGCCCTGAGTTGCTCACAAGGTTTGTGTAATAGCTATTATCAAATTTGTCCGAAGTGACTGGATCCAAGGGAGCTAATTTTGTGTCAGAATCAGCTTGGTTTGGGCACACGCTCTGCAACTTTTGTAGGAGGGATCCATCAAGGGTTGGATCAGGTTTACCAGACTTGGCAAAGTCGAAAAGCCTTGGCTTGAATGTAAAGCATTGAGCAAAACCAATAGTGTGCGCACCTGTAATATTAATGAGCATATGAATTAATGAAAAATATTTTGACTAGAATAGTGGTTACTACACCTTACATAGTTACATTCCAAAAGCAGGAAATTTTCTTAATGTAAAAGCATGCAAGCTTATTTTTTAGTGAAGCAGAAATATGGCAAGGTGACTGTTATATATATGAAGTCTATGTTGCACACCTGATAGCAGCACTAAATCCTTTATATCCAGACCCTTTGAAGTAAATTTTGCGGTGATATTTTCTAATGGCTCAAAAGGGCTTGGCAACTGATCATTAGCTGCACTCTGACTCGCTGTTGTGCCATCTCGGCGACCCAAGGGTACAGCCCAAAAAAAATATTGACCTCCAGCCTGAGAAAAAACATAATGAAGGACTAAAATAAATACACACACAAAAAGAAGAAGAGGAGATACATATAGGATCACAAATGGATATTAGAGGTTTTGAATGGTGATTCTTAATAATTTAAACGAAGTATATAGGACTTTCTTACTAGATAAACAGCTTCTCTTGCTACAAGAGTTAGTATATCAGCACAAGAAACTGTGGATGGGCAAGCTTTCTCCAAAGTAGCCTTGATTGTGTCGATAACCTCAAAGCCTCTAGCTGAATCTTTGTTAGGCGATGCATTTTTCTCCCCCGTAAATGTGGTGGTATCATCAAGTAACAATGATCCATCACATCCCTTTGACCAAAATGAAAAAACAATTTTGCAGTTAGTTTCTAAGAAATGGAGTCAAAACAATTCATATTGCTAACCAGTAGTATAACAAGCAGCATTAGGACTAATTTAGCAATTTCCGTTCGAACCTTTTTTTGTACGTCTTAATAAGCTTGTCATACTACATCTAAAATGAACACATGGCATTATATATATGATAAGGGTCCAGATATGAAGGGAGTATGAATTGAAATTCCTAGTGTGAAATGATTATAAAGTTCCAATAATCTCTAGAAGTCAACAAAACTCTTTTATCTTTCACTCCTACTAAGTAGGAACCATTTTCAGTTTGTGACTTCTAGTGACTACTTTAATGGGGATAGCATAGCATTTAGGGTGTTTTACAAAAATTAAACAACTAAACAAAGCAGGATAATAGGTTTACATTAACAAAACAATCGTGGAAGTGAAGCCGCAAGAGTGAGGCTGCAATCCTAGTATCATTTGCAATGGCTGACCAGACAGTTTTTCGAACAATATATGTCAGATTGGGACAAGTGGAATCATAGAATTTATAATCAAGTTGGCAGGATACAGGAGGACTTAGGATCAGGAGGCAAAACAAGGCCACAAAGAAAAGTTTGTAGGGATTTTGATCCATATCTTAAAAAGTGAACAAAGTATGTGAATGCTCACTAATGCTGTGTGACAATAAGTTGGAAGTACAAGCAATTTATAAACAGGCAATCAAAGGACAACGCCTGCTAATTATCAATTAACTTTCGTGAAGGGTGGCAGATCCACTAGGGTTGTCCCTATCAGTTAATTAAAGTTTGGTACAATTCCACATTTCTGTTAATGGGGGAAGAACTCAGCTAACCCCACTTCCTTGAAATTAGAACTACTAAAGTGGCAGGATGATGTATTTCACTGGTACTAAAAGACCACTATTAGATGGTTATCAACACTCGAAAGTTGACTTTAGTGTCTCCATGCGAAGAAATTTGCACTCCGAGCATGTTCTCTCTCCTTCTCTCTTATTTTTGATTTTGATGTAAATAATTGGATGGTTTCTAAAGTCTCATGATATTATTAAGATCATGAGTTCAAAATCTCTAGTCAACATCTTGGAGTCACCCTCATAAGATTTCTCACTGTAATACATTTCAAATCAATCATCAATCAAAATGAAATCAATGTTTGTTAAATGTTGAAAATAATCTATGATTAATTTTGTATTAAATTTATTGTGGGGGGTAAAAGACCAGGAGGTCCATGTCAATGTCTAAATAGGGTCAAGGGCCCAGTCCAAGGAAAAACCCCTTCTCGGCCATGTGAAGAACCCTCTTCGGCATGAATGTAGCCGAGGACAAAGGGAGCAACCTGCTACTGGTAGTGACGCTCCAGATCATTCCACGAAACAGGAAAGTACTAAAGCAGAAAATGACAACGAAAAAAACGGAAATGTCTAAGGGAAAGACTGCCATTATTGCATTCAATGCCTTGTGCCTGACATAACCATGCTTTTCTGTCTTTACAACCACTCCCAACAACTGGAGGGAAGGGCTGATAGGACAAGTACCTACCTTAAGAACCTCATTCAGGAGGAAGGAAACTACTATAAAAAGGGAGTGGAGGGAGACAGAGGGGGGGACGGAAACCCTTAACACACCGGAGGCACCAGAAAAAGCTCCTCAGACCGCGCCGAGGACCAATCTCCTTTGGTAAACTCAGTTCACCTCAGCTTGATCGTGAAGAACACCATGTTAACTGTTGTCCATACACTAAAGCCTAGTTCTTTGGCCCACTCTCTACAAATTCATTGTACCGGGCTCACTAGTCTAAGGTCCCATGCATCTTGCGCTTGGGCTGAAAAACGTGACCCTACAATTGGCGCCGTCTGTGGGAAGAGCTTGTGCGTTAGCGAATGCAATGGTTAATCACGGTGGGATCAAGCTTCTATCAACAAGAGCCCCTCAAGAAGACCATTTTGGCGATGGTACAAGCTACACGAAAGCCTCCCCATCATTTCCAAGAACACACCGTCATTGTCGTAACTCAGCTTCCACTTAGGTCTACACTTCGAAGCGTTGATTACGCGGGAAGAATTGCTAAACGAAGCGCGGTTCTAGGGGCTTCTGACGTCAGATGTGTGCCCCGTGCACTTGTCAAGGGGCTAATTCTCGTGGGCCCAGTAGTCCGGTTCGCTGAATTTCCTTCGGAGAAAGAAGTCGAGGGCCAAACCGAAATCTTTTGAAGCGGTTAAACAGAACCTTAGCTATGTCGGGTCCCCGGACCTCCGACTTTGGGGAAATTAACGCGCACTGATAACTTTCTAAACAACTAAGTACTAAACAGAACCAAGATCTTGCATGGTCCTCGGACTCAAACCTATAGGAAAACTAGTTATTTCAAAGAAGAATCTAAGTACTAGACAGAACCAAAGTCTTGCATGGTCCTCGGACTCAAACCTATGGGGAAACTAACTACTTCAAGAAAATCTAAGTGCTAGACAAATCCAAGGTCTTGCATGGTCCTCGGACTCAAACTTATGGGGAAACTAGTTACTTTAAAGAAGAACCTAAGTACTAGACAGAACCAAGGTCTTGCATGGTCCTCTGACTAAAACCTATGGGGAAACTAGTTACTTCAAAAAAGAATCTAATTACTAGACAGAATCAAGGTCTTGCATAGTCCTTAGACTCAAACCTATGGGGAAACTAGCTACTTCAAGAAAATCTAAGTGCTAGACAGATTCAAGGTCTTGCATGGTCCTCGGACTCAAACCTATGGGGAAACTAGTTACTTTAAAGAAGAATCTAAGTACTAGACAGAACCAAGGTCTTGCATGGTCCTCTGACTAAAACCTATGGGGAAACTAGTTACTTCAAAAAAGAATCTAATTACTAGACAGAATCAAGGTCTTGCATAGTCCTTGGACTCAAACCTATGGGGAAACTAGCTACTTCAAGAAAATCTAAGTGCTAGACAGAACCAATGTCTTGCATGGTCCTCGGGCTCAAACCTATGGGGAAACTAGTTACTTCAAAGAAGAACCTAAGTACTAGATAGAACCAAGGTCTTGCATGGTCCTCGAACTCAAACCTATAGGGAAACTAGTTACTTCAAAGAAGAACCTAAGTACTAGACAGAACCAAAGTCTTGCATGGTTTTTGGACTCAAACCTATGGGGAAACTAGTTACTTCAAAGAAGAATCTAAGTACTAGACAGAACCAAGGTCTTGCATGGTCCTCGGACTCAAACCTATAGGGAAACTAGCTACTTCAAGAAAATCTAAGTGTTAGACAGAACCAAGGTCTTACATGGTCCTCGGACTCAAACCTATGGGGAAACTAGCTACTTCAAGAAAATCTAAGTGTTAGACAGAATTAAGGTCTTGCATGGTCCTCGGACTCAAACCTATGGGGAAACTAGTTACTTCAAAGAATAATCTAAGTGCTAGACAAAACTAAGGTCTTGCATGGTCCTCGAACTCAAACCTATGAGGAAACTAGTTACTTCAAAGAAGAACTTAAGTACTAGACAGAACCAAGGTCTTGCATGGTCCTCGGACTCAAACCTATGGGGAAACTAGCTACTTCAAGAAAATCTAAGTACTAGACAGAATCAAGGTCTTGCATGGTCCTCGAACTCAAACTTATGGGGAACTAGTTACTTAAAAGAAGAATCTAAGTGTTAGACAAAACCAAGGTCTTGCATGGTCCTCGGATTCAAACCTATGGGGAAACTAGTTACTTCAAAGAAGAATCTAAGTGCTAGATAGAACCAAGGTCTTGCATGGTTTTCGGACTCAAACCTATGGGGAAACTAGTTACTTCAAAGAAGAACCTAAGTACTAGACAGAACCAAGGTCTTGCATGGTCCTCGAACTCAAACATTTGGGGAAACTAACTACTTCAAGAAAATCTAAATGCTAGACAGAACTAAGGTCTTGCACGGTCCTCAGACTCAAACCTATGAGGAAACTAGCTACTTCAAGAAAAACTTAAGTCCTAGACGGAACAAAGGTCTCGCGTGGTCCTCGGACCTCCAACTTTGTGGAAACTAACACGCGACTGTACCTTTCTAAGTGTTTAAGCTAAGTTCAATCATGCCTCAGTCCTCGGTCCAGACGCCTAAAGCAAATTAAAGCTATAAATATCATCGGAAACGTGGAAAAGAACCCTAGTACCCGGCAATCCCCTCAGACAGTTTACTTTAGGTTACACATCCTTAGGCGGTCACCCTGTTCGCAATGCAGAACATGTTGTTTTCCTGGTTAGTCTTATATTGTTAACTTAGTTAAAGTCGGCATTGTTGTGCCCGTCAGTTTTGATAAGTTCAGGGTGACAATTCTTTACCATCAACGGCATCAATTCTAAGTACTATTCAAAGGAAAAGACACTAGTACACCCATTCATAAAATAATTATTGCAGAAAAGAAAAGGTACGCAAAATGAAATGAAATCATCTTTTTATTGGATAAAGAAGAAGTACCATGTACATAAAAGGGCTTAGACAAGCCTATATCAGAAGCTAACTATAAAAAGCAGTACACGGGAGCGATAAATCCTTAATCTTGCTCCAGCAACAATCAAGCAAGTATGGATGGCACCGGTGGTGGAAGAGAAGAAGAAGCAGAGACGTCCGATCCACGATCTTGCTCCAACAGCAATCAAGCAAGTATGGATGGCACCGGCGGTGGAAGAGAAGAAGAAGCAGGAACGCCAAATCCCTATACTTGCTCTAGCAGCAATCGAGCAAGTATTGTTCGAGCAGCAATCGAGCAAGTATGGATGGTACCGGCGACGAGAAATCCAAACCCGTACACGTGTGACATACGGCGTTGGAACAAAATCCAAATTTTGTCGCACCAAAAATCTGATGCGACCTACCCCTGCTTCGGATTTTGGCTGAAGGAAGAGAGACTTCTTTCTTGTCCAGTCGAGGGGGAGAAATATCTTTGGCCTCTGTCTCCCTTGTTCTAACTGGGTCATTCTGAATCTCGGAGACACCTGTGGCTTCTGAAGAGGGTTTGGTTCCTTCACCCTCACCCTTATCCTTGACCATTTCACTCCCTAAATCTCAATCACTATCATAGTGGGGACTTTGGGAACATTCGAAGAGTTAAAAGCTTGAAAAACTCAAGGGTCTGCGAATAAAGGAGAATGATCTCCCCCCATGTGTCTTATATAGGGGACAAACCTGGTGGCAATCAATTCGCCCAAATCTCCAAGAAGGAATTACAGGCGAGATAAATCCCGCTCAATTTCCAAAGCAGTCTTCAGTCGTTGGATTTGCGACACCTCGTGAAGAGACCCTAATAAAAGCGCGCCTCGTGTATCGAAACGGCAGGAACACGGCTTGGATAAACTAAAAGAATGTCTCACAGCCAAGAACGTGCCTCAGGCAAGCGAAGAGGCACTGGCACTGATGGAGGACAAGATTAGGCAAGCCATGACAGAGGCCCAATGTCACCAAAACCCTCCTCTCCATCCGAGGAGCCAAACAGCAGGATTTTGAGGGGCTATTGTAGGGGGTAAAAGACCAGGAGGTCCATGTCAATGTCTACATAGGGCCAAGGGCCCAGTTCAAGGAAAAACCCCTCCTCGGCCATGTGAAGAACCCTCTTCGGCATGGATGTAGCTGAGGACAAAGGGAGTAACCTGCTACTAGTAGTGACGCTCCAGATCATTCCACGGAACAGGAAAGTACTAAAGCAGAAAAGGACAACGGAGAAAACGGAAATGTCTGAGGGAAAGGCTGCCATTATTGCATTCAATGCCTTGTGCCTGACATAACCATGCTTTTCTACCTTTACAACCACTCTCAACAACTGGAGGGAAAGGCTGATGGGATAAGTACCTACCCTAGGAACCCCATTCAGGAGGAAGGTAACTACTATAAAAAGGGAGTGGAGGGAGACAGGGGGGGCGGAGACCCCTAACACACCGGAGGCACCAGAAAAAGCTCCTCGTACCGCATCGAGGACCAATCTCCTTTGGTAAACTCAGTTCACCTCAGCTTGATCGTGAAGAACACCATGTTAACTGTTGTCCATATACTAAAACCTAGCTCTTTGGCCCACTCTCTACAAATTCATTGTACTGGGCTCACTGGTCTAAGGTCCATACATCTTGGACTTGGGCTAAAAAACGTGACCCTACATTTATCAATAATTCCTTTTCAATTTAAAAGAAAATAAAGTATTCATTAAAAAAATTATCTTTCATTTTGTATTGGCAGCTCCATGATTTTTTTTTAGGGGGGTCAATAATGGCGGAGCCATGAATTTTTTGGCAAGGGAGGCATGAGTAAAAAATAAATGATTATTTTTTTATCTGTATATATAACTTTCATGTTATATACAACACAATTATATTGTACAATAATCTTAAAAAAATATTAACATTCAAAAGATCGTTAAGACAACAATCATTGGATGCGTAAACGAATAGAATTAAATAACTAATTATACAGTTTTATCAAATTAATAATAACTTATTATATAATTTATATTTATAAGTTATTTCAATTGAATAAAAAATATTAAATTGAGAATAGTAACACACTTAGGAGTAGGACTGGGGCCTGGGAGTAAGTGTGAAACTAAGAAAAATAATATTCTAGTAATAAAATTTTGCTTTTGAAGTGTATGGTTTTTTTAAATATGCACGCTGTCACTCTCTTGGAATTAGAGTAAACAGTAAAAGATTTTTTGGATTTGGAAATGTGTAGAGTACTTATCAAAATACTTGATCGGACATAGAGAAAAACTAAGAAAACATAAATACAAATCAAACATAGAGAAAAACTAAGGATCATATTCAAACTTATTTCAATTGGGTTTAACAAAAAATTTAAAGTTAGGGTGTTCAAATTTTTATTGTAGGGGTCAAAAAAAAATTATATATAACTTTTTTTTTAGGACCAGGTCAGGGGGTTCATTTGAACCCCCTGGATTGGTCTTGAAGCCGCCCCAATTTGTAGTTGGTTTTCCTATAATCTACAAGTCAAATAAATACTAAATTTAGTATCTCATGATATGCCTAATATTCTTGTTAACTTGAAAATTAATAGGTGCTTTCAAGTAATAAATAAATTAAAAAATTAATCCAACCACACAAATGAAGTTTGAAACTATTATGCCTCTGTCTCAGCCACGCAACGTTATGTTTTGTAATATGTCCAATATATTTTTTACATATTGCCAAGTACAATAAAACAAAAACGAAATAAACAAACAAATCATTGAGGTGAAACTAAATAGCAGCATGTCAGTACCTAGATTCTAAAGTCACAAACATGTAAGCTCGGTACCACCGGGCCTGCTGGCCCAAGTGGTATCTAGTCATGCTAGTGACTTTCACCTCTAGGGTTTTAGTCCCAGCATAAACACTTATCCAGCCAAAAAAAAAAAACATGTAAGCTCGGTTTGGTGGGAAGGTAGGAAAAGTTGAAGGATAAAAAATATTGTATTTCCAAGTGGTGGAAAAGATGAAA
Organism: Quercus lobata; assembly: GCF_001633185.2. Classification (NCBI taxonomy): domain Eukaryota; kingdom Viridiplantae; phylum Streptophyta; class Magnoliopsida; order Fagales; family Fagaceae; genus Quercus; species Quercus lobata. Next base: position 42,537,999 of record NC_044909.1, read on the forward strand.
AAGAGAAAAAATAAAAATTAAATTACTATTATACCATTTTTATTAAAAGTAAAATAATGAAAAAGTTATAATAATTTTGCACTTTTTCTCTTGGTGTGTGTTTGGGACTAGCTTATAAGCTAACTTTTTGCTTTTTAACTTTTATAGACAGCTTTTTAAAAATTTTTTTTCTTCTTCATTTTTTTAAAGTACAAATATACTTTAACAAACTTTCAAAAAAAAAAAAAAAAGTGTTATTTTCTTTCCTCTTTTCTTCCCAATTTGAAAGGGGGAAAAATGGTGGTCCGGGTAGAAAACTCCATCCATCCTCATTTTCTCTCCTCTCTTTTCACTCTCTTTTCTTTTCTCTCACTTTTCCTTTCCTTATTTTCTATAATATTCCTTTTACACACCAACCAAACATAACATTAACTTTGGTCCCAAAAAGCCAACAACCAAAGTGCAAAATACACCGTAGTCATTTAATTTTTTTTATTTTTGGAAAAGAGTCAAACATATCACATTTGAATTTTATATTTTTTAAAAAAAAAAAAAAAAATCTAATAAGGGATTCATATTTCATTTACATACAGGGGGAGAAACCACTAGCCACAAGAATGGGTTAAGTAACCATTTTATTTTTTAAGTTACTTTGGCCAACTTTCAATTTTGGAGGCCAATTACACCCAAAAAAATTCTTTTCTTTTTTTAATCCATAATTTTAAAACTATATATATAATTGAAAGTGTTTTAAAATTTGGTATCTTCATGGTTCCGTCCCAGTAGATAGAGATAAGTAGGCCAAAGTTAGGGCACAATTTTGGTCAAAATTGTTGTTCACAGACCGAAAGTGCTACTTATATATATTTTGTGCAAAGTGGAGTGTACATATGCAATGTAATGGGGACAGGTGCTGAAATGGATCTATCGAAGACTAAAGGTAAGCATGAATAGCCAAAATGAGTTGAAGGTGGGGTTAGGTGGCTAAGTTGGGAGACCAAGACTTATTTCACTCCAAGGACATGAAACAAATTGGATCTTTGATATTTCTAACACAACAATGTTATTATTATGCACCAATCCAGATTGAAGCTGATAAGATGATTGTTTTATCTAATTAATTAATGCAGGACCGCCTGTGATGGCTATTGATAGCATTTTATCTCGCTTGGATCATAATTTAAATTTTAACTTTCCACTATTGTTTAATTAACACGTTTTAGTGATGTCCAATCAATCAACTTTTGGTATGAATTTTTATAACTATATAAAAAGAATGAAGTTTTTAATTTTGTTTGTGAATAGATTGTGACATTTCCTTTTCAGCTTTGTAGAAATGTAGGAGATTTTTTTATATCATTGTTTTGCCCTTATAATGAAATGAGAATTAAATTATAGCCTGTGTTTTTGTAATTCAATTGGTTTACAATTGAAAGATAGTTCAGATTTTATGATGACAACAATGTCACATACTCAGAGAAATATCGCCATAATAAGTGGTTTTAAAAAGTTTAGATTTTTTTGGGCCACAACTAAAATTTGTTTTTATTCATTCTTTTGTCCAACAAAAATATCATAAATGTTCTGATTTTTCAATTCTAGTTGGTACAAAGCGATTCAACTGACAGTGATTTTCTCAAGCAGTTTCTTCATTTGAATTTTTGATATTGGTCCAATACCAAATCCAATCATTGCACGCCATATCAATTGTCCGAGCTTTCCATGCAATTTCTTGGATTTTACTTCATTGATGCAGCGCATTAATTTTTTGAGTTTTCAGGTCATCTGCGTGTGTGCATCTATTCATTGATTTTTTTTTTTTTTTTTTTTTTTTTTTTTTTTTTTTTTTTAAATGAAAGATTGACCAAGTTAGTTAAAGTGCAACATGTTGATATCCATTTTCGCGACACATTTTTTTTTTACAAGTCCGATTCATGTATTATGTTTTATTTTATTCTTTTAAAGCATGGTCCAAGCTCATGCGACTTATTGGAGAAATTGAGGAAGTGTGGTTTGGAGGGTATGGGTCGTTTCCTTTCGGACCTTTTGCATGAGCCTAGCCCATGCGTGCTACCAAGTGGGCAAGGGACACTGGCAGCATCTCAGGCTCATGGAGGAGGTCTTGTATCCAAAATTTCCACCTTAAAAGAGCTTTCATGCTCTAGGATGCTCTAGGTGACTGTGCCCCTAATTTTCAGCCCATCTCCATTTTCCACACCAAAACACAGCTGACCCTAAGAAAAAGGTTGAACAGCCTAACCCACTCAGCTACCCAAATGTAGCTATCAAAAGCCTACAATGACAAGGAAAGAATAGCTAATGAAGTTAGCCACTTTATTTCCAAAATCATGTAAAAAGCAAGCCAACTCTCTTACCCAATTAAAGCAAATCTGACCATAACCTCTTTGATTGAGACCTTGAGGTTCAAAGCCTCTTCTATTGACCATAAACCAGTCACTTAGAGCACCCCAAGTTCAATACAAAAGGCCCTAATCAGATTCAAAATAGAGGAGCCACGTTCTACCTATGACCTGAAACTTCAGAGCAAAAACCCATTCAGCCAGTCAATAATCTCACAATTCTAAACCTTAGAGGTGAAAATATGGGTATAGGGGAACCTTCCCTCTCTTCCTCACGACCTCCCTCAATTTCCTCTTCTGTGTGACTGTGGGTCGAAGTTTCAGACCTGTTGAAACACGTTTTCCCCATAAAGCTGAAACTTGAGAGCCAAAACCCACTGAACCGGGAAACATTCTCACAGTTCCGAAGCTTGGGGGTGGAAATATGGGTACAAGGGAACCTTCCCTCTCTTCCTCACGACCTCCCTCAATTTCCTCTTCTGTGTGACTGTGGGTCGAAATTTTAGACCTGTTATGTTTTTATGCTTTTTCTGAACTTTTGTTGTTAGCATTTTGATTCTCTCTTGTCAAAGCACCATTAGCCATTTTTTTTTATACATTGTGAATTTTGGGCTTGATTCTCCATAAACAAACACTTCTAAAGAACCCAAGGGGAGATTTGGGCCGTTTTCGCATTTTTGGCCCTTGTCACAAAACGTCCCCGACATTTGGCGACTCCACTGGGGAGTCAAGCAGTTGAAACAAGAGAAGTCATGTATCTGAAGATGAGAAACTAGCAAAAAGATGATGTTTCTCACACCAACTTGTCGTTCTAAGAGAAATCATATGATACTTTACAGCGCAAGAAGAGCATGGTGAAGTTGAGCTTAAATAAGTTCTATCCTTAGCTCATTGAGCTGCTGGATATGCTCCAAATCATGTGACGAAATTGCTCCAACCGCCGGAAACCACCCAAGAAGTGAAGGATGGAGGGAGAATCAATTTTCTTATTCAAGAAAAAAAAAAAAAATTCTTCCACTCATCTATATTATTATTTTAGCTATCATACTTATGGATGAATCATCATATATCTCTTGCTTTACATGATATTTGTAAAAAATTTTGTTGTAGCTTGAAAATGCAAAAAATGGCGAGCCACAAATCCAACCGCGAAGGGAATGACGGTTCCAACCAATAATCAACAATGTAAAGCTCTAAACATCAATTTCAAAACCAAGAAAGCCTCACGCGCTGAGCGTATAGGGGCTGCCACGGGTGATTGACTCATTTTGGCGCAACAATAATTGCCACTATGTGCGACCTTTCGTAGCTGAATATTTTTGGTGTCACCGCTAAATGAAGTCTTCACCAAATAGCTAAAGGCCATAGCTAAATGGCCCACCGCAAGGCGCTAGATATTTTTTACACCAAGCCTTGAGGTAGCAACATACCATATATCAAGTTGTATTGTTGCCGAGTTAGCGCTGAGCATATGGGCGAGCCGCGGGTGATTGACTCATTTTGGGGCAACAGTAATTGCCACCGTATGCGACCCTTCGTAGCGGAATATTTTTGGCGTCACAGCTAAATGAAGTCTTCACTAAATAGCTAAAGGCCACAGCTAAAGGCCATAGCTAAATGGCCCACCACAAGGCACTAGATATTCCATACACCAAGCCTCAAGGTAGCGACATACCATACATCAAGTTGTATTGTTGCTGAGTTAGTGCCGAGCATATAGGGGCTGCAGCGGGTGATTAAATTATTTTGGCACAACAATAATCGCTGCTGTGTGCGACCCTTTGCAGCTAAATATTTTTGGCGTCACCGCTAAATGAAGTCTTCACCAAAAAGCTAAAGGCCATAACTAAATGGCCCACCGCAAGGCGCTAGATATTCCATACACCAAGTCATGAGGTAGCGACATACCATACATCAAGTTGTATTATTGCTGAGCCAGCGCCGAGCATATGGGGGCTGCCGCGGGTGATTAACTCATTTTAGCACAACAATAATTGCTGCTATGTGCGACCCTTCGCAGCTAAACATTTTTGGCGTCACCTCTAAATGAAGTCTTCACCAAAGAGCTAAAGACCATAGCTAAATGACCCACCATAAGGCGCTAGACGTTCCATGCACCAAGCCTTGAGGTTGCGACAAACCATACATCAAGTCTTCAAGAAGCGACATTTCATAAGCCAAGTTTTAAAGTCATACGAGCAACATACTATCGTTTAAAGCACGCCTAAGCTAAGACTCTCGAGCACTCTCTTCGCTAATTCATTTTTTTATACATATCGTTTAAACCATTTTAATCTTTCAAATTTTTAATCAAAATATTTTTTATAAGTCGTTTATGCTACTTCGCTTGGCCATGACTATCGCTTACTAATATAAATCACATTTGCACTTAGAGTGAAACGGAAACCTTCTTAGAGCAACCAACGACAAAGAAAATCTGAACTCAATTCCCTCTCACCAAAGCTGTGACACGCTCATGAACACTAAGCTATGACGAGCTCACACATCCAAAATCTTGGTTGATCTGCGCACGCCAAGCCATGTCATGTTCATATATCTCAAGTCATGACAAGCACATGCATTCTAAGCCATGACAACGCCTTAATCCTTCTTGGATTTGAGATTATACATTGTTGAGGGCCATTTGTGGAAGCCCAGGCAGACAGAAAAGCCCAATAATGAAGGCTACAAAGAATTGACAAGATAAATAGCAAAAAACCCATTAGGCCCAAGCGGCAGGAATAATGGATCACAGGCCCAACAAATAAATAAATGGGTCTTGAAGAGGCAAGCGGGCTCAAAGAAGCCAGAAAAGAAAGAAATAGCATCTCATGGGCAGTGTATGAGGTAGAAAAGTGAGAAAGGGCCACCGCAGGCCCAAGGCAATACAAACTAAGTGAGTAAGGGGTTTATGGCAGGTCCATGAATCCCAAATATAAGAATAAGGTTATTGGGTCGGGGAAGCCCAATGAAGTTAGTAAAAAGCCCATGGGAGTGTGGAATTAGCAAACGGACCGAGGAAGCCCAAAGAAAGCAATCGGGCCGTGGATGCCCAAAGGAAAGCCCAAAGGGACATAGGAGCCCCTGAATAAAAGCAAAACAGTGCCCATAACAGGCCACTGAGAAAAGGGATGAACGACTGGCCCAAAAGAGGTACAGCATGATTAAGTTATTACGGCAGGAATAACAGTTCAAACGTTGCAGGAAATAAAGAAAATCAAGAGTGGGCCAAAGAAATGTAAGGCCCATCATCATATAAAGCCCAGCTCTTGAATGGAGTGGGAAACCAAAGAAAGGCCCACATGAAAGGTCAGAAAACACAGACGGAGAGTTTCCAGATCACGGCAGACGCATGAGCAGCAGGCAAACTCTTGGACATATCTGAAAGGGAAGCACGCACAAGGCCCAGACACCATTAGCTTGTACCCAGCCAATATAGGACATGGTGGGGCAATGGGCCAAAGGTAAGAGGCAAGGGGGGTATGGTTTAGTGGTGGGGAGAGGGGAAAAGATCTATTTTACGGCTCCTGCCCAAGCCCTTTTGGGAGGTACGTCCTGCTGGAATGATAGACCACCCAAAAGAGGCAAGTTTGAGGGGGAACCGTTGGGTGCATGCCTTGAGAGAAGAGAGAGAAAGCATTTATACCGTGGCAGGAAGAAGTGTTACGGTATACAGAGGAACAAAACAAACCTGCCTTTGTCGGGCAAGGGTAGATGTCGCACAGACCTGGTGGTCGGCAAGTACACCCAGATCAGACAAAGGCGGTTAAGGGGCAAAACGGTAAAACCTTGGTCACGGCAGGCACTATGAAAGGGCCCTTGCCGTGCCCTGAAACGGGAATCGAAAAACAGAGCATTTTTTACGGAGTGAAAAGAAAAACAGAGTAAGAAGAAAAGAAAAAAAGATAAGAAAGAAAACGGAGAAGAAAAGAAAGGAAACTAAGGAAAAAAGAGAGTTAGTTCAATGGGCATGCACCAATAGATCGGTTTCCCTTTCTCCCCCTTCAAATCTTGCTTTCTTCCAAAACGTAAACAAGGACTCTTTCCTTTTGGGCAATAACCATTCAAGTCCGACTCCCTCAAAGTCATTAATCCCCACGGCAGGATCTTTTTCCTGGGAGATTATTTGCATTGAGAAGAGGAGTTCTCCCCTCTTTGGCTTTGTTTCGGCAGACTAAGATTAAAACTTGATTTCTGCCCATTTGATTAGCTCGTATTATTTTCTTTACTTTCTCTATGATTGACATTATCATGAATGTAATCATGCTTTATTAGTAGGGATTACATAGTCATTTATTTAAATAGTAAGAATACTCTGTTTTGGTTATTGTTATTATATCTGCCTGCCGTAACTCGTCTGCAACAGTTCTGCTTGCCATAAGTTTACTCCTGGTAGACAAGGCATAAGTTTGTGCACAAACCGGCCCAAGTTGAGTTACAATTGGACCGGCCCCAACTCCCTTACTCAGAAATTTTCAGGCCCATCACCGTAGGAGGCAACCCAGCCCATCACCGCAGGAGGCATCCCAATACACCATACACAAAAAAGGCCCCTACATAGCTAAATGGCCCACGGCAAGGCGCTAGATATTCCATACACCAAGCCTTGAGGTAGCGACATACCATACATCAAGTTGTATTGTTGCTGAGCCAGCGCCGAGCATATGGGGCTGCCGCGGGTGATTAACTCATTTTAGCACAACAATAATTGCTGCTATGTGCGACCCTTCGCAGCTAAACATTTTTGGCGTCACCTCTAAATGAAGTCTTCACCAAAGAGCTAAAGACCATAGCTAAATGGCCCACCGTAAGGCGCTAGACGTTCCATGCACCAAGCCTTGAGGTTGCGACAAACCATATATCAAGTCTTTAAGAAGCGACATTTCATAAGCCAAGTTTTAAAGTCATACGAGCGACATACTATCGTTTAAAGCACGCTTAAGCTAAGACTCTCGAGCACTCTCTTTGCTAATTCATTTTTTTATACATATCGTTTAAACCATTTTAATCTTTCAAATTTTTAATCAAAATATTTTTTATAAGTCGTTTATGCTACTTCGCTTGGCCATGACTATCGCTTACTAATATAAATCACATTTGCACTTAGGGTGAAACGGAAACCTTCTCGGAGCAACCAACGACAAAGAAAATCTGAACTCAATTCCCTCTCACCAAAGCCGTGACACGCTCATGAACGCTAAGCTATGACGAGCTCACGCATCCAAAATCTTGGTTGATCTACGTACGCCAAGCCATGGCATGTTCATCTATCTCAAGTCATGACAAGCGCATGCATTCTAAGCCATGACAACACCTTAATCTTTCTTGGATTTGAGATTATACATGAAGAGGGAAGTTCAAACATTGCCATCATCAAGAAAATTGTTCTTGTCACTCAATCCTTACAATTGAAATCCGCGGCCAAGCCAACTAATAAGGAAAGTTCGCGCGCACCTTTGAAGAGTGCTTCACTAGAGCTCGCTCTAAACATTGATGTCAAACAACTCAAAAAATCACAAGCTAGTTGCTGGAAATCCATTCCAAAGATTTTCGAGTGGAATCTTAGTATTGATGTGAAAGCTCGACATAAGCGGCATAGAGGCCAATAAGAAAAAATTGTTGTGCTAGGGATGCAACAACCATATACCGACATCTTTAATGCTTAGCCCATCATTGTCCAAAAGTTAGAAGCCAAGCAAGTAAAGTATGGAAGTATGGAGCCACTGTTTGCGGTACCATGTATCTTCGACAAAGAGGCTAACCGAAGTGTGGGAGAAAAACCGTGGTGCTGGGACTGAAACAACCCTATACCGATATCTCCGACACTTAGCCTATCATTGTCCCAAAATTAGAAGCCAAGTTAGCTGAATATGGAGACGCTATCTACGACACAACAAATCTTCGACAAAGAGGAATAATATTTTGCCCTCTATATAGCAAATGAGGAACCCATTTTTGGAATTCATCTTGAAGAAATATGGTGAGTACTAGGGGAGGAATAAATCCTACCAACAGCTCTTGGCGATGAGATACCATTGGTTTGGCATAACCAAATTTGCTAAAGTCCATAATTGTTCCAAGTGCACTCCAAGCTTATACGCACACACCATATAAGCCTTCAAGACGTGAGCGCTCTATAGCCTTTTATACTCGGGGGCTTGAACTCATCGGACCTATCCATTCGCCCTTGAATGAGTACATTCGGGTCTTTGTCGCCACTAAATAGTTCACTAAGTGGGCGGAAGCAATTTGACTCAAGAAAAGCGATGGGAATGGTTGTAGCCAAACTCATCAAGAAGCATATCATTTGTTGCTTTGACGTCTCGTTCATAAGCGACGACAATATGTCTCGCTTATACCAATTTTCGAAGGCGACAATATGAAATACTAGGAAGCTGACGAACTATCATGTTATCCAAGCATGGTGAGATCCCTACATGCGAAGGTGCAATGCCTTCAATAAGGTGGGGAAAGCCAACGCTTTCTTCTAATGAGAAACCTTGCGAAATGGCAAGAAAACCAACAAATTACTCTTACGGCAAAGCCTCTACATGCGAGAGTAAAAAAAAAAAAAAAATACTCTCAATAAGGTAGGGAAAACTAAATACATACTCTCTCAATGGTAAGCCCTATCAAATGGCTAGGAAGCCAATGAGACGTTTTATTATGGCAATACCCCTACTTGTAAGGGCATGACTAGCCCTCAATAAGGTAGGGAAGCCAATGCGTATTCAAAGGAAATCCCTACCGAATGATTAGGAAGCCGGCGAGACGTCATATCATTCATAGGTGGCAAGACCCCTACTTGCGAGGATGCAATACCCTCGACAAAGTAGGGAAAGCAAAATCTCTTAACGGCAAGCTTTACAAAGCGGTAGGGAAGCCAACATAATATCTTAAAATTCAAGCACGGTGATCCACTACATGCGGGAACATAGCCAGCCCTCAAAAGGATGAGAAAGCCGATGCATAAACCTTATGAAGCGGCAAGCAAGATAATGAACTATTACCCCATTGCCAAATGGTAAAATTGATAGCAATACGAGCTTTATTTAAGCCGCTGCCTGTGAGAATGCAATCAACCTCTATGAAACGGTGATAAACAAGTGCACCATGAGTCGCAGCATGGGCAAAACGTAGCCCATATGTGGGGGCTTCTTGAAACTAACGAAATAGCAACCTAATACATGTTGAGAATAAGTCGACTACCAAGCGGCGAGCCAAGCTTTAATATATATGAGTTACTGTATGTGAAACCAAATCTGCTTGTCAATAGAGCGCTGAAAAATGGTGCACAAACAGCGAGACGTGCACTTAGCCAAAACCTGTTCGCAAATGCATGACAACCAAGGAACATGTCTACTAACTTGTCCTTGCAAAGGCAAAGCCATATTCACGAGCTATCCAATCAAGCACAAGTAATCTTCAAAAGCCTAAGTGCATATAATCTATCAAAATTATGCTATTTCATCGCAAAGTGCATTTGACCCTTCCAAGTAAGCTTTTTCTCAACATATTCAAACGGTCACAGCCATACAAGAGTTGTTTTTGCAACAAAAACATGCTCATGGTCTATTGAAGAAAGGTAGAAACTCATTCTCAAAGTACAAAATACAAACTATTCACATTCTTGAGGTACAAATTATTCTTTTCATTCCAAAATTCAAATTACATGTTGAGACATCGTATGTGTTTCTTTGTACAAAATACAAATTGTGCCTACTAACCATGACAGTACAAACTCAAAGTAGCACCAATATAATTAGACAGGAGCTGCTCTATACATAAGTGTGCTGTCCACAAGGGTGAAATACAAGAGAAAATGTTTCCAAGGAAGCAGCCCATATTACACACTTCAACTAATTCGAAATTTCAAAACTTGGGGCTCAAAACAAGACAATCAGATAAAAAAAAAAAGGGAAAGCAAGAAAGGAGGCGAAGGAAAAAGTTGAAGCAATGTCGTAGTCCCTTCCAACATCACCATCTTCGGGGCATTGGCTTACAATCACTCTCTTCTTTACTTTAAAGCCGCATGAGAGAAACGGACTAAAAATGGCCAAAAGTTATTAGTGGCAGCCATGGTACCATCTATTGTAGCTCTATATTGTTGTTTGCAGCGGCTTTAACCTCAAAAAATGATGCATTGCTAATGGAATTGGCCTCGGGAATGAAAGTCCTAACAACGGCATCACAATTGTCTAAGCCAAAGTCATCCTACAAGAAATCATAGTACAACTCACTCAATATACTATTATATGCAATAAAAAAAATGAAGAAGATGTGTGACTTACCAAGTGAGTTCCAAAGTTCCCACTTAAAATAGGCGTATTTCTCAAAGTACACTTATTCTATGCAAGACGGTAATGCGGTGCACTCAACAATCCCTATTGGAATGAAAAGGGGTTGGCAGCGAGTTTTGACTTGCCACAACAAATTTTAACTTGCCAGAGAAATTTCGGCTTCATTTTCAAACAAACGGAGCTGCTATCTATGCAAAGTGTCGAGGCTGTCGATAATTACATTGAAGGAATAGTGGCTGCAACATGGAATCACCAACTTCGGCTCCACCAATTCATGCTAATAATCAAGCTATGCAACACATGGCTTACTCTCAATGGCATTGTTGGGGGCTGAAGGCTTACTTAACCGCTATGCGCCTCTGCACTAGAAATTCAATTTTCATTCCTACACTTTCATTTCAAGCTTGCTGAATCGAGAAGCGACTATCATTTGGTGACTATCACTCTCACTTGCGTTCGTTGCAAGAATACGATACAGGGGGTTGCCAACCAATGTAGTAGCTATGTCACACCCCTATGATATCTTCGCTCCATTCTATCTCAAATAAGTTGTCCCAAGATAGCCAATAGTATCGCTCATGGCTATGACTTCATCGAAATTAATCTTAGAAAACACGATCTCACTAAATTGGCCATCATCCTCTCCTCATATGGACCCAATTTGCTCATTCAAATTTACAACAAATAATGGGGACAATTTGCTTCCAACACGAAGTCAAGCATAGCCACATCGCAAACTAATTTCCATGACTATCGAAATCAATGGGAATCAACTCCGACATGAGCTTCGGCTTCAATGAGAACAATGGCTCAACCTCATGAATCAACACAATGAGACTATCATTTTTCCAAGGAAAAGCTACTCTACAAATTTAATTGAATAATTTATTCAACACATTGCCAAATATAGCCAAGAGATCAGCAAAAAACAAAATTAGCTCACTTGGGTGGATCACATCTGATTTTATCGAGCTTGCGTAAAGAACGGAATCAACATCTAGTCAGCTTATTCAGCTTTTTTCTCCTACAACAAAACCTTGCTCCTTAGTGACGATGGTTCATTTCTCTTTGCCGACGGCATCGCTTCACCACCACCATTGGCGCCAACAAATTTTCCAATGGAACCCACTTGCTCCCCATCAACAGAGATCTTCTCCGTTTCCCCACCATCATCTCGTTTCCCTTGGGTTTCAGCAAATATGGGTGGAGGATTGAAAGTGGGTGTCGCAAGTTTTGACGGAGTTTAAAGGGTTTTGAAAAAAAAAAAAGCTTTTACAAATCTTGATTTAGAGAGTTTGACCTTGAAAGACTAAGAGAAGTAAAAGATTTTGGAGTCATGCTTGAAGCAAACCGGACTGAGAAGCCAAAAGCAATAAAAGAAAGGGCTATTGAAAATGTAGAGCAAATGGTGCTTTGTTTTAATGAAAATAAAAAGGAGGATATAAGTGGCATGAGAAAGCTTCAGGAAAACTAAGGAAGCTAAGATGTAAAAGACAAGAAAGGACAATATGGGTTATATGTGAGAGTAGTGTGAAGGCCAAAGTCTTTAAAGAAAACAGGGCTAAAGCTACATGGCCTTCATGAAAGGCAAGCCATTTAAGTACTATAAAGGGCTAAAATTACCTCAAGTAGCATGAAAGACACTATAAAAAGATGCTAGCTAAAATCACCATGGTGGTCACAAAAGTCATCAAGGAGAAGATTCTAAAGCTGCATGTGAGCATGAAAGCCAATCCTTATTGCTTTTCTTGAGGTACTTTGAATCATATTATGCATAAGACGCTACATATATTGGCCGATTAATGTTCTTTAGTAGAACAAATAACCATCAAGTGTCTATGTCCGTGACCCGCAAAATTTTTAAAAGCGGACTTCTTCAACCTAATGTCTTTATGCAAGATAGGCTTCATCGACCAATATCTTCTCAACAAAAAATAAAGCATTTGGGTAAACTAATTCCCAAACTCGCAAAATCTTCAAGCAATGGGAAACATCAACTACTCACACGTATGCCGCAAGCGCCACGCGTGCTCGGGGGCTAATATTGATACCCATTTTCGCGACACATTTTTTTTTACAAGCCCGATTCATGTAATATGTTTTATTTTATTCTTTTAAAGCATGGCCCAAGCCCATGCGACTTATTGGGGAAATTAAAGAAGCGTGGTTTGGAGGGTATGGGTCGTTTCCTTTTGGACCTTTTGTATGAGCCTAGTCCATGCGTGCTACCAAGTGGGCAAGGGACACTGGTAGCATCTCAGGCTCATGGAGGAGGTCTTGTATCCAAAATTTCCATCTCAAAAGAGCTTTCATGCTCTAGGTGACTGTGCCCCTAATTTTCAGCCCATCTCCATTTTCCACACCAAAACACAGCTGACCCTAAGAAAAAGGCTGAACAGCCTAGCCCACTCAACCACCCAAATGCAGCTATCAAAAGCCTACAATGACAAGGAAAGAATAGCTAATAGAGTCAGCCACTTTATTTCCAAAATCATGTAAAAAGCAAGCCAACTCTCTTACCCAATTAAAGCAAATCTGACCATAACCTATTTGATTGAGACCTTGGGGTTCAAAGCCTCTTCTATTGACCATAAACCAATCACTTAGAGCACCCCAAGTTCAATACAAAAGGCCTTAATCAGATTCAAAATAGAGGAGCCACGTTCTACCTATGACCTGAAACTTCAGAGCAAAAACCCATTCAGCCAGTCAATAATCTCACAATTCTAAACCTTAGGGGTGGAAATATGGGTATAGGGGAACCTTCCCTCTCTTCCTCACGACCTCCCTCAATTTCCTCTTCTGTGTGACTGTGGGTCGAAGTTTCAGACCTGTCGAAACACGTTTTCCCCATAGAGCTGAAACTTGAAAGCCAAAACCCACTGAACCGGGAAACATTCTCACAATTCCGAAATTTAGGGGTGGAAATATGGATACAGGGGAACCTTCCCTCTCTTCCTCACGACCTCCCTCAATTTCCTCTTCTGTGTGACTGTGGGTCGAAATTTTAGACTTGTTATGTTTTTATGCTTTTTCTGAACTTTTGTTGTTAGCATTTTGATTCTCTCTTGTCCAAGCACCATTAGCTTTTATATATATATATATATATATATATATATATATATATTGTGAATTTTGGGTTTGATTCTCCATAAACAAACACTTCTAAAGAACCCAAGGGGAGATTTGGGCCGTTTTCACATTTTTGGCCCTTGTCGCAAAACGTCCCTGACACAACCAAAAGTGCCACGTAGTCCAATGTATGCATCATCTTTCTCACATCATGTGTATATATAATTGTGAAATTCATATGTTGTGAGAAATATTAGAGAATGCGGCTTGTGCATCTGGCAAATGTGTTATCTTTCTCCATCATGTATATACATAATTGTGGGATTCATATATTGTGAGAGAAATGATAGAAAATGTAATCTGTACATCCAGCATATGTCTTGTCTTCTTGCATAATATATATACATAAACATAGGATTTACATGATGTGAGAGAAATTATGCATATATCGAATGAAGGCATGAGGTAATTATTGTTATTCCAACAACATTAAGGAAGAATTATTTTTAGAAAGAATAAATAAAAGATTTGTAATAAGCGGTTTGGCAATCCCTTCCCTTCTTTTCAAAAAATAAAATGAAATTGTGAAGACTGCTAATGAAGACTAGAGATTTCCTATTTGGGCATGCAATTTTCAGGGTATACTATGGTTCCTTCTAAGTCTTACACTTTGTTTGTTTCGATGAAAAATATTGTGTCAAGATAGTTTTCTGTATTTTTCAGTGTTTGGTAGCATTAGAATAAATGAGTCAAAGAAAAACTATGTATAGTCAACATAAAAAGTATAACTTATTTTAATAAATTGTTTTCCACTAATTTTTTTTGGAAAACAATTCTATCTCACAGCAAGCTAAATAAGGGAAGTTATGAGATTATTTTTTAACACATTTAAGGTTGTTACCAAACATAAAAAAAATGAGATAGTGTTATGGAAAATGTTTTTTGGACAATGACTCATTTTCTAAAAAACGTTATTGCTAAAACAATTAGAACATTAATAACATGAGAATTCTTGCATTTAGTGTGTTTGCTTTCTTTGACTCCCTTTTTTTGAGCCTAAACAGTAATTTCCCTATGAAATCATTGAAATTTGTGACTACAAGTTTATCTAGCCTCTCCTTGTAAATGTGGTTTTCAAATGTGTGCACAAATGCATAAGACACCGGAACCCAACCCAGATGGTGTTTCTCTCTATCTTCTACTTCCTCCCCTTCCCCCTCTTCCTATACTTTTTTTAGGTCTCTATTTTTTGTAGCAGGAATTGCTTCAACAATGCCCCGATAATTCTATATTTTTTTCTATTGACTTAATATTTTGGGGCCCATGACTAGAATTGAAGTTTCAGACCATCAAATTTGACAAAATCCTATTAAGTTTTAAGTGGAATTGGGCATTGGAGTTCCTTACATGTTTTAAGGGGAAAGTTTCCGGTTAATTTTTGGTTCCCGGTTTCCCTCATATGGTATCTAGCGTGCCTACTGCCGCAAATTTTATTTTAAGTCACCGGGATATATCTCTCTCACATGAGAGACCCATTCTCATGTGAGAGAAATGCGATATATACCAATTATACCTAATACCTTCCCCAATTGCCGATACACAAGATAATTAATGGTTCCCCTCACGGCTGCAAAATTTAACCTGCCATCTGAATCTTCTAACTCAGCCATTTTATTGCAATATTGCACATATGAGAAAGCCTTGGGAGTTTGGACCCAGATATGGTGTGTCCTATTCAATAAACACACTCATGATGATTGCCTGAGTTTCTAAACATTGGCTCCCCCACCCTCCCCCCTATGAGTTTATAGGATTAAACAGATTGTGTGTATGCCCAAAGTTAATGTGTGACAATTGTGAAGGCATAAAGTGCATAACATTGCCTTTTCTTCTTCTTCTTAATTTTTTCAGGTAGGTGCATGACACAACACTTATAAAATAAAATAAAATAAAACAAACAAGTGTGTGACAATATACTGGAGAGGAGGTAAGGTTCATTTCTTATCCACCAATTATCAAATCAGGCCAGAGATCTTGATGCATACTGAGAATGCACTAAAAGAAAACGAATTTAATAGGTACAACTCTTCCTTAACAAATTACTATGATTCTCCAATAGGACACAAGAAGCTGTTTTTTTACTATGATTCTACAGTACCCTTGATGTAATAATCACTAAATAAGGCCAATTTTTTTTTTCCTCTTTTGGCCAGGACAAAATACTACTGAGACAGTCAACTCAATTGTGATACTCTCTAACAGAGGTTACAGAACAAGAAATCGAAGAAGCTCTCTGTGCAGTCATAACAGCAAGAACAACTGCAACCCAAACAAAATTAAAAGACTTAAGAAAATAATATTACAAAGTACATAAATCAATTTTTTTTTTCTTCTTCTAAGAATTTAAGTTTCAAGCCCAAAAAAATAAATAATATTACCACTCATCCACGACCTTGTCTTGCTCATCCTGTCCTGCCTGGAAGTCCTTGCTTGAAGTCTCAATGGATTGTGGTGGAGGAGGTTCCATCTCTCTCTCTCTCTCTCACTGTGTCTCTTTGAGACTGACTTTCTCTAGGTTTGTCTGGACAGGCTCTCAAAAATGAATGGAGAAAGAATGTGGGTAATCAAATCACGTGGGAGCACTTGGGTCGGCTATTAAAGATAGGTTGAAGCCAAAAAGATTTCACCTTTTCAATTTTCCAAAGAAATTATTCTTTCTTCATTTTTGATTAATTTAATTATAGACAAAGAATCGTGTATCAGGAATTTGATTTGACTATAAAGTATAAAGGATGATGCCACTCACAATTCACGATGACTACATAAGACAAACGTAAAAGGAGAGTGGCAGAAATTACGTACTAAGGTGGTCCCATTTAGATTGTAGCCGTTGGATAGCAATTTAACATTAACTCAGAAGGACATCTAACGGTTACAGATGAACAACAAATAAGGAACACAAGGACTCCATACTTGTTAAATCCTATCCCATATTCCCATTCAATTCTTTTCATTTTTTTGGGGCTAAATCCTATCTCATTCAATCCGGATGAACGAAATACACGCAAGCAATCAACCACCTAATTTATTGTTTTATTTCATAATTTTTTTTTTGATGTTTCAATTTATTGCAGTTATCTGGGGATGCTTTGCCTGGTGTGAATTTTTTTTTTTTTTTTAAATAGTAATTTACTAAATTACAAATTACACCATCTATAATACTTGGTCATTTTGATTTTGTCCGTAATGTATATAAATTTGGATTTCTTCCCTTATTGTTGGCTTAATGTTGTGTAGTTTTTTTTATATAAGTTATTCCGCTAATTTCAATTTATGAGGTGACATTTATGTGTGTTAGTTTGTCCAATAAATTCATAAAATGTTATTCAAATTATGTCATATTAATTAAATAAATTGTTTTCCCTTAATTTTTTTTTCATACATTTCAAACTTTGGGCCTATTTTCTATTTAAGACTCCCAAACAATCCATTTTTTCTTCTAATATATGGTATATTTTTGTGAATAAATTTTTTTGTTCATATAATTAGTTAAAATTACAAGAAATATTAAAGATTTTCTATATAAGCTAAACAACATAAATGTTTTCCATCTCATTTTCAAGGTTATAAATCAATATAGGAAAATAAGACAATTTTCTAAAAAACATTTTTTTTTTCCAAAAAAAACAAAAAGTGGAAAGAAGAGTAGTGTAAATCTAGTCTAGCATAGAGATAACAAAATGGGGATGCTTTGCCTGGTGTGTATGTGTGTGTGTGTGTGTGTTTTTTTTTTTCTTTTTTAAATAGTAATTTACTGAATTGCAAATTACACAATCTATAATATGTGGTCATTTTGATTTTGTCGGTAATGTATAAAAATTTGAATTTCTACCCTAAACGTTGTGTAGTTTTTGATATAAGTTCTTCTACTAGTTTTGATTGATGAGGTGACATTTATGTGTTAGTAGGTCTAATAAATTCATAAAATGTTGTTTTAATTATGTCACATTAATTAAATAGCCTAAAATATTGATAAAATAAATATTTTTAAAGTAAAAAAGTTACATAAACCAAAAGATATAAAATAAAATAAAATAATTTAGGTTTTTCAACATTTTCTCGACATCGAAATAGAAACCCTACAATCCCAATCTCCAAGCATATCAACCTCAAAACAAATCCTATCACACACATTGTAATAAAAACTCAACGCATTGTGTTCAACCACGACAACAATCAAAATAAACGTAAGAGAGAAATGCAAATCACTACTTGTTGAAGGCCATTGAGTTTGAATCCAACTTAAAGGCTTTCAATTAGAGAGATGAATAGAGGTTTTAGGCCAATGGGTTGATGTTGCATAGAGGCTCTTAGGGATTTTGAAATTTGGTGATTCAATCAGTCAGGTGGCATTGTAATTGAGGTCCCCTGGTGGGCAACGTTACTTCAACTCGGTCAACCCAAATTGTATGAGCCCACTTGAGAACCATTTCTCAACCACCTGTGACCCTTCCACGCAGTGGCGGAGTCAGGAATTTTTCTTTAGGAGGGCCAAGTTTAAAATGAGATCATAAATTTTTAACATGTATATACTATATTTATATTATGTATAATGAAAAATGTTATATTCACAATAAATTTTAGGTGGCAGGTTGTTACTGATTTTAATCTAAGACCACCACTAAAATTATTTTTTTACCCACCAATAACAACCCACCACCTAAAATTTATTGTGAAAATATTATTAAAATGTTATGGACATGACATTTTTCTATATACAATAATCTTTCTGTCATTGAATGCATAAAAAAAACATATAATCAAATAAGTGAATAACCAATCATATATTTTTGTCAAATTTATAATAATATATTATATTTAAATGATATATTAATATAGTATGTTTATCATTCGCCATTTTAATATAAAAAAAAATGATATGTCCATAATATTTTCACAACATTTTCACCATAAATCTTAAGTAACAAGTTATTATTGGTTGTTATTAGTGGAAAAAAAATTAATTTCAATTTTGAATTTAAATTAGAACTAATTAAAAAATTAGAATCAATATCAACTTATTAACTATAATTTATTGTGAGTTTAGCACTTTTATAAAAATAAAAATAAAGAATAATAGAACAAGAGAATGAAAGCCAATAGGCCACGTACCTAACTGGGAGTAACTGAGATGACCTTTTTCTTTTAAAGTGTATAGTTTTAAAACCATACACGTGTGGTCCTCTAGGATTAGAGCAAATAGTAAAGTATTTTTGGACTTAGAAATCTGTGAAGCACTAAAAGGTTTTAGAAAACAAGTCAGGGAAAAGAAGAAATAAGTTTCCTACTCCTAATATTTTGCCAGGACACAGATTTCAGACAAGAAATTGTTAAGCTCGTAAGTTACATCCCTAAAAATTTTAAAAAAATTTGGGGGGCCATGGCCCCCTTGGGCCATAACATAGCTCCGCCACTGCCTCCACGGCAAAATGTGTCACACACTTGGTACAATCATTAAAAATGATAATAATTTTAAAATATACTAGTTTTTGTGCACGCGCTTACACATGTGCTTAGAGGCTCTTCTATTTTTTGGATAAATTTTAATAATTTGCATTCATTATAATTTGGGATTACTACATTTTTCAATTACAAAAAAACCTAGAGATGTGATGAAAAAATTATTTCACCCGCAAATGCATAATACTCATCACACTCCTAGGAATTTTTTGTGATTGAAAAATGTAGTAATCCCAAATTATAATGGATGAAAATTATTAAAATTTACCCAAAAAAAGGAGAGCCTCTAAGTACGCGCGTGCTAATTTATTTTACAAAACAAAGAATTACTAAGGAGTTGTGCATGGTTGCATGCAAGTTTTAACTTCTCTCACCCGAACTCAACTAACACCAAATTGTGATGCTTTGGCCTTTATGCAATCCACTAAAAAAGTCACCCTGCATTAAAAAAAAAAAAAACAAACAAACAAAAAAACAAAAATTATATGAGTTAAATATGTTTTATGTTTTTAGACATTGAAACAAATACATGGTTTTTTTTTTTTTTACCACGTTAGAAATTAGTGCAGAGAAAAGTCTATAATTAAAAGGAAAAAAAATACAATGTAGAGAGATGTGAGGAAAAAATAGTTCAAACACCAAAATTACACAATAAATAAAAATATTAAAAGTAAAATTGATGCACTGATTCTTAATTATGATTCTTAATTTTAGCAATCATCATCGAATTCTCCCAAAAAAAATAATAATAACAATACCTTGAAGAAAAGTTACATACCTTTTAATGAAATAAAGCAAGGTTTGTAAAACAATTTTTTTCACTTCAACTATAGCACACTTTAACAGATGTATCACTCAAAGAACGTGTTTTTCTCTTTTAGTTTCTGGTGTGTTTCTCTCTTCTATTCAATTAAACCACATGCGTTGCTTTTCTATAAAGAAGTAGCCGACTGACAGAATTTGGTTATCAATTAGGAATAGGAATAGATATAATAAACAATTGAGACTGCCGACAAAATTTCTATTTCAAATAGAAATAGAAATAATAGTTCTTGTATAAGTAGGGAAGTGTTTTATTTTTTATAAATATATAGATATATATATATATATATATATATATATATATAAACTACTGGAAAGAGTTTGCGTTTGTAAGAAGTTCAACTACTGAAAAGTTTTTGTTTGTAGTGGGTGGAGAATGTTATTTCAACATGGAGAGTGCTTTTTTTTTTTTTTTTTTGACAAAAACACCATTTTAGTCCCTACATTTTGGGGTCATAGTTAATTTGGTCTCTATATTTTGATAGCAGTCAATTTGGTCTCTGTTATTTTTAACTTGCAACCAATTTGGTCCCTATCGTTAAATTGCTAACGGAAAATGTCTACGTGGCAAACGGTTTGCTTTGTTGACGTACACGTGGCTATAATAATAATTTAAAATCAAATAATTAAACATTAAAAAAGCCACCTCAGCATTTTAATAAGAATGAAAAGGCCATGTCAAATAATAAAAAACTGAAAAAATTAATTGAAAAAAAATCAAATAAAAAAAATTAAAAAAGAATCAATTTCTTTTCTTTTCTTTTCTTTTTGTATTCATTCACATTCTTAGCTACCAAACACTATACCCAGCAAGCAACACAGTAATCTGAAAACTTTGAAGCTTTATCGATGCTTCGGTCTGTAAAGTTGTTATTTACAACTATTTTGTGTTGGTTTTAATTCGGTGTCAAATTTGATTGTAATTATATTCAATATTATGTACCATGTATTTTATATGGGATTTCATTATATGGGTTGTGTGGGAGAGAGAGTGTGAAGACTTAAGACATCATTGAAGATCAAAGGAGTTTTCGCGGGTAGATCACAAGAAGACTTCCTGCGAAGTGAAGTCATGTGCTCAACACATTACTGGAATGCGAAGAGTTATGACAGATGGTGACAGTTGGTTTTCACGAGTATTTCGCAAGTAAGGCCTTCCCACGAGATACCCGCGAAACATTCTGTTTTGCTATTTTGTCATATCTGATACACCATGTCTTCACCCACACTATATATACCATCATTACCCACATAATGAGAGGAGTGTTTTCAGAGAGAAAACCCTAGCCACAACCTTTGAGAGTTAGAGATTGTCATACCCACAATCCTTTACACAATCCATTGTGGTTTTCCTCAACTCCTACCTCTCCATATCCAAATCCTTGAGATGGTGATAGTCCAAACACTTACCACACCCATCCTGAGTGTAAAGTTAGATAAGGTTTCGTCAAGTCAGTTGGTAGCAGGAGCTTGAAGGGCTCAAGTACATGGGGTAGACTAGGCTTGGAGGGTCTTTTGTTATTCGTGTATTCCAACTCATTCTCTAGTGGATCGATTTACTGCTTGGAGGGTGGCGGAAGGGTTTTTCGCCGAGTTCTTCGGTTTCCTCTTTGTTAACACATCGAGGTGTTATCTTGTGTTTGCATTCTTCTTTCTTACTCCTTTAGCTTTCATTTTATTGTTGATATTTGATGAATATGGCTTAGAGTAGTTATTTTGTTTGTTCGCTTGCATTTACTCTATTCTGCACTTAGTTTAAGTTAGAATAAAATCAACTGAGCCGTAAGTTTTAATTTGGGGTCTAAACAGTTCTTGTGTTTTTACACAAATTCGAGCTTTCATGGTCCATTAATCGCAGTGAATAGTTTGAAAAGTTTGAAGCTTTATCTGTGCTTTGGTGATTGGGATAAGTTAAAGGAATGAACACTGTGCTTGAGAATTGTTCATCTTTTGAAAACCCTTGAATTGTTTAGATTTGAAAGTTCAAACAACTATTATTTCAATTGGAGGACTGGGTTTGTTGTTGCATCGGTACTTGTGATTCATCATGACTCCTATCTGTTGAAGAAGAGAAAATCTGAGCAGTTAGTATTGTAAAAATGAGATTTGTATAATATTAAACCTAAGTTGAGCTTTATAACACTAATATGATCATAACACGGATGCTTCTTGTTGGATCTGTGTAAAGTTTTGATAATTGTGTGAATATGTGATTTGTGTCTTGTTTCTTGCTATCATGTTTGGTAGTTAAGAAAGTGCAAAAATACAAAAAAAAAAAAAAAAAATTGAAGTTTTTTAAAAAAAAATCCATTTTCTTTGATTTTTTTTTTCATTCAGATAAATTTTTTCAGAATATGTTGTCCGATGTGGCCTTTTTTCTTTCATTAAAATGCTTAGGTGGCTTTTTTAATATTTAATTATTTGATTTTATATTATTATTATAGGCATGTGTGCGCCAACAATGTAAACCGTTTGTTATGTATACATTTTCCGTTAGCAATTTAATGGTAGGGACCAAATTTGTTGCAAGTTAAAAATAACAAGGACCAAATTGATTGCTATCAAGATGTAGGGACCAAATTGATTATGACCCCAAAATGGTGTTTTCGCTTTTTTATTTTATTTTATTTTTATGAACGTAGGGAGTATTTTGGTGTATTGGGAGTGTTTTTTTTTTTTTGTATAGAACATTTTTTTTTCAATAGGAACGTGGGTAGATCTTGGTAGTTTTTTTTTTTTTTTTTTACTTGAATTTTAAACATTACAAAGGGAAGAGTTTTTTTTTTTTTTTTTTTTTTTTTTTTTTTAACTACTAACAAAATAATGGGTGGCCGGGTAGTTTTTTAAAAAGAACATGGGATAGTATTTCAACCTAGAAGTAGAAGTAGTGTTTTAACATGAGTAGGAATTTATTTAGGAGATAATTTACTATTTTAACCCATTTTAGTTGATTTTTTACAATAAAAAAAGAATAACTAATTTTCTGAATCTCTTTATAGATATAGATAATATATATAGATAATACAAGGTTCAGTGTGTCACAAACATCTAGCTTGGTAAATGTTTATCTTGTTTTGGTGAAAACC
Source organism: Quercus lobata (assembly GCF_001633185.2). Classification (NCBI taxonomy): domain Eukaryota; kingdom Viridiplantae; phylum Streptophyta; class Magnoliopsida; order Fagales; family Fagaceae; genus Quercus; species Quercus lobata. Next base: position 42,561,138 of record NC_044909.1, read on the forward strand.
CCTTTTGAAAAAAAATTTATGTATTTATTGGTATGCGGTACGACATAAAACTACTTTGAGCGGTTAGTGAAAAACAAGCCTAATCTTTTTTTTTTTTTTTTTGAGAAACTAGACAAAGAGTCTTGGACATTATTGAATAACTAAAACTAATGAACATCAAAAATAACCAACGGCATAATGTCTTCAGGCATAGTCTCAGACCAAACCTGACAGCCTCCAATGTTTTTTGCTTTTTTGGCTAAGGAATCAACCACCAAATTGCCATTATGGTGAACATGTATGAAATCAAAGGACAGAAAGGATGAAGCTAAACATCGAATATCCTCCATGATGTTTATGTTAGGACATATGTGATTCAATGTTAGGAATATATGTCAACATTTTATGTAATTGGCTAATCATTTGACAAAACGTACTTTACTTGTAATTGGGTAGATTTAGGTTGTGTTTAATGCTTCAAGAAACAAGGTTTCAAGTTCAAGTGTTAAAACCATGCAAGTCTGTCCAAGAATCAAGTGAGAAAGTGCTAGATTTTAAAACTCGACAGCTAGCATCTATCGAGGTTTAAAAGCTATTGAAACCCGTGGCTCGACAACTAGCTTGATAGATGGCTATCTATCAAGGTTTATGAAACTTAGTTTTTCAAAACTGTTTTTCATCCAATCCGTGAGTATGTATTTAGGCTTTCTTTTCTCACAACCCTAAACATATATAAGGATTATTTTAAGAGCCGTCAAAGGTTACACATAGTTGCACAAGTGTGAAACAAAGTTTTATTCATGCAAATTGTGACCGGAAACAGAATTTGCCCTAATTTATCTTTCTCTTAAAGAAGCTGCTGTGTTTGTACACCATAAAGTTTTGTGACCAAGGATTTTCGTGATCTTCATCATGTGATGAACTGAAGAACTTTGAAACCAACATCTTTCTAAAGTTAGTGATTAAGTCGCTTATTGGGATCCACGCATCTATTGGTTAATCACGTACTAGGAGCTGTGCATTGAAATGAGAGATTATCACTACAGAACAAGTCCAATTGGGTATTAGGGTAAGGATTCAATTGTAAATTAGTATAAGGTACTGAGATTCCTTTACTTGTAGCCGTTTGTTTTGATAATAGTGGATTCTCGGGAGTGGTGACTTTAAAATCACCTGGTGGGGTTTTTGCCGTGTAGATTTTCCCCATTTGTAAACAAATCACCGTGTCAATTTATTTTCCGCTGCATACTTAGTTTAATTAGTGAAGCAATAATCACGGATCTTCTTCATTCATGAGAGATAAAATGTAACCTTGAATTCTAGAACAAAGAATAGAAAGCATACCTTGATACTGAGAAATTCAAAACCAAGACTTGAGAATACCTTTAATCTTCATCTCAATTCCACATGGTGCCAAAAAAGTGTAGTCTTTCAATTAGTTTTCATGTACGTTGATTCTCGAAGAAAGTTCTTCTTCTCCTTGTAGAGAAAAACTATTTTCTTTTCTTTTCATCATACGTACACTCTAACTACCTTGGTAGTTACTTTATTTAATAACTCTTATTAAATAAAAACTGATTATTTAATTAGGTTAGCCTTTTGGGCCTACCCAATTAGGGTTTAGTTTGTGGCTTAAGATTGGATCAAAGGGAACAAATAAGACTCCAGCTTCAATGGGCCTTCGGCTTTTCTGTCAACTCTTGACAAGTCCAAAGTTAACATTAATTATATTTAATACCACTATATAAATATAATTGCACTCTAGGCCTTATTAATAAATTATATCCCAAGACTCTAATGATATCATTTGACCCCTCCATAAAATATCCATAGTGAACAAAGTTATAATAAACTGTCACTTTGTAAACAACTATTTTATCCTTGAGTACCTAGTTTAATCTTTTAGTTATTCACATTTATTGAAATCCAATTTCAATAAATATAAGTTTTAGTAACTCCTTACTAAAGTGGGCGCCCCTGAATAACTAGTTCCTATTAACAAATAAGACTCTAATGAGACTCTAGGCCTTCGGCTTCAATGGGCCTTCGGCTTTTCTGTCAACTCTTGACAAGTCCAAAGTTAACATTAATTATATTTAATACTACTATATAAATATAATTGCACTCTAGGCCTTATTAATAAATTATATCCCAAGACTCTAATGATATCATTTGACCCCTCCATAAAATATCCATATTGAACAAAGTTATAATAAACTGTCACTTTGTAAACAACTATTTTATCATTGAGTACCCAGTTTAATCTTTTAGTTATTCACATTTATTGAAATCCAATTTCAATAAATATAAGTTTTAGTAACTCCTTACTAAAGTGGGCGCCCCTGAATAACCAGTTCCTATTAAACTTATCTCAAGGGGATATTTTGTGTTCCTATAAAAAGAGATTATGGATTTCATCTTAAGAATATGTATTCCCTCAACACTATGTGTGGTTACCCAACATACTGAGGTTTTGACTGTGAATATTAGATCTCACTCCTGATATATCAAAGTAACCAACATTTCATGATCAGGTTCACTACTCTCTCAGGATTGAGAGTCTATGAATTAGAAGTCGTGAGATTAATTATTCATGTGATAGTTGTTGATTGAATAATTAATCTCATAGCGGTCCAGTTCAATATGTCTTAACTCTTAAGACACATCAACACATCAATTAGAAGTCTCCATTTCCATGATCAAGACAAATCGTCCTAGTTGATGTGTTATAGTCTTCGCAGATGAAATGCCCAATTTCATCACCGACTACGAATTACATTTTGAGTTTACAAGAAACTTTTGATTTATATCTTCTGTGACTAAATCACATAAATCACATACAATGCATCTCATGGACTATGATAATGTCCCATTAGTTCACTTGCAAATAGTCTCATATAATTAAACAAATTAATTATTTATGACATGCCAATAAATTGGATTTTAGGGCATAAACCCCAATATAATATTCACCTATATACAAAACATAAATAGATGAATACACAATTTATATGAGATAACACATCTATTACCAAGTTTATCCCCCATAAGTCTATGGAGATCCATTTAGGTTCTAAAGTCATCTTACTTATGGAGCATTCACAAATAAGAATGAACTATTAAAATTTCATCAATAGTATCCAAAAAATATTAGATATCAAGGTCTCATTTTGGCCACAAACAATATAATATTCATATAGTGTTGCCAAGTAAAAAGAGTAGGTATTTGCTTCGTAGACACCCTTAGTTCAATGCAACTAATTTGAGAGGTTAGCTTGTATTTTCTAGGGTTTTTGCTTTATGTTTTGTTTATTGAATTTCTGTCGTGTGATGCAATCAAAGCATAAACACAACAGTTGTATTTTGCTTTCAATTGTGATCAGTAGCGAAACCAGAATTTTAGTCTAGAGGGGGCAAAATTAAAGACGATATTAAAAGTGAAATTAATCTAAAAAATATTATTCAACAATAATAACAAAATAAATAAAAAATTATAAACAAATATGAATATATTTCATATTATTAAAATAAATAAACAAAAATAACCACTTCATAGCTACTAAAAAATTTACAAATTGATGGAGTAAAAATGTGATTAGTGTTACTTAAAAAACATAATGAATAAATGTTTGAAATTATTATTTTTGATTGGTGACATCCTAATTTGTAAGATATAAGTAATAAAATTTGTAATATCTCTAGTATCATTTAAGGATAAAATGTTGTGAAAAGTATCATAAATAGTGAAAATGGTGTAAATAATGATATATAAAAAAAAAAAAAAATATAGTGAAATAGGTGCAAGTTGCACGTAGGACAAGACAAAAGCATGGTTTGGTGTTTGTGAACTTTTTTTTTCCTTTCTTTTTCTTGAGAGTCATTTTCAACCAAGTAGAAGTCATTTTTTTTTTTTCATTTTTTTCCTCCATGTCAGTAAGTACTTTAGAGTACTGATGTTAGACAATTTTAGGAGGAGTCAGGGGGGGCAGGTGCCCCCCCTCGCCCCCCCTCTGGCTCCACCAGTGGTTGTGACGTATATTAATAGTTAAAAAAAAAAAAAAAAAAAACCAATCAATTTTAGTAGGAAGAATAGAAGCCTTTTAGAGGCAAGGCTATAGATTTGAGTAAAAAACTATACCAATAAGGGTGTAAGTTGAGAATGATTTTTGCAATATTTTAGAATGTCACTCTTCTCCCTACGTCTCTAATTGGTGAAATTCACTTGCTGCATCATTGCAGTATGTTTACTTTATTCCTTTAATTGCAAATATACCCAATTATCACCTTTTTAAAAAACATAAAAATAGAATTTGTATCACTTCTAAAATATGATTTTAGAGAATCAACATGGGGACATGAATATACATGTTTGTAGACTCATTACAAAATCATTCCCTACTACCATACATGCAAGAAGAGGTGCTCATAAAAATAAAATAAAATAAAAGCCTAGTGGAGCTCAAAATCAAGGAACAAAAAAATACCGATATCATTTTGTAATTGGATACATATGCTTTGAAGTAAAAATTTGATAAAAGGGAAATACATGTACAAACACATAACAACCCTATAAGCATAAATACAGGGGAGCAAAGACCTGTTCTGCAGAAAACAAAATATGCAACAAAATAAATACAGCCCATGGACATACAATACAGAAACATAAATAGCAACAGATATTACAATTACCCCCCTGTAAGCATAGATTATGTAGAAAATCCTGAACCTATTCTGCAGAAAACAAAATATGCAACAACAGAAATACGACCCATGGACATACATCAAAGAAACAACAACAGATATTACACTCAACCCCCTGTAAGCACAGATTATGCAGAAAATCCTAAACTTGTTCTGAAGAAAACAGAGTATGCAGCAACAGAAATTCAGCCCACGGACATACATCACAAAAATAGCAACAGATATTACACTTAGCCCCCTGGAAGCACAAATTATGCAGAAAATCCTAAACCTGTTCTGCAGAAAACAGAATATGCAGCAGCAGAAATATAGCCCATGGACATACATCACAGAAACAACATTAGATACAATGTTTTTCTTTGGGTCTGAATAGATGCATTGTTTTTCTTTGAGTGTGGTGTTTCAAGTTTGTTTTACGCATGTTTGTTTTTTAAGTGGATATTTTTCCTACATGGCAGAACAACCTTAATTATAAGGAAAGACTTCTGCTTTTATATATAGTACAAATAACTAAATCTAAATCTAAACCAATCCAACCAAGAAATTCAAACCTAAATAATATTCAATCCCCAAATTAAAAAAAAAAAATAAAAAATAAAATAACATTCTTTGTGTGCATGTGGTTTCGACAAAAAAAAATAAAAAACTAAAATAAGATTGAAAAAAAAAAGAAAAAGAAATATCAGCATAACATTCAATTCTATACTTATTTGATCCCAATGAAAATTTCATGGAGAACTCAAAAGCTCAAAACAAAAAAGAATCAAAGCCAAAATCAAATCTAAACCTATACAACAAAAAAAAAATCAATAGAAAGTAACATTGCATACCCAAATCTGAAAAAAAAAAAAAAAAAAAAAATGTACGGTGCTGGTTCTGACAATTTAATGGTGGCAGATTTTCTTTCTTTATGTGCTTGCGGTTCTGGTTGTCTAAGTCCAGTGAGGGAATGAATGGTAGTCTATATCTGTGTCCTATTCCCCCCCCCCCCCCCTTCTCCATCTCTGTATTGCAAGTTTTTTTTTCTTCTTCTCTATCTTTGTATTGCAAGTTTTTTTTTTGGGAGTATTGCAAGCCTTTGTGTGTATTTCAAGCAATTAGTTTTCTTCTATACTACTATTTAAAGGGTTTTTCCCGTTTGGGCTAGATTTTTTTTGTCCCAAAATACCCCTACAACCTACGTTTAAGTGGGGGCAAAACTTGGGGACAATTTGGTAAAAATGCATTGCCTACAAAATAGGACCACTCTTATGTTGGTTTTCATCTGTACTACTATTTAAAGGGCTTCTCCCATTTGGACCGGATTTTTTTTTTATTCCAAAATACCCCTACAACCTACGTTTAAGTAGGACCATTCTCATGTTGGTTTTCAAATTACTTTATCCACTTATAAAAAATTAAGAGAGAGTGAAGCGGTGGTTTTAATCTACGCCGGTGGATCTAAGTTGGTATTTTGCCTCTGAAGAGATGCAAAAGCAGAATCTAAATATAATACCCATATTCATGTTGTCCAATGAATTATAAATCAGGAAGTTCTGTTACATGGTTCTAAACATGTTTATTTCTCTTATTCTTATATGTTGGAAAATTGTAGACATTTCCGCAAGTTGAAGTGGAGTATGTCCCAGAGCCTGCTGAGATTGATGATGGAATGGATAAAGAATTTAGAAAGATTTTTAGCAAATTCCAATTTCCGTGAAACTACTGCTACTCAAGTTAAAGGAATCCTCCCCCGTCCCTTCTTTTTATGTAATATTGACTTTATGTTATTCTATTTTTCTGCTAGGAGAAATATGAGCGTGATGAGAAATATGAGCGTGATATGATGCATTAATTATTCTACCCATTCAGGATAATGATAACAAGGATGAGTCTGCCGAAAATGCAGCCTCAACCAAGAAGGCTGACTCAGACTTTTAGAAAAGGAAGATCAGGATAACCCACAAAAAGAGAGGCGTGTCAAACAAGAAGAAGAAGGTGTGTATATATATATATATATATATATATATATATATATATATATATATATTAGGCATAAATGCACTTTTGGTCCCTACATTTTGGGTCATTTCTCGATTTGGTTTCTAAATTGATTTTGCTCATAGTTCAATCCCTAAAATTAGAAAATCGATTTTATTTTGGTCCTTGTCATTAACCCACTAATAGAAAATACATACGTGGCAGATGGAATACACTATTTGCTGACGTGGCTGATAAAATAATAATAATAAAAAATATATTTAGCATTTTTAAATGCCACATCAGCATTTAAATTACTGAAAATGCCAACTCAGAAATTTAACAAAAAGTAAATTAAATTTTTAAACTAAAATCACTTCTTAAAAAAAAAAAAAAATCCTAATTCTAATTCTCATCAAAGATTAATCTCAAATTCTCTCTCTCTCTCTCTCTCTTCACCCTCCATGGATCTCCATTGTAGGTCCATTGCCGGAGCTCACTCAGCCTTCTTCTCCACCATGCACCGGAGCTCACAAGCAGACCAACAACGAGTAGATCATGCTTCTCTCTTGATGTGGAGAAAATGATGGGAACAATGGATTTCACTGGAAAAACAAACTCGACTTGCATGAGAGAGAACGATGCGACAAGGCTAAACTCTCTCTTCGATTGATAAGGAGGAGGAGGAGGAAGGGGTAGTCGTTTGTTAGGATAGCATCGTTTGACGAAGTGGCCGAGGAAGCAGAAATGGTGGGATTTGACAACTTCGTTTTGGTGGGGTTAGGGTTGGTGGTGTGAAACATTTTCGTTGGATTTGAGGAGGCAGAAATGATGCCGTTGGATCTGCTCCAAACCCAAATACTCAGATTTGCTCTAAACCCAAAAACCATAGAGTTCGTTGTTACTTGTTACTGTGTTTGGTTGCTAAGAGATGGGTTTGTTTGGTTGGGTTTGACTTGCTCTTAATCGATGGTGGTGGTGGGTTTGATTATGAGAACGCGAAGTTTGCTGGGTATTCTTGCTCTTGTTCTGGGTTTGACTGTGAGAATGTGAAGTTTGATTCTGGGTTTGCTCTTGTTCTCTTTGACATGCATTGTTGGATTCTTTGATTTATTTCTTGTTTTTCTAGATTTGATAGAGATTAGATTTGGTTGTTGGGGTTTTTTTTTTTTTATTTGAAAACAATTTGGTTGCTGGATTTAGATTTGGGGTTTGTCATATATTGGTTTGGGTTAGGGATGGCAAAATGAACCCGACCTGCGGGTACCTGGTCTGGCCCGACCCTAAAACCTGACCCGTTTAACATTAGGGTTGTGTTTGGGTTTTCATTAAAAACTCGAAGCGGGTTCGAGTCGGGTCCGGGTATTAGGCATACTCGGCCTGAACCCGACCCGTATATATAATATTAAAAAATAAAAAATAAAACCCTAACTATAAATGCTCACTTTTCCCCTAAGTCCCTCAGACCCATTCTCTCACCCTTTCATTCTCTCCCAAGCCGCCTCCCATTCTCTCCCTCATCCTCACTCTCACTCTCACTCTCACTTGAGCAAGACCGCTGGCGCCACTCTTCGCCTCCCATGCTCACATTGCCGGCGCCTCTTCTCACTTCGCCGGCGTTGCTACTCCTTACATACCTCACCTTGCCGGCGCCGCTCCATTCTCCACCTCGCTGGTCTTTCCCCCCTGCCATCTTCACCTTGCCACAGCCTGCAGACGCCGCTACTCCTCCTTCACCTCGCTAGGCCCTCCTCCACCTCACAAGGCCGCAACTCTCTCATCTCCCTCACCTCGTGAACTCAAGCTTTTGTTCTTTTAGTGAAAATCGTTCTTTTTGTTCAAATAATCAAATTTGTAATTTCTAGTTTTAGTGCTATTTTGGTTGAATAGATCGGCTTGTTTGATTTGATTTTGTGGGGTCTTATTGTTCAAACCTAGGGTTTGTATGTTAATTCTTGTTTTTGCTTTTGATGTGGGAAAATATTGTAATGAAAAAAAAAGAAAAAGGGTTTCCGATTTGTTGGTTGCTGAGAAAATAATGGGTTTTCTTGAGTATTCTTTTTCCCCTCTTGTTTGGTTGCTGAGAAAATCAATATTAGACAAACATTTTTTTTTTGATTGGGCCACAGAATGGGCCCTGAAGTACCACGGCCCAACGAGGCCCGTGGGGCCCGACGGGGGCGGGTCCGGGCCCCCGAAAAAAATCCGTTTAGTAAACGGGCCGGGTCTGGGCCGTGGGTCTTGGCCCGCGGGTCGGGTCCGGGTATGGAAAAACCCGACCCGTTGCCATTCCTAGTTTGGGTGCTGGGTTTATTTCTTGGATTTAGGAAGAACATGAAGAACAAGTTCTTATTTTCTTATTAAAAAAACAATGAAATTAGATTTAAGGTTTGTTTTTTTAATTTAGTTTAAATTTTTTGAGCTAGCCTTTTTTATTAATTTAAATGTTGATGTGGCATTTAGAAAATACTAAATATAATTTTTTATTTTATTAGCCATGTCAGTAAACAGTGTATTTCATCTGCCACGTATGTATTTTCTGTTGTGGGTTGACGGTAGGGACCAAAATAAAATCGATTTTCTAATTTCAGGGACTAAGTTAGGAGTAAAATCAGTTTAGGGACCAAATCGAGAAATGGCCCAAAATGTAGGAATCAAAAGTGAATTTACGCCTATATATTACATTATACTCTTTTCACGGTAGATGTATGTGCCACATTTATGAATTGCGATTGCGTGAAATATATTTAACAGTGGATGGAAATCATGAAACGAATGGTCAGTAAAATAACAACTTTATAGAATTTCAATGACAAAATACCATATTGTGATAATCAAGAATGTGTATTTAGTGCTTGGTGGATAAGGAATGGTTTTAGAATGTGTTAGTTAAAACTTAAAACTTTGTGATAGCTTTTTGTGTTGAAACTTTGGTGCTGCGTGGAGCATATAATTTAAAGGTATTTTTTTAGCACATTTTTGAATAATTATTAATCTTTTGTTTGGTATATTAGAGGTACATCACATGCAAAACACTCGTATATGAAAATTTTATTTTACCCAAGCAAAACACTCATCACACCTCTAGGTACTTTTGTAGTTAGAAAATGTTTTGTAGTTGAAAAATGTAGTAATCAAGATGAATTCATATTATATCAATATTGTAAAATAGAATGAAGAAGCAAACTCAACCCAAAAACAAAAAGATATCAACAAAAAAAAATTCAAAAGTCTTGAACCTTACATAGTAATATAATCATAAAATTTGAGGCAAACGCCCACAAAAATTGTTAAATTCTATTTTTTTTTCCCTTTGTTTGACATAATCTACAACTTTCTTTTGATAGAGTACATTTTATCCTTTGTCAAAAGTTTTTGATGGTTAACATTAAAAATTATTTATATTTTTTTGGTTGTAATTTTATAACAAATGATAATGGGAAATTGTGAGAATAACACGTACATGATAATTGATAAGTAGTTTGTGAGTATTATGCATTTGTGAGTGAAATAATTTTTTCATCACACTCCTAAGTATTAACCTTTACCCAAATTAAAATGGGTGCAAATTATCAACCTTTATCCAAAAAATAGAAGAGCCTCTGAGCACGTGCGTGAATAAATCACGAGTGTCCTCAAAGGCTAGTTTTATTGAAAAAACTATAAAACTGTGTTTTAAGCGTTGTGAAACAAAATAATTTATCGTTTTTTAATTGTGAAGGTGGCAGATTTTTAGATGGCTCTTTTTCCTACATGGCAGTATGATCTTAATTGCAAGAAAAGACTTCTGTTTTTATATATAGTATATAATTATTTATTTTGTTATTGTTTTTCAAATAAAATATATATTTTATAAGATTATGATAAAATCGTACAACGCACAAGCTTTTAACTAGTAATTAGAAAATCTCACCACGCCTACCCCACCCCAAGTGTGTGTATTATTTAATTTGTATATATGAAATTAAATTATTCATATATAATTTAAGCTTTTCTATACATATTATACTCCATATAACTTACTACTGAAAGATCCAAAACACACACTCTCTCTCTCTCTCTCTCTCTCTCAGCAGGCAAAACTGTTTTGGATGAGTCGTGACAGACAGATATGATAATAATAAGACAAAAAAAAGTACTTTGACTCCTTAATTAAAGTGAATAGATAATCCCTAATCAAGAAAAGATAATCACAGTTTAACAACAATTACTTTTATAAAGAAAGCAAGGGGAATGATATGAGTTAATTAAAAGAAGAAAGAAATCAGATCAAATCTGATCCGTAGGACCAAAACCAGAGAGGGAAGAACATCTCTTCTCAACGTGAATAATCTCTCAGGGAAATCCTGCCATGGAAATTAATCACTTTGAGGGAAACAAACCTGAATGGTTGGTGCATAAGAGAATTCTTTATTTCTGGCAGAGAGCAGGACTTTAAGAGGGAGAAAGGGAATCAACCTATTGGTACATGCCTGCCGCTCTAACTCTCTATCTTTTTCTTTCCTTCTCTTCTAATATTCCCCTTTCTTATCTTTTTTTCTTTCTTTTCTTTTTCTCAATACTTGTTTTCTATTCCCCGTTTTTTTCAAGTTCCTCTTCCGTGGTGCTAGTCTCCTATACACGGCAATGGCCTCTTTTTATAGTGCCTGTCGTGACCAAGTTTTATTATTTTAGCCTTTAACCATATTTGTCTGGTTTGGGTGTACTTGCCGACCACGATTGGTCCGTCTGTGTGCCACTTCCCATCACTAAACAAAAGAAAACTATTTTGTTTGTTTATCCGTCGTGGCACCCTTCCCTGCTATGGTGTGGGTGCCTTCTCTCTCCCTATCCCTCATGGCATGCACCTAGTGGTTTCAACTCAGTTTTACTTCTTTTGGGTGGTATGTCATCCCAGCAAGACACTTCCCCCAAAAGAGCCCGAGCAGGAACCTCAGAATAGGTTTTTCCCCTCTCCCCATCGCCAAACCATGCCCTCTTACCTCTAACCCATGACCTCACCGTGTCCTGTATTGGCTGGGTACAGGTTGGTGATGTCTGGGCCTTGTGTGTGCCTCTCTTCCATGTACGTCCAAAATCTGCCTGCTGCTCATGTGTTCGTTGTGGTTAGCCTACACAGTCTGCTGTCTGTTTTTTGACTATTTTCTGGTTTCCCTTTCTTTTATGGCTTGTCCCACTTATGGGCTGGGCCTTGCTTGATGGTGGGCTTTTCCTTTCTTCAGCCCACCCTTTTTTCTGCTACCATATCCTGCCATACCACTTTATCATTCCTGCTGCAAAATTGTTTGCCTCAATCCTGCTGGGCCTCTTTGGGCCTGCCGTTTATTCTTCTCCCAATAGCCCAGTATGACTATTGGTTCTTTTATTACATCACTGGCGGGCTCCTGTGTCCCATTTGTTTTCTCTTGGGTGTCCCTGGCCCATTTGCTTTCCTTAGGTTTCCTTGGCCCTTTTCTTAATTTCAAATTCCCATGGGTTTTTACTGAGTTCTTTGGGCTTCCTCGGCCCAATTACATTATCTCTCATCCTTGGGGCTCATGGGCTTGCCATCAACCCCCTACTTTCTTTGCTTTCATTATTTTGGACCTGCTGTGACCCATTCTCACTTTTCCACATCATATACTGCCCATGGTTTGCTTTTTTTCTCTCTTTCTAGACTCCTTTAAGCTCATTTGCTTCCTCAAGGCCAATTTGTTTATCTCATGGGCCTGTGATCTATTATTCCTGTCGCTTGGGTTTAGTGAGTTTTCTATCCATTTACCAACTTTTTTCTGTCCGCGTTGCTGGACTTCTCCTTTCCACTTGGACTTCCAAAATGGCAATCAACATATGTATCTCCACTACTTTACTACATCAATCGCTCTAGGAATTTTTTTCAAAATGATTCTTATAAAACTTAAATTATACAAAATCTAATAAAAAAAAATTTCATATATTGACAACAAAAACATTAAAAACACACACACATATACACAAATACATAAAATCTTACAATTTTTTTTCACAGATTTTCTTATTTTGAAATTGTTGTATGATAGTCTTATTATCAATACTATAAGTTATATTTCTTTCAAAATTTTAGTTCGATCAAAATTTTCTTGGACTTTTCTGTTTTGTTTGTAAGAGCCTAATATATGATTAAGGGAACCTAGGTTTAAGGACAAAATTTAACTATAAATTTAGTTGTAGCATAAAGCTACATCTCTCATTAAAAAATTAACATTGCAACATATTTTGAAAATCTAACAGTTAAATTGCGTGTTCTTTATGTTTTAAAAAACACATGTCAAATTTTATACCAATCGGATGTTATTTATTATCCGATCTATAAACTTATTTTCATGTATAATTTTAAACTACAAAAATTCAAAAATTAAACATTTGATTGATAATAAAGTTATTTATCTTTGATTTTATTGATATTTTGCAAGTACGAAAAATATAAAAATAAAATTTAATTCAACAGTAGATTTGTCAAAATTCAAATTAAAAAAAAAAAAAAAAATTTTAAGTGAAACTGTAATCTTAATTTACAATCAAGTTTGTTGTCAAATTTTGTCTAAAGTTTAATTTTGTTGGGCCTAAAAAAATTTAGAGTGGTCACAAAATTTTTTTTTTAAGGGTAAGAAAATCATAAAAAAATTTTGTTTCCATGTCAGTGGTTCTGTTAGCCGTCTTTAGCATGGTCATTAATGTTAGCCATCTTTTTCAAAATACTATATATATATATAAAGGGGGTACATTTAAAATTCATTCGACCGCATAGCGCAGTGGATTAGCGCGTCTGACTTCGGATCAGAAGGTCGTGGGTTCGACTCCCACTGTGGTCGTTCATTTTTTACCACCTTCTATGATTTTGATAAAAAAAAAAAAAAAATTTAGAATTTAAAAGCAGTTTATTGCATTGTTTAACAATTTCATGAAATACTAAATACTATGTAGTGCAAGTATTACATGTGAAGGGTCCAAATCAAAATTTTGAAACATAAAACCATTTACTACCAATATCTTATGTATTCTTCTTAGTTATATCATCATTTGCTCTTTCTAAAAAAGAAGAAAAAAAAAAATTAACGTTTACTTATAATTCTTATTAAAAAAAAAAACGTTTACTTATAACGTTCATATAAAGGCGTCAAGGTTGTTTCAAGCACTAGAATTTTTTTTTTTTTTTTTTGAGGAAAATAATTAAAATGCTAGACAGCTCCATTGTTTTGCTCAGCTAAAAGGAAAGCAAAGGTCTGTGCCATTAAAATGACAAGGGACTAGATGCTAATCCTTTTAGCCTATTACCATCTCCACCAGTATACCATAGGGTCTAATCCCTGACGTCTTCACTTAACCCAAAAAGACAAAAAGTACTAAACAAAATAATTGATCCTGTTAATAATTTTCCATAAAATAATTGTTAATATACTATTTTAAGAAAGTTTTGATACTATTTTTATAAAAAAATATAAAAAATTATCTAAATAATTAATTTTTTTTTTAATAAAAAATTTCTTAAAATAGCTTCTAAACTAATACTCTTAGACATCTGATCTATTAACATTTCCTTCTCCAAAATAATTAAGGACAGCTGGACAAAGCATTAAAGAAACCAAAAACAGACTTCCTAGCTATTTCTTTTTTATTAAGCCTCATTCAAATGCTCAATTAAAAAGATAGAAAAGGCTAGAGGGCTAGATGCCTATGACCTTTCGGCTTATTGAAAGTTGACACCTCCACTGGTATACAATGAATTTTGGTCCAACAAATGTTGAACTAACTTCCCGTCATGTTCTTCAGGAAACGATGCTCTAGTAACACAGAAGCAGATGGCCTCTCAGCAGGATTTCTCTTCAAGCAGCACTGCAAAAATTCCCTGCCCTCACATGGTTGGAACTACACAGTTGACCACACGTGTAATATTGTTTAAATACTGAAAGTTGTTGTTCTAAATACACTACCATTAAAAATAATTTTTTTTGATAAAATGTTAGAATTTATGAGTGGTTTTTTGACGCATTGATTGTTGGGAAATTAAGGCATGTTTGTTAATATTATTTAAAGGGTCTGGTTAATGTGTTTCCTAAGGGCACACATTAATTTCCATTTTTGGAAAAAAATTTCTCGAGAATTGAAAAAGTAATGCATTGATTGTTGGGAAATTAAGACATGTTTGTTAATATTATTTAAAGGGTCCGGTTAATGTGTGCCCTTAGGGCACACATTAAATTTTTTATTTTTGGAAAAATTTTCTCGAAAATTGAAAAAGCTGTCATTACTTTTTCAATTCTCAAGAAAATTTTTTCCAAAAATGAAAATTAATGTGTGCCCTAAGGGCACACATTAGTAAAATCCTTATTTAAACAGCACAATACGTATTTTCACAATACTTTTTTACTCACATGTATTTCCACAACACTTAAACAACTTTGTTAAAACAACATTACCAAATGGGTCCTAACTTTTTTTGTTTTTCCTCTCTTTTTTTGGGGTTTGAGATTCCATAAAGTGACATTGGAGAATTAGATAAGTGTAAAATAAAAAATCACATTTTCTTGATAAAACGAATGAATTTAAATGTAGTTTATTGACTCAAAATGCACTCTCAAATACACAAAATCTAGAATATAGATTATATTAATGGGATGGATTGTAAAATAAAGAATGAGATGTTAGGTATATTGTTAAGTGAGAATGTAAAATAAATAAAATTGTAATTTAGGCAGACAAAATGCATATTCTTTGTTGGAAGAGAATGCTCTTAAAATTTAAATACAGTTTATTTCCGCCGCTTTAACCATTGAGAATTAACCTCTCTCTTTTTTTGGGACTCAAAACTTGACACAGTTACATCAGTAGGATAATTAGATAAGTGTAAAATTTAAAACAAAGTTTTTATTCTATTTTCATATTGGTTATATTGTCCATTTTTGTTAGTAATATGACCATTAAATGCCCTTCATGTTTAACCATTTCATGAAATATTAGCTCTAAAATTTGGCGCAATGCAATAGTTTCATTGTTATAACTTATAAGTAGAAAAATATATTATTGAGGTTTAGATTATTAATGATAATGGACAACATAGTCAATATATGAAAAATAAACTCTTAACATGTAAAATTCTAAAACATGAATGGTCAAAATGAAAACAACTCCAAACTTTAAGGGCCAACAATATATTTTAGTCTAAAACCATTGAGTTTCAATGTCTTGTGTGATTTCTTAGTTATATGATTATATCAACTTTTACTTATAATGTACATATAAAGGCGTTAATTTGTTTCATGCACTAGAATTAAAAATGCTAATGACATGCAGCTCCATTTAATTGCTTAGTTTAAAAAAAAAAAAAAAAAAAAATTAGAGAGTTTCAACATATGACGTCTACTCCTGATAATTTTTCTTTATCAAATACTAATTGATTTTTGGTGTAAACGGGGATTAAACTCAAATTTCTTATTTAAAAACAAAATTTTTTACCAATTGAGCTAATTAAAATCTGCAATTGCTAGGCTAAAAGGAAAGACCGAAAGAATAGATCCATGCCATAGAATTAATAAGGGGCTTGATACTAATGGCCTTTTAGCCTATCAGCACCTCCACAAGTATACCTATAGAGTTTAATGATCCCTGCGTCTTCACTCGACCAAAAAGATAAAGGGCTAAACGAAATTATTCAGGACAATTGGATAAAGCATTAAAGAAGCCCAAAACAAACTTCCTAGCTATTATCTTAGGTACATCAAACTAAGGCATTAAGACCATTTCATGCACCTGAATCAGAATGCTAATGCCGCAAGCCTCATTCAAATGCTCAATTAAAAAGATGGAAAAGGCTCATGCTGTGAGAATGATGAGGGGCTAGACATCGATATGCTTTTGGTGTCTTGGCACCCCATTGGTATACTGCTGGGTTGGATCCCGACATCTCACTTAACAAAAATTGATAAAGGGCTAGACCAAATTATTGAATGAGAAAGGACAGCCAGACAGCTTCCAAGTCAAAAACCAAATTCCTATTGTCAAGCTGGAACTGTTACTGATCTTAGGTACGTCGACCTTTACTTGTAATGTTGTTACAAGGGCGTTTGGGTTGTTTAATGCACCAGAATCAGAATGCTAATAAGGCATACCCCATTGAAATGCTTGGCTAAAAAGGAAGAAAAGACATACTATGAGGATTACAAAGGACTAGACCCCAAGGGCCAGACGATATATTGAGTCAGACAAAACAATTGGGTAGCCTCTAAAATTATTAGAGAAAGAGGTTTATGGAAGTTTAGAGAGAGAATTTTGAGAGAGAAGATATTTCTCATTCATCAAAATCAGAAAATGTGCAAAAGTGATTAATTAGATGAGTCCCTGTTTCTATATATATAGCAACAGAGGAGCTAAGACTGAAAACAGAAAATTAACTGACTCCCTAATCTAACGGAAATACAACTGAACCATTAGATGCTTGACAGGTGGACTACTAATACAATTAACTGGGATTAAATTACTTCACATGCTAAGCACGTGATCTTATTAATCAACACGCAGTCGTTTTGTTCTTCAGCTTACTCTGATCTTTTAACCTCACGCGTGTCGTTTTGCCTTGCACTTGATGTTTGGTTTTGCCATTTTTATGTGATTCAGTTCCAACTTCAACACTCCCCCTCAAGTCCTGAACCTCAAGTTCTGGGACTTGACCTTCTTGAACTGAAACTTGATCTGTGATTTGTGCCTTTACAATCCTGGGAACAAAAATGTCCTTCAAACCCAACTTTCCAGAAAGTCTTGTAAAAGTTGAGAAACCAAGTGCTTTGGTAAAAATATCTGCCACTTGTGAATTAGTAGCAACATGAAATGTTTTAATCATACCCTCCATGATCTTATCCCTTACCAAATGACAGTCCACCTCGATATGCTTTGTCCTTTTATGGAAGACTGGATTTGCAGCTATATGCAAGGCTGCTTGATTATCACAGAACTACATAGCTGGTCTTGTATGATTCACCCTTAAATCTTTAAGTATTTGTAGCACCTAAGTAATCTCACACGCCACACTTGCCATTGCTCTGTACTTAGCCTCAGTTGAGGACCTTGAAACAACACCTTGCTTCTTAGACCTCCATGAAATTAATGATTCCCCTAAGAAAACAGCATAACTTGTTAAGGACCTCCTAGTGTTAGGGCATCCAACCCAATCCGCATCACATAAGCTCTTAATATGCAGATTAGATTGGCTTGGGAAGAAAATGCCTTTTCCTGGTGAGCCTTTTATATATTGAAGTACTCTATTGGCAGCTAGTAAATGGGGCTCTCTTGGCTATGATACATACTGACTCAGCCTGTGCACAGCATATGTGATGTCTGGTCTTGTCAAAGTAAGGTATAAGAGTCTCCCAATGAGCCTTCTAAATTGAGCAGGATCTGTCAATGACTTTCCCTCATACTTAGACAACTTTAAGTTCTGCTCCATGGGAAACTTGACTGGTTTGGAACCTAGAAAATCTGTATCTTCCAAAATTTCCAAGGCATACTTTCTCTAGTTCAAGCTTATACCTGTGTCAATTCTAGCCACTTCAAGTCCTAAGAAATACCTTAAGGACCCTAGATCTTTCAAACCAAATCTGTCATCAAGAGCCTTCTTCAAATGTTGAACACAAGTTGGATTATTACCAGTCAACAATATATCATCTACATAAACTAAGAGCACTGTGAATGAAGCTCCTTGTGTGTGTAAACAAAGAATAATCTGATTTTGATTGAATGAAGCCCATTTGCAAAATGGTGGATGAAAACTTCTCAAACCATTTTCTAGAGGCTTGTTTCAATCCATAAAGGCTCTTATTCAATTTACATACCAGATGCTCCCCCTTGCTGTGAAAACCAGGTGGTAAACACATGTAAACATCCTCAACCAACTCACCATGGAGAAAAGCATTATTGACATCCATTTGGTGAAGAAACCACCCATTCACATCAGCCAAAGATAAGACAATCCTAATTGAAACTGACTTAGCAACAGGACTAAAAGTTTTTGAATAATCCAAACCAAGCTTTTGGGTAAAACCCTTGGCAACCAAACGAGCTTTGTACCTCTCTATAGAACCATCTGAGTGATACTTAACCCTATAGACCCATTTACAGCCAATGGGAGACTTACCTGTAGGTAAAGGGGTTAGTGTCCAAGTATTATTGAGCCCCAAAGCTGCAATTTCCTTGTCCATGGCAGCTTTCCACTCAGGAAACTGAACTGCCTGAGAGAATGAAACAGGTTTTGATGGGACAGAACTTACAGCTATGACAAAGGATGCAAACTGAGGTCCAAGATGTGAGTAACTGAGAACATTTGAAATGTCATAAGGCAAACCAGAAGTAGGCTTGGTACTAACTTCTTTACAAGAATAATCAGCAAGGTAAGAAGGTGGGTGATGGGTTCTGGTTGATCTCCTTAAGGCAGGTAAGGAAGAGGATGAGGAAATAAGCAAAGATTGATCAAGGGAAGGTGGTGAGGGAGGAACAATAGGGTCCAAAGCAGAAGGTAAAGACACATCAGGTTGGTAATCACAATGGGAAGTATTAGAAGTAGAAGGAGTAGGATTAATGGTTGAATCAGGTTGGGAAGTGGCCAAGATTGAATCAACCAAAGGAAGGTTAGGAGGATCAGAAACATAAGGTGCATCAGAAACATGAGATGCATCAGAAACACAATGGGGAAACACAAAAGAATCAAGATAAGAAGTGGAAGGATGATCTGATGAGACAAAAGGAAAAATATGTTCATAGAAGATGATGTCCTTGGAAAAATGAATAGAATTGGATTCAAGGTCAAGAACCTTGTATCATTTAATGCCATGAGGATAGCCTAAGAAGACACATTTTCTGGCCCTAGGTGCAAATTTGTGCCTATTATGTGGTAAAGTGGATATGTAACACAAACAACCAAAACACTTTAAATGTTTATAAGATGGAGAAGACTTAAAAAGTAATTCATATGGACTTTTGTTATTTAGAAGTTTGGAAGGCAATCTATTAATAAGATAGACAGCAGTGAGAATGCAATCACCCCATAAGCACAAAGGCACATTAGATTGAAATTTTAGTGCTCTTGCAACATTGAGAATGTGTTGATGCTTCCTTTCAACAATTGCATTTTGTTGAGGAGTATCAACACATGACAATTGATGCAAGTGCCTTTGGAATGAAAAAAATCCCTCAAGAAAAATTCTGTACCATTGTCACTCCTAATAGCCTTAACAAAAGCATGAAATTGAGTATGAACCATGTTAACAAAATTAGGAATGAAAAACTGAGTATCAGATTTATTCTTGAGAAGATAAACCCAAGTACAACGAGAGAAGTCATCAACAATTGTTAAAAAATACCTAAAACCTTCAACAGTACAAGTGGAAAAAGGGCCCCACAAGTCACAATGAACAAGCTCAAAAGGCTGAACAAATGCATGATTGCTAGAAGGAAAAGGTAACCTCTTTTGCTTAGAAAGGTGACAAACTTCACAACAATCTGGATTATTGAAAGCTTCAGAACTTACAATCTTATTTAACAAAGAAAGCTTTGAAAAAGAAGGGTGTCCCAATCTGCTGTACCATAAAGTGGAAGAAGAATGGCCAGCAGAAGCAACCAAGGCAGTAAGAGCAATCTGAGAAGCAGGAGCTTGCAGCAGATACAACCCTTGACACTCTTTACCCAGACCAATCATGCTCCATTGAGCAAGGTCTTGGATAAAACACCAATTTCCAAGAAAAATAAGGCAACAAGAAGATTGTTGTGTAAGTTTGCTAATGGAAATAAGATTGAAACTGAAAGTAGGAACACATAAAACATATTTTGGATCAAATTTGGATTGGCTGAGGCAAAACCATCCATATTGCCAAATGTCCAGAAGCCAAAATTGCTGAAACTTGATTTGCCATAGCTTGATTGCTTCCCTTGTGCTTGTAGCCTGGACGATACCCATGTAACTTATAACACTTGTCTGCAATATGACCACTAAGGCCACAGTAAGTACAAATGGGTTTATCCTTCTTGAAATGACCTTTGTTACCACGATTGCCTTGATTCTGTCCTTGACTGCCATTAAAACCCTTAGCATGATTAGCAAACATAGCAGTAGCCTCAGTAGGATAAACTATATTGACTCCATGCCCAAAACTCCTTCTCTTTTCTTCTTGCAAGATCAAGGAGCAAACCTTGCTAATAGATGGAAAAGGCTCAAGCAATAAGATCTGACCTATTATGTTCCCATAACTGTCATTTAATCCCATCAAGAAATGGAAAACATGCTCCTTATGTTGTGCTTCCAATTGAGAAGCCTTAGAACCACATGTGCAAGTACAATTGCATACAGTGAAAGGTTGAAAATTGATGAACTCATCCCACAGAGTCTTAAACCTAGTGAAGTATGAACTTACTGTGAGTGTACCTTGAGAAAGACGAGCAATTTCCTTTTGCAGCTCAAATTGCCTTGGAGTATTGCCCTGTGAAAGTCTGTCTCTGAGGTCAATCCATAAATCCCTTGCAGTGTTGATATACATCACACTTGCCTTGAGATCCATGCTGAGAGAGTTGGTCAGCCATGAGAGCACAGTGGTATTACACCTACTCCAAGAATTGTACAATGGAGAGGTAAGATCTGGCTGTGAAATCGAACCATTCACAAAACCAAACTTGTTTCATGAACTTAGAGCCAAGAACACTGATCTCGCCCAACTCAAATAGCCCTCTGGACTTGTTAAAGGCTGCAAAGTAAGAACTATTCCTGGACTCTTAGTGGCTGGAAGAAAATAAGGATTGTTAGCAGATTCATCTGCCATTGTTGTGCTCAGAGAAGGCACGGATTGAGTGGAAGATTGTGCTTGATTGGCTGTTGAATCAAAAGCCATGAAAACTAGAATTTCAAGCGAATCAAGAAGAAAAGGAAGAAACTTTGAAAACTAAAACTGTTTCGTAACTAGAATTTCAAGCGAATCAAGAAGAAAAGAAAGGAACTTTGAAGACTAAAAAGTGTTTGGCAACAGCGAAAATGAAAGAAAAAAAAAAATCTTGCTCTGATACCATATTAGAGAAAGAGGTTTCTGGAAGTTTAGAGAGAGAATTTTGAGAGAGAAGATATTTCTCATTCATCAAAATCAGAAAATGTACAAAAGTGATTAATTAGATGAGTCCCTGTTTCTATATATACAGCAATAGAGGAGCTAAGACTGAAGACAGAAAATTAACTAACTCCCTAATCTAACGGAAATACAACTGAACTATTAGATGCTTGACAGGTGGACTACTAATACAATTAACTGGGATTAAATTACTTCATATGCTAAGCACGTGATCTTATTAATCAACACGCAGTCGTTTTGTTCTTCAGCTTGCTCTGATCTTTTAACCTCACGCGTGTCGTTTTGCCTTGCACTTGATGTTTGGCTTTGCCATTTTTATGTGATTCAGTTCCAGCTTCAACAAAAATGCCGAAAACTAAACTTCCTGCATGATTTAAAAAACGATTTTGACCTGCTAACTTTTATGGACAAAAAACAATGCTGAACTAACTTCTCTAATGAGGGAACAATGACTTTTGGTCCAACAATTAATCCTACCATCCGACATCTTCGTTCAAGAGAAGCTTTATCCCCCTTCATTGCAAGTAATGTATTTATGTAAAACAGTTGCAATAGGTCCATAGTTAAAATGAGAGGATAAGATAGATCAATAATTTCAACATCCAATATCTACAAATTCATTTATTGACTCCAATTGTACATGGAGGTAAAAGTATTAGCATCAGAAAGTATGGTTAAGTAACCGTGATATCTGAAGCTCTAAATGAGTAGTATGCAAAACTGCTTCTAAATTCCCATGCAGAATAAACTTCCAGAATGAAGAAGCTTTTCTAACTTCAGAGCTTTCAATGATAAAAAAAACGAGGCAATAAATCTACTATCACAACACCCTATGGCTGCAAGTCACATACTATAGCATCTGTGAAGTCTATAATCCAATTTCAACAGTTGCATATCAACACAACCCATGACAAAAAGCCAGCAGTTTTTCCCTTTCTCCAGAAGGGCTGGGATGATCACGATTATTTTCAGAATGTTATTTTATTTTATTTTTTTGAAAAGTTCAGAATGTTCTTTTGGTCTATGTGGTTTATCCTGACAATGTAAGACAAACTATAATAAAAACAACAATTTAGCAACAATAAATGGCATGACAATTATATTTATCGTCAAGTTCTTCCCATTAAATGCTCAGTTGCCATCCAGCTGCTCCGAGTTCCTCACGAAGGGATGTTCTAGTAAGCTTGCAGCAGATGGCCTATCTGCAGGATTTATCTTAAGGCAGAGACTCAAAAATTCCTTGCCCACAGGTGACAATGTTTCAGGTATAGGAGGGGTCATCCCTTTACCTAACCTGTAAATGACTGCTACCTGCATCAAATATGATAAAAAGAAATGTTATCTAATTACCACAATCCAGTATCTCCTACAAGCAGGCACCAGACAACTACATTGCAATGCCACCAGATACAACATAACATATGCCATACATGCTTCTCCCTCCCTAATGGAACCCACATTTTTTAATATGTAATTATCAATAACCATTTCTAAGATGAACTCCCAATTCAATGGACATGCTAGCCATAATCATCTCATAATTTGCAAAGCATATAAATAAGCACACTCACTGTGCTTCATCCACATCTGATAGCATGGACGCATTAAGTATGAATTATAAGTGTTATTGACTTACTTGAATTACAGTCACTTAAACCTGATTTATAGAGAAAAGACACAAATCTAAATATTGAAAAGAGATCTAGTATCAATCTAATAGGACTGGAATTAAATAAATAATTTCCTAAGTCACTGATTGTAACAAATAGATTGCGGTAAGATCCACACACAAAAATTCAGCGCACCTCACTTAAATTTATTACAACACTTGAATTGTACTTAAGAACAAATTGGACTACAAGTTTCATTACGTACATGCTGCTATTAACTTCACTTTACCACAACAAAACTAGCCACTAGTTGGTGACCAACAAGCACACTGCCAATACAACAAAATAATTTGCAGGGGACAAAGCCAAAGTGGGACTACTTCAAGAGGAACACAAAAGGAAGTTATTAATTATAAACATCAGGGAAAGGAAAAGGAAAAACTTGCACATCATATATATTCATAAAAAAAATTGTTTTTTTGGGGAAAAAACTACATTTCTAGGAAAAAATTTTAAGAGGAAAAAGAAATCCACCAACAACCCCTTGATATACCATGGTTAGGAACACAAGAACACAAGAATTACGTAATACAAATCCTATGTTATGATGAACCATAAGGAAATTTTTAAGAGCTACATCTTTATTATATAAGAATGTAGTATGAATCCTTTTTTTTTTACTGAAAGTACAAATCCTAAGTTATGATGAACTACAACATGGATGTATATAAGAGGTTAATCCCTAAACTAGCCATACATTAATTATGGTTAATAGACTTGAAGTACAAATAATAAGAGACTTAGTTTGCACAAGATTGGGCTTGGATTTGGGCCTGGGCCTATAACAATGGATTAATATATATCTCTAAAATGATTCATCTCAAAATAGCCCATTGTTGAAAATCTTGGGTCTTGATATTTATAACCATAAAAAATAGGTGGTTTGGAGATTATCATGATGCTCTCAAATAATAAGGGCCCGTTTGGTATTTGTGTTTAAACACATATTTTCAGTTTTTAAACAACATTACATGTATTTCCACCAACTTTTTTACCCACATGTATTTCCAAAAAATACAAACAGTATTACTAGAATAACATTACCAAATGGGTCCTAAGCCTCAGAAAATAAGGGAACAAGAACCTCTGTTGGTTGGCTGGCTGGCTGAGGTGCTCTGAACTGATTGTTATGGGGTTGGTGGGTTGGCACGACTAAAGTTCAAAGATTCTTATAGGACTTTGCTGGTTACGTTGCAGGCTTTCAAACAAAACTTTTGTGGGTTTTTTTTTTGTTTGACTTAGTCAGGTTAAGTTTTTGAGATAATTACGCTTTACCCACCTATGGTTTGCCTCTAATTTGACTTACCTACCCATGGTTTCAATTTTGACACTTTACCCACCCGAGGTTCAATCCGTTACTGCTCCATAACCCACCTCCCTGTTTGCCGTTACTCTAACACGTTTTCTTTCAAAATCAAAACACAAAACAAATCAAAAAGTTAAGGTTTTTGATTGCTTAAGAACTACTATGAGAACATATGCCCAGAAAAATCAAACCTAAGTCAACCACTATAAATATCATATTTTCCTTCTCTATGGTGGGCAGTTTGACCGAATAGACCTGAAGACACTATTTAGAGCACTGACTGAGAAGGTCGGTTGGCAAGATGAAGCAATTTGTGTTATTAGCCAAACAATAGCCTGCTGCCAAACAAGAAGTAAAAAACGCTAAGGAGCAAGTCTGAGAGCAGATATATGGTTTAATTTTGTTGGACCTGATAGGCTTGGTAAGAAGAAAATAGCTCTTGCTCTTGCTGAGAAATTACATGGAAGCCAGGAACATTTTATTTCTATGGATCTGAGTTCCCAAGATGGGATGATTAATTCAAACACAATCTATGGTCTCCGAGGAATGAATGGTTATGATGTAAAGTTCAGGGGGAAAACTCTTGTTGATTGTCTTGCTGAGGAGTTAACCAAGAAACCCTTGTCCATTGCCTTAATTGAAAATGTAGATAAAGCTAATGTACTGACTCAAAATAGTTTGTCTCAGGCTATTCGGACTGGTAAACTTTTAGACTCACATGGAAGAGAAATCAGCATCAATAACACAATAGAGAATGTTGTAGAAGAATAGGTGAGAGGAAAGAGACAAGTAGATAAGGAAAATATGATATTTATAGTGGTTGACTTAGGTTTGATTTTTTTGGGCATATGTTCTCATAGAAGTTCTTAAGCAATCAAAAACCCTACCTTTTTTATTTGTTTTGTGTTTTGATTCTGAAAGAAAACGTGTTAGAGTAACAGCAGACAGGGAGGTGGGTTACGGAGCAGAACAGATTGAACCTCGGGTGGGTAAAATGTCAAAATTGAAACTACGGGTAGGCAAGTCAAATTAGAGGCAAACCATAGGTGGGTAAAGTGTAACTATCCCTAAGTTTTTAATGGGCCGTGTTGGGGTTTTATTGGGGTTGGGCAAAAGGTTCCTAGGCTTCTTATATGTGTTAGGTTGTGACGGTTTGTATGATTTTAATATGAATCGGGTTGAGTAAAAGTTAGGGTTGTGGAGCTTCAATCGACATTTGGTGACCTCTTGGGTGGCGGCAACTCTTTGAAGGGGTAGAGGACTTTACAGTGATGGCCCTTTTTTATGGTTTTTAATTTTGGCAATGGTGGTGAGGTAGTTGGACACTCTAGTTTTGGTTTTGAGTCAAAACCTACAAAATGACTAAAATACTCTTAGAACCTTTAATTTAACGAAAATACCCTCGAAACATCCAAAATACCCCAAACCCCTATTTTAGTAATTTTAGAGGCTTCAGGTGTATTTTGTTCATCTTATAGGATTAGTGGTATGTTGGTCATTTTAGATATTTTGAGGGGTATTTTGGTTGTTTTAGGGGTTTCAGGGTATTTTTGGTAATTTTAGAGGTTTCAGGTTGTTTGTGGCCATTTTAGAGGTTTTGGGTTTATTTGGGCCATTTCAAAGGTTTAGGGGTATTTTCATTACTTTATAGGTTTGAGGGTATTTTGGTCATTTTTTAGGTTTCATGGGTATTCTGGTAATTTTTTAGGTTTAGGGGGTATTTTGGTCATTTTTAGGTTTCTAGACTATTTTGATCAATTTTTAGGCTTCGGGGTTATTTTGGCCATTTTTTAGATTTTGAGAGTATTTTTGTCATTTTTTAGGTTTTGGGGTTATTTTGGTCATTTTTTAGGTTTCAGAGGGATTTTGGTAATTTTTAGGTTTCGGGCGTATTTTGGTTATTTTTAAGTTTCGGGGGTATTTTGGTCATTTTTTGAATTTTAGGGGTATTTTGGTAATTTTTTAGGTTTCGGGGGGCATTTTGGTCATTTTTTGGGTTTCGAGGGGTATTTTGGTCATTTTTTGGGTTTTGGAGGTATTTTGGTCATTTTTAGGTTTTGGGGGTATTTTTGGTAATTTTTAGGTTTGGGTAGGTATTTTGGTCATTTTTAGGGTTTTGGGCGTATTTTGGTCATTTTGTAGGTTTAGGGGTTATTTTGGTAATTTTTAGGTTTTGGGGGTATTTTGGTCATTTTTTGGGTTTTAGGGGTATTTTGGTCATTTTCAAGTTTCGAGGGTATTTTGGTCATTTTTTGGGTTTTGGGGGGTAATTTGGTAATTTTTAGGTTTTAGGGTATTTTGGTAATTTTTAGTTTTTAGGGGGTATTTTGGTCATTTTTTGGGTTTCGAGGGATATTTTGGTCATTTTGTAGGTTTTGGGGTTATTTTGGTAATTTTTAGGTTTTGGGAGTATTTTGGTCATTTTTTAGGTTTAAGGGGTATTTTGGTATATTTTTTTTAAGGTTTTGGGGGGTATTTTGGTTATTTTTAGGTTTAGGTGTTATTTTGGTAATTTTTTTGGTTGAGGGGGTATTTTGGTAATTTTAGTGGTTTTGGGGCATTTTAGAGTTGGATGATTTGTAGAAATGATAGTTGGATCATAATTGGGTCTAATTGGGTACCCAATTAAAACCCAATAAACATTAATGTTAATTGGGTTTAATTGGGTTAATACCCATTTAATCCAATTAATAATTGGGTGGGTTTGGGTCTCATTTAAGTAGGTGGGTTTGAGTGGACAAATGAGTTTGGGTTGATTTTGTCACCCCTAGTTTTGACAGATGCTTTTCTGATGGGTGGGTTTGTTGTTTGGCTTGGGTTACCATGATTTGATGGGATGAGTATCACAGCAAAAGATTTTTATTTTGTTTGGGATTTCCAGCTGATGGGGCTATGGTGGTTTGGTTGTGTAATGGTGGGATATTGGGTTTGACTCGGGTTTTTGTTTTTTGTATGCGCATGTTTCAGACTACTATGGTGGAGGGATCTATGGGTCACAGTGGTGTTGGGTGTTAAAGGATAAAGCTCAAGGCTACATAGCAGCTTGCAGTTGTAGTAGATAGAAAGGAAGAAGCAGAGATGCTACAAGTCGTATTGTATAAGTAGTTCTAGAGCTACAAGTCGTTTAATATTGATGTAATTAGTTAGCTAGTGGTGGACACGTGTTAGCTCTGTATTGGTAGATTGATTAGTTAGTTAGTTTGTTAATAGTTTGTTAAGTTTTCCCGCCTATTCTTACTGTATATAAGAAACAGAGGTCCTATATTTGTAATACACAAAATCATTCACATACAATTCTCTCTTTCTCTGGTTTCCTTGAGTTCCACCATTATGTGCTTGAATTCTAACATTAGGATTTTGTAGAATTTTAGTGTGGCACTTGGGCTTGAAAGTGTGAAATATGATATGCCAGCAGGGTTTATTATTTTGGATTTGGTTGGTCTGTTTGTACTCTGATACCAAGTTGTTGCAAGACAATATCAATGGTAAAATTAAAGTATATCCCTAAGACTCAGCACTTAGGATTTGTTTAAAATCAGCATTAAGCTAGAAAACTTGGAAATCAACACCCAACAATTTGGAAAAGTCTCCAACCTAAAATTTTATTCCTCAAAAAGTCTACTTAAAAAACACCACCAGAGCCTTCCAACCTCCAGGATGAAAAGATAATGTCCATAAAACTCTCAACTGGTAATAATCTAAAACACCAATCCCAATCTGAACTCATAATAAAATGAAAGTCTAAACTAATCCAATTACTACATAAGAAATCCAATCTCCCACGAGATAAAGATAATCTAAAATAATAAATTCCAAAATAATTGTGTTAAGCTCCCGCATCACAAATGTAGCTTGATCTTAGCCTTTTTCAGTTGTCAGTAACTTAGATTAGATGGGATGAACATGAACCAAAACAGCTAATGCAAAGCAACAATCCAACCATATAAACCTTCAAGAACTGAATATGATGGGGTCTTATTGCAATATTTTTTTAATCAAAATTTAATGAGATATATGCAAAGAAACATCAATTATTGTAATATAATACTGCAAGGTAAAAGTTTCCCAATTAACAAAGCACATAAAGGAACATTAGGTGCCTACCGGTTCAAGATCACCCCAGGGAAGTCTTCCAGTTAACATTTCAAGAACAGTACAACCTACACTCCAAATATCTATAGCAAGAACAGCATTAGGGCTGGAAGGCTCCAAACCATGCACGAGCTGCAAAAAGACAATGAACTCAGTAGGGGAAGATACAGGCCTATGAGAAATTGATGTAGCAGCAAGAAAATACCTCTGGAGCCGTCCAGTGTGCAGTTCCAATAAAATAAAGCTTAGCTGGGTCTGCGTGTAGAGCAAGCTGTGCAATAATAAGTCCCAAATTTCTTAAGTCCAATATTAGACACATCATCTAGAATCCCAGAAAGCAAATTATAATGGAAAGTTGGCAACAACAATTCTTTCATTTTATTTTATTGATAAGTTGGCAACAACAATAAAAGATAACATGAATGGTTTTAATAATGAACATGATTTACATCAACTTATCAAATTAGGTAGGTAGTCACCCATATTTCTTTGAATTTTTCTCAGCCAGTGGGTAATTTGCTATTAAATGCTTGAAGTATGGAATGAATAAAACACAAAGAGAAAAGCAATATTATTGATTGTAATATTTTACAAGAGGATTCTTTATACCAAGGATTACACTGCGCTATATATTCTGCATTCTTATTGTTAGAGACATATTTTATGTAATTAGCTAACCTTTTGACAAAGTGCACTTTACTTGTAATTGGGTAGGTCTAGGTTGGGTTTAAGACTTCAAGAAACATGTTGTTTAAGTCAAGTGTTAAAGTCATGAAGATCTGACCAAGAATCAAGTGAAGAAGAGCTGTTCATTAAAGCTAGATAGATACTTCGACAGAAACAGTATTTATCGAGATTTAAGAACAAAGCTCGACAAAAGCTGAATTTGTCGAGATCTACGAAATCAGAATTTCCAGATCTGATTTTTAGGCCATTATGAAATATTTGTATAGGGTTTATTTTCTCACAATTCTAGATATATATAAGAATTATTTTAAAGGTCGTCACACATCTTTTGAGTGACCAAATGCAAACAATGACCTAGTTCATCATTCTCTCTGAAGAAGCTATTGTGTCTTTGTGCCATAGGGTTTTGTAACCAAAGAGTTTCTTGATCTTCATTGTTGATGAACTGAGGAATTTTGCAGTCAACATCTTCTTCAAGTTACTGGTGTTAGTCACGTACTTAGATCCGTGCATCATAGGTTAATCACGTATTGGGATTTGTGCATTGAATGGAGAGATTATCGCTACAATACAAGTCCAATTGGGTATTGGGGTAAATGTTCAACTGTAGGTTGGTATTTCGAGATAGGCCGAAGGGTTTGGTAAGATTCCTTATACTTGTAACCACTTGTGATTGATAATAGTGGATTCTCGAAAGTGGTGACCTTAAATTCACCCGTTGGGGTTTTGTCTCGATGGTTTTTCCCATTCATACACAAATCACCTGTGTCAAATTTAATTTCCGTTGCATTTAGTTATTTGGTGATTTATTTGTACTACCACGTTATTGCATGTAATTTGACTAATTAATTAACCTGGGTAATTAATTAATTTGCAAGGGGTCAATTCATTTTAACCCCACAAGTGGTATCAGAGCAGGCACACTTTGATAATGTTTTAATCTTTGTTGTGTAATCCATTGACCCCTGTTTGTCATGGATATAGGACAGTCTCAGTTTGCTACAACATTCAAAGGTTCACACCATCGATATCTCTGTGCCTTAGTTTGCTACAACATTCAGAGGTACACGTATCGTAGTTATTCCGGATCTTATATCTGAGGTACTATATGTTCCTAGGGTAGCGCATCTTGACTACCCTGGTTATGAGCATCTCAGGACGGTGTCTAGAGACAAGCTTATTTCTCACTTTTGTGAGAAATCTTCTCTTTGGGGTGGTTTTCTAAACACCCCTTACTCGGGCTTTGCAAAAGGTTCGAGATTTTTGAACATGGTTGTTAGTTTTTAGACCCCTTAAAACAATTGATTTAACCTAGGTAATTAGCCAAGTTGTTACTTAGTCCAATTAAACAAGTCTAGGTTATCACAATAACAAAGATCAAATCATGCAAAGCAACGGAAAATAAATAACACAAGATATGATCACCCAAGAAACCAAACCGGTGAAAACCTGGGGAGGATTTGACCTAACTATCCTCAAAGTAAACTTGAATCCATTATCTTGAAAGAATCGAAGTTCATACAATAAGACTTACAAGCCCCCACGCTTGACTTCTTATTGCTACCAACCAGTAGAACTTACTGACACGACCACGTGCAAGCTCCGAATCCACGGACTCCTTCTTTCTTGGATTCACCACCAGATACAAGCACACCCGCTTGTGTTTTCTTTATGTTTCAATGGCAGCAACTGAATTGATCATCAAGGCGTAGATAAATCTTCTCCTTGAAAACCCTAAGTTTGGGTAAAGGAAAGCTCCTCTAGATCTCACAAGAGATTTACACAAACCACAAATATGAGCAACACTAAAACGTGACTAGGGTTTGCCTTTTATACTTAGGACAAATAAGAAACCCTAAAAACGTTTTAAAACACTTAGGGCTGAGTTGGACGAATTTGCAGAAAAACATTCTGCCCGAGCTTTGATCGATCGAGTCTGTCTTTCGATCGATCGAGCCAGGTCGAAAGGCACAATCCTTTCCTGCTTTAACTCGATTCCAACTTTACATAGATGCACAACTTTAAGCTAGACTTAAACACTTCTAAACACATTGTTTTGATCATGGTTTGCCAACAATACAAATTAGAATTCTAAATACATAAAATCCTAAGACTTTAGAACCTAACAAACTCCCCCTTTGGCAATTCGTGACAAAACACAACTAGACGCTCAAAGTTTACAAAATAAAAAGCCCTTTACAAAATAATGCTCATAAAACAAATTCAATCCTAACTACTATCCATCAGTTCCAAGTATAGACAGCAGCTCAATTGAATCAACCTGTATATTTCCTGAAACACTAAACAAAATGCATAACCGCATGTGTGGAAACAATACAAGTAAACAAAATAACTTCTTGGTTTCAAACAACACATAAATAAAGACATATATCAATGAATAACTCATAAATATAAATCAATAAGCAGTTTGAAACAAGAAACATATAAAGTACCAACAAAAACGTAAAACTCCCCCTAACATGAATATCCCAACAAAAACAAGGCAAGAGCTAAAAAATGTAAAGTACAAAGTGAAGCACCTAGATACAATCTAAACTCCACAAGCTCTAACCAAAATAAATAAACTCCCCCTGAAAACAAAAACTCTACAAAGTACTCGCCCTTTTTATGACGGAATGCCAAAGGGCAAACAAGATATTCATCATCAAAAGGGAGGTGGTCTAAACTGCGCCAACTTCGCACGTAAGGCACGGATCTCATCGAGCACGTCCACCAAAACTGTCCTTGAGCCGCTTAAACGGTCAAGACATGATCCAATGTGCGACGAATGTCTGAATCATCTGAAGCAGTCGGTGGAAGAACATCAGCATCAGCAGCAGCACTTGATGTCTCAGCAGCAGTAGTACCTGTAGAAGAGGGAGGAGGGGGAACACCACTAGATGACGCACCTCTAGGACGAGAAGGAGCAACTCTCAACTGAGCATCCCTCTGACGAAGAAAGGTGGCACCTATGGGAGCAATCACATGAACA
Organism: Quercus lobata; assembly: GCF_001633185.2. Lineage (NCBI taxonomy): Eukaryota > Viridiplantae > Streptophyta > Magnoliopsida > Fagales > Fagaceae > Quercus > Quercus lobata. Next base: position 42,593,637 of record NC_044909.1, read on the forward strand.
GGCTCACCAGATGGAAAACCATCTAGACCTAAGAAGAGCAAAATCCTATGAATGAAAATAGGATGAATCAGCGCATGCTCTACGGCAGAACTCCTATGAACCTCGTTCAAAGAATGAAGGAACAAGTGAGAAAAACTGATAGACGCTCCAGAAACAAAGGCATACAAAAACACACATCGCTCTAAAGGGATGGTGTGGAAGTGAAAGATAGGCCACAAGGAATGACACGCTATCCTAAAAAAGAGATAGGCCGTCTCGGTAAGCTCAATGGACGTGATCCGGGGATCAGAACTCCTCTGAATAGATGACCTAGTGATGTAAGACATGACTACATCTAATGAGGGTGACTCATCATAGGGATAGTCAGGCTCCTGAACAACCGGAACCCCAAGAGCCTTAACCACTACCCGAGGGGTAATAGTGAACTCTACACCTCGTATCCAACTCCTAACAAGGGTGTTGGAATCATAGATGTGGCAAGAGAGGTTCGAGAAGAACTCTCTAATCAGGGCGGTCGGGGGTGGATGATCTATTTCTAAGAGAGGCAACCAACCTCTAGACTCAAAATTGGCCCTAATGGTCGGATCAAGCTCATTTAAGACCACAGCTCGCTCAGCCCATATCTTACGCTTACAGTTCAAGGTCTCAAAAGCTTCTCTACACTTATCATTCCTAAACAACTCAACCCTAGTGGGAGACTCAGAGGAAGTGGAAGTGGAAGTGGTCCTATGAGCTCTAGTTTTCCTAGGCATGGTGCTAGGATAAGGACCAACACACAGAGAGAGAAAACAAACAAAACCAAGGGCAGACTACAAGTTAGCACAAAACAAAATATAGAATAAAAATCTATATGAAGCATGAACATGTTAAATGACATGATGCATGTTCTAATGCAGTGAATTAAGTCCAAAGGTTCAAATTCACAAAATTGGCTTGAACATTGAGGTATTAACACAAAAACCCCAAAATTTGGAAAACCACTTGATCAATTTGAAAAATATTGACGAATTGATCATCACATATGATAGAATAACAAAAATAATGACCAAATACATCAATTTGATAAGCCAATTTCATCAATTTAACCCAATTAGACAAAAATCCCCAATTCGGATCAAATTCAAACCCTAGAATTTCCAATTTTTCAAAAACCACAAAATTGATCAAATTAAACTACAAGGATCATTATTATAGCATCATAGAACAAAAACCCATTGATCAATTTCACCAAAATAGGTTCGAATCATCAAAAACCCCAATATTTTGAAAGTGCCGAAAATAGCCACAAGAATGCATGAAAAATGCATGAAAACATGAAATAAAATGCAAAAGGAAGGGCAAAAGAGACTTATCGGCCTTCAAGGACAAAAACCTTGCAAAAATCTTGAAGGAAAACAACAAAAAATTGATGGTGGAGCCTATAGCCAATGCGGAGAGAGAAAAAAGTTGAAAAACTTTTGAAAAAGTCCTTTTGAAAAAGACAATCTCACCTTTTTAAAAAACATGTTTCACGAGTTTCGATCGATTGAAAAACAGCCTTGATCGATCGAAACAGACAGAGACTCTATAAAAATAATTTGAAACAAGTTCAATCGATCGAAAAACAGTTTCGATCGATCGAAATAGACAGAGACTCTCTCTATCAAATTTAAAAATTTTCGATCGATCGAAATAGGCAGAGGCTCACCAAATTTTGAGGAAAAAACACAGTTTTTGAAAAACATTTAGAATTAACTCAAAGCATTGAAATTTAAGAACAAAAATGCATGAGTATGTGATGATATGATTTTCAAAACAAGAATTTGAAGCCCAAATTCCCAAAAACAAAAATTCTTGCATTCTCCACAAATTTTCTAGTAACAAATTAATTTTGCACAAAATTCAAAGTATTTGCAAAACTTGGTTGGTCAGACCATAAACACACGCAATAACATTTACAATATTTAGCAAAGAGTAACTCGTGTAGTGTGTGCAACTAGCAAAAACTTGAGATACATGTGAGGTGATATGTGAATAGCAATCAATCACAAAGTCTACAAAATTCATCACAAAGAATTTAAAAGAGATTATCACCTAAAGAGTTACATCATATAACTCCCATATCTCCTAGATCATAAGCTTGCAATCATGTAAGTTTCTTGTATTTATGCCTCATAATATACATACCAATTTTAAGTTGTGTGAGTTTGGCATCAAGCCTAATAGTACACACCAATTTTGATTTTAAGAATTAAGCAATTTAACCCTAGGCTTCACCTTATATTCTTTTTGTGCATATGCTATACTTTCTCGAACACAAAATCTTATGATATGCACTAAGGTGTTCATGATTGGCTAGTGAACTGTGGTGAGATGGTTATTTATACCTTTCTCTAAAAGTTCAAGTTAAACATTTAAAAACATGTGACTTCAAGATTAAGACATAGTAATCAAAAAACCATAAACATCTTTCCCACACAACATGCACTACAAAGTTTCAACTAGTAAAGTGCAATAAGTAAGCTCATCAAAACTAAACAAGGTACAAAAGACATGTTATGTGAAAATAAATTGACCAACCTTATTCTCAAAAACCAAGAAAAATAGTACAAAACACAATGTGCTTCATTTTTCTTCCCTTTTTATTTTTTTATTTTTTATTATTAAAAAAAACACCTAGAATGAAATGCATGAATGTTATGCAATGCAAATCCTAGAAACAAAAAATAAAAAAATAAAAACAAAACCAAAGAACAAAGGTCACAAAGGGTAGAGCAATGAAGTACAAGGACCATGTCAGAAAGACTCAGTTAGATCGAGTCTTTTGCATCCAAAACCTTTTAGATGTACCACGAGCATTGAAGTTCTTATTCACATGAGAATAATTACCAACTCCAGGATTGGAATAAAGGTTTAAAACCTTTACCAAATCACCAATAAGTACCATAGGATCAAGTGCTTAAGGCACAGGTACTTTTGGTTTGTTTGCTCTCTTAGCAGCTTGCAGCTTGTAGCAGTTTGGACAGATGTGTCCAGACTTTCCACAAAAGTGACAAACCCATGCAGGCTTATCATGTGTCTTATCCTTAGATAGGGTAGACTTCTTAGACTTAGACTCTTTCAGATCAACCATAATCTTCCTGGATGATGAACCTTCTAAGGGTTTAACAACCTCACTCACAAGGGGTTTGACAGTTTCACTCACTATCTCACTCACTGAAGGTACAGAAGAAGAAGATGAAGGAAAAAACTTTGTGGAATGAGGAGCGGACACAAAGATGCTTTCAACATAACCTAATCCAATTTTGTCAGAAGAAGACTTCTGAACACTCAGCATTTGATCAAGTTTAGAACTAGCAGATCTAGCAACAGATAAATCAAATTCCAAAGATTTAACTTTATCAAGCAAAAGCATATTTTCAGTTTTCACATTGTTAAAAAGATCATTAGCATCAAACAGTTTAACAAGCAAATTTTTCTTTTCAAGCTCAAGAGATTCAATTTTCTTCAGGTCAAGTTCAACATTCATAGCATCCTTTGCAGCAACTTTGTAAAGTGTATTATAGGCCTCTTGAAGATCTGCATCTTCAGAGAGTTCCCCATCAGAAGGGTTCTCTTCAACAGATATGCTCTCATCAACTACAGCAGTAGCGGTGAAAGTAATGAAGTTTCCATCCTCATCACAATCAAACTCATTATCAGAAACTTTACCATCACTAAGGGTTACAGCCATAGCCTTACCCTTAGACTTCAAATAGGTTGGACATTCAGATTTCATGTGTCCATACCCTTGACATCCAAAACACTGAGAGCCCAAGGAATTATTGGAAGATTGACCTACTTTTTCTCCAGGTTTATCATTGTTGTTAACCTTAGTGGGTTCATGCTTCCTAAAATTTCTAGGTTCATCAGTGTTTGTGCCTCTTGCCTTTCTATTACTATTCCTGAGAAAGTTTCTAAAATTCTTGGCAAGGTAGGTAATCTCTGTAGCAGAGAGCTCATCATCAAATCCACCACCTTCAACATCATCAACTGACTTAAGAGCCATTGATTTGGATTTGGTAATTTTGGGTAGATCTAACTCATAGGATTGAAGAGATCCTACAAGTTCATCAACAGGAACGGAGTCCACATCCTTGCTTTCAGTAATGGCAGTCACCTTGGGTCTAAAGTCTTCAGTCAAAGATCTAAAAATCTTCCTAACAATTTTAGGTTGATCATAGATTTCACCCAAGTTAAAAGCAAAATTAACAATATCATTCAACTTAGCATAGAATTCATCAAAAAATTCATCATCAGACATCCTAATGCTTTCAAATTTAGAAGTCAATTGCTGCAATTTACTAAGCCTGGTCTCATTATAACTCCATCACTAAGCCTTGTGCTTGTTTTCGTCTTTCCTTGATGGAGGATCTTTCCATTGACTTTGCCTCTCACTTCATCACATCTATTATAGATGTGTATCAGGATACCGCTACCCGTGATAAGCTTATCTTTCCTTTAGCTATCATGCAGATCCTTCAGCAGTTTTACATTCTCATTCCTCTCTCTCCTTTCTTTACCATCATAGATGTTATCAGCCCTGGTTCTATCTAGCGGAGTGAGGTTCAGTTTCGACCGAAGCGGCCAAGAGTGGAGACGACCGATCCTGCAACTTCTGCTATTCCATCCTCTTCCGCTCCTTCTTCCTCCGCGGTTGGTGGTGTGACCCTCGAGGCTATCATGGAGCAATTTCAGTGGATGCATGCTGACATTGGTGGTTGTCTTGACTATCTCATTGATGAGATGTGTTAGATGAACACCTGAGTAGGCGTATTGCCCGCCGACAGGCTTGCATGGTTGGTCTTGCTCCTTCTCCCTCTCCTTCTCCAGAGGCGTCGCCCGATGATGATGATGAGGATGATGCTAGCTCTTTCGATGATGACGACCTCTCAGTGACTTGCTCTTTGTCATTTGTGACAAAAAGGGAGAGTAGTTTTTGGTTTAAGAGTAGTCTTGTATTTAGGAGGAGAGTTAGTGTAACAGCCCATAACTTTGATACCTATTTAATTATTATATGTAAATTATAAAGGAGACCTACAATTAAATGGATTAAATCGATTTGGGCCTAAGATATTAAAAATAAGATAAATACTATGGGATATAAAGCCCAAATGAGGTGGCATAAGTAAATATATGGGCCTTGAAAACTCTAGCCTTCTTCCTCTTTAGTCACACGTGTATTTTACTGATGGGGCTTCCTTTTTCTTCAGCCGACTATTGAACTTTGCCTTTCTTCATTGTGGCGTTGAGTTGGAGTCTACAGGTATGATTTTCTCATGCATTTAAGAAGTTTGAATAGTCAATAGTTAGCAATTGTTATGAACCTAGACTATCATTATACTAATAGAAAAGGGCTCCTATAATTGTGTTATATTAGATAAGGATTGTTCAATATGTTAGGAAGGGCCACAAACTTTGAAATTGAACCAAATAGAGTAATAGGCTTGGACTTTGTCACCATGTTAAAGGGAAAAGAGCATTTGTAGTTGTGGTTAATATGCATTCACACATAGTATCAATTGTTGACCAATTAACCATCACATTTTATTATTGTCTAAAACTAGTCCAGCAGCATTAAAGGGGCAATAGGCAACTAGATTGATAGTAAGGCTAGTACATGGCTTCCCATGTTAGATTGAATATATATATATATATATATATATAATATTAAAGTCAATAGATATCCAGCGACATCAAGTGGGAATACTAAGCAACTAGATTGATAAATTGAGGGCTATCACGTGGCTTCCAATACTAGGTTGAATATATATAATATTAGAGTGAATGGATATATATAATATATGGCTTTTTTTGTTAGATGATCAGACATCCATCATTCAGCCTATATTGAGTCTTAAAGGGAAAAGAGCATTTGTAGTTGTGGTTAATATGCATTCACACATAGCCTCAATTGTTGACCAATTAACCATCACATTTTATTATTGTCTAAAACTAGTCCAGCAGCATTAAAGGGGCAATAGGCAACTAGATTGATAGTAAGGCTAGTACATGGCTTCCCATGTTAGATTGAATATATATATAAATATATATATATATATATATATATATATATATATATAATATTAAAGTCAATAGATATCCAGCGACATCAAGTGGGAATACTAAGCAACTAGATTGATAAATTGAGGGCTATCACGTGGCTTCCAATACTAGGTTGAATATATATAATATTAGAGTGAATGGATATATATAATATATGGCTTTTTTTGTTAGATGATCAGACATCCATCATTCAGCCTATATTGAGTCTTATTTTACTTAAAGCTATTCCATACATGTGACCCTGACTTTAGGTTCGGCCATATTGAAGTTCATGAATACCTATGTCCAAAAATCTGATCAAAGCTGAAAGTGAATTGGATAGTTAAGTGAATAAATGTAGGATTTTGGATATATCAATATTGTCTAGGATAAAACCGTTTAAGTGGGAAATTGTGTATTGATGAACCTATTTTTGGTGTTGTTAGGTTCTAATTCTACTGATTCATTGTGACTCAAGTTATTTTGCAACTAAGAGGTAAGTGGTGTTTACTAATTTTGGGGGTTTTCCCAAAACAGTGTTCATTATTAAACTATTTTATATCAAAGAAACATGTTGATATTTTATATATGAATTGATATTTTATAAATGTTTGATATGCACATTGACTATTCGTTTTATGAAAATTTGTGGGACAACCTGAATTTATTTAAACTTGTATGCGAGAATATATCTTTATATTTTTGAGAATTATGAATGGATTATTTTTGTGAGCATATTGAAATGTGTTTTGAAAACCTATGGCAAGTCGTGATTAGAAGCTCAGTATTGTATTTAGTCCTTAGCAAAGGACAATTAGACTGCAGCTAGTCCTTAGCAAGGGACGGTCCTAGAAAAGGGGACAGTGCACATTTGATAACTCCTTAGCAAGTGAGTATACTATTGAGAATCCAAAAAGGAAACTCCTTAGTAAGGGAGTGCACCTTTAGGCTCCAAAGGAGCCATCCTTAAGTAAAGAGATGTAAAGGAGGTTCTAGTCCTAAAAAGGGGATAGGACAACCCTGTCAACGGGGCGTAAATGTTGACCACAAGAAAAGTCTAGGAATTTGTTTATATGATGGTATTGATATATATTTTTATATATATATATATATATATATATATATATATATTATGATGTCTCACAATATAAAGATATTATTATTTTTATGTGAAATATTTGATGACAAAATATTGATAGGTTACAAGTTATGAATTTGTTGAAAGAATTATTTATTTGAAAGGTTTGTTCCCACACCCCAATGTTAGTGAATTCCACTTATTGAGTTATCCCACCCCTCCCCCCCTTTATTTCCCCTTATGGATACATTAAAGGAATTATTGGAGTAGAGACTCGTGGAAGACAACAGTTATGAATTATTTTGTGGAATTGAGGAGTTTATTATGATTTTTTTATGGCATTAAACTTTGTACTAGAGACTTATTTTGAGGATGTTTTGTCTTTGGTGGATTAGAGCTCTGACATTTGTGATGAGATTTTAGATTGTTGGTTTCTTTCATTTAATATTTTTTATGGATTATTCAGATTAAATAGACTTTTATTGCTTATGATTTTGGAGCGTTACAGTTAGTATAGGACATTTTTGATAGGGGGAGTGTATATAGTTTTGAGGGATGTAGTAAGGTTTATATGTACTTTTCTCTCTTTTTAGTAACATTAGCCTCTTGTATACCGGTCTTGTGACCATTTTTTTATGACATACTTTGTACTTTATGTTCATATATATGATGATGATGTATGTTTTTTTTCACTTATCTCTACATGTGTAGTTGTTGTTGTTGTTGTCTTTTTTTTTTTTTTTCTTCTTTATACACATGTTTTTTTATGTATGCAATCTTTATTTCTTTTTCACACATGATGCCTTGATGAGTCTTGTTTAAGTGTTTCAAAAAGAAAGGTTGTGAAAGTCTATCATGCCATGAACTCTCTTCTTGCAAAAATTTTCAAGAGTTTGTAGTAGGGATAGATTTCTTTTGTAATACAACAAGTGGTTATGAGTTTAATAATTTAAGACTTCTCTCATGATTATTTGTTTGTTATGATTTTGTCACGAATTGCCAAAGGGGGAGATTGTTAGGGACATATTTTATGTAATTGGCTAATCCTTTGACAAAATGCACTTTACTTGTAATTGGATAGATCTAGGTTGGGTTTAAGACTTCAAGAAACATGTTGTTCAAGTCAAGTGTTAAAACCATGAAGATCTGACCAAGAATCAAGTGAAGAAGAGCTGTTTATTAAAACTCGACAAATATCTCAACAAAAACAGTATCTATCGAGATTTAAGAATAAAGCTCGCCAGAAGCTCGACAGAAGTTGAATCTGTAGAGATCTACGAAATTAGAATTTCCAAATTTGATATTTGTATAGGGTTTCTTTTCTCACAACCCTAGACATATATAAGGATTATTTTAAAGGCCGTCACACATCTTTTGAGTGACCAAATGCAAACAGTGACCTAATTCATCATTCTCTTCGAAGAAGCTAGTGCATCTTTGCGCCATAGGGTTTTGTAACCAAGGAACTTCCTGATCTTCATCGTTGATGGATTGAAGAACTTTGCAGTTAACATTTTCTTCAAGTTGCTGGTGTTAGTCACGTACTTAGATCCATGCATCATTGATTAGTTACGTATTGGGATTTGTGTATTGAACGGAGAGATTGCCGCTACAATACAAGTCCAATTGGGTATTGGGGTAAGGGTTCAATTGTAGGTTGGTATTTCGAGATAAGCCAAAGGGTTTGGTAAGATTCCTTATACTTGTAACCGCTTGTGATTGATAATAGTGGGTTTTCGGGAGTAGTGACCTTAAATTCACCCATTGGGGTTTTGCCTCGATGGTTTTCCTCATTCATAAACAAATCATCTATGTCAAATTTAATTTCCACTGCATTTAGTTATTTGGTGATTTGTTTATGCTACCACATTATTGCATGTAATTTGACTAATTAATTAACTTGGGTAATTAATTAATTTGCAAGGAGTCAATTCATTTTAACCTAACACTTATAACAAGGGTCATGCTGTTGTCACATTTATAGACTTGATCAAAATTGAACATTTGAGCATAAAAATCAAAGTTTTGAATTATGTTCTAGATTGACAATTGGAACGAAATATTCCAGTACTGGTGTGTTTCGGTCCACCATTTCAAGATTACTCACCGGATATATATACACACACATGTACATAATTTATATATTTACAACTTCATATTTCATTATATCTAAGTAACCAAAAAAATTTTAAAATATGATATGGGAATAAAATGAGTCAAATGATGACTTTTGGGCTCCAAAGTTTAAAATAGGCGGGAATATAGAGACTAGAATAACTGAAATTCGTTCGGTACGTTGGAATAGTCCGAAACAAATTGGAATTTAGACCAAAACGGAGCAAGGAGTTATGTGCACCAAATTAAGGACTGGAATGGAACGGAATTTAAAACATTGATACAAATGTCAATTTATCTTCTTTAAAAATAAATTTGTCCACAAATATTGAGAACCTTCTTTAATGAGGAAAAAAAAAAAGTAGGTGAAGTCAAAAAGATATTTTCTTACCAAAAGTTCAAGATGATGAGGGACTGTTAAGGTGAATCTAAGTATAGGAAGAAGAAGAAAATGAAAAAAAAAATACCATCTACTAAATGTATAAGGAAGAACAACTACATCAAAAGAGAAATCATTATGCAAGATTAAAATCTAAGCACAAGATGATACAGTGATAAAGAAGAAGAAAACAAACTCACACATTTAGCCGTCCCAAAATCAGCAAGCCTGACAACTCCAGATGAATCAATGAGCAAATTAGCCCCTTTGATGTCCCTATTGACACATGAAAAATAAATAAATCCAAACATCAAGTTAAGCAAATTATCCCCAAGACTACTTCCATGCTGAAGAGATGCATAGAAATTTCACGTACTTATAATAAGTGTTAAATTCTAATTTGCAACACTAATTAGATTGTTTCAACAAATCAAATCAAACGTGAATTGCACCTGTGAACTATATTATTGCTATGCAAGTAATCCAACCCAGAGAGAATATGGGTAGTAAACCGGCGAATATCAGATTCTGGTATGGCTCCATTATCCTTAATATATTTTTTGATTGAACCTCTAGGAACATACTCCAGATATATACGAAACCAGCTATCAACCTGCATGCATAACATTAATTTCATACATTGCTGCAAGGATACTACAGTAAACAATGTTGAGAATGTCTAAACATGCAAACTGGGAGAATACTCACTATTTCGCTGCCATAATATTGCACAATATTTGGATGCTTTAGCTCGCTGAGAAGTTTGATTTCCTAAAACCAATAAGGAGTAATAAAGGCATGAGCCAAGAAATCCAAATAAATAATTATAAAGACAATTTACAAACAGAAAGAACCATGAGAATTATAACGACAATTTACCAAAACAATAATAATAATAAATATTTATTTATTTATGTAAATTCTATAACTCAACATCTAAGAAAACATGTCATACATACTCCTGACACACACAGAACAAAGATCAAACCAAACTACATTAAAAAAATCACTGGCCAAACATCAACCAACTAAGATACTTTTACCTTCTAATGAATTACATAAGTTAGAATCATTGTGGATAATTACTTTCAAGAGATAAAAGTTTCCCTTACCATAATGCCACTCTAGAGGTGATGCAGGAGACAATGGGAAGACGGTTTTGTTTTGCTTTATTTATTTTTAAGTGTCAGGGGCAATTTTGTAATTTTCTAAATTCTGGATTTGGGCTGTGCTAACAGTCCATTAAGTCCTCTTTTGGGTTTTATTTAAGTTTGGTTATTTAGTTGGGCTTGGTAGTAAAAGCCTAAGGAGTCCAAGTTCATGCCTTATTAGGGTTTTAAGAAATCCTATTTTGAGTCTTCTATTTAAAGAATTGTAATGCATTCTATTAAAGGAGATTAAATATTTTCAGACTTAAGAGCTATGAAGCTTTTTTATGGTTAGTGTGATGCAAACTTCATTGAGGTGCAGGGTCGGACCTAGGAGGGGGCTCCTAGGTCCCCAAAGGGGGCCGAGCCCCCTGGGCCTATGAAAAAATAAAAAATAATAGGCATTTTTAAGACTTGGAGTTGGTTGAACCACATCAAAATATTGTTGTCTTGTTTGGTTGTTTTTTTTATTGTTTGTGTAATGCCCTTCCACAAGCCCCATGTCATAACAAGAACAAACAACTTCTTAGTGAAAATGGACGACCATTGATTTTTGTTATAGCCTTATAGGGAGAGTTCCTAAGGATGGAAAGTTAACAAACACAGACACACACCATTACCAGTAAAATTAAATATATAACTATAAAACAAGAAATAAAATGTATGGTCCATTAAAATGCCTATGCAATAATTAGCCTAAGCATACTTACGCCTACTAGGTCAACCATAACCAATGTTCACATGTTCAGGTTCCAACTATTCATTGCATGCATGTCTGGCATAGTTTACCCACTGACAGCTTTGTGCTATTGAGGAAATGAATGTGCTAATGGTTTCCTTATTATAAGGTCCAAGATATGGGATGCAAGCTAAACCTTTTTTTTTCACACATATATAATGAGCAAAAAAACTCCCCAAGATATGTTTGCAAAGAATTCCCTAAGCTATGAACAAAAGTAAACACTTTGCTGCAGCTATTAACCCCCCTGTTGGTAGCAGAAAATTACCATATTTACAAATCAAGACAATTCAGACCATGAACTTTAATCCTTACTATAAGATTTCCTTCAATAAACCAAGACAAAAGCTTGATATGTTTGATAACAATATATATAATTATAGAGTGAAACTAGTAGTGAAAAAATTCTGGAAAATGACCTGCCATAACTGCTTTATAGAGACTGCAGATCTTTCGTCATCAGGAAATATTCTAACTTCCTTTATTGCACATGAAACTCGAGTATTCCTGTAAGAAAAGTGTAACTGTACTAAAGACATTGATGCAGGTAAAGAAACTAGCACAAGAAGGACATCAAACATATATACCATTTGGTGGCCAAGTAAACACTTCCAAATGAACCGCGCCCAAGAAGTTTTTCTTTTTGCCATTGGCTATCTATACCTAATGACACCAATATTTCAGCATAAGGCTGGGGAGTGGGAGCAAACGGTGAAGGTGTGGCTGCTCCAGGACAAATACTTTGCACTGTTGAGGTTTCAAGAGATTAATTAGAATGACAATTTATTTTCATATTAAATAAAAAGATATAAGTGGATTTTCCATTCCTTCCCCCACGTCTATTGAAGGAATTGAAATCCAACTCAATTGAAACCCCTTAATTATTTTACCAAAAAAAAATTGTTATGAGTGTGTTAATTAAGTGCATTAACTATTATCAATTGTAGAAAAGATTTTAATAAAACTTAAATATAAAAATTTAATTAATAATCTTACATCTCAAAAAGCAAGAAAGATAAATAAATATTATTTATTTTATATTTAAATATTACGAATCATCTCACTTAAAACGTATTGAGCACCTGGCAACGGTTTACTTTTATTATTATGAAAAGGATCCACTAGCACTTTAAATAACTTCAATAATATGCAAACAATACTTCCTAATAAAAACTCGCCAATTATAAAGTCAAATTACTCACACACAAAAGAAGAAAGAGATAGAAGTACCTTTCAATTTGAAATCAGGACAATGCATTTGCACCGTCTCCCATATTTGCGTCCCTATAGTCGGCACTATATGCAAATCAACCAGAAAGAACCTGACGATACTGTTGTCCAACTTTTCAAGTCTGCGACAGTAAAAGAATTTGAGATAGAATTTCCACCACCGGATTTTCAAGAAATTGCGAACCAGGTTCTCACCCATTTTCATTTGTTCGATCAAGCCCCATGTTTCTTCCCCTTTTGGGCAATCAAATTGTTTTGCATATATCATTATAGGCTCCAAACGATCTAACGTGGATTTGAGGCGTGTAAGAATGGGTTTGAAGTTCTTGGCTTTGTATAACACATCCCTAACCGTGTCATGTAAATCCGCAAAGCTCGCTCCAGGTGCTGCCCCAAGAACAGCCCCTCCAACCACTGCTGCTGCCATAAATTGTTCTGTATCTAATATATTTGGAAATTCAATTAAGAAACAAAACCACTCTACCCAACAAATAATTTTGAATTTTTTTCTTTTTTCTTTTTAAGATGAATTTGATTTTTATTCAAATAAATGAAAAGGTGCAAGTGCAACACGGTAAAAGTAAACTAGCAGTGAAATGAACTCCTATAAATTAACATGAATTCTTCTTATAGTATTTAAATCAACTCCTATAGTCAAATCTGGTCAAAAAATCCCACTTTTCAATTTTTGCCAATCTACAATTTACAACAACTACCTCAACAAGTCGGAGCTCTAAGAGAGAAACCACTCGGCTGATGTGAATCAGACCAAACTTGACGGAATCGAAGTTCTTGGAAACCTCCGCCTTGTTGATCTGAGAGAGAGAGAGAGTCACAGACGGAGGGAGAGAGTGAGATTTGGAAATAAACAAATTATCTCCATTTGATTTTGATGTAATGAAGATTACAATGTGTTGGGTGCATGGCACCTAGGGGGTTCAGCCCTCTTGTCACATAAGTCAAAGCTCAATTCATGAGCTTACTTCCTCAAGCTTCCAAAACTCAAGCGTGTGAGACACGCTGAGGAGAAAAGAAGGAAAAGAAAAAAAAGGCCATTCGGCCATGGTGTGTGGCTAAGAGAGAAATTGTAATACCCAAATTTTGATTTTATGATTATCACTGTACCTTGTCAGTTTTAATATAGAGTTGAGGGGCCATATGTGTGCGCAGAGTAAGATGGGAGTAGACAATTTTGTGGTGCTACAAATAGATGAGAAAATTAAAGTTTTAGTGTCTACGATTTAGTGAGGCAATAAAAAAAAATAAATAAAAAGGAAAAGAGGAAGATGTTTTATGAGCTCCTTGCAAAATAAAGAGATAAGTTCAAGTGGGTTTTAAAATCTAGCCCACTACCCCACCAAGCCCACATCTCTTTTGTGTTAAAATATAAGTTGGAGGAAAAAAAAAAAAAAAAAAGAATTAGGGTTTTGGGATAAGAAGGATTTCATCACTAAGGAGGCTAGGATTTTATCAAAGAGGCTAAGAGGTTTTCCTTGGAGTTAGAGCACATACAATTGAAGAGGTAATCAGATTTTTTTTCAAAGTATGATTTCTCACCATTAGAAACAAAGAATTAAAAGTTTATAAGGTTATCTTGGAATCAGTTATGATGTTAGATTGTTCAGAAGTTTGATTTTGGTCCTAAAATTCTACTTATATTTTACGGTTAGATTGCCGCTGTGTACCCATGAACAAGGCAAGACTTCTACGTTTTCATTAGGATATGTATGTATATATATATATATATATATATATATATATATAATTAATTAATAAGTCAACAATTGCTGCCACCGTTTTCCTTGCCGTTGAGATTATGCTATTAAACCATGAATAAGGTTGCATAGTGTTCACACTAGATTGCTCACATTTTGTCAAAGTTCAAGTTTCTCTGATGGATAAAGTGATGGCCTTGGTAGTCTTTGCACTTTGACTACAATGAATCATTAGAGATGGATAAAGTAATGGCCTTGGTAGTCTATTGCCTAGGTGTTGACTAATTCCAAACAGAATGATACCTTAAGGTTCTACACGTCTACAGCCTTCTTTTTAAAAGGCTAGTGGCAGTTTTATGATTTCATACCAGAAATCCTTATATTAAATTCTAAAGTGCTGCTACTGCATCCCTCATGGTTAAACGAGTTTTGATTAATACAAGGGTGTATTATTGATTAGAATACCATTGGTTAGAGAAACGTTAATTTAGTGTTGAAAGTGTTATTAGTTCAGCAAAGTATTTTCTTAGTGAGTTAGTTTGTATAATTTGATAAGTTTTATTTTTGTGGAGGATATTTAATAATTTCCATGATTGATTATAGGTCCTATTTAAGAGTGTTTTGAGGCTTTTTGGAGGTTGTTTCAGCTGGACTTTCAGAGTGATTCAAATGCTGTAAGTAATTATGCATAATATGCACAAGTTTTGTCCATTAGGTTCTTAGAAGTTAAAAATTTTCAAAAGTTTTGTATTTCAAACTTGTATTTTCTAAAGTTTGTCAAAGGTATTTTTGTATCATTGAAAGAGAAATTTTGACTATTAAATAAAGAGATACTTCGAATTTTAAATAAGTTTTGAATGTGCAAATCTCATTTAAAAGATGATTTTTAAACTAAACTATTTTCCGAAAATAATTGAGTTTCAATGTAAGTTTTCTAAAAAGGTTCTTGTTCTTTAAGTTTATTTAAAACCAAGTGATTTCAAAGTTATATTCTTATTTTTCAAATGGTATTTAAAACGTTTCTTTTAGCAAATTGGGTTTTCAAACTTACTCAAGGATTGTAAAAATATTTATATAAACTCTTCAGTTCTTATTCCTTTCCTAAGAGAGTCAAGCATCCTTTGATTTATGTTCTATTCGATATTGTGATATTTGATATGCCTCTATATTTGAAAAGAAATTGTTAATATCAAGTAAATTATTATATTTTGTATAAACTTTACTTTTGTGATATGTGACTCAAAAATAAGTGTTTTTAGAATTGATCAAATATATCAGATATGTGTAAATCCGCTCACATGATTGTATATGAGAATATGTGTTGATCCCTCACCAGCAGGGGTTAGATGTTGGTATCCGCTCACAGGATTGTATGTAAGAATATGTGATGTGTATATGAGACACTGTGCTCTGATCAATTATAAGTATGTGTTTTCTAATGATTTTAAGATGTGATTACAATTGTATTAAGTTATTCATTATATGTTTTGGAATAATTATTTTTGATATCATTGAATGAGTTTGTGAAAAATCAAAATACTCGTGTCTGGCTTGACTTTATTCCGTTGTGTATTCTGTATAATTACTTACTGGATGCGTGGCTCACCCCATCAATTACAAATTTTCAAATTAAAGTTTAATTGGAGAACAGAACCTTTGGATTGCTTTGTAAGCTGCAAGGTAGAGCAAGGGAGTATTAGGCAAAGTCAATAATACTTGAAGTCTTAAAAGATTATTAGTTTTTTTTTTTTTTTTTTTTTAATTCTGCTTTAGATTTCACTGTA
Source organism: Quercus lobata (assembly GCF_001633185.2). Lineage (NCBI taxonomy): Eukaryota > Viridiplantae > Streptophyta > Magnoliopsida > Fagales > Fagaceae > Quercus > Quercus lobata. The sequence continues at coordinate 42,609,888 of NC_044909.1, forward strand.
TTTTTGGAGATTATTCTAAATTTGTGGAGTTTGGATTTTTGCAAGAGGTTCTTAAGAGTATTGCTTCTTTGGAGTTTTAATTTATTTTGGATTAGTTATGTTTAGTAAGTTATATAAGTTCAGCAAGTTAGTCATGTATCTAAATTCATGTTCCATGAATTTGGGTCGTGACAGAAACACACTGAGTAAGGGCTGAAGCAGAGTGTGTGAGTTCCATAGAATGGGCAAAAACACAAAGAGATATTCAGCCATTTGAGGTGCAGTTTGGGTGAAGAGATAGTGAGAAACATAGTGAGAGTGTGAGAGAGTGAAAAAGAAAAAAGAAACATTTTTCTTTGCTCAAGTTACACACAAGGAAGATAAATTGGTGGAGCTTTTGAGGGTTACAACCATAGAGAGTTAGAGTTTTCAGAGAAAGATTTTGTTACTGGTTTTGTGGCGAGATTGTATTTACTCCTTGAGATTTATTTGTTGTATAACCAATTTATTGTGGACTCAAGTTTAGCATAAACTTGATAGTTGTAATTTCTATTTCATAGTAGATATTTTTTAGAGCTGTCCCGTAGTTTTTCCCCCTACACTAGAGGGTTTTCCACATAAGATTTGGTGTTTTTGTGTGGTTGTGTTTATGTAGTACTTGCTGAAATTTTTTTGTTTCTATAATATTGCTATTGCTTGGTAGTTATATATTTTAATTCACAAGCACTTGCTATTGCTTGTGCTTGCTGGATTTGGATTTTTTCCCAACACAATGTTTACTGAACGACTTCATCATTGAAATACTAAAAGAGCTACTTAGTCAACACTTTAAAGTCTAAACGTTGACCTTTGAACGTTTGAATTAGTCATTCTAGTTCAGCCGAAAAACAAATAGAATTCAGTCCTTCTGTAGAAGCTTTTCTTATAAGATAAAGTAACCGAATTGGACAGAAGTATGGTTTTCAAAGTTTGGTGACCTAATAATTTCTTTCCTGTTTTACGCTCCTTTTTTTTAATGTATGTGAATCTTTCAAATTAGGAGTTCTTTAGGGCAAACTATTGCTTATTTATTGGTAAGCATATTGCTATATTAGCTATTTTCTCTTCCATACCCAAAAAAAAAAAAAAAAAAAGTTTAAACATATTAGCAGGTGTGAAGTTATTTGACATAATGAAGAAAGATTAAAAAAACGTTCAATATTATTTTTACCGAATTAAGGAGTAATTTAGTATACAAAATGCCAAAATAAGTGTTAAAAAATAAGAGTGAAAAAAGTAAAGTATAATTCAACATTTTCAACGTCGAATTAAAGTAAAGAATGAGTGATAAAAACTTCACAATTCTTAGAATCTAGTGTCTCTCTAAGATTTTTTTTTTTTTTATCATTAAAAAAACTTAAATTATACAAAATATAATAATAAGAAAATGTGAATATATCAACATAAAAAAAATGCAAATACAATAAGTTTTACAATTTGCTTCTACTAATAAAATTAAAAGGTAAAAAAGGACTGATGAGATATAAATTGAGAATTAAAAATACTGAAATGAAAGTAATGAAAGTAATAAAGTGAGAGAGAATCTGAAATAATAATAAACAAAAGAAAAATAGAGAGAGAGAGAGGGAGGAAGGCAAAGAGCAACGAGTGATATATGCTGAGACTGCAAGCTAGCAAACACCCCCTAAACTTCCCACATGATTTAAAAAATGATTTTGACCTGCTAACTTTTATGGACAAAAAACAATGCTGAACTAACTTCTTCAATGAGGGAACAATGACTTTTGGTCCAACAATTAATCCTACCATCCGACATCTTCGTTCAAGAGAAGCTTTATCCCCCATCCATTGCAAGAAATGTATTTATGTAAAACTGAAACAGTTGCAATAGATCCATGGTTAAAATGAGAGGATAAGATAGATCAATAATTTCAACATCCAATATCTACAAATTCATTTATTGACTCCAATTGTACATGGAGCTAAAAGTATTAGCATCAGAAAGTATGGTTAAGTAACTGTGATATCTGAAGCTCTAAATGAGTAAGTATGCAAAACTGCTTCTAAATTTCCATGTAGAATAAACTTCCAGAATGAAGAAGCTTTCTAACTTCAGAGCTTTCAATGATAAAAAACGTGGCACTAAACCTACTATCACAACACACTATGGCTGCAAGTCACATACTATAGCATCTGTGAAGTCTATAATCCAATTTCAACAGCTGCATCAACACAACCCATGACAAAAAGCCAGCAGTATTTCCCTTTCTCCAGAAGGGCTGGGATGATCACGATTACTTTCAGAATGTTATTTATTTATTTATTTTTTTCTTGAAAATTTCAGAATGTTCTTTTGGTCTATGTGGTTTATCCTGTCAATGTAAGACAAACTATAATATAAACAACAATTTAGCACCAATAAATGGCATGACATTTATATTTATCATCAAGTTCTTCCCATTAAATGCTCAGTTGCAAGGGACATTCAGCTGCTCCTAGTTCTTCAGGAAGGCATGTTCCAGTAACTGTGCAGCAAATGGCCTATCTATAGGATCTATCTGAAAGCAGCACTGCAAAAAATCCTTGACCTTAGATGACAATGTTTCAGGTATAGGAGGGGTGTTTCCTTGACCTAGCTTCCTTTTGCTGCATCAAATATGATAAAAAGAAATGTTTATCTAATTACCACACTTCAGTATCTCCTACAAGCAGACACCAGACCACTACATTGCAATTCCACTAGATACAACATACATATGCCATACATGTTCCTCCCTCCATAATGGAACACCCATTAGAAAGGCGGGAAATTAAACTCTGAAATTGATTGATATTCTGCTACAAGCAGGCAAAATTAGTTGAGTCTTCTTTTAATTATCATTAACCATTTTTTAGTAAGTAATTATCATTTACAATTTCTAAGATGAACTCCCAGTTCAGGGGACATGCCAGCCATAATCATCTCATAATTCGCAAAAAATATAAATAAGCACACTCACTGTGCTTCATCCACATCTGATAGCATGGACGCATTACATATGAATTATAAGTTTCATTGATTTACTTGAATTACAGTCGCTTAACCTGATTTATACAGAAAAGACATAAATCTAAATATTGAAAAGAGATAAAAGTGTCAATCGAATAGGACTGGAACTAAATAAATAATTTCTCAAGTCACTGATTGTAACAGAAACATTGTGGTAAGATCCACACATAAAAATTCAGCGCACCTCACTTAAATTTATTACAACATTTGAATTGTACTTAAGAACAAATTGGACTACAAGTTTCATTACGTGCATGCTGCTATTAACTTCATTTTACCACAACAAAACTTGCCACTAGTTGGTGACCAACAAGCACCCTGCCAATATAACAAAATAATTTGCAGGGGGCAAAGCCAAAGTGGGAACTGCTTCAAGCAGAACACGAGGAAGGTATTAATTATAGATATCAGGGAAAGGAGAAGGAAGAACTTGCACATTGTTGATGGTCATTTTGGGAAGCCCAATAGAAAGAAGAAGCCCAGCAACATGAGCAGAAAAGAGTTAGTGAGTGGATAGAAAAGCTATTAAGCTCAAGCAGTAGGAATAATGGATCACAGACCCATGAAATAAACAAATGGGCCTTGAGGAAGCAAATGGGCCTCTAAAGGAGCCCGGAGAGAGAGAAGTGGCAAACCCATGGGCAGTATGTGATGTAGAAAAGTAAGAATGGGCCATAGCAAGCCCGAAGTAATGCAAGCAAAGAAAGTAAGGGGTTGATGGCAAGTCCATGAGCCCCAAGGATGAGAGATAAGGTAATTGGGCCAGAGAAGCCCAAAGGAGTTAGTAAAGGCCCATGGGAATACAGAGTCAAAAAAAAGGCAAAAAAAAGGTCTAAGGAAAGTAAATGGGCCAAAGATGCCCAAAAGGAAAATGGGACACAGGAGCTCGCAAGCAACGTAACCAAAAAGCCCAAATGACTATACTGAGTCATTGAGGGAAGAATAAGCAACAGGCCCAAAGAGGCCCAATTGGCTTGGGTCAAATAACACCAAGCAAGAATAGCAAAACGGTACGGTAGGAAACGCAAAGACAACAAAAAAGAGCAAGAAAGTGGGCTGAAGGAGGAAAAGCCAACGACCAAGCAAAAACCCAGCCTCGAAAGGAGCAAGCTCTAAAGAATGAGAAGCCAGAAAATGGCTCACGCCATAAGAAGCCAAGGATGGGCGGCAGAATGTGCAGACAAGCCTCCAGACCACGGCGAACGCGTAAGCAGCGGCCAGATTTTGGATATACATGGAAGTGAAGCACACGCAAGGCCCAGACATTACCAACTTGTACCCAATCAATACAGGAGGTGGTGAGATCATGGGTTAGAGGTAAGAGGGCATGGTTTAGCGGTGGGGTTCGGGGAAAACCTATTCTGGGGTTCCTGCTCAGGCTCTTTTGGGGGAAATGTCCTGCTGGGATGACATACCATCCAAAGGAAACAAAGATGAGCTGGGACCACTAGGTGCATGCCATGAGGGATAGGAAGAGAGAGAGCACTCACACTGTAGCACAGCAAGCAAACAAACAAAATAATCTTCTTTGTTTGGTGGCACGGCCAGCACAGGTAAATGGTGATGGCTAAACGACTAGCAAACTAGTAAGTGGTCGACAGGGATACCCAGACCAGACAAAGGTTGTTAAAGGCTAAAATAGTAAAATTTTATCACGGCAGGAACTATATAAAGGACCCTTATTATGCACAGTAAGGGGAGGACACCATCACAATCACGAACACAGTAATAGCAACTTCTAGGAGAGAATCACAACAAAAAGGTAAACACTGAGAAAGAAAAGGAAGAGAAAAGAAAGAAAGGCAAGACTAGGAAGAATAGAGAATGGGGAGAATAGAATGACAGACATGCACTAATAGGTTGTCCTCTCTCTCCCTCTAAAGCCCTGCTCTCTATCAAAGACAAAGGATCCTAATTGGACATAAACCATTCAAGCCTATTCCCTCAAAGCAATTAATTTCTTATCCTAGGGAGATTGCTTGCATTGAGGAAGTGGTTTCCCTTCTTGGTTTCAACTCCGCAGCATTACTTGGCATGGTAGACTGATTTTCCCCTCTTTGATCCAAACAAGCCTATTATTATTATTCCCCCATTTATTTCTTTACTATTCGTGTACGGGGTGCTTCTTGTCACTCCGTTTTATTCATTTTGTCTAGTATTTCTTGTGTTATCTTTATTATATTTGCTTGCCATAACTTTCCCATAGCGGCTTTGCCTGCCATGGACATGTGATCAAAGTTTGGCAAAAGAAAAGAGCATAGTTTGTGCACAAGCCAAACCAAAATGAGTTGCAGTTGAACCGGTCTCAATTCCCTTACTCAGAACACTTGGGCCTTGTACAGCAGGAGGCAACCCAGCCTAACATTACAAAAAGGCCTACTACACACATCATATGTATTCATCATAAAAATTGTGTTTTTCTACGGTAGAAAACTACATTTCTAGGAAAAACTTTTAAATGGAAAAGAAATCCACGAACACCCCCTTGATATACCATGTTTAGGAACACAAGAACACGAGAATTACGTAATACAAATCCTATGTTATGATGAACCATAAGATAACCTTTAAGGGCTACATCTTTGTTATATAAGAGTAGTACAAATCCTAAGTTATGATGAACCATAACATGAATGTATAAAGGAGGCTAAACCCTAGACTAGTCATACATTAATTATGGTTAATAGACTTGAAGTACAATTAAGAGACTTGGTTTACACACAAGATAGGATTGAGCTTGAGCTTGGGCTTGGGCTTGGGCTTGGACCTGGGCTTGGGCCTCTAACAATGGGCTAATATATATCTCTAAAATGACTTATCTCAAAATAGCCAATTGTTGCTGGGTCTTGATATTTATAACCACAAAAAATAGGTGGTTTGGAGATTACCATGATGCTCTCAAATAATAAGCCTCAAAAAATAAGGGAACAAGAACCTGAGCTTAAACTGTTGGCAGGCTGGCTGAGGTGCTCTAAACCGATCATTATGGGGTTGATGGGTTGGCACAGCTAAAGTTCAAAGATTCTTATAGGGCTTTGCTGGTTAGGTTGCGGGCTTTCAAACAAAACTTTTGTGGGTTTTTTTTTTTTTTTTTGGTTTGACTTAGTCAGGTTAAGTTTTTAATGGGTTGTGTTGGGGTTTTATTGTTGGGGTCGGGCAAAAGGTTCCTAGGCTTCTTATATGGGTTAGGTTGTGATGATTTGTATGATTTTAATATGAATTGGGTTGGTTAAAAGTTAGGGTTGTCGAGCTTCAATCGACATTCGGTGACCTCTTTGGTGGCGGAAACTCTTTGAAGGGGTAGAGGACTTCACAGCAATAGCCCTTTTTTACGGTTTTTTTTTTTTTTTTTTTTTTTTGGCAATGGTGGCGAGGTAGCTGGACACTCTAGTTTGGGTTTTGACAGATGGTTTTCTGATGGGTGGGTTTGTTGTTTGGCTTGGGTTATGTAGCAGATGGGCTATGGTGGTTTGGTTGTGCAATGGTGGGATATTGGGTTTGACTCGGAGATGCTACGCACGTGAGAGAGATTTTTTTTTTTTTTTTTTTTTTCCGCTGAATAAGAGAGAGCTTTGTTTTAATTGTTTGTGAAAATAGTATTTTTGCCTTTAAACTATGCGCCACCTAAGTAAAATTATTAACTTGCAAGTCACATGCAATTAATAATTTCAGTTTAACTTAATAGTAAAATTAACATTAGGGTGCAAAGTGTAACAAATGTGATAGTTTAAGGCACAAAATGTGCATCTGAATAATTTTATGTGCAAACATGCAAGTCTCATGCAATTAATAATTTCAGTTTAACTTAATAGTAAAATTAACATTAAGGTGCAAAGTGTAACAAATATGATAGTTTAAGGTATAAAATGTGCATCTAAATAATTTTATATGTAAAATATAATCTAATATATAGTTTAAGAGGGTAAAATTTAATTTCTTTGTGTGCGCGTGTTTCAGACTATTACGGTGGAGGAATCTATGGGTCACAGTGGTGCTGGGATTTTGTAGAATTTCAATGTGGCACTTGGGCTTGAAAGTGTGAAATATGTGCCAGCAAGGTATTTTTTTGGATTTGGTTGGCCTATTTGTACTGGGAATATCAATAGTAAAAGTAAAGTATATCCCTAAGACTCAGCACTTAGGATTTGCTTAAAATCAGCATTAAGCTAGAAAACTTGGAAATCAACACCCAACAATTTGAAAAAATCTCCAATCTAAAATTTTATTCCTCAAAAGAGTCTACTTAAATAAAATAAAATTTAAAAAAAAAAAAAAAAAAAAAAAAAAAAAAAAAACCACCGAAGCCTTCCAGGTAGGGTTGTTCATGCCCCGATCCGGACCAACAGAGTTAACAGGTGCGACACCGCTCAACAAGGTTGCCAACAGTGATTGGTGGTTGGAGGTGAGTGGGGCTTTCTGACGTTAGCGCTGTACATTTGTCGGTAGCAAATCTAGGATTCCAACAATACCAAGCCGATATATAAATACTCTCTCCCCCTCATTTCACTCACTCAGAAATAGATCTATCTCTCTCTGCCTCTTGTAATCTCCACAAAAACCCCAAATCCCCAAACCCTACCTAGTATCCACCACTATTTCCAGCCATCAATCCAATGAAATCTGCCACTTCTGCCATTTCTTCAACACAGTCAGATCTCAGATCTTCAGCCCAGTGGATGCCTCCTCAATCTCCGGTCAGATCTAATATATCTAACCTTGTTTAGTTTGATTTGTTATGGGTTTTGATATTTAGATCTTAGGTTTGATTTGTTGTGGATTTTGATATCTGTGGGTTTTGAATCTAGGGAGATTTTGTGGGTTTGTGATTTGCAGTGGTTGTTTTAGTCTGAACCTTCCAGATTGCTCATTAAAAAGGCCCAAAAGGCCTACCGATGAACAGCCCTGTTCCAGGACTAAAAGATAATGTCCATAAAACTCTCAACTGATAATAATCTAAAATACCAATCCCAATCTGAACTCAGAATAAATTGAAAGTCCAAACTAATCCAATTATATAAGAAATCCAATCTCCCATGAGATAAATATAATCTAAAATAATCAATTCCAAAATAATTGTGTTAAGCTCCCGCATCACAAATGTAGCTTGATCTTAGCCTTTTTCAATTGGTAACTTAGATGGGATAGACATGGAACCAAAACAGCTAATGCAAAGCAACACTCCAACCATATAAACCTTCAAGATCTGAATATGATGAGATCTTATTGCAATATTTTTTTAATCAAACTTTAATGAGATATATGCAAAGAAACATCAATTATTGTAATACGGCAGGTTAAAAGTTTCCCAATTAACAAAGCACATAAAAGAACATTAGGTGCCTACCGGTTCAAGATCACCCTAGGGAAGTCTTCCAGTTAACATTTCAAGAACAATACAACCCACACTCCAAATATCTACAACAAGAACACCATCAGGGCTGGAAGGCTCCAAACCATGCACGAGCTGCAGAAAGACAATGAACTCAGTAGGGGAAGATACAGACCTATGACAAATTGATGTAGCAGAAAGAAAATACCTCTGGAGCTGTCCAGTGTGCAGTTCCAATTAAATAAAACTTAGTTGCGTCTGCATGTAGAGCAAGCTGTGCTACAATAAGTCCCAAATTTCTTAAGCCCAATATTAGACACATCATCTAGGATCCCAGAAAGCAAATTATAATGGAAAGTTGGCAACAACAATTCTTTCATTTTATTTTATTGATAAGTTAGCAAACAACAATAAAAGAGAACATGAATGGTTTTAATAATGAAAATGATTTACATCAACTTATCAAATTAGGTAGGTAATCACCCATATCTCTCTGAATTATTCTCGGCCAAGGGGTAATTTGCTATTAAATGCTTGACGTGTGGAATGAATAAAACACAGAGAGAAAAGCAATATTACTGATTGTAATATTTTACAAGAGCATTCTTCATACTAAGGATTACACTACGCTATATATTCTGCGTTCTTATAATAGGGGCCATGCTATTGTAACAACCATAGACTTGATCACTATTGAACATTTGAGCATAAAAATCAAGGTTTTGAATTCCGTTCTGGAGACCGTTTCGAATTGACAATTAGAATGGAATATTCTGGTACCAGTATGTTTCGGGGCATCATTTTGGAATTATGCACCGGATATATATACACACACACATGTACATAATTTATATATTTATAACTTCATATTTCATTATATCTAATTAACCAAAACAAAATTTAAAATATGATATGGGAATGAAATGAGTTAAATGATGACTTTTGGGTTTCAGAGTTTAAAATAGACCGGAATTTAGAGACTGGAATAATTGGAATTTATCTAGTACACCAGAATAGTCCAAAACAACCTGGAATTTAGACTGAAACGGAACAAGGGGTTATGTGTACCAGATTAAGGACTAGAATGGAGTGGAATTTAAAACATTGATACAAATGTCAATTTATCTTCTTTTAAAATAAATTACATCAAAAGAGAAATCATTATGCAATATAAAAATCAAAGCACAAGATGATATACAGTAATAAAGAAGAAGAAAACAAACTCACACGTTTAGCCGTCCCAAAATCAGCAAGCCAAACAACTCCAGATGAATCAATGACCAAATTAGCCCCTTTGATGTCCCTATCGACACATAAAAAATAAATAAATCCAAACGTCTCATGTTAAGCAAATTATCCCTAAGACTAGCTACTTCCATGCTGAAGAGATGCATAGAAATTTCACGTACTTATAATAAGTGTTAAATTCTAATTTGCAACACTAAGTAAATTGTTTCAACAAATCAAATCAAATCAAACGTGAATTGCACCTGTGAACTATATTTTTGCTATGCAAGTAAGCCAATCCAGACAGAATATGAATACTAAACCGACGAACATCAGATTCTGGTATGGCTCCATTATCCTTAATATATTTTTTGATTGAACCTCCAGGAACATACTCCATATATATACGAAACCAGTTATCAGCTTGCATGCATAACATTAATTTCATACATTTCTGCAAGGATACTACACTAAACAATGTTGAGAATGTCTAAACATGCAAACTGGGAGAATACTCACTATTTCGCTGTCATAATATTGCACAATATTTGGATGCTTCAGCTCGTTGAGAAGTTTGATTTCCTGAAACCAATAAGAAGTAAGAGAGGCATGAGGAAAGAAATCTAAATAAATAATTAAAAAGACAATTTACAAACAGAGAGAACCATGAGAATTATAACGACAATTTACCAAAACAATAATAATAATAAATATTTATTTATTTATTTAAATTCTATAGCTCAACATCTAAGAACACGTCATACATACTCCTGACGCAGAGAACAAAGATCAAACCAAAATACATTAAAAAAACCACTGGCCAAACATCAACCAACTAAGATACTCTTACCTTCTAATGAATCACATAAGTTAGAATCATTCTGGATAATTTCTTTCAAGAGATAAAAGTTTCCCTTACCGTAATTCCACTCTAGAGGTGACGCAGGAGGCAACGGGAAGACAATTTTGTTTTGTTTTATTTATTTTTAAGTGACAGGGGCAATTTTGTAATTTCCTAAATTTTGGATTTGGGCTGTGCTAACAGTCCATTTAGTCCTCTTTTGGGTTTTATTTAAGTTCGGTTATTTAGTTGGGTTTAGTAGTACAAGCCTAAGGAATCCAAGTTCATGCCTTATTAGGGTTAATTTTAAGAAATTCTATTTTGAGTCTTCTATTTAAAGAATTGTAATGCATTCAATTAAAGGAGATTACGGGTCTGTTTCATTGGAGGTTTTTAGTATCGTTGTTTAAAATGATGTAAAAACTGTGATTTAAAAAGTGTTGTGAAAACACGTATTTAATTATAGTATTCATAAAACAAAAAATGTGTTTGGTACTTGATGTAGAACAGAGAGCCCCTGCCTTCCTGGAGTAGCAAGGGTGCAGGAAGTTACAACGCAAGATTAAAAGGGGGTGTTAGTAGAGGCCATTGGGGTGACAGTGTCGGAATTACATGAAATTTAGCAGGTTGAAGAGAAACGGCGTTCTGATCCAGATTCATGACCATGATCGTCGCCAAAATTTAGACAAATTCCTTCATTAAGGCCTTGAAAACAATGTTTTTTCTATTTATAGTAATATTTGTTTTTCCTTAATAACTTTTAGTTTAAAAGTCAGAATAAGGTCCCGTCTGTTTTGGGACGACCCTTAAGGTCATTAGCTTATGATTCAACATTTAACTCAATGTTTGGTTGGAGGGGTGGAAAAGTGGGAGGATAGAAAAGATTTTAATTTCTCTCCTCTTTGTTTGATTGTGAGTGAAAAAGTGGAAGGATGGAAAAAGTGAGTTTGTATAAATTTACTCATATACCTTTGTTAAAAAATGATGCCCAATTAAAACAAAAAAGTGATAAGCAAGCAAAAAAAATCACCCAAAGTTATTTTTAAAAAATCATTTCTAGTTATAAAAAAATAAAAAAATAAAAAGAAGAAGAGGCAGTGTTCACAGCCAGGAAACCATAAGGAAAAAAATAGCCAACTGGACTTTGCCCATGTGCAATGTACATGGGCAATTTTGTCATTTCACCATCAAACTCTCCCCACTTGGTTTTCTCTCCATTTTGGAGAGACAAATTTTGTGTGGGCCCGGGTGAAAATTGCCTAAGCCCCATAAGAAAATTTTCTCTCCCTCCCCCTTTACCAAACAACACCATTCCCCATTTTCCCTCCTATTTTCTCTCCTTTTATTTTCCATCTCTCCTATTTCACCTTCTACCAAACACACCCTAGAGGTTTGACGAAACTTGAAGACAAGTAAGCAAAAAAATGTAGTGCAGATAGAAAATAAAGCAAAATATGAAAGGGAAAAGAAAAGATCAAGCATGCAAATGAAGGTTGGACACTACCAATGTTGTTAATTTCCTTCTCTCTTCTTAATTTCTTTTGGGTTGTGATTATTTTCTTTTGAATTTAAAGATATAGATCTTGTCAAAATAGAAGCTTTACATGTGTGAATGGATTTGTGAACATCTGATTTGAGATGTAAAACAACGTAGTTGCAGGATAGATTTTTTTTTTTTTTTTTTTTTATAAAGGCAAAACTAGTACCAACCGAAATTCCCATTCCACACGAAATTTTCCAAAATTGACTAGAATGGCCAAAACATCTCGAAATAGGCCAGAATTTTACTCGAGTTGGAATGGGTGGTAGTAACATTCTGGATTGCACACCAACACGAGAAATTCCAGCCGTTCTGGTCGGAACAGAACGAAATTAATAACATTTGTTGAATCTTTCAAATACAACCATCGTTGGAATTTTTTAGGGCAAACTATTGTTTTATAGGCATAGTTATTAAATATGGATGTTAACTCCATCAATGAGCTGAGTCATTGGTTCAACGGCCAATAATTATTGGTTAAATTGCGTAACCATATTAAATTTTTTTGAAATAAATATATATAGGGTAAATTTCACTAACTACCCCTGAGATTTGAGCTAATGCCAACTAGGTCCAAAACAATTCAAAACTAACCATTTCAGTCCTTAAGTCCAAACATACTATAACGCTATTTTTTTGTGTGTTTAAAAAGACCAAAATATTGTTAAGAAGATCATTTTTGAGCTTATTTCAATTGTACTAAAAAAAAAAAAAAAAAAAAAAATTAGGTTCAGGGTATTCAGATTTTCATTTTAAGAGGGACAAATCAAAAATTAAAATTAAAAATATTATATATTATAAAAAAAAATGCCAGCTTAGGGGGTTCATTTGAACCCCCTGAACTCTACATAACGTCGCCCCTAATAGATAACTTGCCTTATAATGTTCTTTAGCCAAATGTCTCACCTTTCTAGTCTCGCCTTTCATTTCTTATATTCAATTAAAATATATAATTGTCCTATCTTAAACCCCGTTAGGTTGGGGTGATTTTAAGGGTATCAAAAAGGAGAATGGAAAATGAATTTGGTTAGGAGAAAAAAGAGAAGAGATTTTAGGAGCCCAAATGTTTTCTATCTGGATTCACTGAAACACAATTTCTCCAAAATAAAGAGAAAACTAGAAAGAAAAAGAGGCGTCAAACTAAATTACCCAATTGTCCTTATTAAGGTTCACTGAGTTCACCAGTCATCATTAAGAAGTTCTTTAATTAAGGAAAAAAGTATATAACAAAATTAATAATGGAAAAGAAGTGTAATTGTGACAAGGAGAATGCGTACCAGTGAACCTTTTTCCACTTACATACACACATAAAAATATACTCACGATTGTGTTCTTTTACAATAATTGGAAAAAAAAAAAAATTATCCCAACATTTTTTTTAATTCAAATAAAGTTCATCTTTCTCACTACATTTCAACTTAGAGAACAGATCCCATATTTTTAATTTAAAATAATGATTAAAAAAAGCACAAAATATTAAATCCTTAATGTAGGGGCAAAGGTCCAAAGGTCCCAAAATCATACAATGGATCTTGGGTCCCATACGAGATGGTCAACCATGTCCGAGAAGAGAACGTGGATGCCAAAAGGGGTCCCAGTCCAGTTCTCGTAGGCCTGAAGTCACTTAAAGGGCAGTCCGAGGAGAAATGTCTCCTCGGATGTGACGAGTATGGCTCAAAATGCACTCTGCCTACTAAAAGAATCCACCCCAACGAACACTAGTAGCAAGGACAAGTCCTACAGACCTGTGGCAAAGAAGGAAACAAAAGATGCCCAAGGAGAGGCTGCAGTTGCCACATTAAATGCGTTGCAACTACTTTTCTGGCCGCATTAATGTGGAGAAGACCTGTGAACAGTGCTGCCTTGGCTACCACAACTCACAGAAAGATGGAAGGGGTGTCCAATGGGACAAGCACTCAAGTGGGAGTCCAGATAATCAACAAGTGTAAGGTCACGATGGCTTCAAAGAAGCTATATAAGAAAGGGAGTCCTCATGAGGAAGGACACATGAAAAAAGGGAGAGGAACAGAAAAAGAACTGGAAAACCTAAAGTAAGAACCAACAAATATCTATCTCATCTCCTCGGACTGGGAATAAATGGACATTAATAGGATCTTCTTGTGTCCAAGTGTTGTGTAGCCCAACCTTAGCCTCTATTTACTTCGTAAGACCCGGTTCTGTCACCCACTCTCTACAAATTCATTGTTTCAGGGCCTCTTGGGCCAAGACCCCATACTTGTTGGGCTTAGACCCCATACTTGTTGAGCTTGGGCCCCAAATTAAGACCCTACACTTAATAATACCATTCTTTTCCTAATATTTTTTTCCCTCAAGCTGGGATCTTTCACAAATTCAAACTCTAGGTTTTGCTATAAACTCATCATTTTAAATAATTAGAATAATATTTTTTTGCTAAACAAATAATTAGAATAATATGTAAAGAAAGTTGAATTCTATGTAATTTTTTAAAAGTAATCAAGGCATGGAGAAAGTGCACAATTTTTCTGGTTCTAATATATTGCCATATTTCAAACAGTTATACATTAATTTATTTTCGGCAATCAATTTAAATTACAATTTCAAACCTGATGTACTTAGATTAATCTCTTGAATTGTTTGTAATCTTGTCTTTTAATTTTGTCTCCTGGACCTCCACCGCTGGTCGTAGTTATTAAAAAGATAGTTTCATGCAGCGGAACCAGGATGCTAAATAAGGCAAGCCCCATTGAAATGCTCAACTAAAAAGAAAGAAAAGGCCCAAGCCATGAGAATTATAAAGGGCAAGACGCCAATTCCATGGGTTTACTTTTGGAGTTCGATATCGGCATTTTCATTTAACCAAAAAAGTTAAAAGGTCTAGATTCTAGACCAAATTATTGAATTGAGAAAGCACAGTTGGACAAACTTTTACTGATCTTCTTATAGCCATAGGTACATAGACCTTTACTCATAAGTCATAATGCTTATACTAGGGCGGGCGTTAATGTTGTTTCATGACCCAGAATGCCGCACCTCCATTACCACTGGTATATACCTTCTGGGATCAGTGATCCCTGGCATCTTCATATAGCAAATAAGATGAAGGGCCAGACCAAATTATTGAGTCAGCAATGACAATTTTACAAAGCCTCCAAGAAGCCATAAACAAACTTCCCATTTTGACATCCTAATTTTTCTGGACAACAAAAAGAAAATCATTTTTTTTAATTAAAAAAAATTACTGAAGTAACTTCTCTAATGAGGAAACAATGTCTTTTGGTCCAACAATTAATCCTACCATCCGATATCTTCATTTAAGAGAAGCTTTATACCCTCCATCGAAAGAAATGTATTTATTTATTTAGTGGAAAGCTGATAACTATCCTGGTGTTTCCATTTTTTGTTTTTAATATCAAATTCCAAGAGTAACTTAACTGCTATTTGTGTTTTTAATGTAGATATTTACGATTTAAATACCCTCTTCCTGACTATTGAATTATTACAGAAATAATAATTAAACCATCCATTCAACCAGTATAACTGCAAGTCCTTGGTCGGTATTGTTGCAAGAAAATGTACATTTTAAATTTTCAAATTGCATGAAACTAAGATGAACCACTCCGACTTATTATAGAATATCGGCCACAATCCCAGAAATCAATATCAAAACTGAAGATAATTTATGTAAAACAGTCGCATCAAATCCATAGTTAAAATGAGAGGACTAGATAAATCAATAATTTCAACATCTAATATCTACAGATTCATTTGTTCGACTCCAATTGTACATGGAGGTAAAAATATTACCATCAGAAAGTAATGGTTAAAGTAACTTCCGTGATATCTGAATCTCTAAATGAGTGGTATACAAAAACTGCTTCTAAAATTCCCATGCAGGGTAACCTTCCAGGAGGAAGAAGCTTTTATAAGTTCAATTGCTGTCAAAGATAAAAACAAGGCAAAAAAACCTACTGTCACAACACCCTATGGTTGCAAGTCACCTACTATGCCATCTGTGAAGTCTATAAATACAAATTCTACAGCCGCATATCAGCAGAACTCATGAAAAAATGCCAGAAGCGTTCATCCCTTTCTGTACGTTATCTGAAATTACTACTCTTTTTGGCTCCGTGTTTGACATTGCTAGGAGTACTTGCAGAAGGGCTGGGGTAATGTCTGTTGCAACCCGTGTGTGGAGGAGATAAACTAGAATGGGCCTCAAGGGTAGAGCGAGGGGAATAACGGGAGGCCACTGTTAAGTCGGAAGTTTCATGATGAGATTGTTGGCCAGTGTCACTGGAGAAAAAGAATAATGCATGAAACTGGAGTGGTAGTCATGCAAGAGAATGCATTGAAATTCATGGTCCTTTTTTTGTTTTTTTTTTTTTCTTTCCATTGTCATAAATATTTGTGGTCTAAATATTCATGTTAATGCAGAAAGTAACTCTACCTCTCAGAGGCCAACTTTTCTTTCGCAATAGGTGTGCCTGGGAACCTTGGCAGCTGATCACATTTATTTTCAGAACGCTCTCTTGGACTATGTGGTTTTTCCTGTCAATGTAAGACAAACTATAATATAAACAACAACAATTCAGCAACAACAAACGGCATGTCATTTATAGTTACCGTTAAGTTCTTCCCGTTAAATGCTGGGTTGCAAGATGGAACATCCAGCTGCTGGGAGTTCTTCAGGAAGCGATGTTCTAGTAACATTGCAGCAGATGACCTCTCTGCAGGATTTCGCTGAAAGCAGCACCGCAAAAAATCCTTGCCCTCAGAAGACAATGTTTCAGGTATGGGAGGGGTATCCCTCATTACCTTGAACATGGCTGCAGCCTGCATCAAATATGATAAATGCAACTTAAACAAGAGTGGGAATATCTAAATGGAAATAAAATGATTAATGCAACTCCAACTACAATATACCATCCAGTATGCTACATCCAGAGACAGCAGACAAAAGCTACAGCTGAGTGCAGAAAGCAAAAGTTGCCAATACTACCAAACTCTACAGAACTAGGTAATAAAATGCAATATTATATGTTATCCGATTGCCACACTTCAGCATCTCCTACAAGCAGACAACTACATTGCTACGCCACAAGATACAACATAACATATGCCACACATGCTTCTCCCTCCTCCATCATGGAAACCACATGAGAAAGGTGTGAAAGTTAATTCTGAAATTGATTGATATTCTGCCAAAAGCAGGTGAAATTAATCAAGTCTTTTATTTATAATTACTAACTATTTCTAAGATCTCCTAATTCAGTGGACATACCAGCCATGATCATCTCATAATTTGCAAAACATATAAATAAGCACACTCACGGTGCTTCATCCACATCTGATACTATGGACATGTTGCGTATGAATTATAAGTTATTGATTTACTTGAATTACAATGTCCCTTAAATTAATTTATATAGAAAAGATACAAAACTAAATATTGATAAAAGATCAAATATGAATCTAAATAGGATTGCAATTGAATATATAATTTCCCAAGTCACTGATTGTAACAGAAAGATTGTAATAAGATCCCCGCATATAAATTCAGAGCACCTCACTTAAATTGTACTTAAAAACAAAGTGGACTTCCTAAGTCACCGATTGTGGCAGAAAGATTGTGGTAATATCTACACACATAAATTCAGAACACCTCACCTAAACTAATTAACACTTAAATTGTACTTAACAACAAATTGGACGACAAGTTTCATTACGTACATGCTGCTATTATCTTACTTTACCGCAACAAAACTACCCACAAGTTAGCAACCAACAAGCACACTGCCAATACAACAAGGTAATTTTGCAGGGGGCAGTGCCAAAGTCGGAACCGCTTCAAGAGGAGCCGAAGAAGAAAGGAATTAATTATAAACATCAGGGAAAGGAGAAGGAAGAATTTGCACATGATATATTTTTATTATAAAAAATGCATTTTTATTTTTTGTGGGAACAAACTACAATTCTAGAAAAAACATTTAAGAGGGAAAAATAAAATCCACCAACACCCCCTTAATCTTTTAAGCACACCACTTCCATCACCTCATTTTGATTACCTCTTTTCACTAAGTAGCAATTGCAGAAGAGATAATCAACACAAAATATAAAGGTCATACCCAATGCATAAAACTCCCACTTTTGCAGGATTTGGGAGAGGTCATAGTAGGCAGCCTTACCCCCAATTTATTGGAGCTGCTGATTCCCAAACTTGAACCCACAACCTATTGCTTTTGGTGGTAGGCACTAGCCATCGCACCAAGACTTGACCTCTAAACAATACAAAACATATTTCTTATAAATTAGAAGTTTGTGAGGCAGTTGCCTAGAAAAACAGAGGAAATGGATGGCATAATTTATTGATTTCTAAGAGCATCAAACAACAATCCAAAAAGGGATCTTGGGCAAAAAATGATTTTAACACTCTCCTTCAGTTAGTGGGAAAGAACATCCATTCATCATAAATGACCTGCTTTAACAATGTAGCTTGATCTTAGCCTTATTCATTAGTTTGTAACTTAGATGGGATAGACATAAACCACAAAAGCTAATGCAAAGCAACAATCCAACCATATAAACCTTCAAGAACTGAATATGATGAGATCTTATTGCACAATCTCTCCCCTTTTTTTTTCTTTTTCTTTTTTAAATCAAAAATTAATGAGATAAATGCAAAGCAACATAAACTTCTATTGTAATACTGTAGGTTTAAAGTTTGGTGATCAATAAAGCACATAAGGGAACATTAGGTGCCTACCCCTTCAAAGTCGCTCCATGGAGGTTTTCCAGTGAGCATTTCAATAATAGTACAGCCCAAACTCCAAATATCTACAGCAAGAGCCAGATCAGAGTTGGAATCTCTCTGCATCACAGCTTGCATGAGCTGCAGAAAGACAATGATCTCAGCAGGGGAAGATACAGGCCTATGAAATATTGATGTAGCAGCAAGAAAATACCTCTGGAGCCATCCAGTATGGACTTCCCTTTAAAGAAAGATCAGCTGCTTGTCCAGTAAGCTGTGCAACAATAAGTCCCAAATTACTTAAGCCCAATATTAGAAACATCAACTAGAATATCCTAGAAAGCAAATTATAGTGGCAAGTTGGCAACAACAATTTATTTTATTGGTAATTTTTCAAAAACAATAAAAGACGTCAAGAATGGTTATAATGATGAAAATGATCATACACCAATTTATAAAATTAGGTATCACCACTAACCAGAGGTAATCACCCATATTTCTCTGAATGATCCTCAGTTCATTACTTCATTACTGTGGCCGGGAGGTAATTAGCTACTGGCAATAACAACAATATCCTACCAGAGGATTCACAAGTCTAAAAGTAGGTACTTCAGCATCCACCTAAATGCTTGAATTATGGAATTGAATAAAACATAGAGAGAAAAGCAATAATAGTAATTGTAATATTTTACAAGAGCATTATTCATACTAAGGATTATGCTACACTGATTCTGTTTTCTTGCAACAGGGGCCATGCTGTTATCACAACCATAGACTCAATCACAATTGAATATTTGAGCATACGAATGTCAATTTATCTTCTTCTTCTTTTTCAAAAGAAAATTATCCACATGTATTGATAATCTTCGTTAATGTAAAATAAGGAATAAGTAGGCAAAGTCAAAATATATTTTCTCACCAAAAGTTCAAGAAGATGAGGGACTTTTAAGGTGAATCTATATACAGGAAGAAGAAGAAGATGAAGAAATACCATCTACTAAATGTAAACGGAAGAATGACTACATTAAAAGAGAGCCACTATGCAAGATAAGAAAACAAAACACAAGATGATACAGTAATAAAGAAGAAGAAAATGAACTCACATGTTTAGCCATCCCAAAATCAGCAAGCTTGACGACTCCAGATGAATCAACAAGCAAATTCGCTCCTTTGATGTCCCTATTGAAAGAAAAGAAAAAAATTCCAAATGTCACATTAAGCAAATTAGCCCCAAGACTACTACATTCATTCTGACAAGATGCATAGACAATTTCACATACTTAAGTGTTTAAATTCTAATTGGCAACACTAAGTAGATTGTTTCAACAAATCAATCAAACGTGAATTGTACCTGTGAATTGTCTTTGTGCTGTGTAAGTAAGCCAACCCAAAGAGAATATGGCGAGTAAAATTGCGAACAACGGACTCTGTTATGGCTCCACAATGTTCACGAACATATTTATTGATGGAACCAGGATGAACATACTCCAGATATATAAAAAAACGGTCATCAACCTGCATACGCACGACATTAATTTCATGCATTGCTTCAAGGATACTATTGTAAACAACAATGAGAATGCCTAAACATGCAACTGGGAGAATACTCACTATTTCGCTACCATAATACTGCACAATATTTGGATGCTTCAGCTGGCTAAGAACTTTGATTTCCTGAAACAAATAATTGGAATAATAGAGGCATGAGGCAAGAAAACCAAATAAATAATTATGAAGATGATTTACCAAATACTAATACTACTACTACTAATAATAATATATTTATTTAGGAAAGTTTTAAAGTTGAACATTTAAAAACATATGTCATAAATACTCCCAACACAGAGAAACAAGACAGCAGGATATGGATAGCATTCATCAAACCAAACTACATAAAAAACTTCATTGACCAAATATCAACCAAGATGCTTTTAGCCTCTAATGAATCGCATAAGTTAGGATCATTCTGGATAATTACAGAATCCAAGATCTAAAAGGTGCCTGTACCATATGAATCTACTCAAGAGGTTTAACCACTACCTATTCATAAGAAACGTTTTGATAGACAAATCAACAATGCCAAAATTAGTATACTCATCTGTTACAAATGATCCACATTACAATCTCAATCACACTTATTACCCCCCACCCCCATGAGGGAGGGAGGGAGAGAGAGAATGTGCGCTCCTTAGTGCAAGGATTGCAAGACTAAATACATCATTGTATGCAAAACACTGGCATAGGACAATCCTTAATTCATAGAAATCCTCAGCTGAACAAGGGGAAAGAAACCTCAAGTATACTCATCTATCATAGAGAACTCATGCAGAATCTTCAAAACAAAAATACTAATCCAAGAAAACTTCTTAAAGAAAAAAAAAATTTAATATGAGAGCCTTGGGATTTGACGGCAGAATTAAAAAGCCACAAGAGAAAGAACACTAGTAGGGTGTCTACTTCAAAAGCAGAGTGGTTTTTTTAATGTATAAACAAATAAGAAGGATAACTGATAACGCACAGAATTGATGTACTCTAAAGGCCAAAAACATGAAAACCATTCATTTCAATAAAAGGGGAAGTTCCCAAGGCCTAGAAGTACCAAAATTCATCAAACACACACATCTAAAAGAAGGTATTATCCTAATATGGTTTAGAAATAAAAAAAGAAAATAAAAAGAAAAGTAGATAATGATCAGGATTAAGGTATCCACAACATATACTGCAAAACCTTCCTAGTGAAAATTGAAAAGATAAATAAATAGATAAAGAGGGCAAAATTTAAACTGTTAGAAATTATCTCAAACAATAAAATAAAAAAACCACACAAGACAAAAACAGCCATCACCCACGTTCACATGTGCAAGTTCCAACTATTCATTGCATGCATGTCTGCCATAGTTTACCTACTGACAGCTTTGTACCATTGAAGAAATGGATGAGCCAATGGTATGAGAGAGAAAAGATATGGGATGCAAGCTAAACCCTTTTTTTTTTTCGTACATGTATAATGAGAAAAAATATATATATCTCGCCAAAATATGGTAGCAAAGAGTTCCCTATGATATGAAAAAAGAGTAAACACTTTGCCATAGTGATTAACCCACATCAGTAGCATAAAATTAACCATTATTAGAAATCAAGACAATTTAGACCATGATATTTAATCCTTACTATAATATTCCCTTCAATAAATTAGGGCAAAAGCTTGATATGTTTTATTACAATACATATAATTATAGAGGGAACTAGTAGTGCAATAGATTCTGGAGAATTACCTGCTGTAACTGCTTTATACTCTCTGCAGATTTTGGGTCATCAGGAAATATTTCAACTTCCTTCATTGCACACAAAGCTCCAGTTTCCCTGTAAGAAAAGAGTAATTATACTAAAGACTTTGCTGCAGGTAAAGAAGCTAGCATAAGAAGTACATCAAACATATATACCTGTTAGTGGCAACATAAACACTTCCAAATGTACCGCGCCCAATAAGCTTTCCTTTTTTCCATTGACTATTCATCGGCACTGACTCCAATTTAACTATAGGTTGGGGAGGGGGAGTGGGAGGAGGGGAAATGGGATTGGGAGTTGTAGTACTTGGTGAAGGCGTGGCTGCTCCTGGAGGAAGAGGTAATGGGTGGACATTTACAGGACAACTACTTTGGCTTTTGGGGAATTGTTGGGGACATTTTGCCCGAGGACTGTGAAGAGGAGAAGTATCAGAACTTAAAGTATGGTAATCAAAGAACGCAGGGGGAGGGAATCCCGGAATCATTGCTGTTGTTGGTATCTCTGGAGCAGACCAGACTTGATTTCCCTTTGGAATCATGTAATAATAATATGGAAATGAGTCACCGGTACTTGCCCTATGTGGGCTGAGTGCAGGACTTGAAAAAGGACTATTTGGGGCACTCCTCATAGGAACATGGACCCTGAAGTCATCTCTTGAGCTTTCTGAGCAATTTTGCTCTGGAAGCTCCCTCCTATATGACCTCTTTTCACCATAATCCATACCACCTTTTGTGTCTCGGCTAGCAAACACACTGAAATTAAACATAGTAATAGATGCAAAATGTCTCAGCCAATGCACAAAGAATCAACCAAAATACAGAATATTAAACCGGGAGGAAAAAATTAGCATTTATTTCCCAACAAGGCAACTACTACAATCACGCAAAATGACATACATTCAACACAAACTAATCTCATCAACGAGCACTCTATGCACGTAAATTTAGCATTTCACCAATCAAAATCCACTCTTTTCATCATTAAACACAAACATACACAATTTGCACACAACCAAAACGCTCTTGATTGAAATATAATAACAGAAATACCGGTGAATCACCAATCCGCCTATGCAAAATCAGACAAAAACAGGAACACAGAAATTCATCAAAAAAAAAAAAAAAAAAAAACCACAGCTGATTATTCTACCAGAAAAAGAAAATTCCTGCCTAAAATTGTAAATTAAACCAAAAAAAAAAAAAAAAAAAGTAAATATAAATATGAAACTGTGAATTTGACAGCGAAGACGAAAGGTTTTTTCACCTTTTAATGGGAGAAACAGAGGAAGAGGCTCTGTCTCTGTCTCTATCTCGGTCCTCAACGACTCTGCTCTGGGCGGTCTTCGGCGAAGGGAGAGGGACGTTGACGAAATCAGGAACAGGCCTTTCCTTGGCGCGAAAAATCCCTAACTCCGGCAGAGGCAAAGGCTGAGGCTGAGGCTTAGCCTCCGACATGGTGGTGGACCGCGAAGCCATGCTGGGCGATCTCGTCAGCGAAAGCGGCTCCAGCGTGATGGAGCCGGCGGAGACTCCGACGACGTCGTTGTCGCTCAAATGCCTGAGCTTCCTCTGCCGCGTCAGCCTCTTTATCGGCCCGAAACGCCACGTACCGGAACCTACCTCTTCGCTCCTTTTGCTGCTGCTAACGCTACTACTACTACTATTATTGTTATTATTAATATTACTATCATTTGGAGATTCACCATCGCTCGGAGATTTGAGCGGAGACGTCGAGGTCGAGGATGATGAAGCCGGTGAGAATGAAATGCTTGGCAACCAACGCATTGTAGCTCGCGATCATACCTGATACCAACACACCTACATAATATATGAATATGAATTTTTCTTCGAAAGAAAAAAAATTTAACGGTGTTGATGGAGAGGAGGGACAAATAGGTCGTCAGGCAAGAGAGAATCAAACCCTAAGAGGAGAAGGAGATCCATGGAAACTGTGGATCTTCTTCAACAGAAAATTTGGACGGTGCACGAGTCCTTGTTTCTTTGGGCTTTTGGTTTTGGTTTTGATTTTTTCTCTCTCTTTCTTTTTCCTTTTCTTTTTTTCTACGCGGTTTTTTTACAACGTACTTCCACGCCAAACGGGAAGGGTGCGTCGATTTTGAGAGGTCAATAATTAATAGGTTCTCCTTCTTTTAACAAAGTCAAGCTCTAGAGAGAGAGAGTGTTTGCGTCTGGTGTTGCTTCTTTCGTCTTTTTTAAATTCCGTTATTTCTGCTATTTTGGATTTTGGTAGTTGTTCTGTTTGCTATGCCAGATGTACGCCTAGGTGGTAAGGTTCGTTAAGCTAATTTTGCCAAGGTATTAGTTATGTAATTAAGATTTGAAACATATTGGTTATCATAACTAATATATTTGCAAAATTATTACTAACTAATATGCTTCACTTCCGGTGACATAACTAATATGTTTGTAATTTATTTTAATTAGTGTATAATCTGTGCATATATATGGTATAATTACATACGTATGGATTCAAATTATTCTCTTTCTCTTTTATTTTTTATTTTAATTTCTTTTAGATATACACATGAATTTATTCTTTTTTTCTTTTTTTGTTTATTGAGTTTTTGATGATTTATTTATATTAGACCCTTTGTCTTTTACACCTTATTAGCTCACCTAGAACAAAAAAAATTAAATAGGACACGTTGCGTAAAATTAGACAAGAATTAGAATCAAATTTAAAACCTAATTAAATTTTCTCTCAACTTTACCTATTAATATATATATATATATATATATATTGGCAAAAAAAACTTTGGTGATAGGCCTCTTTATCATTTTCCCTTTTTTAAAAAAATTAGATATGTTTTTTTCTAATTTTTCAATTCAAAAAATTCTTTTATTAACAAAATAAGCACTTGCGCACTTGTATAATAGAAAACTAACTATATTTTAGCAAACTAAATTCAAAATTCACTCATATTTGACCATGCAAAATTATGTAAAAATACATGATTGCTATAATAATCGTGTAAATTTATACTGACACTATTCATTTTGCATTTAGTGCTAATTTACATTGACATTATTCATTTTGCATTTAGTGTTTTTTAACTCTTTCTTTATGTACCTAAGGATGAATGAAGAGAGTAAATGGTAGTTGTGTGTAAAGAAAAAAAACAATTAAAAAAAAGAAAAATTGATATTTTAATAAAATGTAATATAAAATAGATAATCTAATATAAGGAGCATTCACATCAGTTTATACAAAAATTCATATCTATTTTAACATAAAAACCTACTTTTTCCTATTTTACATACTCACTTTTCAAAACACTCCACACCTTAAACCAATTTTAAAACACACACATAACATTTGAACATTTGTGCAGTTGATATAATTCAGTATTCATTGACTTGTGTTATTAATTAGTAATAACAAGAGATAGGAATATAATTTACTGAATTTGTATTTAGTGTATAAAGAAGTCTAGCTAACTCCATGTAAAGAACAAGTCAAATTACGTGTTTTCTTACCACGTAACACAGCCTTATAACGATTCAACATGCACAACAAAGGTCAAATTGTTAATTAAGAAAATTACCAGCATCTAACTGAAGAATAAGTAGGCGGTTTGAGAGGTAATGACCAAAACCAAGTCATTTGGACTAGACCCAACATCGCTCTCTTTTCTTTCTTTTTATACTGTTATTGCTAAAGTGAAAGTCTATACATCCAAATTGTTGACCCTTCCAAAAGGTTACCTTCTTTACCAAAATTGGTCAACATTATGATTGAAATTGTAACAAGTGGATGCAGTTAACATCAAATAGCTGAGCATAGATTTTATTAAAAATATTTGACAGTGACAGGGTATACTTCATCCATTATAAATGGAAAAAAAAGAAAAATAAGGGTTAAAAGGAAAAGATTTAGAGTTGACTTTAGGTCTAGAATGGACCAGGGACTCATTTTCCTTTATCTTTTATCTTTTTTTCTTTTTTTTTTTATTGATAATATTTACCTACAAATATAATTGTTCAATTGATATATATATATATATATATATAATTTCAGTTTGTTTGAGATCATCTACTGCGATGAATATATGTTGTGAACCAAGAATAACGTGTTCTTGATGTTTTGGAAGTCTCTAGCATTTGTTCTAGAGAAGATTTTATTCTATTTGTGGATGTTTTAACCAGATTAGGACTCATGGTTTTTCCCTCATTGGTTTTCCATGTAAAGATTCAGTGTTCTTGATTATGGGCTGTTGTTGAATTTTCTATTTATATTTAGTATTGGAATATATATTGACTAATTTATCTGGAATATCCATTTAATTTGCACAAATAGAGAAAAGAAAATTGTAAGGACCAAATTTGAGTCCCTAGCTTAGACGATGGATGGACCTAGGCCCAAAAAGCCCAAACAATGAATTTATAGAGAGCGGGTTGGAAAACTGGGTTAAAATGAGTTGGATAACAAATAAAGTGAACTCAATTGACAAGAACAGGAAAGTAGATTGAATTAATCCAAAGAAAATCGTCCTCGGCACGGTCCGAGGAAGTCAGTTCTTGTGTATTTCTTATAAGTTTGATTACAAAGTTGATTCTTGATTGCTACAGTGTTTCTCTCTTGATTTCTCAATCTCTTCTCCATGGAGGGTCTCTTCTATTATATAATTCTCCTTAGACAATCTTGGCCCTTCATTTGTTGATCATTCAAGCCACCATTTAAGTGCTTGTCTCATCGGACACCCTCTCAGTCCCTTTGTGCGTTGGGGTAGCCAATACAATACTGTTCAGGGGTCTTCTCCATATTAATGCAGCCAGAAAGTTAGCTGGAGAGCATTCAATATGGTGGTAGCAGCTTTCTCCTTAGATATTTTAGGACTCCTCCCTGTCCTGTGTTCCCATAATGCTTATCCGTATCAACAGAATGTTCCTAGGACATTTCTCCGGATGGCAAACCGTCTCTACGGACCTCGGCCTTGGTTAGCCGAGGAGGCATAGTCCTCGACCCAATCTCCTAGGCAGTTATGATCAAAACTGACTTCTTCATTTATTAACATAAGCTCTGTTGACAATGTCTACCCTCATCGAACGACCTCTAGTCCTCGACTTGGGCCCTAAACCCATTATATACATAGATAATGAGTTCTTGGGCTCAATACCCCTACAAAAATAATTATGTTGTGTGTTGTATTAATTGGTTATTTTTCCTAACAAGCACAACATCAACCCAACTTCATTGGGTCTCTGGCAACCATAGCTCAACCAATTTCCCTACGGAGACCTACAACCAATTTTACACCCATCATAGATATCAGCCAAGAACTACAAACAACCATCACTAAAGCCAAACTCAATTTTCTTTCCCATGAGAGAGAGAGAGAGAGCTACAAAAAGAAGAAAAAAAAAAAAAACCTGTAAGGACTGAATTTGGATTGGACCTAGTATAGGATTGAGTTTTAGCCCAACAAGCTCAAACAATGAATTTGTAGAGCATGGGTGAAAGAACTAGTTCTATTCCAGAAGAAAGAGTTGCTGATTTAAGAATATTAAACACAAATAAGATAAGAAAATCTGTCTTCAACACGGCCTGAGAAGCTCTGTTATAATGTCTTATTGATGAACAAAATTACAAGAGTTCAAAGTATTATTCCAAAAATTTCTTGGTTTTTCCGATCCCTTTTCTTTAGGCCACCTTCCCATACTATATACTACAATCTTGGTATCATCTCTACCATACACGTGTAGGTTAGATTCTAGGAACTCCTTCTTGTCTCATCCAACACCTCCAAAAACTATCAACTAGTAGCTGTAAGGTTGCTTGACCACTGTTCAGGTATCATCTCCATATTAATGCGGCCAGAGAGTTAGTTAGGAGGCATTTAATATGGAGGTAGCAGCTTTTGATGATATTTATTGCCTCCCTTTACTCGTCTCTTATCTAATGTCCGACTCCTAGTTGTGATGCAACCTTGAAGAATGTCCAGGATGATAAGACATTCTTACTGACCTCGGATCTCCGTTTCCGATATGACTTTTCTTCTCGGACGTATTTTGGACTATCACATACAATCTTTATTTCTTATTCTTATACCATTCTCATTATAACTTTACTTGACCATCCTCGGATTGAGCCATAGGCCCAATTCATATAGTTTTAATTGTACCTTCTAGATAATTGGCCCCCACAAAACCCAACTAGAAAAAATATTGAAAGGGTGCTAATGGGCATGTGGGTTTTGAAGCAAGAAAAGATTTCTTTGTTTACAAAATGTTATGACCTCTTGTAAATAATATAAAATTCACCAACTTTTTTAATAGACACTCTCATAGCATATTTTACAATTTGTTGAGATAATGAGTTGTGAGAGGTGGATAATTAATTTTCACGTGGACCCAACATAATGTCACTTTGCAAAATAAGTAATATCTCTACACTTATTCAAAACTCAAAACCCAAAATATTTTTATGGTTTTTTTTTTTTTTTTTAAATGGCCTCAAGGCTCAACAATGTATTTTGAGAATTTTTTTAAGAAAATAAAAATCACCTTCTATAAATATATATATATATATATATATATAATTTGGGATCAAGTTACACTTAATATAATTTTAAGTAATATTACACCACCTAATAAATTTTTACTAAATTAATATTTTGAAAATGACATTGGGGGTTTAAATGTTCTATATGTTTTTAATATATATGTCAAATTTTATGTCAATTAAATGTTATTTACAATTTGATCGTAAACTCATATCTTATGCATAATTTTTAACTATAAAAACTTGAAATTTAACATTTGATTGATGATATAGCTATTAATTTTTAATTATTTTGAAAATTTATAAACATAAAAGGTATTAAATAAAAATGTAATCTAACCGTGAATTTATCAAAATTCATATGAAAAATAAAAAATGATGTATCATCATTTAAAGTTACATCATTCATTATTATGTTTCTAATAGCTGAAAACATTTTTTTTTTTTAATTTATAAATATGTTACTCAAGTACCCAACAACCCGCTGAGTCTCATATTGCTTCAAGACACGGTACGGTCCACAAGAACTTGCTCCAAGGCAGGGTCAGAAGTCAACTATAAAGGAATTAAGGAAGGCCACATGGGCTTTAATACGATACCCTTCTACAAGACAAGTGACGTTTGCCATAGAAGTGGTCTACTAAACTACTGTTGAGTCTCAATAATGCACAAGAGATTAATCCCAAATTAGATATGTTTACTAATTAAAATTTTCAGTTCATAAAAAAAGAATGTCCAAATTAAGACATGGCAAGTATATAAGTTGTATCTTTTACATACCAAATAGAGAATTGGGAAGAAAAAACACTTTCTCCTTTTTACGTATGGGGCAGTTCACAATTTACTCGTTATTTTTGAAACTAACTAATTTCTCATTTATATTTGAGAAATAAGCAAATAACTCCAATTTACTATCTCAGTTAAATCCAATGTGTCTTTTGAAGAAATTATTAATTATACACCACAAGGAAGAGAAAAGGTTGAAAATTGTATTGTTGTTTTCTTTGATTACATTTGTAATCATTATGATTTCATTGGATTTAACTGAAAAAGTAACAGATTTGGGATATTTGCTTATTTTCCAAATATAGAGGGGAAAATTGATTGGTTTCAAAGATAAAAGAGGAAATTGTGAACTACCCTAAACATAGAGGGGAAAAGTACTGTTTCCCCTAGAAAATTTTACGCGAGTTATTACAATTGAACTAGTTACACACTTGAAATCATGTCTTCAATTCACTATTTTAGTTCAAAATTCCATTTATGGACGTGTGTGCAAAATGGTGTGTAATTAACATTGCTCTATGACAGTATACATGGGAAAGAGTTGTCTCACCAGTATAAAAACCTGTGCAAGTAGCTTACAGCTACAGAAATGAGGAATCCCAATTATCAAACAGAGGTGTACCTTATGCCTACAGTCATACCAGGTCTGGGTTTTCATGAGAAGTTTATTTGGCCCAAGTCCAAACTCCTGATTCAAGACTTTCTTTTATTTGTTTACCTAGAAGTTTGACTTGCTAGATCATGGGATTAAATGGTTATTTCCACATTCAATTAGATTTATAGAGCTCATTACATTTTCACAGAAATTATTACTTTAACATGTGCATAAAAAAAAGATAAGGAAGATTCATTCTTGCCTTACAATATGGAAACAAAAAACTTGGATAAATTGTGAAGTGTTCACAAAGCTAAACAATATGTCATGGGACCAGAATACAGCTGTTTATGTCACTCTCTGGTTATGCTTGAAAAGAAAAACATCTCAATTGACCATGCTCTGGAACTAGAATTGAAGTCACTGGCCAAAAATAAAAGGAACTGCCATTTATGAATAATTTGACATCCACTAACAGCCTTGACCATTACTGCCCATACAATTAAACAAGTGATTAAACAAAGAAATATTGTGTAAGATCTTCTTGTCTGATTAAACTCTATTTCTAAACAACAATGTCAAGTTTCTTGTCTAACTGAGATTTCCAAAGCACCTCTCAACTACTAACCTAGCCAAAGCAGCAGACTTATTCTTAAAGTGCTTCTCGCTGAAAGTCATGACAAGCAAATCAGAAATGGCCATTCAAGTTGTGCTTCATTGCCTATAAACTGGCAGGTTCTGGATTTTCCCACTTCGTGGCTACTATCTTACATATTGGCATGTTTTCATTCTTACTCAGAAGCTTCAAGGATGGATGAACCTCAACATCATGCATGAAAATTCTATCTCCGATATCTAGATTGCTCACATCCACCTCAATTTTGGGAGGAATGAGTTCAGCCGGACAAAGATATTTTAGACGAGTTCTTACCCTATTCAAATGGCCACCTGTTTTGGCATAAAAGATTTATAATCAGTGTAAAAGTAGCATTAGAACAATATTTGACCAGAGATAATTCACTGAGCTTGTCAAGTGCTTACAAGTAAATAGGAACACCAATACCCTAATCAAATTCAAAATTGACCTGAATAAGATACATATCCCCATGGCTAATTCACAAAAATAATAGCAACAAAAGTGATTCCAGTTCAACAATTAATGACACATATAAGAGTGATTAAGATCTAAATCAACATCTAATCGAGTAAATAGAGTTCGCTGGTTACACTTAAGAAATCTGAAGTTTGCTAAAATTTCCAAACATGCTGAAATGGAATAAGAATAATGTGAAATTCTCCTTTCTGGCTCAATTACAGGAAGCATCTGGTCTGGAAACAATACATATATTTATCTAGCAAAAAAAATTTTAAATTATGGCAAAACACGTTCAAGATACAAAAATTATATTTTTTGGTGCATCACAAAAGTAGATTTACTTTATTTGCTCTCGAGGAAACAAAAAGAGATCATCTCTATATAGCATCTAAAAGCTGCCACATAAATTGCATTTTTTCTAAAGACTTATTACAGCAAAATTTTGTACACAATAGGATTATAGAACGCAAACTAGCCAATTCCTCCATTGCCAAGTGATTGTACATTGTTTTAGAAGGATGTTTGTAGGTCTATAATTATCACTCACCATCAATGTGAAATAATGTCAAGAAACAAGTGACATTTCGCAGCAGACTTCAAACTACAAAATAACATAAAAAACCCACCTCCAAACAACAAAAAACAAAGAACGTGAAGGAAAAAAAAAATCTTTGATCTAAAGACCTATCATGTAGAACACACATACTTTAGCATCAAAGATTAGGGAAAATCTTGGTACAATTGTAGCACATCTTTCATTTTACGGATGATTGAATATGGTCTCCTGAATACTATACAAGGACAAGTCTCCTCTCACTTCCCCTTCCCCACAATCACAGTGTTTGTTGTTAACACCTCCTGACACTATTAGCTAAACTTCACTGGCTGAGCAGTTGGAAACTACTAGCAGCTTCCAACACGTAGAATATCCAAAATGCACAAAAGAAAAAATCTTTTCAACAGAACAAGTGTTAGAAGTCCGTTTGCTTGATTCAATATCGACGAACCTAGAAAAGAGAATAGAGCAGCGTGTCTACTGATTTCACCATAGCGGCTTGTTCAAAATCATAATAACCCATGCAAAAGTTTGCAAAGCAGAATGCAAAGCTTAATTGATAGGATTGATAGAACAACAGAATCATGGATTTAATAACCTCTTGGTGGAAAGAACTGGTTTAAAAATCCAGAAGAAAATTCCAGTCTTTAACCAGTCAAAAGCAACCGACTCTCAATAGGCTGCTTGTTTTAGGTGAAAATATCTGTAAGTTAACTTCCCTCAATTTGGATAGATAAATATGCTGCAACAATATTGGCATTCGCTATATGTGCCTCTGTCCTTTAAAAAAATGGAAATTTGCATTTTAATAGGAGATTGAGGCACATGTTTTGGTTGGTCCACTTCCTAATGTAATGCTTACAGCTCTAAGCTATTCCTAATGTATTGAATCATATTGTGACGTGAAATCTAGAAACACCAAAACATTATCTGAAACAAACAAAGCAAAAAATACCTTTCTGAAGACCTGGACAAACATCTTCTCCTTTGAAAACAACGGGCACATCAACCTTCAACTCCGACCCGTCGTCGGCCCAAACAAACACCAAATTCAATACCTTCCCAGTAGCTTCGTCCCTATGAATCTATTAACCCATCAAAAACAGAGAAAATAAGCAACAAATTATAAAAATGGTTAATAACAATTCGAAAAGAAAAGAAAAGAAAAAAAAAGGGTGGGGGGGTTGCCTTGATGGGGAGGACGGTGCCGGATTCAATTAGGTGAGAGGATCCGGAGCCTGCTCGGATCTGGAGCGGGAAAGTGGTGGAGCAGAAAAATGGGAGCTCAACGGACTTGAGAATGGCTTGAATCTGCTTCCACTCAGTGGTGACCAGGTGCTTCCTGGACATGGATCGTGGGGCTGTGGAGTCTTTCTGGAGGAGGTGCTGGGAAATAACGACGGCTGGGATTCGACCCTGAGCTCTGTCCCTCGACGACACTCTGTTCCCTACGCACTCCCTAGGGATTGCCTGGATCGTGTGGTACCGGGCCGATGATGGCTGTGATGAACTGTGGCTTGACACGGCGGTTCTCAGGTTATTGGTAGCGGAGCGCCACCACCTCGCCATTTCTTCTTCTACTTCTGCAAATGCAATGAGGGGTTTGTAGTTTGGAGTTGGACTGTGTTGTGTTGTGTAGTGTGAGGGTTTTTACTTCTTTTTTTTGTGATTTAATTTTTTTTAGGGGTTTAAGTTGTTGGGCCTTGGAGAGCTCCCACATCGGGTCTGGTTATAGGGGTTATGGGCCCTTTTAATAAAGCCCAAGAAGAATCAGTTTTGTTGTTGGAGAATTTTGTGGTAGAAATGTTGAATAAAATTGGGTCATACTAACAAATGGGGGCAATAGATAACAATTCATTTTAGAAAATTTTTGATAACATTTTTATGAGAAATGAAAAAATTGTCAAAATATTAATTATTTTTTTTCTTTTCTTATAAAAAATTTCTTTAAATAAATTGTTAACCATTATCCTAAGGACATTCGCTAACTTTTCCCTTAAAAGTATAAAGAACTATCTCTTCCTATTTTTGTTTGTGTGACTGTTTCATTTTATGATGTTACAAAATACTTTCTAATTTAGAAGGTTAATAAATATATATATTTTTGGTCTTTTGTCTTTTAAATGAAGGAAAGTAATTTTAAAACCAATAACTTTTATCTCAAACGAAACACATTTGATTATATTTTCTTAAAAAAGAAAATTTGGATTTTTTATTTAAAAAAAAAAAGACAAAAAAAATTTGGGACAAATAGGAGTACATTATAAGACTTTACTAATTATTTGAATGGATTTTGTAAATGATGTATAATAAACAATTATGTATGAGATAAGTAAATGTTTTTATAGTCCAAGGCCAGAAAAAAGAAAAAGAAAAAGAAAGGATATAGACAAAATGAACGATGAAAAAGGCTTTTGTAAAAAGGTAGAGATTTATAACTCTAGCAAAGCCTAAGGGCCCAAATTATCAATGAACCAAATTTGAACAATGAGTTCAATGCAGCTCAACAGGCCTAATAATAAAAATTATAAGCCCAGTTTGATTGCTTGAGTCTGTCATTAAACGTTGGTGGTTGCCAGTTGGCATTAGCTCAAATAAAGTAAAAAAACAATCTCCAACCAGAGTGTTTATCCATTTTTCCATAAGAAGTTGTATGTCTTTTGAGTGTGTTCGTTTGTATCTCAACCAAGAGGACTTCGATCAAGAACAAATAATAATTTAAATCGAATACAAATATTTGGTGTTAACCATCAAACTCAAGGTGAAGGGTGAGAGCAACTTTCACCCCAAGAGGGTGTTAGAACATTGGAGTTTGGAGAATAGAATAAGTGGACATATGATAGTGTCCGGAATGTGACAAAACTTCAATTTAAATCTTCTCTCTCATTTTTTGCATTTCACTTTATTATGGTACGTATGTTACGATGTGTATTTTTTATTTTTTTCATTTTAAACTTTGGTTATTTTATAAGGAAAGTTAAATAGATACATAATAAGTTGTGATTGGTAGAACAAAAATTTGCATTTGGAAATGAAAATTACTTTTGTTGAACCCAAATTTTTGAAATTCTCAAGTCAGGGTGTTCAATCTTTTTTTTTTTTTTTTTTTGGGTGGACAAAACAAGTTAGTATAAAAATAATTATGTGTATAAATATTTTTTTTGGTAAGTCTGGGAGCCGCCCTTGAAGGGGAGTGCGATTTGAACTATAGACATGAGATGCTACCAAAAAAAAAAAAAAAAAAACCATTCTCACTAGGTTATCATTGAAATCTATTACATATCTGAAAGATGATTTGATTACTTTCAATTACACTTTTTCAATAAAAGAAGAGTGTGTTTATCCTACTAAAGATTAAAAACTGAAGATTGTTTTAATTTATGCCACTTAAAAGGCATAAAGATTGGTTGACAAATTCAATGACAATAGTGCAATATAATTATGGATTTCGTTAACAGATGCCATAAAGACATTCATTTAGGAAATACATTTTTTTAAAAAAAATTGGGGAAGAAAAAAAGCAACTAATTTTTAATAGTTTTTATATATATTTTCAATAAAAGTGAAATTAAAAAATTTCTAAAATGATTCATTAACAAATACCCTAAAAGCACCCATATAATTGTACATGCAAATAAATTTTACAAACGATTCTTAAATTTACATGACACATCCAATGAATGCAAAATGGGACAACTAGACCGTTTATGAGACATGTCATTTTTTCATTTGTGTAAAAGTTTAATAATATTCATTTGTAATAAGAAAAGCCAGTCTCTAGAAATTTTTTCTATGGTAGTTATTAAGAAACTTAAATTATAAAAATTATAATAAAAAGATAACTTTATATATTGACAAAACACACACACACACACAAATAAATAATGTTTTACGATTTCCTTATACAAATTTTTATATTTTGATATCGTTGCATAATATATAGTCTCATTATCAATAATGTAAGCTACATCTTTTTCAAAATTTAGTTCAATAAAAATTTTCTTGGATTTTTGTTTTACTTTTGTTTGAAAAGACCTAATGTATTGTTAAAGAGCCCAAAGTTAAATTTTATTGGACATAGAAAA
Organism: Quercus lobata; assembly: GCF_001633185.2. Classification (NCBI taxonomy): domain Eukaryota; kingdom Viridiplantae; phylum Streptophyta; class Magnoliopsida; order Fagales; family Fagaceae; genus Quercus; species Quercus lobata. The sequence continues at coordinate 42,645,511 of NC_044909.1, forward strand.
ATTTAGGGTGGTCGCAATTTTTTTTAAGTGAAGACAAATCATAAGAATTATACATAATCTTTTTTCCAGATTAAAGTGTTCTTGTCACCACCTGCCTTCAACGTGATTCAGTAAGCCGCCCCGAGAAAAGCATGTTACATTTCAAAAGGCCATATATTCCATTTAAAAGTTTGGCTTCCCTACTATTTACAATCTAACATCTTGACCAAGAAAAAACAAATAAAGATGTCAATTTAACTACAAGATCTTGGTTTATTTGTGCTTTTGAGTAAATTGCTTATATATGTAAGTTTTAACTTTTAACATTAAATCATCAAAGCAAGTGGAAGAAAGAAACATACATAGTCTTTTCGGCCCCGTCAAATCCACTTAGCTAAAAGCCTAAAACTAAAATCACTATCCGCAAATCAAACAAAAATGCATAAATAATTGGGATTTGTCTGCTTCACAAGCTTTCTACCAACGGCCTTACACGCTTGCTTTTTGTGGAGAAAAGCCAAGACCATTTCTAAGAATATCAAAATAAGTGGTTCATACTCATAGGTGCATGGTGGCACAAAAAGATAAAAATGACAAACAGTTTATTTTAGATTCCGTATGCATTTTGGTTTATAAATTTTGAGCTTTTAAAATAAACCGTTTTTTAAAATTGTCTTCTTTATCATCAAATTAAGACAGTAATTAATTTTTAATATAAGCAAAGCCTTGGATATTTTATTTAACCATAAAAAATTTTATTAGTTGAGCTAACTAAAACTCACTTCAATTTTTATTTTTTTGTGACAAATGTTATAATAATAAAAAACATTGTGGCAAATTGTAACCTATGCAAATCTCAATAACTATATTGGAATTGGGGCTTATAGACTTATCTTATGTTACAATTCCACTAAAAAAAAAAGTCAAGCATCTCCAAGAAGCTCTCTAAACCCAAAATTTGGAGAGCAAACCCAACAAAACGTGCTCTAACAGTCTCTTTAATTTACTGTTCATTAGCAAAATTTTGGTTGCTAATGAACAGTAGCTCTCTTGGTCTGATGACTTACTATTCATTAGCAAAAAAATTCATGGAAATAAAAAAATTCAACACACCCATTAAAATATTCAATTTTTGCTCAACAATCGCAATGACTACAACTCAACCATTCCAGATCTTTTCTCTCTCAAACATCTCTAAACTCAATGACAATCAAAATACAAACTCAAATCACAATCTTAAAACTAATCAAATCAAAACAAAAAATGAAAAAAAAAACAAGACAAAACAAAAAACAAAAACAAAGCAAATCTGACCCATTTGAGTCGCTGTGGGGAGGAGGACGAGTTATCCACCAGCCATCTCTGTTTATGAGAGAGAGAGAAAGAAAGAAAGAAAGAGAGAGTTCTGGTATTTTCTATAGTTTGGATGAAGTGGTAAGAAAAAAAAAAAGAGAGAGAGCGAGACAAAGAAAGACTAATAGAGAGCTCTAGTATGTTCTAGAGTTTGGAGGAAGTGGTAGGGAAAAAAAAAAAAAAAAAAAAAAAAAAAAAAAAAAAGTAAGGGTACATGTGTGGAGGAGAAAAAAGAGGGAAAAAAGTAAAGAAAAGAAGAAATCGTGTGGATGAAAAAAAAAATGAAGAAATAAGAGAAAAATAAAATTAAGAATAAGAAATTAAAATTAAGAAACGCTACCACAATATTTTCACAATAAATTTAAGTGTTAAGTTGTTATTGGCTATTATTAGTGAGCAAAAAAATAATTTCAAAGGTGACTATAGTGAGTTCAAATTAGAAACAAAAACAACTTATCACATATGATTTATTGTTAAAGTATTGTGCAAAATATTGTGAATGTAACATTTTTAGTTAATTTTTTTTAAGAATAATTTCTAGTTAAAATTAGATGACTTACAACTCACTATATCATTATCACAAGTGCTTCACAAGATTTGCTAAAAAAATATCATTAGGAAAAATTTTAAAATATTACCACTCGAAGATTTCAAAAATATGGTCGTTGAGTATTTGAAAAAATATAGCCATTAGAAATAAATGAAGGAAGATTGAAAAAATAAACAAAGAAAGATTAAAAAAAGAATGAAGAATTAATATTTAAATGTGATAGATAAGAGATAGAGAGTCTATTGAAAAATGTATTTGAAAAAATACATTTTCAAATATGTATGAGATAAGTAATGGTTTATATAGTCCAAGGCCAGGGAAAAAAAAAAAGAAGAAGAAGAAAGGATATAGACAAAATGGACGATGAAAAAGGCTTTCGTAAAAAAGATAGAGATTTATAACTCTAGCAAAGCCTAAGGACCCAAAATATCAATGAACCAAATTTGAACAGTAAGTTCAATGCAGCTTCAGCAGGCCTAGATAATAAAAAACATTATAAGCCCAGTTTGATTGCTTGAGTCTGTCATTAAATGTTGGTGGTTGGCATTAGCTCAAATAAAGTAATAAACAATCTCCAACCCAACCAGAGTGTTAATCCATTTTTCCATAAGAAGTTGTATGTCTTTTGATTGTGTTCGTTTGTATCTCAACCTAGAGGACTTCGATTAAGAACAAATAATAATTTAAATCGAATACAAATATTTAGTGTTAACAACCCCATCAAACTCAAGCTGAAGGGTGAGAGCAGCTTTCACTCCCAAGAGGGTGTTAGAAAGTTAAATAAATATTTGATAAGTTGTGATTAGTAGAACAAAAGTTTGCATTTAGAAATGAAAATGACTTTTGTTAAACCCAATTTCTTGGAATACTCAAGTCAAGGTGTTCAATTTTTCGATGGACAACAGGTTAGTATAAAAATAATTATGTGTATAAATATTTTTTTTGGTAAGTCTAGGAGCCACCCTTGAGAGGGGAAGTGCGATTTGAACTATAGACATAAGATGCTATCCAAAAAAAAAAAAAACCATTCTCCCTAGGTTATCATTGAAACCACTGGCGGAGCCAGCATGGGGCGAGGTGGGGGGCAATTGCCCCCCCGACTTTGTAAAAAAATTCCCCAAACTACTAGTTTTGTAGGGGGGGCATTACATTGCTTATTTAAGGTGCTTGACACTTTGACCCACCCTTTTGACATGAAAAAGAGAAAAAGTTGGTCCACTCCACCCTTAAAGAAGCAAACTGGAAAGTAAGGAAAAAGGTTTTCCCGAAAAGCTAAAGTAAAAAAAAAAAATGATAAAAATATAAATAAGTGCTATATTTAAAATATTTTTATACCAAATTATATATGTAAGATGTAATTGGTTTTAATTTGAACTTACCACTAAAATTAGCTTCTTTTTTTTTTTTTTTGAGAAACCGTTAAAAAAAATGTTGTATACATAGCATATCCCTTATTTTTTACCTATTACATTATTCATGGCATTTGTCTTTCTTGTTCATATCTCATAAATGACTTGTCCCATAAATAAACAGTGAAATGCCATTTAATATTTTTTTTTAACAATATGCAACATTTACTTTTTATTAAGTTTGTTTATAATTGTTTATTTATTTTGTTACTATAATCAATTAATGTATTTTTTTTAATACTATCTTTTAATCTTGCCCCCTCTAAACTAAAATTCTGGCTCCGCCACTGATTGAAATCTCTTACATATCTGAAAGATTATTTAATTACTTTCAATTACACTTTTTCGATAAAAGAAGAGTGAGTTTATCCTATTAAAGATTAAAAATTGAAATTTGTTTTAATTTACGCCACTTAAAAGGCATAAAGATTGGTTGACAAATTCAAGGACATTTAGTTAGGAAATATATTTTTAAAAATTGGGAAAGAAAAAAAGCAACTAATTTTTTAATAATTATATATATATATATATATTTCAGTAAAAGTGAAATCAAAAATTTTCTAAAATGGTTCATTAACAAATACCCTAAAAGCACCCATATAATTGTACATGCAAATAAATTTTACAGTCGGTTCTTAAATATACATGACATATCCAATAAATGCAAAATGGGACAGCTGGACCGTTTATGAGACATTTCATTTTGTCATTTGTGTAAAAGTTTAATAATATTCATATGTAATAAAAAAAGGCAATGCTGTCTCTAGAAGTTTTTTGTACGGTAATTACTAAGAAACTTAAATTATAAAAATTTTAATAAAAAGATAATTTTATATATTTACAAAACACACACACACACACACTCTCTCACACACAAATAAATAAAGTTTTAAGATTTCCTTCTACAAATTTTTATATTTTGAAATCGTTGCATGATATATATATATATATATTTATATATATAGTCTCATTATCAATGATGTAAGCTACTTCTTTTTCAAAATTTAGTTCAATAAAAGTTTTCTTGGATTTTTGTTTTCTTTTTGTTTGAAAAGACCTAATGTATTGTTAAAGAGCCCAAAGTTAAATTTTATTAGACCTAGAAAAATTTAGGGTGGTCACAATATTTTTTTTTAAGAGAAGACAAATCATAAAAATTATACATAATCTTCTTCTTCTTTTTTTTCAAATTAAGGTGTTCCTGTCACCACCTGTCTTCAATGTGATTCAGTGAAGCCACCCTGAGAAAAGCATGTTACATTTCAAAAGGCCATATATTCCATTTAAAAGTTTGGCTTCCCTACTTTTTACAATGCACTAACATCATAACCAAGAAGAAAAAATAGTCCCTTCTCAAAAAAGGAGAAGAAAAGAAAAGATAATTACAAGATACTGCTCATCTTATAGTTTGAATCTTTTCTTCTTAAACTCTCAAGCACTTAGTGTATATAAAGATGACATTTTAGCTAAAAGGCCTTGGTTTATTTGTGTTTTTGAGTAACTTGTTTATATAGATGCACTAATATGGTAAGTTTTAACAATTAAATCATCAAAGCACATGGAAGAAAGAAACAAACAGTCTTTTCAGCACTGTCAAATCCACTTAGCTAAAAGCCTAAAACTAAAATCACCATCCGCAAATCAAACAAAAATGCATAAACTTCAAATCAAATATGCAACTTTTTTGCATTTCTTCACCTATAGCAATTATGCAACTTTCAGATGATTTGTTGTCTAATTGTCAAGCCACCAATTTTGACAATTTAAGCCATTCCAACAGGTTAGCATCTTTTGGAGCATTAAGAATTCCTACCCAAACGCAAAAGACACAAATCTTCATAGACATTCGAGTAATGAATTGGCGCCCCTCCATGAACCTATGGGTATGTTTGGATAGAACTTATTTTGCTGAAACTGAAAACTGAAAACATTGTAGCAAAATAATTTTTAAATGTGTGAATAGTACTGTGGGACCCATTTTTAATGAAAAAATTGATAAAAAATGAAATTTGTGGGTTCGTAAACAGTGCATATATGCACTGTTCACTACAGAAAGTCAACATTTGCGGTTACTGTTTATTGAACAGTAACCGCAATACCCCAAAACGCGTGAAAACCAAAAAAAAAAAAAAAGGAACAAAACGCAACATACAAACGCAAAAGCTGAATACAAATCTAAAAGACCGTTTATGTGACGTGGCGTAGGAGCCAAATTTGCCGAAACAAAAGTAAATTTTTTTTTTCGGTCATATATGTAAGACTTTTCATGATACAATGTATAGACCATTTTACTTTAGTGATTGAAACTAAAGTTAATGAGAGAGATGTCTTGCCACGATGGGACGAGTTCTCACCTTGGTTTGTGCAATGATAACTGTTTAGTGTAATTTAAATAGATCATCCAATATATTAGACATTTCTTAAAAGGATGAATAATTGAATAACAAATTTAAACTCTACCATGATATTTCTGTTATAAATTGGATAATCACTGATAATGAATTACTATTTACCACCGGACATTGTTTTCTTAATTTCTAATTGCAGATAAAGTTTTCAAACCCGGATCGTTGATTAAACCATAAAAGGAAGAGGTTCAAGGTTTTTTAGGTCAAATCGAGATTGAACCAAGATCGAACCTTGATAACGTCATAATTAATTTAATAATTATTTTAAATATAAATAAAAACATTAAATTAATAAAAACAGAAAAATTAACAAAAATAGTCTAATTTAATATAAAGATATATCTTTCAAATATTTTTTATATCATAATTTTTACAAGACAAATAAGAAATGTCAAATCTTAAGCAAATATAAATAAAGTATATCTTTATTTATTTACATGTTAATTAGTAAAACTTGTGATGATGATAATAATAATAATAATAATATAATTATTATTATTATTATTATAATTATTTTTATAATATAAGAATGAGAAGGACACTTACCTCAAATAAAATAAAATATTTAAATTATCTAATAATTTAAAAATTAAAATAATTATTTAATAATTTATAATTATAAGTATAAGTATATCTATTTCCAAAAAAAAATTTAAATATTATAGCAATACTAGTATTATTATAATATTTGACACATCTTTTACTACAACTTGTTATATGATAAGTTGTGAGGAGTGAAAAAAATTGTGAATGTATATGAGTTTATATTTTTATCACATCTTTTACTACAACTTGTTATATGATAAGTTGTGAGGAGTGAAAAAAATTGTGAATGTATATGAGTTTATATTTTTATCACTCAAAACAAAAATGGTTTAAAATATTGTAATATTAGCATTATTTAAAATATAAATTTATTGCAATACTGTTGTAATTTGGTAATACACGTACATTATGTCTCATCACGTTGGGCTCAAAAGCCAAAGCTAAAAGAAAGTAATGGAGAGCTTTCACGTGGAGAGCTCATCCTTTATTCAAAATTTAAAAGCTTTCATTATCTAGCCTCTGTTACGAAACCGCCCTTCTCTCACATACACACACAAACAAGCGTTATTTCCAATGCTTGGCAACAAGTGCCCGTGTACTATAGACACGTGAAGAGCTTAGGAAGCTTTCAATATTTCCCATGCTAGGCAGCTTTCAAGTGTTCGTGTCAGTGTAGCCAAGTCATAACAAATACAAAGAAAGGGAGGGTGAGAAGCCAGACCACATTAGGGCTGTACACGGTGTGGTGCAGCCGGTTATGGGGGGAATTTTCGCACTGCACCTATAGGTTGTGGTTTCCCTCATGCCTAACTGCACCTCGCATGTAAAGGGGTAGGAACCGGTCTACTCCAGTTTCGGTTCACCCTAACAATGCGGTGCGGTTAGTTCGGTGCAAAGTTAAAACAAACATATAAATTAAAAATAAAAAATAAAACAAATCAATCCTCAAACAAGCCACACGGAATTATCAAACAACCCAAATATTCAAAAAAAAAAAAACAAAAAACAAAAAACATACATGTTCTATATATATATATATATATATATATCTAATTTCCACACAAAATTTTCAAACAAATTCCCAATATTTATAGAAGCATAGCAAGGAGCCAAGGACAGGTAGCTTAGGTATTGAGCATTATACAAATTCACATACCTGTTATTGAGCATCAAAACATACTCTAGAAATTTCTATATAACAGCCATGACAGAGGAGAGAAGAGAGAGGAAAGCTTGGAGAACATTGTCATCAAGCTGTAGAAGACGCTGTTGGTGAGTGGTGGTGAGTGGTGACGAGCAGCGGAGGTAGGTGGGAGAGAGGCGGAGATGTAGAGAGAGAGACTGATAGAGAGAGAGAAGAGACGGATGAGAGAGAGTGAGGAGAGGTCTGCGTCTAACTAAAGATTTTTCAAATTTAACCTAACCTCTAAATAAAATGACGTCGTTCCTGGCATTCCTTTTTTTCTTTTTTTAATTCTAACACTAAAACGACGTCGTTTTGAACCTGATAGTAAAATTTTAAAATGGTTCCAAAACGGCGTCGTTTTGAATCAAATTTAAAAAAAAAAAATTAAATGAAACAGCGTCGTTTCTAACTAAATTAACCTAAACCATATTTTTCCTTCTTCTTCCTTTGCTTCTTTCAGTTTCACGCCTCTCTCAGTTTCACGCCAAACTGGTACTCTCTCTCTCTCTCTCTCTCACTCTCAATTTCTTTTATTTTAAAACTGATGAATGATTATATATTATATATGTATAAGTTAAATACATATATCGGTTCGGTTCAGTTTCTCTTTGGTTTGCAGATCTTGCTGCCGGCCACCGCACCGGCTGACTTCGGTAACGGAAAAAGCCTACCGATCATCGCACTGAGAACCTTCGATGGAGCTTTCAGCGGTCGGATCGGCGCGGTTTCAGGTGGTTTTGTCGGCGCCAGTGAATTCTTGAACAGGCCTAGACCACATACATAACAAAGTTCAACAAAAAAAAGAGAGAGGGAGACGGACAGAGAAGAAGAAGAAAAAAAAAGTAAGAAGTGGAAGAAGAATAAGAAGAAGTAGTTGCCTCATGGCGCCACCCTTGCTTCGTCGTCGTCGTCTTCTTCCTTTTCTCCTTTTCTGTGTTTTTATTTTTATTTTAGGTTCAGATTCAGTGGGTTGCTTCATGGCGCCACCCCTTTGTCGTCGTCGTCTTCTTCCTTTTCTCCTTTTCTCTGTGTGTGTGTGTTTTTTTTTTGGTTTAGATTTAATGGGAAGTATGGAACCGTGAAAAGCGATCTGATCACGGTTTTCAGAATCGTGAGATCTGACCGTACGGTCCAATCCGAATTTCAAAACCTTGATTGCAGGAACCTTTTATGAGCTGTCCATCTATTATATATATATATATATATATATATATATATATTTATATTTATATATTTTGTCATTGTGAAGTTAATCGATGTGCAAATGAGCTAGCAAAAAGGGGTTGACAATGACAGGGTTTTTAAGGAGTTTATGACTTATGCCCAAATTTTCTTTGTCCAACTTTTATCTGGAATATGAAGTAATTTGGGAGCTGGGACCAGTAAAGGTGTCCTAAGAGCATCCGCATTGAAGAATGTTACTCTATCCTATTTTACCATCCCAAAAAGCTACTTTATCAATTATACTATACTATTTTACAATACACCATACATCCAAAAACTCTATTATTTTACTTTTTCATTAAAATATTTTTTTTTAATCTTTCTTTATTATTTTTTTCACATCATCACTTTTTTTCAGCTAAGGATCTGATTCCAACAATAACATTTTCCTGGGCTTTCCAATTATAATTTTTTTTCCAGACTTAGCATTCTCCAACGGTCTCACATTTTCCTAGGCTATGCAACACTATTTTTTTTCCCAACAGTGATGTTGATTCCAGTGGCCTTTCCTTGGCCTTTATCATTTCTTTCCAACAATTTTTTGTTTTTTCAAATTCAACAACTATTCCAAAGAACCTGCCAATTTTTTTTTTTTTTTTAGAAAGAACATGCCAAATATCAATGTACTCAAACTTGTAAACTTTAAAAATCCACATACATATATATTCCATCAAACCTATCAAATATTAATGTAAAATCCATATACATATTTATAGATGCATCCTGCCAAATATCAATGTATTCAACTTGTCAATTTTAATGATCCACACACACACACACACAAATAGTCTAAAAACATTAGAGCCTGCCAGGACCTGAGGAGTTGGATTGGTACTAACAGATGTCACACCAAAAACTTGGCAAACTTCTAATTAAAGGAGAGGAGTTGGATTGGTACTAATAGATGTCACACCAAAAACTTGGCAAACTTCTAATTAAAGGAGATAAGTCTCATTGCTGCTAAAGCAGGAAGAGAGGCTTAAACAAAAGAAGAAGGTTGGGAGGAGAGAGTTACGGGGTAAAAGTGGCTTTCAAATCAAAGGAGAACTATATATAGGTACATAGTACTGTAATCACCTGGTCAAACTAAGTTTGTAATTTTGACAAATGTTTGTATGTGAATTTTTTGTTTTTAGATGTTACATAGCAGTATCACCAAACAAAAGTAGTAAAGGGCTTGGAGGTTAATATTTATGAAGTTTTTTTTTTACTAAGGGTGGAACAAACAAATTGAGTCAGCACTTGAGAAACTCAAATTTTGGCAAGCCAGAGAGTCTGATTCAGTGTTCATTGTATACCGCCACGGACCTCCACGGTTAAAAGCATCTTGAAAAACTCTCATTGCAGAATGGAAATATAGAAACAGTCTTGAATACTGTGAGAAACGCCAAAAAAATTGAAAGAACAAGCACCACAACACCCAAAATTTAATGTGGTTCGGTAAACTCTATATTTTCATCCACAAGCAACCAACCAAAATCATCGTCAATCACATCTCATTAAATCTCACTAGTATAAACTAGCCCAAATCAACAATACACAAAAAGGCACCCTAGCATTCATACACAAGGGAAACTTTTTTTCCTTCCAACTCTCTCATACATGACAAAAGGTTACCGAAAAAGTTTCTATTGAATTAAAGTCTATCTGACCGTGTAAGTTCTAATCTACAGCAGTGATTAAAAAAAAAAGCATTCCATGAGCTTTCACCTAGCAGGTGAAATGCTTAAACCAATTTCTTCTGTTCTATACCAAGAACTAGCAAGATCCACACAATTATTTAACAATGTAAGCATAAAATTAAAATATACACCCAGGTCACTTCCAAATTCTAAATACTAATCCATCATCCACAAACACTTCAATTAACATATTAAACCATAACTAAAAGAGAAAATACCAAAATAGCAAGCTAGGAATGCTGAAAATACCACAATAGCAAGCTAGCAAGCTATGGCACCCTCTGGTGGAGGGAATGGGAGGACAACTCGCCTAGCCCTACTGCTCTTCATCTTCTGTGTCACCCAATAGCAGAAAACGCAGAGCAAAGCAAAGAAGACAAGCCCTAAACATATGATAAGGATGATGGTCTTCTTCTTTAGGAAAGGATCAGAGGGCTCGTATGGTATTGACAGAGTTGGGGATGCGATTGGTCCTGGGTGAGATTGGTCTGATTAAATCAGTTGAGGGTGAATCGGTAAAGGGATTTGGAGACGGGTCTGAGATGAGACGCCGTGTGAGACACCGTGTGAAGCTTCGGCAATGGAGATGGGTCCGATATGAGACATCGTGTGAAGCGTCGGCAATGGAGATAGGTCTAAGATGAGACGCCGAGTGAAGTGTCGGCAATGGAGATGGGTGAGGGTGAATCGGTTGAGCTTTAGCGATGGAGCATGGTGTGTGATATTGATGTTGGGAGGAGTATGCTGTTTGGGTCTGAAGAGAGGAGAGAGCAGATGGAAAAACAAAAAGAAGGAAGAGAGAGAAGAGAACTAAAGTACCGTGATAGTGGAGGGAGAAATTTCAGAGGGAAAAGGGGTGGAATAAAAAAAAAATATATATATATATATATATTTATATATGTGGGGCCAGAGAGTTTGTAACCCCAGCCCATTTCATGTTAAGGCCCAAGGCCTGCGTCGAGGAGATATAGGGCAGGGGACGCATCATGAGAGTCGAGGACGGTCTAAGGAAATGGCCGAGGACGAGCTCCTGCTCGGCATGCCATAAATGCCCCTAAAAGGAAGAGTGATCACAGTGCGGAACAGCACGAATAAAAGGCTGCCAAAACTGTAATAAAGCATTCTGCGCATGATAGAGCCATGCCCTTAAACTTTCACAACCACCCCCAACCACTCTGGGTATGGGTTGATGGGACAAGTATCAGTCTTGGAAAAGTTGATCCTACACGTGGACAAAGGATAAGGAACGCAGGCTAATATAAAAAGAGGGACAACCAATCCGGGGAAGGGGGCTGGGAAAAATGGCCAAAAACCAGAGCTTCCCAGCCCGCCTCCAAGAGAAAGATTCCTAGGGCGAACACGATTTAATTATGTATGAACACCACGGAGAACTACTGTCTTGTGATCAAGGCTTAGCCTTTCAAACCCACGCTCTATAAATGATATTGTTTGGGCCTTTTTACGTGCGAACCCAACATTATTATGGGTCGTTACAAATTGTGGCCTTACAATTGGCGCCGTTTGTGGGGAAGGCTTGTGTGTTGGTATAGGCGGTAGGTCGAGACAGTCCCCTTGTCATTTCTAACAGCCGGTTGTAGTGTTCTAGCGTAAAGTTCCACTAGGGGCTACGTTTCTTCACTAGGGGCTGCGCTTCGTAGCGTCAGCAGCACTGATGGTTCTAGGGGCTTGGCCGAGGAGCTAATCCCCTTAAACTAAGGTCCTACGCCATAACTGAGGGGTTAATTCCCCCAACTACTTAAAAATCAAGTTTTGGACAGAACCAAGGTATTGCATGGTCCTCGGACTCAAACCTATGGGGAAACCAACTACTTAAATATCAAGTTTTGGACAGAACCAAGGTACTGCATGGTCCTCGGACTTAAACCTATGGGGAAACCAACTACTTAAATATCAAGTTTTGGACAGAACCAAGGTATTGCATGGTCCTTGGACTCAAACCTATGGGGAAACTAACTACTTAAATATCTTAAATACTCAAGTTTTGGACAGAACCAAGGTATTGCATGGTCCTCGGACTCAAACCTATGGGGAAACCAACTACTTAAATATCAAGTTTTGGACAGAACCAAGGTATTGCATGGTCCTCGGACTCAAACCTATGGGGAAACCAACTACTTAAATATTTAGTTTTGGATAGAACCAAGGTATTGCATGGTCCTCAGACTCAAACCTATGAAAATTCAACTACTTAAAAAGAATTCTAAGTTGCTCAGTCCTCGAACTGAATACTAGAAAGGGTTAAGGCTACGAAGGTCATTAGGGGGATGGCGAAATGCCTTACTATTCAGCGATCTACAGGGGCTGTTCATTTTGGGTTATATATTCTCGGATGATTACTTCCTACGCAGCACTGAGCATTCAGCCATCATCTCGTCCAAAGTTTGGGTATACAGCCCATTTTCAGGTTGGTCTTATTGTACACGATAGCTCCAGTAAGTTCATAATAACATCTTTTTTCTTGATAAGGGATTTCGACCCTAAGTATTGTTTTCTTAGGTCGGCGTTATTATGCCATACAGCTCTAATAAGCTCATCATAATATCTTTTTCTTTTTTCTTAGTAAGGGTTTCTGCCCTAAGTATCATTTGTTTAAATCAGTATTATTATGCCAAGTAGTTTCAATAAGCACAGAGCAAGGTCTTTTTATTAACTGGGATTTCGACCCTAAACATCGTTCGGAAAGTAAAAATAAAAGAAAAAAGTCATGTGGTAGTACGTCTATTCACAGCATAACCATTTCAAAAAGAAGAGGTAGAATATACGAAATAAAGTAATGATGACTTTTATTAATATAAAGAGGCATTACAGCGTACAATGAAGGGCTTAAACAAGCCTCTGTAGAAAACGAATTACAAAAACAATAAATAAAAAAACAAGAAACAAACAAACAGTCAGAAAGATTTTTAAACTCTGCTTCGAAGTCTTTCCAAATTCTGCCCCAATAGCACCCATATTGAGAGGAGGACCTCCCTTGGTGGAAGAGGAGAAGAAGAGGAAGAAGGAAAAGCACCAGGATGGATCTGGTGATGGGAAAGAAGAAGAAGGGGAGGTAAAAGAAGACACCGGTGAAGGAAGAGAGGAAGAAGCAGGGATACATTGTCCCTGCGTCAGTCCTGACTCCTAACACGCTGGTGCCATGTTAACTATACTCATAAGAGAGTGGCTGGTACTGATAATGGGTGACCCCAACTCAGTCGCGCCAAGAGTTTGGCACGATGAGCCCTTGCTTCGGATTTTGGCTGAAGGGAGGATGAGAAGTATCTTGAGTCTCTGTCATCCCTGCCCTGACTGAGTCATTTTAAGTTTCAGAAGAACATGACATTTCTGGGAAGGGTATGGTCCCTTCATTCCCGCTCCTATCTCGAACGTATCACAATTTAAGGTATAAACTAGCGGATAAAGGAAACTCTGGGAGAGGCTAAGGGTTTCAGACCTTAAAAGGATTAAAAGGTCTCTGTGTGAAAGAAGTAACCTCTTGCCTTTCTTCTTATATGAAGGACGAAACGGAAGGCATTTAATCTATACAAATTTTCAAGGAAATCTGTAGACGAGAATATACCCACTCCGCTTTCCCACACCGTCGGTAACTGTTGAATTTAAATGGTCTCGTAAAGGGAAATCATTAAAGGCGCGTTTTGGATAATGAAACGACAGGAACGCAGCGTGAATGAATTCAGAGGAATGTCTCGTAGTCCGGTGTGTTTCCTGGATAAATGAAGTGACACCCCCATTGATGAAGGGCAAATCTAAGCAGACTGCAATAAAGGCATGACATCACCCAAAACCCTCCTCTCTGACCAAGAGGTCAGACAGCAGGATTTTGAGGGGCTATTGTGGGCCCAGAGAGTTTGTAACCCCAACCCATTTCATGTTAAGGCCCAAGGCCTGCACCGAGGAGATATAGGGCAAGGGACGCATCATGAGAGTCGAGGACGGTCTAAGGAAATGGTCGAGGACGAGCTCCTGCTCGGCATGCCATAACTGCCCCTAAAAGGAAGAGTGATCACAGTGCGGAACAGCACGAATAAAAGGCTGCCAAAACTGCAATAAAACATTCTGCGCATGACAGAGCCATGCCCTTAAACTTTCACAACCACCCCCTACCACTCAGGGTATGAGCTGATGGGACAAGTATCAGTCTTGGAAAAGTCGATCCTACACGTGAACAAAGGATAAGGAACACAGGCTAATATAAAAAGAGGGACAACCAATCCGGGGAAGGGGGCTAGGAAAAATGGTCAAAAACCAGAGCCTCCCAGCCCGCCTCTAGGAGAAAGACTCCTGAGGCGAACACGATTTAATTATGTATGAACACCACGGAGAACTACTATCTTGTGATCAAGGCCTAGCCTTTCAAACCCACGCTCTATAAATGATATTGTTTGGGCCTTTTTACGTGCGAACCCAACATTATTATGGGTCGTTACAAATTGTGGCCTTACAATATATATTTTAGAACAGTGCTACAGTATAATTTTAAGTTTAGAATTGTACTGTAGCACTATTGCAAAAAATTTTGCAATAGTAAGGTATATCATTTTTTGATGCAGATATTTTTGAGCTATGAAATGCCAAAAAGGCCTGAAGAATGCTAATGCTCTTAGAGGCCTATGTGCCTTTTGTTTTATAAACTCTTTATTAGTCAAATAATATTCCCCTTTTATATCAAAAAAGAAAAGAAAAGGCAATTATGAGTTTATGACAACACAACTAGTTGTGTTTATCTGCAAATTAAACGATTGGAACACGATCCATGTCTCAAATTTCAAATTTGTTTTTCAACTACAAGATAGCTTTAACTTCTTCTATTTTTTTTCCTTCTTGGTGAATATGAGAAACCACAGAAAAGTGAAACCGCCGAAAGTTCCCCCCACAGCCACAGAATTTGAAGTGGAGGATGGGAAAACGGCCGTGACTTATGACATATGAGAAATATGAAACATGGTTATTGCTGCGGATGTCCAATATGATGACATTAGAGTATCCTTTTTTTTTTTTTTTTTTTGAATGATGCTAAAACCATAACAAATCACATAATTTTTTACTCAATTTTTTTATGTGGTAAGTTCTGAGAGGTAAAAAAAAAGTTGTAGTTCCACAATATAACTACTTGCAACTCATTATATAAGCAAATTATGGTAAAAATTGTATGCTCTTAGCATTATAATTTTGATTTTAGATCTGAATATTAATCTCATAAAAATAAAAAATAAAACGTTTTGGTACTCAATGTCAAATCCATGCACGTGATGATTTTTCCTGCAGCCCAAGAAAATGACAAAAGCGAAAAGAGGAATGGAAAAAGCAGGAGGGTCACCTAAAATATGAATGATAGGTACAAACAAGGATGACTCAAAATGGTTGACAAGCTTGCAGTTGGAAGCGGAGCTAAGATTTTAGGTTAGGGGCAAGTTCAAAAGTCAAGATTGGAGTAAAATTAAATTGAAAATGTATTAATTGATATTAATAACAAATAAATAAACAATTATATGTAAATGTAATTGTCGTCCACAATTAAAATTTGGGTTTGTAAAAAAACTTGGGCTTGAGACTAAAAAATGTTGGTAAAGAAAGAAAAAATTGTTATATTAAACAAAGGTGTTATGAGTAGTTCTAGATCACAAATTATTTTATAATTTTTTTATCAAAACCCTGGCATAAGAGATTATGAGTGGTTAACCAATATTAACACATAAACCCACCATTTTTTTTTCAACAATCACACTTTGCCATATAACAATTATGATAAGAAGTTGGAAAAAAATTTATGTTCCTCGACTTTTTCGAGATGCTTTAACGACTGGTGAGTGAAGGTAATTATTTTTTTTCCTCATAATTCTATTCAGGAAAATAGTGGTGGAGAAGTAGGCTGGACAAAGGGTTTTATTTTATTATAATATTAATTAAGGTGGGACCCATTATTCTACTAAAATAATTGCAGTGGGCCGTGGGAATGTGAAATGGAGTTTTCCTGTGATGAACTAATACACAGTATTATATTTATGTAAAAAAGTTGATTATCCTTGTGTATACTAATAAGGGTTCGGTTAATATGTACCCTTAAACTTTCTATTTTTGAAGACATTTTTTCAGAAATTGAAAAAATTACCATTATTTTTTCAATTCTCAAAATTTTTTTTTCAAAAATGGAAATTAATGTATGTCTAAATACACACATTAGTAAAATCCTACTAATAATTATTACTTGTACTATATAGAATGAGTACAAACAGCAGCAAATGAGGACAAAAAAATAAAATACAATAAAAACAAAAAGGGAGAAAAGATTAGTCACAAACCCCACTTTTTGGCTGCCAAAAAAAGAAAAAAAAAGTACCTCTGAGGTTCACCATGCAGGGTATATATTAAATGGAAGGAAACGCATTGCACGCAATTGCTCACCAACACACTGGCCCATCTCTCTCTGTCTGGGCTCAGTCAGTACTACTCACTCACTCAGACTCAGACTCAGTGGCACCACCACCACCACTCTCCCTCCTTTCTGGGTCCCACTTACCCATTTTTTTCAAAACGGATCTAGAAATATCTTAATACTCCACAAATTCCCTTACATTTTGAGACGGTGTAGTTTTTTTTAGCGGAGAGAGAGAGAAAGCGATAAGAGCTTGGTCATAACGCGATTTCTATAGGGATTTACGAATACATTTCTGGTAATTTACACAGATTAGTTCTCGTTTCATTGTTTTCTGTTCCACTGTCGCTCGCTCTTCTCTCTCTAGTGGTGTAGTTTGGAAGATGACAAATATCGGCAACCTTTTTGCCGGGTCAGGATTTAAACGATTCGTTTCTGTTTTGTTGTTGTTGTTTGTTACACCATGACTGTGAGGAGCTTTGTTATTCTTTCTTCTTCTTCTTCTTCTATCGTTAGCATGACCCTTTAAACAAAAACACACAAACCCATGGGCGGAGGAACGTACAAGGGTGGGGGGCATTTTGAAATTTTTAAAAATATATATACAATTATTTTAATATTTTCAAAATTTAGTCTACAAAAATAAGAGTTTGCCCTCTCAAATATTTGGATTAGTCCAATAATGCTTTTAAAAAAAATAATTGGTCTAATAGTTATAGAGATATAACTTTATTTTTTGTAATTCTATTTTTTATTGTAAAATGTGCTCTTATATTTGTTAAATATTTGATAAAGTTTGATATCAAACATGTTTGAATTTATCTTTTTTAATCTGTTATGTGATGATTAACAAGTCATTAACTCATTAAAAAAATTTTGTCACTAAAACTACACATGAAATGTGTCTTTAGTTGCCATATAATGGGTTAAAATAAGGTAGTTTTAAATATGTTTGGAGCCTAACTTATTTCTTCAAGTTTTGGATATTCATGTTTTGGAAAATTTCATTAGTTCAATTGAAAGATTTTTTACTTATTTTAGCATAAAATTTGATAATTTGTATTTAAAATGAAACTTTTTAAAAATTTGACTATGAAAATGGAAAAAAAATGAATTTTATTTTATGAAAGATCGTCATCAAAAATAGTTTTAATTGAAAATACTAAGCTTTTTTGTTGTTGTTGTTGGGTGTGTGAATATATATAACTTATCAAAGAAAAAAGTGTGCATAAATATGTGTGTATATATAATAACAATGTATACGTGTGTGTATATATATGTGTGTGTGGGGTATATATATGTGTGTAGAAGTTATCTTGATAAATATATTAGTATTGCAACTTGATCCTAAACATAATTCTTGGCTCCGCCCCTGCACAAACCCAGTCTCTCTCTCTAACCATCGCTTTCTCTCTCTAGGTTACTAATATTATTCTGAAGAAGTCAATTTGTCCTTTTCTCTTACAATTATGAATACTAATAATTTTCTATCTTGTTGATTTTTTTTTTTTGCTTTGCTTTGCTTTCAGAGAAATGTCATCATCGAACTCTCCGTGCGCAGCATGCAAATTCTTGAGGCGAAAGTGCACGCAAGAATGCGTGTTCGCACCGTATTTCCCACCGGACCAGCCTCAAAAGTTTGCCAATGTCCACAAGGTCTTCGGAGCGAGCAACGTGGCCAAGCTTCTCAACGAACTCAATGCTGCCCAGCGTGAAGACGCGGTGAACTCGTTGGCCTACGAGGCAGAGGCTCGCTTGCGAGACCCGGTGTATGGCTGTGTGGGTCTAATTTCCATTCTTCAACACAGGCTGAAGCAAGTCCAGACTGATCTCTACAATGCCAAGAAAGAACTTGCCACATACATTGGACCTCAGGCCATGCTACCTATTCTCCAACCTCCCGGCTTTATCCCACAGCAACATCACCCGGGCAATCCTTCCTCTTCCGGCGTGGCCTTACCTTACAACATGTCGCCGGCGATGATGGGGATTCCCACAGGTGGTGCTACGCATAACGGCCAAATGACGATTCACAAGACCCAACAGCAGCAGCAGCAACAGCACCACCAGCGAGGCGTCTAAATGTTTAAAATATTTTTAATATTTATGTCAAATTTTTTGTCAATTTAATGTAATTTACAATTTGATCGCAAACTCATTTTTATGCATAATTTTTAATTATAAAAACTAGAAATTTAACATTGATAACAAATCTATTAATTTTTAATTATTTTAAAAATTTACAAACATAAAAAATATTAAATAAAAATATAATCTAATGATAAATTTATCAAAATTTACATTAAAAAAATAAAAAATAATGGATGATGTAAGATCATTTATAGTTTCATCATTCATTATTATGTTTTTAATAGCTGTAAACAATTTTTTTTTTTTAATTTAATTTATAAATATGTTACTCAAGTACCCAACAACCCGCCGAGTCTCGTATTGCTTCAAGACTCCACATGGGCAAGTCCACAAGAACTTGCTCCAAAGCAAGGTCAGAAGTCAACCATAAAGGAATTAAGGAAGGCCACATGGGCTTTAATACATTACCCTTCCCCAAGACAAGTGACGTTTGCCATTGCCAAAGAAGTGGTCTACTAAACTACTGTTGAGTCTCAATAATTAATGCACAAGAGATTAATCCCAAATTAGAATAAGTTTACTAATTAAAATTTTCAGTACATAAAAAATGAGTGTCCAAATTAAGACATGGCAAGTATATAAGTTGTGTCTTTTATATATTAGAAGGAAAAAACACTTTCTCATTTTTACGTATGGGGTAGTTAACAATTTACTCGTTAACTTTGAAACTAATTAATTTCCCTTTTATATTTGAGAAATAAGTAGATAACCCCAATTTACTTTCTCAGTTAAATCCAATGTGTCTTTTGAAGAAATTACTAATTGTATTTGTACACCACAAGGAAGAGAAAAAGCTGAGAATTGTATTATTGTTTTCTTTGATTACATTTGAAATCATTGTGACTTCATTGGATTTAATTAAAAAAGTAACGGATTTGAGATATTTGCTTATTTTCCAAATATAGAGGGGGAAATTGATTGGCTTCAAAGATAAAAGAGGGAATTTTGAACTACCCTAAACATAGAGGGAAAAAGTACTGTTTCTCTAAGAAAATTTTACGCGATTTATTACAATGAAACTAGTTACACACTTGAAATCATGTCTTCAATTCACTATTTTATTTCAAAATTTCATTTATGGATGTGTGTGCAAAATGGTGCGTGTAATTAACATTGCTCTATGACAATATACATGGGAAAGAGTTGTCTCACCAGTATAAAAACCTGTGCAAGTAGCTTACAGCTACAGAAATGAGGAATCCCAATTATCAAACAGAAGTGCACCTTATGCCAACAGCCATACCAGGTGGGGGTTTTCATGAGAAGTTTATTTGGCCCAAGTCCAAACTCCTGATTCAAGACTTTCTTTTATTTGTTTACCTAGAAGTTTGATTTGCTAGATCATGGGATTAAATGGTTATTTCCACATTCAATTAGATTTATAGAGGTCATTACATTTTCACAGAAATAATTACTTTAACATGTGCACAAAAAAAAGATAAGGAAGATTCATTCTTGCCTTACAATATGGAAACAAAAAATCTTGGATAAATTGTAAAGTGTTCACAAAGCTAAACAATATGTCATGGGACCGGAATACAGCTGTTCATGTCACTCTCTGGTTATGCTTGAAAAGAAAAACATCTCAATTGACCATGCTCTGGAACTAGAATTGAAGTCACAGGCCAAAAATAAAAGGAACTGTCTTTTATGAATAATTTGACATCCACTAACAGCCTTGACCATTACTGCCCATACAATTAAACAAGTGATTCGACAAAGAAATATTGTGTAAGATCTTCTTGTCTGATTAAACTCTATTTCTAAACAACAATGTCAAGTTTCTTGTCCGCCTGAGATTCCCAAAGCACCTCTCAAGTACTAACCTAGCCAAAGCAGCAGACTTATTCTTAAAGCGCTTCTCGCTGTAAGTCATGACAAGCAAATCAGAAATGGCCATTCAAGTTGTGCTTCATTGCCTATAAACTGGCAGGTTCTGGATTTTCCCACTTCGTGGCTACTATCTTACCTATTGGCTTGTTTTCATTCTTACTCAGAAGCTTCAAGGATGGATGAACCTCAACACCATGCATGAAAATTCTATTTCCGATATCTAGATTGCTCACGTCCACCTCAAAATTTTGGGAGGAATGAGTTCAGCCGGACAAAGATATTTTAGACTAGTTCTTACCCTATTCAAATGGCCACCTGTTTTGGCATTAAAGATTTATAATCAGTGTAAAAGTAGCATTAGAACAATATTTGACCAGAGATAATTCACTGAGCTTGTCAAGTGCTTACAAGTAAAAAGGAACACCAATACCCTAATCAAATTCAAAACCGACCTGAATAAGATACATATCCGGATATCCCCATGGCTAGTTCACAAAAATAATAGCAACAAAAGTGATTCCAGTTCAACAATTACTGACACATATTAGAGTGATTAAGATCTAAATCAACATCTAATCGAGTAAATAGAGTTCGCCGGTTACACTTAAGAAATCTGAAGTTTGCTAAAATTTCCAAACAAGCTGAGATGGAATAAGAATAATTTGGAATTCTCCTTTCTGGCTCAATTACAGGAAGTATCTGGTCTGGAAACAATACATATATTTATCTAGCAAAAAAAATTTAAATCATGGCAAAACACGTTCAAGATACAAAAATTATATCTTTTGTTGCATCACAAAAGTAGATTTACTTTATTTGCTCTCGAGGAAACAAAAAGAGATCATCTCTATATAGCATCTAAAAGCTGCCACATAAATTGCATTTTTTCTAAAGACTTATTATAGCAAAATTTTGTACACTATAGGATTACAGAACGCAAACTAGCCAATTCCTCCATTGCCAAGTGATTGTACATTTTTTTAGAAGGATGTTTGTAGGTCTATATAATTATCACTCACCATCAATGTGAAATAATGTCAAGAAACAAGTGACATTTCGCAGCAGACTTCAAACTACAAAATAACATAAAAAATCCATCTCCAAACAACAAAAAACAAAGAACGTGACACAGTATTAAGGGAAAAAAAATCTTTGATCTAAAGACCTATCATATAGAACACACATACTTTACGGATGATTGAATATGGTCTCCTGAATACCATACAAGGACAAGTCTCCTCTCACTTCCCCTTCCCCACAATCACAGTGTTTGTTGTTAACACCTCCTGACACTATTAGCTAAACTTCACTGGTTCAGCTGTTGGAAACTACTTGCAGCTTGCAGCATGTAGAATATCCAAAATGCACAAAAGAAAAAATCTTTTCAACGGAACAAGTGTTAGAAGTCCGTTCGCTTGATTCAATATCGACGAACCTAGAAAAGAGAATAGAGCAGCGTGTCTACCGATTTCACTATAGCGGCTTGTTCGAAATCATAATAACCCATGCAAAAGGGGGGGTTGCCTTGATGGGGAGGACGGTGCCGGATTCAATTAGGTGAGAGGATCCGGAGCCTGCTCGGATCTGGAGCGGGAAAGTGGTGGAGCAAAAAAATGGGAGCTCAACGGACTTGAGAATGGCTTGAATCTGCTTCCACTCAGTGGTAACCAGGTGCTTCCTGGACATGGATCGTGGGGCTGTGGAGTCTTTCTGGAGGAGGTGCTGGGAAATAACCACGGCTGTGAGCTCTGTCCCTCGACGACACTCTGTTCCCTACGCACTACCTAGGGATTGCCTGGATCGTGTATTCGTGTGGTACCCAGCCCATGATGGCTGCGATGAACTGTGGCTTGACACGGCGGTCCTCAGGTTGTTGGTAGTGGAGCGCCACCACCTCGCCCTTCTACTTCTGCAAATGCAATGAGGGGTTTGGAGTTTGGAGTTTGGAGTTGGACTGAAGCCCAAGAAGAATCAGTTTTGTTGTTGGAGAATTTTGTGGTAGAAATGTTGAATAGGATTAGAAGTATGAAGAACTATCACTTCGGAGCGAGCAACGTCGCCAAGCTTCTAAACGAACTCAATGCTGCCCAGCGTGAAGACGCGGTGAACTCCTTGGCCTACGAGGCAGAGGCTCGCTTGCGAGACTCGGTGTATGGCTGTGTGGGTCTAATTTCCATTCTTCAACACAGACTGAAGCAAGTCCAGACTGATCTCTACAATGCCAAGAAAGAACTTGCCACATACATTGGACCTCAGGCCATGCTACCTATTCTCCAACCTCCCGGCTTTATCCCACAGCAACATCACCCGGGCAATCCTTCCTCTTCCGGCGTGGCCTTACCTTACAACATGTCGCTGACGATGATGGGGATTCCCACTGGTGGTGCTACACACAACGGCCAAATGATGATTCGCGAGACCCAACAGCAGCAGCACCACCAGCATCAGATTTTTGAGGCGCATTGAGGATCTAAATGTTCTGTATACTAGTTATTACTCGTGCATTGAACGGTTTTATGAAAAAACTTATAAAATATATGTATAAATAATTATATATCTTAATAATTATTATAACAAAATAAGTGTTAATTTGTTAGTGACTTGATGTATTGTTAAAAATAATATCAATGATTAAAAAATGTCAAAAGTAATTTTTTTCCTTTGAATACTTATTTTTACGCTATGTTTTTAGAGTATCCTTGTTCTTCTTCGTCATTGTTCTTTATTAAAATCTTTAGACATAATATTATAAAAATTAGCTACTTTTAAAAGATAGAACTATTCGAAGAATAATAACCTTTAATTTGTTCTAATTATAGAACCTATCATAATTTTTGCTTCTTGTACGTTGCATGATTTTATACATAAATTCATATAATACAAAATTTATTTGAGAAACAAAAAGAAAATGAATAGTTTGAATTGTAAGAGAGACACTACGTGTAAATGAAAAAGAAAAAAATTGCAGAGCTCTACATATAGATTACAGACCTTTCTTAAGATGCTTGGAATCTTTTATGACAAACTTGGAAAACAAAATCAAAAAAAAATTAAACTGAGTTAAAAAAAAAAAAAATTGAACCATATAGATTGTAAAATTGCATATGAGTTTATGACCATTTAATACCATGCTTTAAAATAAATTTTTTTCTATAAAGAGCTATCATTTCCACTTTGATTTTTCTACTTTAGTCAAATAAGTTCCATAATCACAAGGGAAAAAAAAAACCTATGTTATAATTGTAAGGACGCGATTCGTGGCGGACTGTAACAGTGTCGGGTTCGCACGTAAAAAGGCCCCTAACAATATCATTTGTAGAGCGTGGGTTTGGAAGGCTAGGCCCAGGTTGACAGGCGGTGGGTTTTTCGCGGTGTTCGTACAAGTTTAAGTTTTCCTTCACCCCTGGAGTCTTTCTCCTGGAGGTGGGCTGGGAGGCTCTGGTTTTTGGCCATTTTTCCCAACCCCCCTGTTGGTGCACCTTCCTTTTTATTATATAGTCCGTCTTGGTTGATCCTGACCCTCCACTTGTAGGTCAGGCAGGAGCTTATTTCTGTATCCATCCCATCAACCGTCCCTTCTCACTTTCTATTAGTTGCATAGATCGAAGCTTACACCGTCCAAACGTCTTTTCTCATTTAATCAGCTCTGGGTATTGGCAGGTGCATTTACTGAAGAGGGGACGCATTTTCCTTGGTCCAATTTCACACCCTGCTTCCCTATGGGCCCCATTTCGTTCACATCCCCTTAAGGGGGCTGTTTGGGGATTGCCTACACCATGGTGTTGGTCTTCCCATTGAAGCTCTGGAATGTCGAGGACAGGGTAAGTTCTCAGCCGTTCCCCTTGCTACCTCGGCCACTGATCATTCGTTTTCGGCAAGATACCTCCTCGGCACGGGCCCTGGGCCCAGATAGAGTTTGGGCCGAATTGCAGACCTCTCGGACCCACAATAATGATGGTCCAAAATTTTGCAATTTAAAACCAAAAATATAAAAAGAATAATGAAGAATTTTTTGGGAATAGAAAATTATACTAATAATTAGCAAAAAAATATTAATTAATGTTGCAAATGGATACATAATTCTATGCACACTTTACATAAATAAATACTGATATTCAAAATAAAAATAAAAAGTAAAAAGGGAACAACATGAATAAATCATACTTGACAAAATTTATTTCATTTTGTTTGATAAATTATATAAAATAAATCCTATTAACTTAGTTGTAGTGTATTTAAATGATCTAGAAAAATAATGAAGCATATACTTTTGAGCCTAATCACATCTAGCAAAATAATAAAGGATTCAAAATAAAGGCAATTTAAGTTTATATATGCTTGCATGAGATACGTACCTGTCTATAGTAGCAATGGAAGCATCATTTTTGAGATGAAGAATCAATATAATGCTAATAAAAATAAAAATAAATAAAAAGAGATAAAGAGAATGTGGTTGATATTTTTTTTTTATATATAAATGATGCAAAAATTCATATCTAGTTAAACATCTAGATGATGAAAGACAACCTGCAAAAATGACAAATTTAACAAAAAGAAAAACACGGCTAGGTTCTTAGTTGGGCTGACAAAAAAACAAAATGTATAACAGATAATTAACAAATATTAAGCACTGAATCCAACACTATTTTCACTCATCATCATCGGCTATGGAGTTAAAAGCATTCAATCTCTCAATCAATTTGGCCTTCCTTTCCTTGTATGAAAGCTTCTTCAAGTTGAATTTCTTGTGTTCCTTTGGAGGCTATTTCTCAGACTTTTTATTCTAATAGATTTTTTTTTTTTTTGTTTAAAATGTTATCTACATATAAATTATCAAATTAATGGAGATATATACTGTTTTTTAGCATAGATAAAGATTATCAAATTAATTGAGATATGTACTATTTCCTTGAATAGATATATATTAATCACTGAATTTTGCTTATCCCTTAATAGTCAAAAACGTGAACAATGAACAGTGGGATGAGATTTAAATTTAGAAAATTTTTAATTGTTTGTCAGTGACAATATCCTTTGTCTCAAACTTTCTTTCTTTCTTTATTCTAGAAAATTTGAAGTTGCAATTTTGACCTCGTGACTCATTTTTTATACAACTCAGAGAAAAACAAAGACTATATAAACTTTCAGTGGCATTAGTCTTCCACCATTGTAGACCTCTCTCACGTGCTATGTTAGTATTGAGGAATGAGGATGCAAAGTGTAGCATCAGCTAAAATTTAAGTTGCAACTTGAGGAAAATAGAAACAACAAAAACGTGGAATGAGATTCAAATTTAGAAAATTTTTAAAATAGACTTTTAATTATAGTAGAATTAAATTTTTGAAAATTTAGATGATAAATATTATCTAAATTAAAATTTTGTATTATCTCTAAAAAAAAATTAAATTTTTGAATGTTAAATATTATCCCTTAATTTAAGAAATATATCCTAACAAATAAAAAAATTAATGTTAATTAGATGATATATATTATCTAAATTAAATTTTTGTATGTTAAATAGTATCCCTTAATTTAATAAATATATCCTAACAAATAAATAAAAAATAATGTTAATATAATTTTATTTGATGATAAAAATGAATTAGAATCCTGGTAGTATACTATTCCTTTTTAGTTTTTTTAAAATCTAAAAATTTAGTAAAATTTTTGTAATTTGATGAAATCACGTGAAGCAATTACGACTTTTAGGCCCAACTTTTAAAGAGAGATACCACTGCAAATCTGTAGGGAATGGCGCCAGTAGAGTTTTGAAGCAAACTGTAGAGTACTCGTCGCTCATGACTTTGCAAATTTGTGGAGTTAAGGCCTTAGGTTGTTGTTTTTTTTTTTTTTTTAGTCAGATTCTGTATATATATAGATTAGGAAGAGTCTTGATTTACAATGGTTTTGTTTTTTTCCTTAACCAACTAAAGTCGAATTTTAAGGGAGGTTTAACGAAATCAGTAGCTTTTTTATTCATCTCAAAATTCTAGGGGGATGGTACGCATATATTTACTATGATTCGTTTTATGTTTATTCATATCAAAACCGTATGCCAAGGCATACACTTCTATTACGTTACATAGTGAAATTCTTTGAGACTTTGCATGCCAAACCTGCTTTATCCCCTAATGTGTTGACATGTGGCTAGATTTGAATTTCAATAGTTGTATGGCTCAAAGAAAAAAAAAACCAAATAAATACATGTAGTGTAGTAATTAAACAACACTTAAAAAATAATGATTAGATGGATTAGATAAAGAATTTGGATTATAATACACTACATGTAAAATATAATAATTAAATGGATTAGATGAAGAGTTTAAATTGTAATTGTAGGGACTCAATTCGTGATGACCCCAAGATGATATTGGGCTCGTACGTAAAGAGGGCCCAAACAATATCGTTTATAGAGCATGGGTTTGAAAGGTTAGGCTATGGTCACCGGACGGTGGTTTGGGATGGCTCCGGTCAGTACATCTCGTCTGAGGAGTCTTAGGAGCTTAGTGCTCTTGTTCTCCTCCTTTTTTTTCTAGGACACCATGGTTTGGGAGACTGGTTGTCCCCCCCCCCCCCCCTTTTTTTGGCACACAAGTTTTTACATTATATATCCCTTTTCGGTTGATCTTGACCCTCCACCTGTTTATCAGGCAGGCTCCTATTCGTGTGCCTGTCCCATCAGCCGCCTCCCCTACTTTTTATTAGTTGCTCTAACCGAAGCCACCCTGTTCAGGCGTCTTCTCTCATTAATATGGCTAGGACGTTTGTGGGCGCATTTAATGTAGAGGTGACATATTTGCCTTGAACCACCACCACTCTGTACCCCCATGAGGGTCTCATTCTGCTCGCCTCTTCTTCTGGGTGTGTTTTGGGGGCAGCCTTCGACGTGATGTCGTTCTTCCCTTTGAAGACTTGGGATGCCGAGGACAGGGTCATCCTCGGCTGTGCCCCTAGGCTATTCGGCCTTTCTCTATTCGTCCTTGGCAACTTCCCTCTCCGACACGGGCCCTGGGCCTTAGTAGAGCGTGGGCCGGGTCGTAAGTTCTCTGGCCCCACAGTAATCAAATTAAGATTTTTATCAACGTAGAAATTATAGGAGAAGAAAAATATTAAAATTTAAAAATCTAAAAATTTTTCTACAATTTGGTAAAGACACTTGGCGTAATCACGACTTTTAAGCCTAATTTTTATTATATAGTATATGATATGATTTTTAATATACATGTCAAATTTTGTATTAATTACAATTTGATCGTAAACTCATTTTTTTATGCATAATTTTTAACTATAAAAACTTGAAATTCAACTTGATGACAAAACTATTCATTTTTAATTTGAAAATTTATAAACATAAAAAGTATTTAATAAAAATATAATCTAACAATAAATTTATCAAAATTCACCTAATAAAATAATAATAATGAATAATATAACATCTTTTAAAGCTGCATAATTCATTATTATGTTTTTAATAGCTGAAAACAATTTTTTTTTTAAAAATTTATAAATATGTTGCTCAAGTACCCAACAACCCGCTGAGTCTCGTTTTGCCTCAAGACTCGGTCCACAAGAACTTGCTCCAAGGCAAGGTCAGAAGTCAACTATAAAGGAATTAAGGAAAGCCACATGGGCTTTAATACGATGCCTTTCTACAAGACAAGTGACATTTGCCATAGAAGTGGTCTACTAAACTACTGTTGAGTCTCAATAATGCACAAGAGATTAATCCCAAATTAGAATAAGTTTACTAATTAAAATTTTCAGTTCATAAAAAAAGTGTCAAAATTAAGACATGACAAGTATATAAGTTGTATCTTTTACATAGCAAATAGAGAATTGGGAGGAAGAAAAAAACACTTTTTCCTTTTTACGTACGGGATAGTTCACAGTTTACTTGTTATTTTTAAAACTAACTAATTTTCCATTTATATTTGAGAAATAAGCAAATAATCCCAATTTACTTTCTCAGTTAAATCCAATGTGTTTTTTAAAGAAATTATTAATTGTACACCACAAGGAAGAGAAAAAGTTGAGAATTGTATTGTTGTTTTCTTTGATAACATTTGTAATCATTGTGACTTCATTGGATTTAACTGAAAAAGTAATGGATTTGAGATATTTGCTTATTTTTCAAATATAGAGGAGGAAATTAATTGGTTTCAAAAATAAAAGAGGCAAAACACGTTCAAGATACAAAAATTATATTTTTTGTTGCATCACAAAAGTAGATATACTTTATTTGCTCTCGAGGAAACAAAAAGAGATCATCTCTATATAGCATCTAAAAGCTGCCACATAAATTGCATTTTTTCTATAGACTTATTATAGCAAAATTTTGTACACAATAGGATTATAGAACGCAAACCAGCCAATTCCTCCATTGCCAAGTGATTGTACCTTGTTTTAGAAGGATGTTTGTAGGTCTATAATTATCACTCACCATCAATGTGAAATAATGTCAAGAAACAAGTGACATTTCGCAGCAGACTTCAAACTACAAAATAACATAAAAAACCCATCTCCAAACAACAAAAAACAAAGAACGTGACACAGTATTAAGGGAAAAAAAAAAAAATCTTTGATCTAAAGACCTATCATATAGAACACACATACTTTAACATCAAAGATTAGGGAAAATCTTGGTACAATTGTAGCACATCTTTCATTTTACGGATGATTGAATCTGGTCTCCTGAATACTATACAAGGACAAGTCTCCTCTCAATTCCCCTTCCCCACAATCACAGTGTTTGTTGTTAACACCTCCTGACACTATTAGCTAAACTTCACTGGTTGAGCAGTTGGAAACTACTAGCAGCTTGCAACATGTAGAATATCCAAAATGCACAAAAGAAAAAATCTTTTCAACGGTACAAGTGTTAGAAGTCCATTCGCTTGATTCAATATCGACGAACCTAGAAAAGAGAATAGAGCAGCGTGTCTACCGATTTCACCATAGCGGCTTGTCCAAAGTTATAATAACCCATGCAAAAGTTTGCAAAGCAGAACGCAAAGCTTAGTTGATAGGATTGATAGAACAACAGAATCATGGATTTAATAACCTCTTGGTGGAAAGAACTGGTTTAAAAATCCAGAAGAAAATTCCAGTCTTTAACCAGTCAAAAGCAACCGACTCTCAATAGGCTGCTTGGTTTAGGTGAAAATATATGTAACTTAACTCCCCTCAATTTGGATAGATAAATATGCTGCAACAATATTGCCATTTGCTATATGTGCCTCTGTCCTTTAAAAAAATGAAAATTTGCATTTTAATAGGAGATTGAGGCACATGTTTTGGTTGGTCCACTTCCTAATGTAATGCATACAGCTCTAAGCTATTCCTAATGTATTGAATCATATTGTGACGTGAAATCCAGAAACACCAAAACATTATCTGAAACAAACAAAGCAAAAAATACCTTTCTGAGGACCTGGACAAACATCTTCTCCTTTGAAAACAACGGGCACATCAACCTTCAACTCCGACCCGTCGTCGGCCCAAACAAACACCAAATTCAATACCTTCCCAGTAGCTTCGTCCCTATGAATCTATTAACCCATCAAAAACAGAGAAAATAAGCAACAAATTATAAAAACGGTTAATAACAATTTGAAAAGAAAAGAAAAAAAAAAGAGGGGGGGGTTGCCTTGATGGGGAGGACGGTGCCGGATTCAATTAGGTGAGAGGATCCGGAACCGGCTCGGATCTGGAGCGGGAAAGTGGTGGAGCAGAAAAATGGGAGCTCAACGGACTTGAGAATGGCTTGAATCTGCTTCCACTCAGTGGTGACCAGGTGCTTCCTGGACATGGATCGTGGGGCTGTGGAGTCTTTCTGGAGGAGGTGCTGGGAAATAACGACGGCTGGGATTCGACCCTGAGCTCTGTCCCTCGACGACACTCTGTTCCCTACGCACTCCCTAGGGATTGCCTGGATCGTGTGGTACCCGGCCGATGATGGCTGCGATGAACTGTGGCTTGACACGGCGGTTCTCAGGTTATTGGTAGCGGAGCGCCACCACCTCGCCATTTCTTCTTCTACTTCTGCAAATGCAATGAGGGGTTTGGAGTTTGGAGTTGGACTGTGTTGTGTTGTGTTTTTTTTTTTTTTTTTGAGAAAGAAGCTGACTTATTTTATTAACTTGAAACAATTACATCCAAATCTAAAATCGAAACAATATGTGATGGGATATTTTCCATCCATATTTGAAAATCTGGTATACGAAATGCATTTTTCGCCAGACTATGAGCAACCCTATTGCCGTTTCTCTTAACATGAGAATACAACAATTGTTCAAAACTATTAGCAACCCTTTTCACATCGTCGACCAGCAGACCTGTTGGAGATAGGCTACACTCAGTTGACTTCAAAGCTTTAATCTGATCGAGAGAATCTCCTTCAAGAGTAGCTCTTCGAAAACCCAATTCACGCACAAATGTAACTGCCTTCAAAGCAACCAGCACCTCAACCTTGTCAGGCTTGTAAGCTTGATGAATTTTTTCTGAACAAGAAGCCAGCACAGCTCCATTATTATCCCGAATTGCCACTAATTCCGCCACTTGAAATTGATTTCCCTTGTAATATTTTTTCAAGGCATTAATTGGATTAACTCCAATTGTACGTGCTAGCTGGCTGGTAGACTCCAAATTGGGTGTAACAATCCTTGCCAATAATACCTCCACCGAAATAGAAGGTGTATTAATTGAGTTGGACTTATTGCTAATTGGCGTAGACTTTGGCAGCACTAAATCCTCAATAATTGCAGGCATTGAAGCCCAATCCAGCTGCGTGGCTAAGGGCAGCATTAATGAGGGCGTTACTTCAGGAGTTGTAACTGAAGTAACGTTCATGTGCACCACATCAGCACGACCTTCCTCCATCGCTCTTACTGTGCTCCTCCCTACGTTCTCAGTCTCCGCCGTCTTCCTCCTTGTTGGGCAATATTGATTTCGCTCATAATACCCAGGTATCAGTGATTTCGTCCATATTAGTCGACGTCGAATGAGTAGTAGGCTCCTCGCAAAAAGAAAAGCGTTTCCCCAACCCCACAACAAAAACACCCCACTAGCTCCATAGATACTCTTGATATCTCTAGAGAGACAAAAGGACAATCCCAAAACAAAACACTCCTTCGTATAGAAGGGACAAACAACTTCTACTGTTGAAGACAAGGAGAAAAATCTCCCTTTTCTTAGCAACAGAGAGACAAGGAGGAGAATCCCCTCCATAGTTCCCACCGTGGGGACGACAATTGAAAAGAGATAGCATAGGGTGTTGTGTTGTGTAGTGTGAGGGTTTTTACTTTTTTTTTTTTTTTTGTGATTTAATTTTTTTTAGGGGTTTAAGTTGTTGGGCCTTGGAGAGAGTGATGGGACTTGGAGAGCTCCCACATCGGGTCCGGTTATAGGGTTTATGGGGCCTTTTGATAAAGCCCAAGAAGAATCAGTTTTGTTGTTGGAGAATTTTGTGGTAGAAATGATGAATAGAATTAGAATAATGAAGAATTATCTCTTCCTATTGTTGTTTGCGTGACTGTTTCATTTTAGGATGTTACAAAATACTTTCTAATTTTGACGGTTAATAAATAGATATGTTTAATATATATATTTTTGGTCTTTTGTCTTTTAAATGAAGGAAAGTAATTTTAAAACCGATAACTTTTATCTCAAACGAAACACATTTGATTATATTTTCTTTAAAAAGAAAATTTGGATTTTTTATAATAAAAAAGACCAAAAAAAAAAAAAATGGGGACAAATAGGAGTACATTATAAGACTTTACTAATTACTTGAATGGATTTTCTAAATGATGTATAATGAAAAATTATGTATGAGATAAGTAATGGTTTTTATAGTCCAAGGCCAGAAAAAAAAAAAAGAAAAAAAAGAAAGAAAGGATATAGACAAAATGGACGATGAAAAAGGCTTTCGTAAAAAGGATAGAGATTTATAACTCTAGCAAAGCCTAAGGGCCCAAAATATCAATGAACCAAATTTGAACATAAGTTCAATGCAGCTTCAGCAGGCCTAGTTAATAAAAAACATTATAAGCCCAGTTTGATTGCTTGAGTCTGTCATTAAACGTTGGTGGTTGGCATTAGCTCAAATAAAGTAATAAACAATCTCCAACCCAACCAGAGTGTTAATCCATTTTTACATAAGAAGTTGTATGTCTTTTGATTGTGTTCGTTTGCATCTCAACCTAGAGGACTTCGATTAAGAACAAATAATAATTTAAATTGAATACAAATATTTGGTGTTAACAACCCCATCAAACTCAAGGTGAAGGGTGAGAGTAGCTTTCACCCCCAAGAGGGTGTTAGAAAGTTAAATAAATATATGATAAGTTGTGATTAGTAGAACAAAAGTTTGCATTTAGAAATGAAAATGACTTTTGTTAAACCCAAATTCTTGGAATACTCAAGTCAAGGTGTTCAATTTTTTGGTGGACAAAACAGGTTAGTATAAAAATAATTATGTGTATAAATATTTTTTTTGGTGAGTCTGGGAGCCACCCTTGGGAGGGGAAGTGCGATTTGAACTATAGACATGAGAAAAAAAAAAAAAAAAAAAAAAACCATTCTCACTAGGTTATCATTGAACCCTCTTACATATCTGAAAGATGATTTAATTAATTTCAATTACACTTTTTCGATAAAAGAAGAGTGAGTTTATCCTATTAAAGATTAAAATTTGAAAATTGTTTTAATTTACACCACTTAAAAGGCATAAAGATTGGTTGACAAATTCAATGACAATAGTGTTGTATAATTATGGATTTTGTTAACAGATGCCACAAGGACATTTATTTAGGAAATATATTTTTTAAAAAAAAGGGAAAGAAAAAAAGCAACTAATTTTTAATAGTTTATATATATATATATATATATATATTTTCAGTAAGAGTGAAATCAAAACTTTTCTAAAATGGTTTATTAACAAATACCCTAAGAGCACCCATATAATTGTACATACAAATAAATTTTACAATCAGTTCTTAAATTTACATGACAAATCCAATAAATGCAAAATGGGACAGCTGGATCGTTTATGAGACATGTCATTTTGTCATTTGTGTAAAAGTTTAATAATATTCATTTGTAATAAGAAAAGGCAATGTTGTCTCAAGAAATTTTGTGTGCGGTAATTATTAAGAAACTTAAATTATAAAAATTTTAATAAAAAGATAACTATAGGGCTCTTAGGCCCAGAAGTTCATTATTTATCCATATATTGGGCCTGTGGCCCAAGCCGAGAACAAGGATCTGCCCGAGGAAGAGATGTCTTCGTCAGAAGAGATTGCGCTGATAAATAAAAGGTGGGGTTTAGTCAAACTGGCTCTGGAGAGTGTACCGAGAATGAAAACTTCCTCAGCCGGACTTGGCCGAGGTCCTGGAAGATGGTTTGACAGCAAGGATGATAACCCCTGAAATTCAGTTGAGGCGGACAAGCATTACAGAGATATAAGATAAGGATGAGCCCCAAAATATCTGGGGAGAAAGCTGCTACCTCCGCATTAAATGCACTGTAGCTAATCCTCTGGCCACATTAATGTAGAAGTGATACCTGAACAGTGTATTTCAGCCTTACAGCTACTACCTGAGGACTTATGAGAAGTGCTGATGGGACAAGTATCAGCCATAACCATTTAGCATACAAGTGGAAGGTGGAGATGAAAAGGAGTGAGAGTATAAAGAAGAAGAAGGAAACAGGATGAGGGGATCGAAAAATTGAGAAAGGAAATACTATAGCAATCCACAATCAAACTTGTAACATTATCTAAGAGCAATATATAAGAACCACTATCCTCGGATTTCGCCGAGGACGTTCTTTCTTCATTTTACGGTTGTCCATTTTTATCTTTTTGTCTTCAAGTCTATCTAGCTCGTTGTTTGACCAACTAAAGCCCAGTTTTCCAACCCATTCCTCTACAAATTCATTGTTTTGGGTTTCTTGGGCCTAAGTCCATCCACGTGTTGGGCTAGGAACCCAAATCGGTTCCTTACAATTGGCACCGTCTGTGGGAAACTATAGGAAACTATCATTACAAAGTGATGTCCTTTGGTTTGAAGAATGCAGGGGCTACCTACCAAAGGATGATGACCAGGATGTTTGAACCACAGTTAAGGCATTGAGATTTATATCGATGATATGATAGTAAAAAGTAAGGCAGAGTCCGAGCATGTTAATGATCTCGGGAATATTTTTGATATCTTGAGGAAGCACAAACTACGACTTAACGCTTCCAAGTGTTCTTTTGGTGTCAGGTCAGGCAAGTTTTTAGGCTACATGGTCACACATCGCGAAATTGAAGTCAATCCCGACCAGATTAAGACGATCAACAACCTGCAACCACCTCAGAATCTAAAAGAGGTCCAGAAGCTTACGGGAATGACCGCCGCCCTGAACCGGTTCATCTCTCGATCAGTTGACAGGTATAGACCTTTCTTTAGAATGTTAAACAAGTGGAAGGGATTTGAATGGACCGATGAATGTGCCCGAGCTTTCTAGCAGCTGAAAGAATACCTTTCTTGGCCACCAATTATGTCAATGCCTGAGGTGGATGAGGTTCTATTCGCCTACCTTGCCGTGGCCCCCCACGCAGTAAGTCTAGTTTTGATTCATGTCGACTGTGCCATGTAGAGACCAGTCTATTACATAAGCAAGTCGTTACATGAAGCTGAGGTCCGGTACTTACCACTTGAAAAGGCCATTTTGGCGATGGTGCATGGCACACGTAAGCTCCTCCATTATTTCCAATCACACACGGTTATTGTCTTGACTCAACTTCCGCTCAGATCCCTACTTCAGAGTGCCGATTACACAGGGAGAATTACCAAGTGGGGCACGATCCTAGGGGCTTTTGATATCAAATATATGCCTCGCACCTCAGTCAAAGGTCAGGTCCTCACCAATTTGGTAGCTGAGTTTGCCGAGACTCCATCAGAAGATAAATTAGAGAGCAAAACATGGATGAAAAATCGGTTGGCATAATCTCCTTGCAAGAACCTTTGTCCTGGAAGGTTTACGTTGATGGTGTAGCTAATTACAGAGGATCTGGAGTGAGGCTAGTCCTAGTATCCCCAAAAAGGATCACAATCGAGAAATCCTTGAGATTAGGATTCTTGGCTACAAACAATGAGGCCGAATATGAAGCTTTCTTGGTAGGGATGACCATGGTTCAGAAAATGGGTGGAAAAGCAGTGGAGATGTTCTCTGATTCAAGGCTGGTGGTAGGCCAAGTCCAAGGGGAGTTGGAGGTAAGAGATCCCAGAATGCAGGAGTATTTGAGCCAGGTTAGACACTTGCAATCTGGATTTGAGTCTTTTGTTTTATCACAAGTTCCTAGAAGTAGGAATGCACATGCAGACTCTCTCGCCAAACTGGCAACCTCCTCGGCACAGGGCTTACCCCGGGTAATCTTTGTGGAAGACTTATACAAACTTTCTGAGGTGGCAAGGAATGTGGTTCATGTTTACCAAGTAAGAGTGGGGCCTAGCTGGATGGACCCTATTGCGTTATTCCTTAAAGAAGATGTTTTGCCTAAGGATAAATCCGAGACTGACATGGTGCGAAGAAAAGCACCTTGGTTTTGGCTGTCTGAGGACCAAAAACTGTATAAGAGATCTTTTTCTGGCCCATATTTGTTGTGCGTGCTCCTTGAAGCAGTGGAGCTGCTCCTAGTAGAATTGCATAAAGGAATTTGTGGAAGCCACACGGGAGGCAGATCTCTGTCTCACAGGGCCCTTACACAAGGCTATTAGTGGCCAAACATGCAAAGGGAAGCTTAAGACTATGTAAAGAAGTGTGACCAATGCCAAAGATTTGCACCAAACATCCACCAACTTGGAGGAGTCCTTAATCCTTTGACCAGTCCTTGGCCTTTCCCTTAGTGGGGCTTAGATATTGTAGGGCCTTTCCCTAAGGCAGCAGTGAATAAGAGGTATTTGTTAGTCGGCATAGATTACTTCACTAAATGGGTCGAAACTGAACCCCTATTAAACATCAGGGACGTGGACACCAAAAAATTTGTTTGGAAGAATATTGTCACTCGGTTTGGGATTCCTCATACCCTTATTTCGGACGATAGGCTTCAATTTGATAGTAAAACCTTTAGGAGGTACTAGTGCGATTTGGGAATAAAGAATAGGTATTCCACCCCGGCCTATCCACAAGGAAATGGGCAAGCTGAGGCTGTCAACAAGGTTATAGTGAGTGGACTCAAAAGAAGACTAGATGACGCAAAAGGGAAATGGGTAGAAGAATCGCCACATGTCTTTTGGACCTACCGGACTACACCTCATAGATCTACTGGAGAGATACCTTTCTCAATGACCTATGGTGCCGAAACTGTCATCCCTTTGGAAATTGGGTTCCCCACACTTAGAACAAGTTCTTTTGCTCCAAGCGGCAACGATGGGCTGTTGGAAAAGAGCCTAGATTTAATTGAGGAACGGAGAGAAAATGCCAGGGTCCAATTAGCTTATTATCAACATAAACTCAAACAAAAATACGATGCTAATGTGAAGCTAAGGCCACTAGCACCTAGAGATTTGGTTCTAAGAAAAGTTATGAGGACTACCAAGAACCCCCAACATGGGGGAAGTTGAGACCTAACTAGGAGGGGCCCTATCGTATTACATTAGTGGTCGGGATTGGTGCATATTATCTAGAAGATCTAGAGGAAAGGGTCGTAGCACGCCCCTGGAATGTATATAACCTAAGGAGATATTATTATTAATGGAGATTCTCTTCACCTTATTTTGGGTTTGTTATATTGCTTGTCATGTGTTCTGGACATCTATCTAAGTATCAAACTGAACCTTGGCCATGCTTGGATCCTCGGACCACATGCCTTGGGAAAATTGATAACTTTATTCATTATTCTAAGTATTAAACAGAACCTTAGCTATGCCTGGTTCCTCGGACCATTTGCTTTGGGAAAATTAATACTCCTTGACATCTATCTAAGTATCAAACTAAACCTTGGCCATGCTTGGATCCTCGAACCACATGCCTTGGAAAAATTGATAACTTTATTCATTATTCTAAGTATTAAACAGAACCCTAGCTATGCCTAGTTCCTTGGACCATCTGCTTTGGGAAAATTAATACTCTTTGACATCTAAGTATCAAACTAAACTTTGGTCATGCCTGACTCTTCGGACCACATGCCTTGGGAAAATTGATAACTTTATTCATTATTCTAAGTATTAAACAGAACCTTAGCTATGCATGGTTTCTCGGACCATCTGCTTTGGGAAAATTAATACTCCTTGACATCTATCTAAGTATCAAACTGAACCTTGGCCATGCCTGCATCCTCGGACCACATGCCTTGGGAAAATTGATAACTTTATTCGTTATTCTAAGTATTAAACAGAACCTTAGCTATGCCTGATTCCTCAGACCATCTGCTTTGGGAAAATTAATACTCCTTGACATCTATCTAAGTATCAAACTGAACCTTGGCCATGCCTGGACCCTCGGACCACATGCCTTGGAAAAATTGATAACTTTATTCATTATTCTAAGTATTAAACAGAACCTTAGCTAAGTCTGGTTCCTCGGACCATCTGTTTTGGATAAATTAATACTTAGAAATATTTTCCTGAGCATCGAACAGAACCTTAGCTAAGCCTGGTTACTCGGACCATCTGCCTTAGGAAAGTTAACACGTCTTGACCATTACCTAAGTGTCTAAGCATGACATACTCTGGGTACAGTTACAATGGGCGGCAATAAGTGTCATTGCAACAATGGTCTCAATTAGATGTTCATGAGCATCACTTAAAGCATTTGCAGGCATGCCCATGTCTGTAAGAAAATGGTCTGCCACTTAGGTCTTATAAATTTGTTTTTAAGTAAGGAAAATTGTAACTTTAAAACCTATGCTCACGTCACAATGTTGTGTAAGTTTTTCAAAAAAGAATTAGGCATGGCCGAGGTGATTAACTTAGCAGATTCAATTTGTTTTAATACTGATCATATTTTTACGTAAGGTACGTGTTGTTACTTAGATGGATTGGTCACTCAAGATATATCCCATCACAACAAGCAAAGTTTAAAACAGGGGCAACATGAAAACCAAAATCATAGGAAGAAAATTTGCAACTTCCATTAAGTTTAGGCTTCTAACAAAGGTAGCTAGATAACAAGAAAAAGATACAACTATTTTTTCATCTTTATTACAAGTTTTTCCTTTACATCTTTGGGGGGCTGAGTATCCGTTGCTGTGGGGGGGTACTTGGGCCTTATCCTTTAGGTCCACCTTTGGGGGTATGGCAAGAGTTGCCAACACCAGCTCCATGCTCTAGGAAGTTTCTTTTTCTTTCAGGAGATCCCCTGGAACAGTTGGAGCTAAGTAGCGCCTTGGACTATGCTTTTGTTGGCATCCCCAACTCTTGTAGTGTCCTCGGCTGCTCCCCACCCTCAGAAGAAGTATTAGCTATAGGAGGGGTTCTAGGTGGACTTCCTTGGGTTTCAGCTGCTTCCGAGGGTGCTGGGTCAGCCTTAGAATCCGAAGAGCTCGCAAAGCTTATGGCTGGCAGGTAGTAGACACTTTCTGCCCTCTTGAGCATGGAAAAGGCCTCAACCCCAGCCTGGTTAAGGGCTTCGTCCCATGTCAGGGCGCAGTAAGTTCTGCAAACAACAGGGACCTCGGCCCTAAGGGCGTCCTCAGTCTCGGCCACGCCTACGTCATAGCCATGCTTCTCTGTTTCATCTTTGGCTTTCTATGCCTCCTCTTGGGCCTTCTCGGCGAGAGCTCTAGCCTTCTCTATCTCTTCCAGTTTCTTTTTTAGTGCAGCAATCTGCGTTCTGGAGGAGGCCAGGTTGTCCTCAGCAGTATGCAATAGCAACCTTTGGCTTCCAACTTGCTTTTCAACATTCTCCAGGGCTGCTGCCGCATACTTCCTTTCTTTCTCCTCCTCCTGCAGCTTCTTCTTAAGCTCTTGGATGCTCTTCTCGGCCACGTGAAAGGCATCCACAACAGCGTTGTGCCTCCCTTCCTCCTCCTTCATCTGTCGATGGCAGGAGTTGGCTATCTCCTCGGCCCGAAAAGATGCTTGAACAGTTTGCCAAGGAAAGGAAAAAAAAAAATTAGAAGAGGAAAGTGAAGAGAATAAGTTAGAAAGAAAGAACGGGGACGTACCATAGCCAGATATCTTTTGAGACTAAGGAAAACCCCATTTCTCCTCATATCACGTAGCTCGGCCATGTCCTCAGGGAGCAGCAAGGCTTGCTTCACTGTGTCGGCCACATAACCGGCTACTCCTCCTTGAAAGTCGTGAATTGAAGCGTTAGCAAGGAGAGGTTCCCTATTCAACATTGGGGTAGGAAGCCAGGCTAGAGGCCTAACCTGAGGATCACTCCTCTTCTCGGCACCCCTCTTGGTGCCCCTCTGCCCCATTTTAGCTTGTTTGGATGCCCTTTGAACCTCGTCCTCGTGGAAGGGAAGGATTTGTCCAACTCCCATCACCTCCCTCCCTTTTGACTCTCTCTTCCTCTTCAGTTCTGCCGCTTGAGAGGGCAAGGCAGGTGGAGGAGTAGGAAGCTTAGTCTGGGGTTGAGTGGGAAGCTTAGTCTGGGCGGCCTTCCCAGGTGCATCCCTCCCAAGTTGAGACTCCATTAAATCAAGCAAACTGGACTTTGGTTTGCACTGTATCCCCATCTCGTCAATTATTGGTGAGAATGGAGGGCCAAGATTAGGATTTGAAATTTTCAGGGACAAGGCTAGGTTGAAAACTTCAAACTTGTCCTCAGAATTAGCTACTTCTACCACTTCTTCTTCTTGTATGTTGCAAGGGTGAGATGAAGTGGCCGCACTGGTTGTCTGTTGTAGCGATGAGGCCCCTACTTGTGGTATACCTTCAGGAATGGGGGTTATGATTTCTACGCTCTCTACTTTTGGACCAAGAAGAAGGAAACCTAGCACAGCTACGCTTATCCGGTGTAGGTGGGGGTCTCTGGCCCTTATGACACATTTAGGGGCTTGGAAGCTTGATGAGATCGGCATGTATCCTAGGATCAAATGAGACACTCGTAACTGACCGTCCGAATTCACAAACACCTCGGCCTTACGGATTTTATCTAGGCTATCCTTGTTGACCAGGTTGAAATTTGGTTCAGCAGTGCGTCTGTTTGCAAATCCATCAGTGAAATAAAATTTTATCAGATATAAAAATACAGCAAATCAAAGAAAGGACTTATAAATAAGTACCCTAGGCCTAGTACCCCACCTGGTTCTCCCTCTCTCATCGAGTAAGGGAGACCATCACTCCACTCCCCTGACAAGATCAGAAAATCTTTGTTCAGCCCCTTGTTGGATTCAGGGAGGCATTGAATGAGCTTAACCTCGGGATACCTTGATTTCAAGTAGTATCCCTGCCCCTTTAGACGGTGAAAGTTATAGACCCAATTGACATTGTGGTGGCTTAGACCTAAATCCATTTTTTCGTTAAGGACATCCACGGAGCCTAATATCCTAAACATATTAGGGGCACACTGAGTGGGAGCCAACCTATGAGCTCTAACGTAGTCTCTAGTGACTCCACCCATGGGGATTTTCATCCCTCCTTCTATAAAGGCAATCATCAGGATTACTACCTCCCCGACTTGCCTATCCTCGTGCCATTGACTCTCATCACAGTACCTAATTCCTACTCCTGGAGGGATGCTATAACGAGCCCTAACGCTTTCTATCCCCTCCTCGGAATCTACTAAACTCTTAAATCTACCCATTTCTAGAAAAGGCTAGGAAAACTAAAGAGATTGAGAAAGGAAATTAGAACCGAGGAGAAAAAGAAAGAACGTGAAGAAAAGAGGAAGGTGTAGAAAATTAAAGAGTAAAAGTTCAAGAAGACTTACGGAAAGAGTAAAGGTGTCCTCGGACGGGTTTTTAGTATTTGTAAGGGCTCAAGAAAGTTGAAAAAGTGTGCAAGTTCAAGGTATGAGCGCTAGAATGAAATGAATATTAAAGTGAGGAAAAAAGTCGATTTAATAGATATTTATACCAAGGAGAGAGCAGAGAGCGGTAAAGTTCCCGCTCAATTCCCAACGAAGCCCCTCAACCTTACGATTCACATCATGTCGTAGAACGTGGGAGACAAAAAGCTGCCAGAATTTAATAAGGATGTGCCTCGAATGCTACAGTGTTAGGAACGCGTCTTGGGTAGACAAAAGGGCGTCTTTATAAGCAGAGGAAGAGTGAAATAGGCACGAAGCTAATTTAGAGACATTGAGATCCTCCTTTCTTCCCAAGGAGCCAGAAAAGGGAATCTCGAGGGGCTATTGTAGGGCCCTTGGGCCCAAAAGTTCATTATTTATCCATCTATTGGGCCTATGGCCTAAGCCGAGAATGAGGATTTGCCCGAGGATTCGTTAGAGAAGATTGCGCTGATAAATAAAAGGTGGGGTTTGGTCAAAATGGCTCCGGAGAGTGTGCAGAGGATGAAAACTACCTCGGTCAGACTTGGCCGAGGTCCTGGAAGATGGTTTAACAGCAAGGATGACAACCCCTGAAATTCAGTTGGGGTGGACAAGCATTGTAGAGATATAAGATAAGGATAAGCCCCAAAATATCTGGGGAGAAAGTTGCTACCTCCGCATTAAATGCACTGCAGCTAATCCTCTAGCCGCATTAATGTAGAAGTGATACCTGAACAGTGTATTTCAGCCTTATAGCTACTACCTGAGGACTTATGAAAAGTGCTGATAGGACAAGTATCAGCCCTAACCATCTAGTATATAGGTGGAAGATGAAAATTAAAAGGAGTGAGAGTATAAAAGAAGAAGAAGGAAACAAGATGAGGGATCGAAAAATTGAGAAAGGAAATATTGTAACAATCCACAATCAAACTTGTAACGTTATCTAAGAGAAATATATAAGAACCTCTGTCCTCGGATTTTGCCGAGGATGTTCTTTCTTCATTTTACAGTTGTCTATTTTTATCTTTTTGTCTTCAAGCCTATCTAGCTCGTTGTTTGACCAACTAAAGCCCAGTTTTCCAACCCATTCTTCTACAAATTCATTGTTTTGGGTTTCTTGGGCCTAAGTCCATCCAC
Organism: Quercus lobata; assembly: GCF_001633185.2. NCBI lineage: Eukaryota > Viridiplantae > Streptophyta > Magnoliopsida > Fagales > Fagaceae > Quercus > Quercus lobata. The sequence continues at coordinate 42,688,289 of NC_044909.1, forward strand.
GTGTTGGGCTAGGAACCCAAATCGGGTCCTTACAATAACTTTATATATTGACAAAACACACACACACACAAAGAAATAAAGTTTTACGATTTCCTTCTACAAATTTTTATATTTTGAAATCGTTGCATGAAATCATTGATAATGAGACTATATATATATATATATATATATATAGTCTCATTATCAATGATGTAAGCTACTTCTTTTTCAAAATTTAGTTCAATAAAAATTTTCTTGGATTTTTGTTTTCTTTTTGTTTGAAAAGACCTAATGTATTGTTAAAGAGCCCAAAGTTAAATTTTATTAGACCTAGAAAAATTTAGGGTGGTCACAATTTCTTTTTAAGAGAAGACAAATCATAAAAATTATACATAATCTTCTTCTTCTTCTTTTTCAAATTAAGGTGTTCTTGTCACCACCTGTCTTCCATGTGATTCAGTGAAGCCACCCCGAGAAAAGCATGTTACATTTCAAAAGGCCATATATTCCGTTTAAAAGTTTGGCCTCCCTACTTTTTACAATGCATGCCTAACATCATAACCAAGAAGAAAAAATAGTCCCTTCTCAAAAAAAGAAAAGAAAAGAAAAGATAATTACAAGATACTGCTAATCTTATAGTTCGAATCTTTTCTTCCTAAACCCTCAAGTACTTAGTGTATATAAAGATGACATTTTCGCTAGAAGGCCTTGGTTTATTTGTGTTTTTAAGTAACTTGTTTATATAGATGCACTAATATGGTAAGTTTTAACAGTTAAATCATCGCAGCACGTGGAAGAAAGAAATGAACATAGTCTTTTCGGCACCGTCAAATCCACTTAGCTAAAAGCCTAAAACTAAAATCACTATCCGCAAATCAAACAAAAATGCATAAACTTCAAATCAATACATTGATCGGTTTTTAGTGTAGACAAAGGATTAAAATTCAAATATTTTATTCAACCATAAAAAATTTTATTAGTTGAACTAATTGAAACTCATTTTAATTTTTTTTTTTTTTTTGTCCATAGTTAAACATAAAAACAGTATCGTTCATAATTGTGACAAATGTTATAATAATAAAAAAAAATTGTGGCAAATTGTAACCTATGCAAATCTCAGTAACTATCAAACGGACTTGAGGCTTATAGACTTATCTTATGTTACAGTTCCTCTAAAAAACAAAAAGTCTTATGTTATAGTTAATTGGAGACATGCATGGTAGTGCCACTTCTTTCCTTGAAGGGATAAAAAATTAATTAGATTACTCTATATGTTTCTTAAAAAAAAAAAAAATTACTCTGTATGTTAAACACCTTAAACATATTTTTCTGCAACATGCTTTTTGTGCCCAACATTATAGTTAAACATGCCTGGTCTGTGGCAAAAAGAGCAATACAGGTGCCTTTGAACTATTGCTGGTACAACCCAGCATTTGTATAACTTTTGTTTTTTATCTCCCTTTGAATGGTATCAAAAAAAAAAAAAAAAAAAAAATCTTTTTTGGCTAAACATGTTAAACATCTTTTATATGATAAATTATAGAATAAAAGAAATTTAACTTCAATAGTAGTTTTATAATGGAGTATGATTTTGGGAATTGTGACATGTAGTTAACCTTGACTAATATATCAAGCCAAGACCATTTCTAGGTGATGAAGCGTGACTTCGTCAGTCGAAATGGGTAGATGGAACTCCTCCTGTCCGCTCGAATGTGTCCTTTAAGAAGGTCACCGGTGTGGTGCCTGCCACAACGCCTCCGATGCCAAAGTTAGAACAAAGAAACAATTTGTAAAATGGAAATGAATGAACAAGAATAGTAATGGGTATTTTCTCAGAGTGTTAGTCTCTGTGTACCTTCTGCAGACAAGGTGAGGGCTTTATATATGTAGTTTTGGTTGCTAGCCATTGGAATGTTTAATGCCTCTCTTAGTAACGCCTCCTCCCCAATAATGGGGCTTTTAATAGGTTCCTAACGGTCTGTTTTGCTGGTTTCGTAACTGCTCTAGTTATTGGCTGGCTTCATTGAATGATTTTCCTGCCTTCGTCAGTGATGATGATTTTCTCGTCACTGGGGGTTGCCTCGTCACTAGTGTTGGCTTCGTCAAGGATATGCATTCTCGTCACTCCCATTAGTTGCCCCCCAAGTTCTGTGGTCATCAGTGACGTGTCATGAGGACCATAGAAGGTGAAAAGTTTTTCCTGGGTTGTCTGTGACACTTGGGGTTCTGCTCCGAATTAAATGCATAATGGCGGCGCAATTGGCCACGTGGCGTGTGCTGATTGAGGGCGTTGATGGCATAACCCTTGGGTTTCTCGCTATTTTCCAGTTTCCTTGGATTTTTGGTTTCAAAACTTTTCTTTTCCTTTACTTTAATTCTTTTGCTCTGAGTGTTATCTTTTTCTCTTATTTCCGCAATTACTCCGATTCTGCTCCGACGACTCTGACCTTGCTCCGGCGACGCTTCTTTCAGAATTTTTCTGGCTTCGAACGTTTTGCTTTTCAAGGTACGTTATTCTTTTATCCCCCTACTGTTCCCTTTTCTTAATGATCTTCTTATGTGTTCCTAATTTTTCCTTTGTCCTTTGCTTTTGTGTTTGATTTTTGGGTTTTTAGGATTGTGTACCCTTTTCATGGTCAGTTCTTCTGAGGTTAGGGTAGCTTGCCCCTCAGTCTCTTTCTTTTTTGCTCACTTAGGGGCGGCTTTGGGTGTTTCTGGTGACTTTTTCCCTTTGGTTGGGGACTATATTTTTCAAGGTTGTGGGTTAAGTGTAGTTTTAGGGGAACTATCTCCAATATTAGGCCAGTTATTAGCTTGGTTTGAGGGAGAAATGAAGAGGATGTCGGAGGTGAGATCTAGCGAACTAGACACTAGTTTGTCATCCAGCGAAGGCCCGATTGAGGGTGATATGGCTGTCTCCGTCCCTCGTCAGGTTAGGGCTTTTTACGCCCTTGGGGAAGAGTGTGGGCTGGACGCTGACACCGTGGCTAGGTTTAAGGATAGGTTTCAATTTCCTGCGCGAGTCCGCGTTCGTCGGCCTGGTCCTGAGGATCGGGCCTGCCACTTCTTCCCTAGTGAAGTATGCTTCTACGAGGCTGCTTTCACTTGTGGGCTTAGGCTACCCGTCCATCCGTTGGTGATGGAGCTTTTGGGTTATTTTGGTATTGCCCCCGGACAACTCATGCCTAATTCTTGGAGGATAGTGATCAACTGTATGGAGATATGGTTGGCCGCCAACGAGGATATGATCAAAGTGAGTGAGCTCGTCCACCTTTACCGCTTAAAGGAGTCAAAAGAGTATAGGTATTACGAGCTAGTCCCTTGGACGAGGAGGACTAGAATCATTAAAGGTTTAGCCTCGTCATTCAGGTACTGGAAGTCGCGTTTCTTTTTCGTGTCCGGGGACGATTTTGAGACCCCTTCTAGCGAGGCTTGGGGTGATATCTCAAGGTTACTTCGTCGGTGGGGAACCCCCAAACTTAGGTGCGTCCATGTTTCTCCTCGTTTGTTAATCTTCGTCTTGCATATTTGGTCGTCCCTAACCCCTTGTTCACTTTTCTTTGCAGTTAAAAGACGCCCCAAACTAAAGAGCAAGTACCAAGGTCGTATTGAGAAGGCGATAGAATATGCCAAGTCGATTGAGAGTTAGGACGACCTCGTTGACCCACGGACGCTTGCTTTCTACTGCTTAGGCTCGGACCCATCTCCTTATGTCTTGCGTAGCATTAACATTGAGGAGAAGAAGAGTAAGTGTTTACCTCATCAGTATTGATCTTCACGTGTGTACTTTGGATTTCTTAGTTTTTTTTTTTTTTTTCTTTTTTATAGAGATGACGACCAGGTTCAACAAAGATATGTACGCTAAGATGAGGTCCAAGAAGGACGAACCTTTGGCGAATATTGGCAAAAAGGGGGTCCACATCACGGGGAAGGGTCCGTCCGTCCTCCCATCTGCAGACGCCACTCCCATTGTCTCGGGAGTTGAGAGCCTACGGGTGGCTTCACCGGCTACTTCAGTTGAGGAGATCCCCACCCCTTCTTCCAAAAGGCAGCGATTGTCGGCTAAGGAGAAAGTGGGTTCGTCCGTTTGGGATGATGAGGGTGTGGCCGTGGAGCGGGCACATGACGTTGTAAAGGCTGAGGACCTTAAGGTATTTTCTGGAGTGCCTCTCAACGTGGTTGCGAGCCAGCATGTACATAAGATTGTATAGGTAAAACCACTTCTGTATTTTCCTTGGTCTCCTTTCACATAAATTTCCCCACTTTTTTTTTACTGACGAACTTAATTTACTTTGTCAGGTGTTGGGGGAGAGCCTTCACCTTGCTTCTGAGTGTCTCACTCAAAAGGCTAAGGTGGCTTCTTTGGCATCCAGGATGGAGGCCTTGGAGAAGGAGAACTCCACGCTGAAAAAGGATCTTATAGAGTCGATGGACGAGGCTGCTGCTTTGAAGGAGAAGGTCAAGGCCTTGAATGCCGATCTTAGGGTTGAGTGTCAGCTGAACCTGGAGAAGGACAACCAGCTTCAGGCGGCAAAAGAAAAGCTAAAAACGATCGCTGCTAGGTCCGTCGAAGCCTTCCAGCAAACCGAGAAGTACTCCACAGTGCTCTTTAGCTGGTACTTCAAGGGCTTCGAGCTCCTACGTAGGTACCTCGTCAAGCATCCTACCGGGGTTGATCTGTCGAGCCTGGATGTAAAGGTGGTAGATCAAGAGATGGCGGCTGACGAGGCTGCTCAGTCATCGGCCCCTGAAGGTGACGCTCTTGCTGGTGACGCTCCTGTTGTTGGTGACTCTCTTGATGCTGACGATCTCCTTACTGACGCTCCTACCGACACCTGGACCTGATACTTGTGAAAATTTATTTGTTATGTATGCCCTTTATGTTTTTGGCTTTTTGATGGTTTTTATTTTTATTTTTTTTTACTCTATTTTGAGAACAATGTTTCTTGGCCCTGTGTTTTATGGGTCTTTAAGAAGAACAAGGATAATTGCCTGTTGTTTTTGGGCTTTAATTGGTTTTATGATTTTGTACTTACCTGTTTTTATGACTATGCTCGTGCTTGTGATGTTTTAAGTTCGTCCATACCTTGTACTTAGTATAAATTTCTTAACTGTGTCAATGATTTGTTTATCACTCTCAATCCTTCAGGAGGGCTTGAATACAACCTGAGTTTTGTTTTGATTTGTTGCAAGGTTCTTGTCCCTCTTCTTTTTCTCTTTATCCTTTTTCTTGTGGATTCGTCAGTAGCCTGAATTTGTCAAGCGGGATTTTGCCATTTGTACTGGCTAAAGGATTGTGTCTTCGTCAACAGCTTGTTCCTGTTGGGGGGGGGGGGGGGGGGGGGCTTCCTACTTGATTTGCACTTATTCTAGGGATATTTGCTACTTTTATGGCTTCGTTAGTGACTTACATCCGTCAAAGAAGAATCTTATCATTTAGCCTTTTTTTTGGTGACTTACATCCATTTAAGGAATCTTGTCACTTTAGGCTTCGTCAGTGATTTACATCCGTCTTGGCGGAATTTTATCACTTAGCTTTTATATGTCTTATACCCGTTGAAAGTATCGTCAGTAACTTACATCTGTCAAGGCGGAATCTTGTTACTTAGCTTTTTTTATGCCTTAAACCCGTTGGGGGTATCGTCAGTAACTTACATCCGTCAAGGCGGAATCTTGTTACTTAGCTTTTTTATGCCTTAAGATTGGCTAGACCTGCCTACACAAAGACATCAGAGGAATAATTCATTAGAGGAATGATTCTTTTATTGACTTCAAGAATGAACATGTCCGTTTGTTACATCTACTTGTGGTACTTTTTTAAATGCTCGATGTTCCATGGTCGGGGGAGCCTTTATCCGTCCATGGTCTCCAAGTGATAACTGCCTTGCCTTGAGTAATGAGTAACTCGGTAAGGCCCTTCCCATGTGGGACCCAGCTTTCCTTGGGTAGGATCTTTGGTTGCTGCGGTGATCTTGCGTAGGACGAGGTCTCCTATGTCTAGTCATCTGAGTTTAACCCTCTTGTTGTAGTATTCGGCCATCTTCAGCTGGTACTTCGTCATCTTGCTGGATGCGTTGTCTCTTATTTCGTCCAGACAGTCCAAGTTGAGTTGCAGTTCATCGTCATTGCACCCTAAGTTGAACGCCCCTCGTCTGATGCTTGTTACTCCCACTTCGACTGGGATTACCGCTTCCGTGCCATAGGTAAGCCTGAAGGGGGTTTCTCCTGTTGGGGTTCTCAATGTGGTCCTGTAGGCCCACAGGACATTAGATAATTCTTCTGGCCAGGCACCCTTTGCGTCGTCCAGCTTGGTTTTGATAATTTTGAGCAGCGTTCGATTTGTCACTTCCGTCTGTCCGTTTGCTTGGGGATGCCCCGGGGATGAGAACTGATTCTTGATCCCAAGGTTTGAACAGAAGTCTTTAAAGCCTTGGCTGTCGAACTGCCTCCCATTATCTGATATGATCGTCAGGGGAATTCCAAACCTGCAAATTATATTCTTCCACACAAAGTTCTGTATTCTTGCCTCTGTGATCGTTGCTAGAGCCTCTTCTTCAACCCATTTTGTGAAGTAATCAATAGCAATAAGTAGGAATTTTACCTGACCTTTACCTTGGGGTAGTGGGCCGACGATGTCGATCTCCCATTGTGCAAATGGCTACGGGGAGGCTATAGTCGTCAGTCTCTCTACTGGAAGCCGTTGCACATTCCCATATTGCTGGCACTTGTCGCATCTCTTGACGATGTCAACAACGTCTATCTGCATAGTTGGCTAGAAATACCCTGTCCGTACTACCTTGTTCACCAGGGATTTGGGGCCGGCGTGATCACCGCAAACTCCTCCATGGATTTCTTCCAATATGTATCTAGCTTCTTCCTCATCAACACACTTCAAGTAAGGCATAGAGAAGCCTCTCTTGTATAAGGTGTCATTAAGGATCGTGAACCTGACCACCCTCTTCTTGACCTTTTTAGCTTCTTCTATGTTCTGAGGGAGGTGCCCGTCCTGGAGGAAGGATATGATGGGAGTCATCCAGCCATTTCCGCTCTGGATGGTGAACGTCGAGACCTCTTCAATACTAGGGTGTTTTTGGACCTCCATCATCAAATCCATGCTAATCTCTCATTTTTCTGATGATGCTATCTTCGAGATTTCGTCTGCCCCCATATTCTGACTTCTTGGGATCTGCACGAACTCCATCGTATCGAACTCCTGAGTTAGATGTTTCATCAGCCTGAGGTACTTTTGCATCCTTTCTTCCTTTGCTTCGTGTTCCCCTCTAATCTGCTCGATCACTAGCTTCGAATAATTTTGGATTAACAGGTTTTTGACTCCAAGTACCTTTCCAAGCCTCAACCCCGTCAGTATCCCCTCGTATTCAGCTTCGTTGTTGGTAGCTGGGAATTTTAGTTGGACCCCATATTTCAACACCTCTCCGTCGGGGGTGGTTATGACAACCCCTACTCCCCCCTTCCTCTGGGCTGACGAACCATCAGTTTGCAGCGTCCATCTATTAACTCCATTTGGAGGACTGTCTTCATCCGGAAGGGTAAACTTTGCGATGAAGTCCGCCAGAGCTTGCGCCTTGATTGTCGTTCTAGGATGGTACTCGATGTCAAATTGACTAAGTTCAATTGCCCACTGGACCATTCTTCTTGCTGCCTTGGGCTTGTTCATTGATTTCTTGATTGGTTGGTCCGTTATTACGAGAATGGGGTTTGCCTGGAAGTATTGCCTTAGCTTGCGCGAAGCTACTATTAATGCAAACGTGATCTTTTCAATCCTTGGATACCTGGACTTAGCTCCTTGGAAGGCTTGGTTGACATAGTAAACTGGTAGCTGCTTCGCATCCTCTTCCCTAATCAAGGCTGCACTTACTACCGAGGCTGACACTGCCAAGTATAAATACAGGTTTTCCCCTTCTTTGGACGGGCTTAAGAGGGGTGGACTGCTCAGGTAACTCTTTAGATCCTAAAACGCTGCTTCACATTCGTCGGTCCAGGTGAAAGCTTACTTCAAGGTTTTAAAAAAGGGCAGGCATTTGTCTGTAGCTCTGGAGACGAACCTGTTCAAGGCTGCTATCCTTCCCATGAGTTTTTGGACTTCCTTGACGTTCTTGGGTGACGCCATGTTGATGATGGGTCGTACTTTCTCTGGGTTCGCTTCTATTCCTCTTTGCGACACTATGAATCCCAGGAACTTCCCCGAAGCTACCCCAAAAACACACTTACTTGGATTTAACCTCATCTGATATTTTTTGAGGGTTGCGAACGTTTCCTTTAGGTCGTCCAGATGTGCGAGCTCTTCCTTACTCTTGACGAGCATATCGTCCACGTATACTTCCATGTTCCTGCCAATCTGTTGGCTGAACATTTTGTTCACCAACCTTTGATACGTAGCCCAGCATTCTTCAATCCAAAAGGCATTACCTTGTAACAGTAGAGTCCTTGACTCATGATGAACGCGATCTTCTCCTGGTCTTCCTCAGCCATCCTTATCTGCTTATATCCCGAGATGGCGTCCATAAACGTTAGTAACTTGTGTCCGGCTGTAGAGTCCACGAGTTGGTCTATTCTTGGTAGAGGGAAGCTGTCCTTTGGGCATGCTTTGTTCAGGTCGGTGAAGTCCACGCACATCCTCCATTTTCCATTTGCTTTCTTCACTAGGACGACGTTCGCGAACCATTTAGGATAGTACACTTCCCGGATGAACCCTGCCGTCAAGAGTTTAATAACTTCCTCTGCCACTGCTTGATCTCGTTCTGGGCAAAGGTTCTTCGTCTTTGCTGGACTGGTTTCCTTTCCGGGTTCACATTCAACTTATGTTGGATGACTTCTGGAGCTATGCCCGGCATGTCCTCGTGACTCCAGGCGAAGACATCTAGATTTTCTTTGAGGAATTGAATGAGTCTTGTTCTCATCTCAGGGCTTAACGTCGTTCCTATCTTTGCCGTTTTGTGCGCTTCCCCTTCAACCAATTCCACTGTTTCCAGGGCCTCTATCTTGTCTTCTTCCTTTTCTTCAATCATCCACTTGTGGTTCTCCTTCGCAGCCAGGACGGCTTGGTAGCATTCTCTTGCCAGGACTTGATCTCCTTTTACTTCACCGACGTCATTATCTGTTGGGAATTTTACCTTAAAACAGTAGGTAGACATGGCCGCTTTCCACTTGTTGAGTGTAAAGACGAAGGACTTGTCCAGGTACTCCTCCTGTGGCTGTCCCCTTCTCCCTCCGGGTTACCCTTGGACCTGTTTTCTTCCTGTTGAGCCTGTTGGACCTGTTGGAGTCGTAGCTTCATTTCCTGGTTTTGCTTGGTGAGTTCTTTAATAGTGGTTGCAAGGGCTTGAACTTGTTGGGTCAAGGCTGCTGAATTTGGATTGGGTTCCATCTGAATGTAGAAGGTTGATGGAAACTGTGTTTTCAAATTCGAATTTGACAAATACGAATCTGAAAATGTTATTCCCACAAACGGCTCCAAACTGATAAAGCGTGACTTCGTCAGTCGAAATGGGCAGATGGAACTCCTCCTGTCCGCTCGAATGTGTCCTTTAAGAAGGTCACCGGTGTGATGCCTGCCACAACGCCTCCAATGCCAAAGTTAGAACAAAGAAATAATTTGTAAAATGGAAATGAATGAACAAGAATAGTAATGGGTATTTTCTCAGAGTGTTAGTCTCTGTGTACCTTCTGCAGACAAGGTGAGAGCTTTATATATGTGATTTTGGTTGCTAGCCGTTGGAATATTTAATGTCTTTCTTAGTAACACCTCCTCCCCAAGAATGGGGCTTTTAATAGGTTCCCAATGGTCTGTTTTGCTAGTTTCGTAACTGCTCGAGTTATTGGCTGGCTTCATTGAATGATTTTTCTGCCTTCGTCAGTGATGATGATTTTCTCGTCACTGGGGGTTGCCTCGTCACTTGTGTTGGCTTCGTCAAGGATATGCATTCTCGTCACTCCCATCACTAGGAATATGAAAATAAGTTGTTCATGCTCGTAGGTGCATGGTGGCACAAAAAAATAAAAATGACAAATAGTTCATTTTAGATTCCGTGTGCATTTTGGTTTATAAATCTTGTGCTTTTAAAATAAATCGCTTTTGGTAATTGCCTTTATAGGGTCACAATTTGGAACCCAAGCCCAAAATGTATAGAGTCTTGGCCCAATGAGCCTAATACAATAAATTTGTAGAGAATGGGTCAAAGAACTAGGTCCTAATGAGTTGGACAACGACTAGTATTGAATTGCATGACGATCAAACACAAATAAAGGATGCTGATATCAGTAGACTTTTAGTCCGAGGAGGTTAAGCCTGTATATAATGATCACTCTTGGATACCAAAATGATTTAAATTGCTATAATATTTTTTCTCTCTCTTTTCCGATCCCCTTCTCATGGAGGGTTTCTTACATTATATAGCTCCTATTGGGTTATCTTAATCCTACACTTGTTGATCATCTGAGTCCCTACTTGAGTGTCTGTTCCATCCGACACCCCATTCAGCCTTCTATGAGTTGTAGTAGCCAAGGCAGCACTGTTCAGAGGTATTCTCCACATAAATGTGGCCAGAAAAGTAGCTGCAATGCATTTAATGCGGTGGTAACAACTTTTCCTTAGATATTTTGAGTTTCCTTCTTTCTCGTATGTTCATAGGGCACATTCCTATCGCTAGAGCCTTTTGGAGGGTCACTCTAATTGCTAGAGTGTCACTCTAATTGCTAGAGTACACACTTGGGCTACATTCATCGTATCCGAGGAGGGATTTCTCCTCGGATCATCTTCCATTCATTCCCTGTTTATGAGACTTTAACTGGGAATCCCTTAACAACTATTTGCTCTTCCTCGGACTTGTCAATGTCTCGGATAAAGCCCAAAGCCCAATATATGATCTTGGGCCCTTACCCCTACAACCTTATTTATCATCAAATCAAAACATTAATCGGTTTTTGGTATAGACAAATGATTAAACTTCAGATATTTTATTCAATTATAAAAAACTTTACCAGTTGAACTAACTGAAGCTATTTCCTTGATGGGATAAAGAATTAATTAAATTACTCTATATGTTTCTTAAAGAAAAAGGAAAGAAGATTCCTCTATATGTTAAACATCTTAAACATCTTTTTCTTTTTTGCTAAACATGTTAAACATCTTTTATATTTTAAATTATAGAATACAAAATTTTAACTTCAATAGTAGTTTTTTAATGGAGTATGATTTTGGGAGTTGTGACGTGTAGTTAACCTTCACTAATATATTTAGGATTTATAACTAACTTCAAAATTTTATGACTAATATTTGGTTGTTGTTTTTATTAGAAATTTTTAATGCTCATTTTCTCCGAAAGCCCAAGACAAAGCAAGAACAATTATTTTGGACCTGTTATTTAATTTAATTTATTTTATTTAGCCAAGACCATATAATTTTAAGAGGGAACTTTGAAGAAGTGTGATTTGGAGGATAAAATGATGTTTTATTTAAGAATTTTTTTTTTTTTTTTTTTAAGAAACAAACACACACACAAATAGGGAATAAAATTTTAATATAAAGACATACTACAAACTCCATTAAAAGCCATGGGTACATTGTATTTAAGTTTACTCATGAATCCGAGAGAAAGACTTTGCAAAGTAGGCTTGGAGCGCTTTTTGCAAAATCCATGAGCATATGGGCAGGACCACATGCAAGCTACAAACCCAAGAAATAATGGCCCAATATCTATTGTATGATCTTTATTTTCGGCCTAATTACCTCAAACCATGAATAAGCATTTGACCTCATTTAGTGTTAATTGACCAAGAGCATTCACATCAAGGATTCTAAAAATTTTAGCATCCCACTTTATAATACATTTAACATCCCACTTTATAATACATTCAACATCAAAACTTCTATTTTTTTGACAACTTCATTTAAATATTATTTTTTATTCCTTTTTTGTTTTTATTTTTTTTTTGATCCTCTCTTCCTTTCGATCTCACTGTCTCTCTCTCCCTCTTGGTCTTACAGTCTCAACCCAACAATCCTACTGGCCACCAGCCACCACAATTCCAACGACCACCACAACAATCAAAGACCCACACTGATCAAGTCGATGATCCACGCCAATCAAGTTGACAATCCACGCCAGTCAACTCGACGATCCATGCCGGTCAAGTTGATGATCCACGAACCCAGACCCATGAACCCAAACCCATGAACTCAGACCCACAGCAAAATCAAATCACCTTGCCAGACCATAACCATCGGACCATCAGACCATGACCCACAACCATCGCTAAACAACAACCATCGCTGGACCACAACCATCAAGAGAGAGAAGAAATACCAGAGAAGAGAGAAGTGAGAGAGGAATGTTGGTGAGAATATAAAAGTATTTTTTTTTTTTACAATCCAGCTACAGTGAGCTGTTATTGATAATAGCTCACTGTAGCTTGGTGCTGAATCAATAACAGCTCACTGTAGTTTGGTGCTGAATTATTTAAGATTTAGCATGTTTGATGTTAGTATGTTTTTATCATTTGAGGTGCTAAAAATGCTAAAAAATAGCATTTAGTATTTTTAGCACCTTTGATAATAAGAATGCTCTAAATCCCTCAAATTTAGTGGGTTTTTATGGGGACATTTCTTCCAAGTTCCAATATAGCATAACAAAGCTGGTTTAGCAATCTAGATTACCCTGATTTAGCATTAAACCAGATTGCTACAATGTTCAATGAAAACCACTACTCAAACTTGCCATTTCTTTCGAAAATCTAGTAACCAAAAGCCTTGTTCACTGCTTAAAGCTTTGATCCACTCTAATGCTTTGATCCACTCTAAAGCTGGCCAGCTCTGCCTATGGCTATGGGCACTAAAGTGCACGGTTTTAAAAACCGGACCCAGACAATTCAACTAGGATCCAATTAGATTATGTTATTGAATAGAACCAAAAATTAAGAAAAAAGTGCAGATAAAACCAATAATCCTTAGTTCAACCGAGAGAATCGAGAACAAGAACAAGAATGGTTGAACCGATTTTGCCAAATTAATGAAATAGTTATGGAACTGTGCGTTTTATAGCAAAAATCTAAAAAAGTTTTCTCAAATTTGCCTCTGTGATGACTGAGGGGCTCCCGCTATAAAATATGGCATCAAAGGTTAGCATCTTGGAGCAATTAGTGTGGGTTTGGATACACTTAAAGCTTTGATCCACTCTAATGCTTTGACCAACCAAAGCATTAAATAACAACCAATCTAACCCTACCGATCATATTTATTTTTCTCACACACTTTTGCGTCCATGTTTGCGTTTGTCTTTTTTTTTTTTTTGGCACGCATTTCAGGAGCTTCATGCACTGTTACGGCTATTGTTCATGAATAGTAGCCGCAACTTTTGACTATTCTCCCATGAACAGTGCACCCGTACACTGTTCATGGACACATAAATCTCACTTTTCAGCAACTTTTTCATTAAAAATAGGTTTCATAGTACTATTCACACATTTAAAAATTATTTTATTACAGTATTTTCAGTTTTCAATTTTTAGTTTCAACAAAATAAGTTCTATCTAAACGGAGTTTTAGAATTCCTACCCAAGCGCAAAAGACACAAATCTTCATAGACTTGCGAGTAATGAATTGGCGGCGCCCCTCCATGAACCTAGATCAATAAAGCCTAAAAGACCGTTAATGTCACGTGGCGTAGGAGCCAAATCTGCCCAAACAAAAGTAAATTTTTTTTTCCGGTCATATGTGTAAGACTTTTCATGATACAATGTATAGACCATTTTACTTTACTGATTGAAACTAGTTAATGAGAGAGACGTCTTGCCTCGATGGGACGAGTTCTCACCTTGGTTTGTGTAATGATAACTGTTTAGTGTAATTTAAATAGATCATCCAATATATTAGACATTTCTTAAAAGGATGAATAATTGAATAACAAATTTAAACTCTACTATTAATATTACTGTTATCAATTGGATAATCACTGATAATGAATTACTATTTACCACCGGACGTTATTTTCTTAATTTTTAATTACAGGAACCTTTTATATATATATTGTGAAGTTAACAGATGTGCAAATGAGCTAGCAAAAAGGGGTCGACAATGACGGCTTTTTAGGAGTTTATGACTTATGCCCAAATTTTTTTTGTCCAGCTTTTATCTGGAATATGAAGTAACTTGGGAGCTGGGACAAGTAAATGTGTCCTTAGAGGCCTATACGCCTTTTGTTGTATAAACTTTTTATTAGTCAAATAATATTCCCCATTTATATCAAAAAAAGAAAGGAAAAGACAATTATGACAACACAACTAGCTGTGTTTATCTTCAAATTAAACGATTGGAACACGATCCATGTCTCAAATTTCAAATTTGTTTCAAGTTTCAACTACAAGGCAGCTTTAACTTCTATTTTTTTTCCTTCTACTTGGTGAATATGAGAAACCACAGAAAAGGAAAACCGCGGAAAAGTTCCCCCCACAGCCACAGAATGTGCAGTGGAGGATGGGAAAAAGGCCGTGACTTATGACTTATGAGAAATATGAAACATGGTTATTGCTGCGGATGAAGAATATGATGACTTCAGAGTTTTTTTTTTTTTTTGAATAATACTAAGACCGTAGCAAATCATATAATTTTTACCTTAACTTGTTTACGTGACAAGTTGTGAGAGGTAAAGAAAAATTGTAGATCCGCAATATCACCACTCGCAACTCGTTATATGAGCAAATTGTTGTAAAAATTGTATGATTTCTCATGCTCTTAGCATTATAATTTTGATTTTAGATCTGAATATTAATCTCATAAAAATAAAAAATAAAACGTTTTGGTGCTCAATGTCAAATCCATGCACGTGATGGTTTTTCCAGCAGCCCAAGAAAATGACAACAGCGAAAAGAGGAATGGAAAAAACAGGAGGGTCACCTAAAATATGAATATAAATAGGTACAAACAAGGATGACTCAAAATGGTTGACAAGCTTGCAGTGGTTCCTGGCCATTTATTCAGGTGATCTATAGAGGACCCTGACAAAAGTTTTTTTTTTTTTCTTTAATGAATGGTGAAATTAATTTTTGTAAACCTCAGTCAATGGTAGACTTTAATGGGCTATATATGATGCTTACCTGAAAAAATTACGGGCCAGATCACCTGCCGTATTTGTAATCAATAGGGGTACCTAATTTTTTGATTCGGCAAATTTTAAGAATACGAAATCTTTAACATCAATTGAGGTGACATCAATAGGGTTATGCTAATGAATATCCTTAAGGCACTAATTAACAATCAATTTTAAGAAAGTTTTGATATCACTTTTATGGGAAATGAAAAAAGCTGTCAAAATATTAATTGTTTTTTTTTTTCTCATAAAAACTTTCTTTAACTAGATTCTTAACCAATGCACTAAGGGCACTCGTTAGCATTTTCCTTATATAAATCATACTAATAAAAAATTATGTCAATAAGAGTATTTTAAGTATAATAAAAAAATGTGTAAAATTTAAATAATTTTACCTAAAAATGGTTCTTATAAGTCTGTGTATACACGTGAATTTAAAAATTTGTTACAATAAACATATAAAATTACACTAACACTATTAATTTTGTATCTAGTTTTTTTATTCCTTTTTTTTTTTTTTTTTGCATATTTCAATGATAATAAAGAGAATAGATGGAAGTTATTGTGTATGAAAAAAGAGAAATAATTTTAAAAAATTAAGAAATTTTGATATTTTAATGAAATGTAATATAAAATAAATAATCTAATGTAGAATGTTTCGAAAAGTGAGTATAAAAATAGAAAAAGTGGGTTGTTATACTCAAATAGACAAATGTTTTTGTACAAGTTGATGTGAATGCTATAATGAATTTATATGAAAATGATAATTAGATTACAACTTACTAGTATTTCAAATTTTCAAGAGCTGTAAAAAAAGATTGTGAATAATTGTATATCAACTTAGCATTTTTTATTCTCCAAAAAAAAAAAAAAAAAAAAACCCTTAGCATTGTTTTTCTCTCAAGTCTCAAGTCTCAACTCCTCCCCCCCCCCCCCCCCCCCCCCCCCAAAAAAAAAGAAGAGTGGATCATGAGTTCATAACAAACATTCCGTTTGGATTAGTGTGAAAGCATGGACAACTTGGGGTGAGATTTGATCATTGATTTCACGTAACTTAAATGGATCTTTTGTCATCAAGATCATGGTGATTATTTGAAAATGAAAGTTTGAATTGAAAATTGCAAATAGAAAAGTACATATATAATTTTCGTACAAATTTTCTGTTTTAAATGCGCGAATGCTTACGTATTAGAAGATAGAAACAGACTCGCACCTTCCTGATATATATTATTTTAAATCCATGCAAATTCTGAAAATATCCAATTTTATCGATTACCAAGTGGATAAATTCAAAGACTTCATATATAGCATGTATAATACCAATTTATTATAATTAGCTCCCTTCTAAAGTGTTCAATTTTTCATTGACAGATGCGTGCACTATTTTCGCAATTAAAATAAATAGAAAACAAAATCATATTATACAAAACCAATTGTTCTATTAGTAAAGCTATAGTGTGTCCAAAACAGCAGGCGAGTAAAAGTAAAAATCAAAAAAGGGTACTAGCATCAATCTTTGGGCGAATTTCCCCCATCTTGACATGAGAGAGGGAGTCTTTACATGAAAAAGAGAGAGAGAGGGACAAAAAAGGCTCTAACAATTCATGTAGGAGAAAATACACTCTGTTACGTGAACATATTTCTCTTTTTACACAGTTAGTGAGATTCACCAACTATGAATCTCATCAACTTGTGAGAGAAAAGAAGTGTATCCCCGTAATAAAGTATATTTCATCTTCCTTTAGAGCCACTATAAATTACTCCATAAATGTGTGTGAAATATGTTGGTCAACAACTAAGTGTTAAAAAGCAAAAAAAACAAAAGCAAAAACAATGAGTACAAACAGCAGCAAATGAAGACAAAAAAATAAAATAAATAAATAAGAGAGAAAAGATTAGTCACAAACCCCAATTTTTGGCTGCAAAAAAAAAAAAAAAAAAAAAAAAAAAAAAAAAAAGGTCGGCAACCTTTTTGCCGGGGCAGGATTTAAACGATTCGTTTCGGTTTTGTTGTTGTTGTCGTTTGTTACACCATGACTGTGAGGAACTTTGTTATTCTTTCTTCTTCTATCGTCTTTGACTCATCATGTCGGGTTGGGTTTGTTTTTATTATTATTTAGACTTTGATTATGAGACGCTTTTAATGTCCATTTTTAATCCGTAAATGAAGCTTCCCTCAACCCCTCTCTTCTCTTTTGTTTTTTCCATTTAAACAAAAACACACAAGCCCAGGCTCTCTCTCTAACCGTCGCTTTCTCTCTCTAGGTTACTAATATTATTCTGAAGAAGTCAATTTGTCCTTTTCTCTAACAATTATGAATACTAATAATTTTCTATCTTGTTGATTTTTTTTTTTTTTTTTTGCTTTCAGAGAAATGTCATCATCGAACTCTCCGTGCGCAGCATGCAAATTCTTTAGGCGAAAGTGCACGCAAGAATGCGTGTTCGCACCGTATTTCCCACCGGACCAGCCTCAAAAGTTTGCCAATGTCCACAAGGTTTCCACCTACTCGGTGATGAAAAATTTAGTATAAGGTTTCCACCTACTCGGTGATGAAAATCGGACCGGGAACAGGTTTCTGTCCTTAGAAAAATTTAGCGTAAGGCTTCCACCTGCTCAGCGATGACATTCAAGTCAGGAACAGGTTTCTGTCCTTAGTAGAATTTAGCGCAAGGTTTCCACCTACTCGGCGATGAAAATCGAGCTGGGAACAGGTTTCTGTCCTTAGAAGAATTTGATACGAAATTTCCCCTTGTGTGTCGACCGAAGCTTAATGAGTTAACAACGATAAAATCATAAGTGCAGATACACTTGATAAACATCGCTTTTGTATTAATTAACAATATGCACATATAATATTACATTTAACATGTACCCCCGTGTTCTGATACTTAATGGTAGAATTTCTTTAGATTGTGGGCATTCCAAGGCCGAGGAAGTAGTCTTTCATCCAAATCCTCCAAGTAATATGCCCCAGTGCCTGCAATGGCAGCGACTCTATATGGTCCCTCCCAAGTTGGTGTTAACTTCCCTGCATTGACGTCCCGTGTATTCCCCACTACCTTCTGAAGTACTAGATCTCCCGCTCCAAACTCCCTTTTCCTCACGTCCTTGTTGTATCTCCGAGCAAGTTTTTGTTGATATTCTGCCAACCATATAGTCGCTGATTCCCGGTGTTCTTCCAACATGTTCAACTGTTTCATCATTAACTTTGAATTCTCGACCAAACTGAATCTCGAAACTCGAGCATTGCACAAGTTCACTTCTGTCGGTATAACTACTTCTGCTCCATATGTTAGGAAGAACGGGGTTTCTCCTGTAGACCTTCTTGAGGTAGTTCGGTACGCCCATAGAACACTAGGTAACTCGTCTGCCCACCTGCCTTTGGTCCCTTCTAACCTCCTTTTCAACCCGTTCATAATGGCCTTGTCAGTGGTCTCAGCTTGGCTGTTGCTCAGTGGGTATAATGGGGTGGAATACTGATTTGTGATACCGAGGCTGTCACAAAACTCGTGAAAAGTTTTGCTATCAAATTGCAACCCGTTATCTGACACTAGGGACTCCGGTACCCCAACTCTTGTCACTATATTCCTTCATACAAACTTCTTCACATCTACGTCCTGAATGTTCGCCAACGCCTCTGCTTCTGCCCATTTGGTGAAGTAGTCCACGACAACTAGGACAAACCTCCGATTTCCTATCGCTCGAGAGAATGGACCAACAATATCTAGCCCCCATTGTGCAAAGGGGTAGGAGCTACTAATGGGATTCAAGTTCCCTGCCGCTTGGTGGATCATAAAGGCGTGCCTCTGACGTTGCTCACATTTCCACGCATATTCGTTAGCATCCTTCTGCATTTGCAGCCACCAAAATCCTTGGGTCATTGCCCGGTGAGCCAACGAACGCCCCCCCTACGTGGCTGCTGCACACCTATCATATACCTCAGCCAGTAGTTCCTCAACCTTGTTGAGGTGCAAGCATTGTAGGTAAGGCCCGCCAAAAGATCTTTAATATAGTTTACAATCGGTAGACAACCAATACCGAGCAACTGTTCGACGTACTTTTTCTGCTTTCTTCTCGTCATCCAGCAAATGGTCCTCGCTTAAGAAGTTGATAATCGAATCCATCCAACACGACTCAACCGTTGCCACCAGTGAGACATCTACTCCTGTACTGATACTTGGTTCTGCTACCAGCTCCACTTTTATTAATCGAGGTATTCCCTCGGTTGATGATGCCACCAATGTGGCCAAAGAGTCGGCATGCCGGTTCTGCCCCCTTGCCACCTGAACCACTTTGACGCTCAAAAAGCAGTCCATAGTTTGCTTCACCAGCCGTAAGTATTCCACCATCCAGGGATCCTTGGCCTCAAATCTCCCTTGTACCTGATTGACTACCAATTGAGAATCTGAATAGATCTCTACCTTCTTAGCACATAGGTCTGATAAAACTCTTAACCAAGCTAGCAAGGCCTCATACTCGACCTCATTGTTGGAGGCCTTAAAGCCCAACCTAAAGGAATGTTCCAACTTTATTCCTTCCAGGGTGATGACTATGATCCAAGCCCCAACTCCTAATGCGTTGGATGCACCGTCCACGGGATCACCTCTACAGGGTAGATCATCTCATTCTCCTCTCTCAGGGAAAACTCAGCAACAAAATCAGCTAGGACCTAGCCTTTCACTGAGCTCCTTGGCCTATACCTAATATCAAAAGAACCCAGCCGAGTCCCCCACTTTGCTATTCTTCTCGTGAAATCAGATCTTTTCAACAATGACTGCAGGGGGTATTCGGTCAACACGTAAACAGTGTGAGCTTGAAAGTGATGGGGTAACTTTCGTGTAGCATGCACTAGCGCTAGCACCAACTTCTCCAATGGTAAATATCTTGTCTAGGCATTAACTAGGGTTTTACTGATGTAGTAAATTGGTTGTTGTACTCCTTGGTCTCTCAGAAGCACAGCGCTTACGGCGTGCTCGAATACTGAGAGATATATGAATAAATCCTCCCTAAGCTCTGGGGTTGTCTACATCGGTACTCGCACAAGATATTCTTTCAGCTCCTGAAAGGCTCTCTCACACTCTTCATTCCACTAGAATCCCTTCCACTTCTTTAAAAGCTGGTAAATTGGTCGGCAGCGGTTGGCGAACTTGGAAATGAACCGATTAAGGGCAACCAACATGCTGGTCAGTACTTGAACTTCCTTTGGATTGCCCAGTGGTTTTATGCGTTCCATCGCTTGAATCTGGTCGGGGTTGACTTCTATTCCTCGGTTAGTGATCAAATACCCTAGGAACTTGCCAGCCTCCACTCTGAAAGCACACTTCTTGGCATTGAGTCGTAGTCTATGCCGTCAAAGTACTTCGAACACTTCTTTGAGGTCACCAACATGCTGCATTTTCTGCTTGCTTTTTACCACCATATCATCGATGTAGACCTCGACGGTGCACCCAATTTTATCTCTGAACATTTTGGTCATCATCCATTGATATATGGCACCAACATTCTTCAACCCAAATGGCATTATGGTATAATGGTAGTTAGCGTCGAGCGAGATAAACGCCGTCTTCTCCTAGTCCTCGGCAACCAAGGTGATTTGATGATAACCCTGAAAAGCATCAAGAAAGCCCATTCTCGGGTGCCCATATATGGCATCTACCAGCTGATCAATTTTTGGCATAGGAAACGGGTCCTTCGGACATGCTCGGTTAAGGTTGGTAAAGTCAACATAGACCCTCCATTTTCCATTCTTCTTTTATAGCTCCGGCTTCCTTCAGTTTCTTAATCTCTTGCCTGACGGCTTCAACATGCTCCTTAGCTAATCTCCTTGGCTTCTGCTTTTTTGGGAGGGTACAACGGATCCAATTTAAGCTTGTGAACTATAAACTCAGGGTCCACCCCGGGAACCTTATACAGGTTCCAAGCAAACACATCTATATTTAGTACAAGAAACAATAGCATCTCTACCCTCTCTTCCTCGATTACACTTGATCCTATCAGATAATTCCTATCCTCGCCCGATAATATCCTTACTTTCACTAAATCTTCGGCACTGCTAGCCCCTACCTCGACTTAGGGCTCCTGTAATTGCTACAAGAGGGTCTCCCCAGTCGACTCCTTTGGTTTAGCTCCCTGGTCAACCGCGGCTACCAAGCACTGCCTGGCCACTTGCTGATTACCTCTTACCATGGCAATGCCTTGCTCGGTGAGGAACTTGACCTTCACATGCAAGGTGGATGGTACCGCCCCCATTGCGTGAATCCATGGCCTTCCAAGAATCACTGTGTACGGAGAAAACGAGGTGATCACTATGAATGTTACCATCGTCTCCTTGCCCTCTATGTTCACAGGAAGCGAAATCTGCCCTTTTGGGATCACCATTCAGCCATCAAACCCCATCAAAGACGTATCATACTTGGATAGGTCTTCCTTTTTCAAACCAAGCCCCCTGTACAGGTCGGGATACATCACCTTGGCACCACTCCCTTGATCTATCAGTACCCTTTTTACTATGAAACCATTTATCCGGGCTGTAACTACCAAAGCATCGTCGTGCGGTTGAATCGTGCCTTCTAGATCTTCGTCGTTAAAAGCAATGAGTTCTTGAGTATACTTCAACTACTTCCCAGAGGGTTGCTCGCCTGTGCAACTCCCCCCAGGTGCTACGGCTAGCACCCCCCCTTCTTTTAGACCCCTGGGTGCCTCTTAAAGCTGCATGGATGACTTCTATCACTCCCAAGGGGGGTGGGAGAGGATTCCCTCGTGGCTGTGCACCCTGCCTGGATTCTTGATTCCTTGGATTGGTCACAAATTCCTTCAAGTACCCCGCCTTCACCAACTGCTCTAGATGATCCTTTAACACCCTACATTGCTCAGTAGTATGCCCCCTATCTCAATGGTAAGCACAATACAAGTTTTGGTTTCTCCCGGACGGGTCTCCTCCCATCTTGTTTGGCCACCAAAAATATAGTTCATTCTTGATTCGATCCACAATCCTATGCACCGGTTCCTTGAAGGCCACATTCACCTCTCCCATCTATGGCCCGACTCTTGAATCCTCAAATCCTTCTGGGGTCTAGGTTGGAAGCCGATATGCTGAGGATGATTTGTGACTGGGGCCTTACCCTTATTCTGTAACCGATCATCTTCCAACCGCTTATACCCTTCGATACGCCTCATTAACTGCCTCATATCCTTGGGGGACCTCCTTGTTAATGTTTCTCGCAGTCTGGAATCCTCAGGCAACCCTATCCGAAAAGTACTAGCCGCAATCTTCTCATTATCTCCGCCAATCTCGTTGTACAGTTTCTAGTATCGACTAGCGTAGCTGCGGAGGGTTTCCTCAGCCCCCATTTTCATTGAAAGCAATGCATCCACAGGCTGTGGAACTTAGCTGCAGGTCATGAATCGTACACCAAACTCTTGAATCAATTCGGAAAAACTATGAATCGAGCCTTTCCTTAGCCCATTAAACCATCTCACAGCAGTGGGGCCGAGGCTAGAGGGGAACACTTTACACATCAGTGCATCATTATGAGTGTGCAAAGACATCATTTGAATGTAATGGCTTACATGTTTTACCGAATCCATCTTCCCATCATAAGAATTAAACAACGGCTGTGTAAATCTACTTGGCATAGGTGCCCTCTCAATGTCCCTCGAGAATGGTGATCGGGCAACTCGGCATAATGCGTGGCTCATAGCGTCCATGGCCGCATTTCGAGGTCACCTCTCTTCTGGGGAAATCGAGTCTCGGTCTACATATTCTCGTGAGCGGTCTCGATGCTGATGAGGCCTGGATTGATGGGACCCTATTTCGTGGTGATTCCCAACACTATCCGACCTTTCCCTCCACTCCCCGTGGTCCCTTCTCTAACGCCTACCTCTCACTTGCAACTCCAAATCCTTGACCAACCTTCGTAGGTGCTCTAGTTCCTCGTTCCTTCACTCAAGCTCCTCATCCCTTCTGTCAAAACGGTTATGCCTCGAAGCATCGGACATTGTCTGGTACATTTGAAATGACCCTTCTCCGAGGCCAAACTGCCTTCCTCCTTATGCTCCCTATCTTCACGCCTTTTCTGCATTCTTTCCTGCCACGTGGATCCTCGTGAAGATCTCCCAAAGCCACTTTCAGCATAACTCCTTGGTTAACCATCAGACATTCTCCCATACACGTTTTGACGGAACCATAGCTACATAGGAGATTCCTATAGACGGCGCCAATTGTGCGTACCCAAAATATATGGCTATTGGGTTTAACTTCTACTTAGGCTCACAATCTATTTGTTTTGTGGGCTTTTGGGTTTCCTACTGTGGGTGGTTCCATGCTTGGCATACCCAAATATACTCCTATCTCCCTAAGTCTTTCTCTCTTCCTCACAGAGTCGCTCATTTGCTCTCTTTGAGTGTTCTACTCTTTTTCTTAGTATTCTTCCCCAAAATAGCCAACCCCCTCCTTCTCCCTTAATCCCCCTATTTATAACTCTAGATAAGTGGAGGTGTTATGATTACTTCCCTCTATTAGTGCAAATGAAGGTCCAATTCCATCATTTGTAAGTGGGTGTTTAGGTGGGTAAGGTGGTAGTGGCATTGGAACAGATTCCCACCTCCAAAAAGCCTTCTCGGCAGTGATACTTCCTAAGGCAATATTGGGAAGCTAGGTTATCATTCTGCTGGGTAACCATGCATCCAGTCAAGCTAAGCTTGACCGGGAGTGGTTTGCCTTTGACGTTCAAGGTTCAATGGTCCTGTTATATTTATTGGGCCCACGGTGAGTCTTAAGGGGGTGTCTGGATCAAGGTCTTGAGTCCAATGGGGATGGGGTCAGGTTTTGTATCTCTAGTTAAGGGCCCAAGGCCCAGTGACCTCGCGACCAACCCCCGTACAAATATATTTTTGGTCTCTTGTCTTTTAGATGAAGGAAAGTAATTTTAAAACCGATAACTTTTATCTCAAACGAAACACATTTGATTATATTTTCTTAAAAAAGAAAATTTGGATTTTTTATTAAAAAAAAAAAAAGACAAAAAAAAAGGGGACAAATAGGAGTACATTATAAGACTTTACTAGTTACTTGAATGGATTTTGTAAATGATGTATAATAAAAAAAATTATGTATGAGATAAGTAATGGTTTATATAGTCCAAGGTCAAAAAAAAAAAGAAGAAGAAGAAGAAGAAGAAGAAGAAGAAGAAGAAGAAGAAGAAGAAAGGATATAGACAAAATGAACGATGAAAAAGGCTTTCGTAAAAAGGATAGAGATTTATAACTCTAGCGAAGCCTAAGGGCCCAAATTATCAATGAACCAAATTTGAACAGTGTGTTCAATGCAGCTCAACAGGCCTAATAATAAAAATTATAAGCCCAGTTTGATTGCTTGAGTCTGTCATTAAACGTTGGTTGCCTGTTGGCATTAGCTCAAATAAAGTAATAAACAATCTCCAACCAGAGTGTTTATCCATTTTTCCATAAGAAGTTGTATGTCTTTTGAGTGTGTTCGTTTGTATCTCAACCAAGAGGACTTCGATCAAGAACAAATAATAATTTAAATCGAATACAAATATTTGGTGTTAACCATCAAACTCAAGGTGAAGGGTGAGAGCAGCTTTCACCCCAAAAGGGTGTTAGAACATTGGAGTTTCGGTAACAGAATAAGAGCACATATGAAAGTGTCCGGAATGTGACAAACTTCAATTGAAATCTTCTCTCTCACTAAAGGCCTTGTAGCTGAATTGGCACCAAAATGCTTGGGGGTCTAGGGGGGAAAGGGTTCGAACTGTGGGGTTAGCAGCATGTTGTAATTATCTCTCAAAAAAAAAAAATCTTCTCTCTCATTTTTTGCATTTCACTTTATTATGGTACACATGTTACATTTGTATTTTTTTTTTTTCATTTTAAACTTTGGTTATTTAATAAGGAAAGTTAAATAAATACATGATAAGTTGTGATTGGTAGAACAAAAATTTGCATTTGGAAACAAAAATTACTTTTGTTGAATCCAAATTCTTGAAATTCTCAAGTCAAGGTGTTCAAAAAAAAAAAAAAAAATTGGGTGGACAAAACAAGTTAGTATAAAAATAATTATGTGTATAAATATTTTTTTTGGTAAGTCTGGGATCTGCCCTTGAGAGGGGGGAGTGCGATTTGAACTATAGACATAAGATGCTACCAAAAAAAAAAAAAAAAAAACCATTCTCACTAGGTTATCATTGAAACCTCTTACATATCTGAAAGATGATTTGATTACTTTCAATTACACTTTTTCGATAAAAGAAGAGTGAGTTTATCCTACTAAAGATTAAAAACTGAAAATTGTTTTAATTTACACCACTTAAAAGGCATAAAGATTGGTTGACAAATTCAATGACAATGGTGCTATATAATTATGGATTTTGTTAACAAATGCCATAAAGACATTCGTTTAGGAAATACATTTTTAAAAAAAAAATTGTGGAAGAAAAAAAGCAACTAATTTTTTAATAGTTATATATATATATATATATATATATATATATTTCAATAAAAATGAAATAAAAAATTTGCTAAAATAGTTCATTAACAAATATCCTAAGAGCACCCATATAATTGTACATACAAATAAATTTTACAAACAGTTCTTAAATTTACACGACACATCCAATGAATGCAAAATAGGACAGCTAGACCGTTTATGAGACATGTCATTTGTGTAAAAGTTTAATAATATTCATTTGTAATAAGAAAAGCTAGTATCTAGAAATTTTTTCTATGGTAGTTATTAAGAAACTTAAATTATAAAAATTTTAATAAAAAGATAACTTTATATATTGACCAAAAAAAAAAAAAAAACATACACACACACACACAAATAAATAAAGTTTTATGATTTTCTTCTATGAATTTTTATATTTTGAAATCGTTGCATGATATATAATCTCATTATCAATGATGTAAGCTACATCTTTTTCAAAATTTAGTTCAATAAAAATTTTCTTGGATTTTTGTTTTCTTTTTGTTTGAAAAGATCTAATGTATTGTTAAAGACCCCAAAGTTAAATTTTATTGGACCTAGAAAAATTTAGGGTGGTCGCAATTTTTTTTAAGAGAAGACAAATCATAAAAACTATACATAACTTTTTTCCAGATTAAGGTGT
The DNA here is from genome assembly GCF_001633185.2 of Quercus lobata. NCBI lineage: Eukaryota > Viridiplantae > Streptophyta > Magnoliopsida > Fagales > Fagaceae > Quercus > Quercus lobata. The sequence goes on from NC_044909.1 coordinate 42,714,505, forward strand.
TCTTGTCACCACCTGCCTTCAACGTGATTCAGTGAAGCCGCCCTGAGAAAAGCATGTTACATTTCAAAAGGCCATATATTCCATTTAAAAGTTTGGCTTCCCTACTATTTACAATGCATGCCTAACATCATGACCAAGAAGAAAAAATAGTCCCTTCTCAAAAAAGAAGAAGATAATTACAATATATTGCTAATTTTATAGTTCAAATTATTTTCCTTCTAAATTTTCAAGCACTTAATATATATATATATATATATATATATAGATACTAATTCAAATACAAGGCCTTAGTTTATTTGTGTTTTTAAGTAACTTGCTTATGTAGATGCACTAATATGATTAGTTTTAACTTTTAACAGTTAAATCATGGAAGCACGTGGAAGAAAGAAAAGAACATAGTCTTTTCGTTCCCGTCGAACCCACTTAGCTAATAGCCTAAAACTAAAATCACCATCCGCAAATCAAACAAAAATGCATAAATAATTGGGATTTGTCTGCTTCACAAGCTTTCTACCAACGGCCTTGCACGCTTGCTTTTTGTGGAGAAAAGCCAAGACCATTTCTAGGAATATCAAAATAAGTTGTTCGTACTCTTAGGTGCATGCCGGCACAAAAAGATAAAAATGACAAACAGTTTATTTTAGATTCCGTATGCATTTTGGTTTATAAATCTTGTGCTTTTAAAATAAACCGCTTTTGATAATTGCCTTATTTAACATCAAATTAAGACATCAATTGATTTTTTGGTGTAGGCAAAGAATTGAACCTTGGATATTTTATTCAACCATAAAAACTTTATTAGTTGAACTAACTAAAACTCACTTTAATTTTTTGTCCTTAGTAAAACATAAAAACAGTATCGTTCATGATTGTGACAAATGTTATAATAATAAAAAAACTGTGGCAAATTGTAACCTATGCAAATCTCAGTAACTATAACGGACTTGGGGCTTATAGATTTATCTTATGTTATAGTTCCACTAAAAAAACAAAAAGTCGAGCATCTCCAAGAAGCTCTCTAAATCCAAAATTTGGAGAGTAAACTCACAAAAACATGCTCTAGCAGTCTCTCTAATTCACTGTTCATTAGCAAAAATTTCGTTGCTAATGAACAGTAGCTCTCTTGGTTTGATGACCTACTGTTCATTAGCAAAAGAATTAATGGAGATAAAAAATTCAACACACCCATTAAAATATTCAATTTTTACTCAACAATCGCAACAGTTACAACTCAACCATTCCAAATCTTTTCTCTTTCAAACATCTCTAAACTCAATCACAATTAAAATACAAACTCAAATCACAATCTTAAAACTAATCAAATCAGAAAAAAAAATGAAAAAAAAAAAACAAAAAACAAAAACAAAAACAAAAAACAAAGCAAATTTAACCCATTTGAGCCACTATGGGGAGGAGGACGAGTGGTGGTGGAGAGTGTGGGGCCCAACAATTTTTGGCCAGCTCCATTTATTCGTTGGGGCCCAAAGGCCCAAGCCGAGGAAGGTTATGGCCCAGGCACAGTAATGCAAATACAAAATAGCGTTGGGGTACAGCCGATGATAATTTAGTCCTCGGCCAGTCCAAAGTCTCCTCGGAAGAAAGGGCAAAAATGGTATAGAAACGACTTGGGAAAAAATCTAAAATATCTATGCCAATAGAAAAGGGTATGCTGGAAAGTGTAATGACCGGGGAAAGCTGCCCTTACTGCCATTCAATACTCTGCACCTGACAGAGCCATACTCTCCAGCTTTTTCAACCACCCCCAACCACTCCGGGTATGGACTGATGGGACAAGTATCAGTCTTGGAATGTCAATTCTATACGTGGACGAAGGATAAAAAAACACAGGTTAGTATAAAAGAAAAGAAAAAGTAATTCATGGGGGAGGGTGGGAAAAATGGCTAAAAACTAGAACCTCCCAGCCCGCCTCCAGGAGAAAGACTCTTAGGGCGAAAATGACTGAACCATATATGAACACCACAAAAGACTCACCGCCTGGTGACTAAGGCCTAACCTTTCAAACCCACGCTCTACAAATGATATTGTTTGAGACTTTTTACGTACGAACCCAACACTGTTTTGGTTCGATACGAATCGTGTCCTTACAGAGAGCATGAGGGAAAAATAAAATAAAGAATAAGAAATTAAAATTAAGAAACGCTACCACAATATTTTGACAATAAATTTTAAAGGTAAATTGTTATTGGCTATTATTGGTGAGCAAAAAAATAATTTCAATGGTGACTATTGAGTTCAAATTAGAAACAGCAACAACTTATCACATATGATTTATTGTGAAAGTATTGTGCAAAATATTGTGAAGGTAGCATTTTTAGTTAATTTTTTTTTTTCAGAATAATTTCTAGTTAAAATTAGATGACCTATAACTCACTATATCATTACCACAAGTGTTTCACAAGATTTGTTAAAAAAATATCATTAGGAAAAATTTAAAAATATTACCATTGGGAGATTTTAAAAATATGATTGTTGAGTATTCGAAAAAATATAGTCATTAGAAATAAATGAAGGAAGATTGAAAAAAAAAAAAAAAGAAAGATTAAAAAAAGAATGAAGAAATAATATTTAAATGTGATATATAAAAGATAGAGAGTCTGTTAGAAAATGTATTTGAAAAATTAGATAGTTAAAAAGTAAAATGAACCGTTCACTCTCCAAACAGTACAAAATTTTGAAGAGTTTGCTGGAGATGCTATGCTATAGTTAATGGGAGACATGCATGATAGTGCCACTTCTTCCTTGATGGGATAAAAAAATTAATTAGATTACTCTATATGTTTCTTAAAAAAAAAAAAAAAATACTCTGTATGTGAAACATCTTAAACATATATATATATATATATATATATATTTTTTGCTAAACATGTTAAACATCTTTTATATGATAATTATAGAATAAAAAAAATTTAACCTCAATAGTAGTTTTATAATGGAGTATGACTTTGGGAGTTGTGACATGTAGTTAACCTTGACTAATATAATTTAGGATTTATAACCAACTTCAAAATTTTGTAACTAATATTTGGTTGTTGTTTTTATTAGAAATTTTTAATGCTCCCAAGACAAAGCAAGCACAATTATTTTGAACCTGTTATTTAATTTCTTTTATTTTATTTAGCCAAGACCATATAATTCTCAAGTTAGGGTGTTCAAAAAAAAAAAAATTTTGGGTGGACAAAACAAGTTCGTATAAAAATAATTATGTGTATAAATATTTTTTTTGGTAAGTTTGGGAGCCACCCTTGAGAGGGGGGAGTGCGATTTGAACTATAGACATAAGATGCTACCAAAAAAAAAAAAAAAACCATTCTCACTAGGTTATCATTGAAACCTCTTACATATCTGAAAGTTGATTATAAAGATGATTTGATTACTTTCAATTACACTTTTTCGATAAAAGAAGAGTGAGTTTATCCTACTAAAGATTAAAAACTGAAAATTGTTTTAATTTACGCCGCTTAAAAGGCATAAAGATTGGTTGACAAATTCAATGACAATAGCACCACATAATTATGAATTTTGTTAACGGATGCCATAAGGACATTCGTTTAAGAAATACTTTAAAAAAAAAATTGGAAAGAAAAAATGCAACTAATTTTTTTAATAGTTTAAAAAAAAAAAAAATGGAATCAAAACTTTCTTAAAATGATTTATTAACAAATACTCTAAGAGCACCTATATAATTATACATGCAAATAAATTTTACAAATAGTTCTTAAATTTACATGACACATCTAATGAATGCAAAATGGGACAGCTGGACTGTTTATGAGACATGTCATTTTGACATTTATGTAAAAGTTTAATAATATTCATTTGTAATAAGAAAAGCCAATAGTGTCTCTAGAAATTTTTTCTATGGTAGTTATTAAGAAACTTAATTTATACAAGATTTAATTAAAAAAAAATAACTTTATATATTGACAAACACACACACACACAAATACATAAAGTTTTACAATTTCCTTTTACGAGTTTTTATATTTGAAATCGTTGCATGATATATAGTGTCATTATCAATAATGTAAGCCGCATCTTTTTCAAATTTAGTTCAATAAAAATTTTCTTGGATTTTTTTTTCTTTTCATTTGAAAAGATCTAATGTATTATTAAATAGACCAAAGTTAAATTTTATTGGACCTAGAAAAATTTAGGGCGGTCGCAATTTTTTTTAAAAGTAGACAAATCATAAAACTTATACATAATTTTTTTTCCTAGGTTAAGGTGTTCCCATGATCGCCTGCCGTCAACATGATTCTAAGAAGCCACCCCAAGAAAAGCATGTTACATTTGAAAAGGCCATAAATTCTGTTTAAAAGTTTGGCTTCCCTACTTTTTACAATGCATGCCTAACATCATGACAAAGAAGAAAAAATAATAGGAAATTAACCTTTGTTCTCTTTTGGTTTATTTGTGTTTTTCTTTTAAAAAATAATTACATTATGCTGCTAATCTCACAATTCGAACTCTTTCTCTCTTAGACCCTCAAACACTTAGTATATTGAGAGATGTCACTTTAGTTACAAGGCCCTTGACTTATTTATTTGTATTTTTAAGTAACTTGTTTATATAGATACACTAATATAGTAAGTTTTAACAGTTAAAGGGGTGTTTGGTAGACTTGTTTAAACATATGTTTTTAGTTTTTAAACAATATTACACGTATTTTCGCACACTTTTTTACCTACACGTATTTCTTAAAAAACTAAAATCTGTTGTTTAAACACACGTACCAAACGGACCCTAAACCATCAAAGCATGTGAAAAAAAGAAACGAACACAAACTTTTCGGCACTATCAAATCCACTTAGCTAAAAGCCTAAAACTAAAATCACTATCCGCAAAATTATATAAATATATAAATATATATATATATATATATATATAAAAGCGTAAATAATTGGGATTTGTGGCTATCAGGAAAGCCAATTTGTCTGCTTCACAAGTTTTCTACCAATGGCCTTAAACGCTTGCTTTTTGTGGAGAAAAGCCAAGACCATTTGTAGAAATATCAAAATAAGTTGTTCGTACTCATGAATCCAAGAGAATGATTTTGCAAAGTAGGCTTGGAGCGGTTTTTGCAAAATCCATGAGCATATGAGCTGGACCACATGCAAGCTGCAAGCCCAAGAAATAATGGCCCAATATCTATTGTATGATCTTTAATTTCGGCCTAATTATCTCAAACCATGAATAAGCATTTGACCTCATTTAGTGTTTAAATTGTTAATTGACTAAATCCCTCAAATGTAGTAGGTTTTTATGGGGACATTTCTTCCAAGTTCAAATATAGCATAACAAAGCTGGTTTAGCAATCTAGATTACCCTGATTTGGCATTAAACCAGATTGCTACAATGTTCAATATTGAAAACCTCTCTAATGCTTTGACCAAATTAAACCAAAGCATTAAATAACAACCAATCTAACCCTAGTACCCTACCAATCATATTTATTTTTCTCACACACTTATTATTAAAAACAACATATTTAGAGGGGCGTTTGTGTGTGTGGCAGCACAAATAGAGCTGCCTTTCTCTCCTTCACATGAACCTGCTATATCAATAAAGCCTAAAAGACCGTCTATGTGACATGGCGTAGGAGCCAAATCTGCCCAAACAAAAGTACATTTTTCTTTTTCGGTCGTATATATAAGACTTTTCATGATACAATGTATAGATCATTTTACTTTACTGATTGAAACTAATTAGTACGTCTTGCCTCGATGGGACGAGTTCTCACCTTGGTTTGTGTGTAATGATAACTGTTTGATGTAATTTAATTAGATCATCCAATATATTGAACATTTCTTAAAATGATGAATAATTGAATAACAAATTTAAACTCTACAATAATTTTTACTAGAAGTTTTTTTTTTTGTTTTTTTTTTTTTTCATATATGTAAGATTATTTATCGTAAATCTAAAATATAAGTAAAAATACATGGTTGTTTGACCAATTTAAATCAATAAATAATTTAATTTAATTATTATACTAGTTTCTCCCTACCCAAGTTTATATTACCCAAAGAGCGGATATGCATTTTTATTAATGTTGTGTATTTGTTGCTGCTTCTGCATACTGAAGTTTTATAAGTACCACTGATTGAATGCTCCCTAAAAACATTAGGAAAGCAATAAACAATTATGGATTCATGGTTTCTCTTTGAATTAACTTGGGCATAGGCCGCGTAGCAGTTAATAATATGGCTGAGATATGGGCAGTGAGATAGGGGCATATGTTATCATGGGATATGGGGTTTAAATTTATCTCACTAGAACCTAATTATATTACTGTTATCAATTGGCTAATCACTGATAATGTCTTACCATTTACCAACTGGATGTTGTTCTCTTAATTTCTGATTGCAAGAACCTCTTATTAGTCATCCATCTATTTTATATATATTGTAAAGCTAACAAATGTGCAAATGAACTAGCGAAAAGGGGTCTACTACAACAGGGATTTTTGCAAGTTTATGACTTATGCCCAAATTTTGTTTGTCCAACTTTTGTTCGGGATATGAAGCAACTTGGGAGCTGGGACTAGTAAATTGTGTTCTTGGAGGCCTATACGTCTTTTGTTGCATGGGGGAGGTTTGGGTCCACTGCTTTTAGTGTACTAGACCTGGTCGAATGATGACACATGTCCAAAAATAGATATGTGTCACAATTCTAACAGGTTCAGTATCACTGAACACTAGACCTAATCCAGATCCTTGTTGCATAAACTCTCTATTAGCCAAATAATACTCCCCTTTTTTATCCAAAAAAAGAAACAATTATGGCAACATAACTTCCTGTGTTTATCTTCAAATTAAACGATTGGAACATGATCCATGTGTCTCGAATTTCAAATTTGTTTCAAGTTTCAACTACAAGACAGCTTTAACTCCTTCTTTTCTTCTTTCTGGGTGAATATGAGAAACCACAGAAAAGGGAAATCGCAGAAAAGTTCCCCCCACAGCCACAGAATCACTCTGTCAGAATGAGAAGTGGAGGATGATGGAAAAAGGCCGTGACTTATGTCTTATGAGAAACATGAACTCATCAAAAAAAAGAAAAAAAAAGAAAAGAGAAACGTGAACCATGGTTATTGCTGCTGACGATGAATGTGATGACATCAAAATATTCTTCTTTTTTATTTTTTATTTTTGATTTGAATAATGCTATGACCGTAACAAATCACACAACTTGCCTATATAGTGAGTTGTGACTTGTGAGAGGTAGAGAAAAATTGTGAATCCATAACATCACCACTTACAACTTGCTACACAGGAAAATTGTGATAAAAATTATATGATTCGTGTGGTCTTAGCATTAGAGCACTAGCATCTAAGGATGCCAAAAAAAAAAAAAAATTTGCACCCTCAAACACTATTTTATCTATTTTACTAACTCATTTTACAATTCCTCTTACATCTTAATTTTTACTTTTACATATAATCCAATAAAATAATATAAACTACTTAATTAAATAATCAAAAGTATTCTTCTCTCTCTCCTTCCTCTCACTATCTTTTTCTCTTCACACACAACCACAAGATTAAATATTATTTTTTCTTTACAACCTATAATAGTAAGATTATATAAACTCAGATAAAGTGAATTTTTACTGTCTTTAGTGGTAAAATAACAATTAGAGAGCGTTTACACCCAATACTAGTGCTTTTGTAATTTCGATTTTGGTAACAGATGGCATCTGAATATTAATCTAATAAAAATAAAAAATAAAAAGTTTGGTACTTAATGTCAAATCCATGCACGTGATGATTTTTCCAGCAGCCCCCATGAAAATGTCAACAGCGAAAAGAGGAATGGAAAAAACAGGAGGGTCACCTAAAATATGAATAATATGTACAAAAAAGGATGACTCAAAATGGTTGACAAGCTTGCAGTGGTTCCTGGCCATTTATACAATGTCATCAGCCTTGTATAATATAGTATATTCAGGTGATCTATAGAGGACCCTGACAAGAGTTTTTTTTTTTTTTCTTTATTGAATGGTGAAATCAATTTTTGTAAACCTCAGTCAATGGTAGAATTTAATGGGCTATATATGCTTCTTACCTGAAAAAATTAAGGGCTAGATCACCTGCCGTATTTGTAATTAATAGGGGTACCTAATTTTTTGATTCCGCAAATTTTAAGAATACGAAATCTTTTACATCAATTGAGGTGACCTATTATATAAATCACACTAATAAAAAATTGTGTCCATAAGAGTATTCCGAGGACAATAAAAAATGGGTAAAATTTACATAATTTTACCTAAGAATGGTTTTTATGAGTTTGTGTATAATTGTACGTATTAATTTAAAAGTTTTTATTTTTGGTTGAATGAAAAAGTGGTTTTTGGTATGTGTTCATCGACTCTATGACACGTAACTATATAAAATTACATTGATACTATTAATTTTGTATCTAGTTTTTTTACTTTTTTTTTTTATATATATATTTCGATGATGAATAAAGAGAGAAGATGATGGTTATTGTATGTGAAGAAAGAGAAATAATTTCAAAAAATTTAAAATAAAAATTGATATTTTAATGGAATATAGTGTAAAATAGTTAGTGTATATATATATATATATATATAAAAAGATTCTTATATTCAAATAGTCAAATATTTTTATACAAGTTGATGTGAATGCTCTAATGAATTTATATGAAAATAATAATTAGATTACAACTTACTAGTATTTCAAATTTTCAAGAGCTGTAAAAAACGTTTGTGAATAATTTTATATCAACTTATCATTTTTGTTTCTCCCAAGTCTCGACCCCCCTCCTCCCCCCAAAAAAAGAAGAGTGGACCATGAATTCATAACAAACATTCCGTCTGCATTAGCGTGAAAGCATGGACAACTTGGGGTGAGATTTGATCATTGATTTCACGTAACTTAAATGGATCTTTTGTCATCAAGATCATGGTGATTATTTGAAAATGAAAGTTTGAATTAAAAATTACAAATAGAAAAGTACATATATAATTTTCGTACAAATTTTCTGTTGTAAATGCGAATGCTTACGTATTAGAAGATAGAAACAGATTCGCACCTTCCTGATATATATTATTTTAAATCCATGCAAATTCTGAAAATATCCAATTTTATCGATTACCAAGTTGATAAATTCAAAGACTTCATATATAGCATGTATAATACTAATTTATTATAATTAGCTCCCTTCTAGAGTGTTCAATTTTTCATTGACAGATGCGTGCACTATTTTCGCAAGACAAACAACAAATTATAAAACCAAGATCATACTCTATTAAAATAAATAAAAAACAAAATCATATTATACAAAACCAATTGTTCTATTAGTAAAGCTATAGTGTGTCCTAAACAGCAGGGGAGTAAAACTAAAAATCGGAAAAGGGTACTAGCATTAATCTTCAGGCGAATTTCCCCCATCTTTACATGAAAGAGAGAGAGGGACAAAAAATGCTCTAATAATTCCTTTAAGAGAAAATACACCATGTTACGTGTGCATGTTTCTCATCTTTCACAATTGGTGGGATTCACCAACTATGAATCTCATTAGCTTGTGAGAGAAACGAAGCATACACCCATAATAGAGTATACTTCCTCTTTCTTTAGAGCCGCTATAAATTACTCCATAAATGTGTGTGAAACATGTTGGTCAACAACAAAGTGTTAAAAAGCAAAGAAAACAAAAGCAAAAACAATGGGTGGGATTCACCAGCTATGAATCTCATTAGCTTGTAAGGGAAAAGAAGCATACACCCGTAATAAATTTTACTTCCTCTTCCTTTAGAGCCATGATAAATTACTTCATAAATGTGTGTGAACAGGTTGGTCAACAACTAAGTGTTAAAAAGCAAAGAAAACAAAAGCCAAAACAATGAGTGGGATTCACTAGCTATGAATCTCGTCAACTTGTGAGAGAAAAGAAGCATACACCCGTAATAAAGTATATTTTTTCTTCCTTCATAGCCATGATAAATTACTCCATAAATGTGTGTAAAATAGGTTGGTCAACAACTAAGTATCTGTTTGGATTAACGTCTGGATTCACGTTTGCGTTTTGCTTCCGTGCGTCTTCTCTAATTTTTATTTTTTTAAGTCGCAACTTTTGACTATTCTCCCGTGCATTATTTACGAGTTCCACAAACTTCACTTTTCAGTCATTTTTTCATTAAAATGGGTTCACATATTTACAAATTATTTTGTTATAGTATTTTCAGTTTTCAACAAAAATAAGTTGTATCCGAACGAAACTAACTGTTAAAAAGCAAAGAAAACAAAAGCAAAAATAATGAGTACAAACAGCAGCAAATGAAGACAAAAAAAACAAAAAAGGAGAAAAGATTAGTCACAAACCCCACTTTTTGGCTGCAAAAAAAAAAAAAATGTCCTCTGAGGTTCAGCATGCAGGGTATACATTAAATGGAATGAAACGCATTGCACGCAATTGCCCACCAACACACTGGCCCATCTCTCTCTGTCTGGGCTCAGTCAGTACTACTCACTCACTCAGACTCAGACTCGGACTCAGTGGCACCACCACCACCACCAATACCACCACCACTCTCCCTCCTTTCTGGGTCCCACTTACCCATATTTTTCTCCCATTACTTTCTTTCTTATTCGCTTCCTCTCCTCCCTTTCCACCTCCTTACTCTCGAGTCCCGTTAAAGGCAGGAAAGGAATCTCCCATCCCACACTCCCACTGGTATGTAGTGTAGTGTACTATGTACTCCCTCGCCATACACGTGTTGTTTCTTTGATACGTGGTGAAGCCCACTAGGCACGTACACAAGATATTATCCGAACAAACTCTTTTATCGTCCTCTATTACTGTAACCACAAACATGAATTGATTATCAATATAATGTAATATGGTTCCGTTTCAGTTAAACCTTATTAACTTTTATAAAAGTTAAAAAGTTCTTTACTTAACTAGCTTTAAAACCTTATTAACAAAACCTTTTTACATTTGGGAGAATGGGACAAAGACCTTTCTAGTAAGAACATTATTTTTTTTTTTTGGTAGAATAGTAAAACCTTTTTGTATGTGGGACAAGATGGATTATATACATAGCTGCAAGTAATGACAAACCTTAACACCACTCAAAAACCAACACGTGGTGCTCTTCCTTGAGAAAGTGCAATACTCATGCCATGTCAACTTTTTGAGTCGGTGGAATTAAAATATATAAAATACTAACTTATAATAAAGATAGTATTAAAAAAATAATGATGACCAATATGTGTTGAAATGTCAATAACTTAACACAAAATGTAATCACTCATTTGCATCCTCTCACAACGAAAGGAACAAATGTTTAAGATTTGAGAATTCTACGGTCAAATGTCTCTCTAAAAACTCTGGAAAATTCCTTGACTATTGACATGTAAAGTTTGTAAAAAGTATTATTATTAGGTGTAAAACTAAAAAGTCTCGGAAATATAAACATATCTTAAACGAATACCTAGTAACTAGTAAGTTAAAATAAATAAATAAAATATATTTAGTAAATGCAAATAAATATTTGACTAGTAATAAAAAAAAAAAGTTACTAATGTATGTTCTAAAGACACACATTAACCGGACCAAAAAAAAAATACAATTAAATATTGTGAAAGCAATGAATAACATGGAAAAAGGCCTGGGAGCATGAAAGTTGAACCATTGGACAGTTTTAGAGCGCAGTGATTAGCCGGTAGCGGGTCACAGAGCTGACGGCTGAAAGCGTGAGCACCCACCAGTCCTTTCAGGCAATTTTACGCTTAAGGTTTTGTCACTTCGAAATGAATAATTATATAAACAAATCGGTCAATCAGAAGTGACTGGTCTCGCAGGTGTTGCTTCAAAGAGGACGGTGATAATTTGTGGGTTTTCGTACGGAGGCTGACCGGAGATAGCAGGTCACACAACTCACATACTTGTTTAAAATCTCGTAACTCGTGCTCGTTGCTGATGATGCAAAGGGAGGTTAAAGAAGAAGCATTAAATGACCGAATCGAGAAACGATGTGCTGAGCGTGTGTGAGTTTACGAAAATACCCTTATCCAGCAACTTGATTGATAAGAGAGAGAAAAAGATGCGTCAAATACAATTTTGTCAATTTCAAGTGGGTACAGTGAGAATGCCAGGATCGTAACACTTGATTAGCGCGGATTGTGCATGGAACGATGTGTGAAGTGTGTGTACATAGTCATAGGGGATGAATGCCATTAACCATTGTAGCCGTAGGTTTGCTGCACAAGTACCTAATCACCCTTTAACATTACCAGATTTGTAAAATAAAATTTTAAATACCAAAGACATAAAAATAGAAGTGCAAAAAAAACGTGTTGATGGTTTTTACATAAAAGAGCTTAAGCCATGGCCCATCGCCTAAGGGGCGCCCTTACTAAATAGACCTCACCCTATTTGAAAGGGAAACTTTGAATTCCAAAGTCAATATTAAATTACTTTGAATGTGTATTTCTGCAAAGCATGTGCTTTCTAGGACATCCGTTGAAATTGAAATGATATATAACATGGCATAAAAAAAAAAAAAAGATTCACATTTTAAAATTAATTCAATGAACAACTATTAAATTTGTTTTTAAGTAAAATAATGAAAAATTTCACAAATTATTGTTTTTATTAAGATGCATATTATTGTTATTAAACAATAATTACAATAACTTTATCTAGTTCTCTCATCATGACAATGAATCTTACATGATTTATAATGACAAATGTAACTTTTGACTGATTTCAATTAAAGCATTTATCGTTATCCATATGACGTTAATTCAATCACACAATGAAATGATTGCAACAATTATATTTGTTAGTTATGATTGCTAGACCATTAATTTTTGACAACTCACTTTAAATTTAGATCCGATTTAATAAGTACAATTAAATAAGTTATATATAAAAGATATTGAAAATACGATACTTTGATAGAAAAAGGTATCCAGAATAGCATGATTTTGAATATCGGTTCATTAGTAAAAAAACCCTTCCCCACTTTTGAATTGCCAAAATAAGAACTTTATGTGAGTTAATTATTAGCCAAGTATTCTTCTTATGGCTAGATCCAATCGTCTGGTCTCCGTAGAAAAAACCCTCCCCTACTTTTGAATTGCTGAAACAAGAACTTTATGTGAGTTAATTATTAACCATGCATTCTTCTTAGAGCTAGATCCAATCTTCTGGCCCTGCATAAAGGAAAATAACTTCAATTTCTTCTTTTCATAAAGGAAGAATTAGGAAAATCCTAATGATTGCGGCTTAAAAGCTATACCAAAAACTGGCCCACTTGGCTGGAACAAACAAGCACTTTAATCTCATTTGCATTGCTTGTGGTCCATTACCAGAACAATCTCATGCTTGATTTTAATGTGCTTCAAAATATTACTTAAATGACAAGAAAAGAAATTTAGAGAATCGAGGGTAGTTGGGTAATTTGGACCTCTGGTGAAGTGACGGTCAAAAAGGAGGGTAAGTTTGGCATTATGTGCAGACAGTACAGGGACAAATAGGTAACTCAGAGCCGCATTCAATTCTTGCTCAGAATAAGAGGTCCTTTATAAGGTTAAGTTTGTGTGTGTGCACAACACATACCAAAGTTTCTAACATTTTATAAAAAAAATTTATTTTAAAAATCATAGTTTTTGATCGGACGGCCAGCACGACCTTCACATAATCCAACGATACGTAAAAGAAGTGATATAAAATTGAGGGTTGAAGCCATTTTTATCATTTCTCATCCTTTTTCCCTATCATCACTTCTGTAATTTCTTTTCTTTTTTTACTCTCTCTCTCTCTCTCTCCTTTTCGAAAATTTACACATTTTATTTTTCCGAGTCTTCTTCTATTGGGATCGTGAAACTTGAAGATCGGATCAAGAGCTCTCTCGCACTTGAACCCTAGACTGTAGAGTCTTCTCTCTCTCTCTCCGGTCTCCATTTCCAAAATAGTTCCTTTCCATCTCTTCCTTCCCACAAACGTCGACGTTTCGGTTCGTGGAGTCTTATGTTTTATCACAGCTGTGGCATGGACTTGCTAGGAACCGAGAGAGAGGGGGAAAGAACGAAAGGTCCATCACTTTGATCGGACAGAGTTTAAGGAAAAATCAATATAAGGTAAATACAATCCGAGGTGAGATTCTGGTATTTTCTATGTTTGTTTTTACACGCTTTGGTTTTTTAAGGAATCCGAGATAAGATATGCTAAACCAAATCAAAAAATATACTATTACTGTTTGGATATGGGGATAACAAGGACTCTTTGCTTAAGAGTTTAAAGATTTTTTGTGATTTGGTTTTTGAAATTTGATTTTTTTTTTTCAAAACGGATCTAGAAATATCTTAATACCCCACAAATTTCCTTACATTTTGAGACGGTGTAGTTTTTTTTTTTTTTTTTAGCGGAGAGAGAGAGAAAGCGATGAGAGCTTGTTCATAACGCGATTTCTATAGGGATTTACGAATACATTTCTGGTAATTTACACAGATTAGTTCTCGTTTCATTGTTTTCTGTTCCACTGTCGCTCTCTCTTCTCTTTTTAGTGGTGTAGTTTGGAAGTTGACAAGTATCGGCAACCTTTTTGCCGGGTCAGGATTTAAACGATTCGTTTCGTATCTTCTTTGTTTTTTTTGGTTGTTCTTACACCATGACTATGAGGAGATTTGTTATTCTTTCTTCTTCTTCTCCCTTTTTGCTTTTACTGCAAGACACTGTTCGAAATATCTGTATCGTCTTTGACTCACCATGTCGGGTTGGATTTGTTTTTTTATTTATATTTAGGCTTTGATTATGAGATGCTTTTAATGACCATTTTTAATCCGTACATGAAGCTTCCCTGAACCCCCTCTCTTCTCTTTTGTTTTTTCCATTTATCTCCGTGATCCCTCATTTCAATGGCTTCCTCTTTATTATTAAATTTAAACAAAAACACACAGACCCAGGCTTTCTCTCTCTAACCATCGCTTTCTCTCTCTAGGTTACTAATATTATTCTGAAGAAGTCAATTTGTCCTTTCCTCTAACAAATATGAATACTAATAATTTTCTATTTTGTTGATTTTTTTTTTTTTTTTTTTGCTTTCAGAGAAATGTCATCATCGAACTCTCCGTGCGCAGCATGCAAATTCTTGAGACGAAAGTGCACGCAAGAATGCGTGTTCGCACCGTATTTCCCACCGGACCAGCCTCAAAAGTTTGCCAATGTCCACAAGGTCTTCGGAGCGAGCAACGTGGCCAAGCTTCTCAACGAACTCAATGCTGCCCAGCGAGAAGACGCGGTGAACTCGTTGGCCTACGAGGCAGAGGCTCGCTTGCGAGACCCGGTGTATGGCTGTGTGGGTCTAATTTCCATTCTTCAACACAGGCTGAAGCAAGTCCAGACTGATCTCTACAATGCCAAGAAAGAACTTGCCACATACATTGGACCTCAGGCCATGCTACCTATTCTCCAACCTCCCGGCTTTATCCCACAGCAACATCACCCGGGCAATCCTTCCTCTTCCGGCATGGCCTTACCTTACAACATGTCGCCGGCGATGATGGGGATTCCCACCGGTGGTGCTACACATAGCGGCCAAATGATGATTCGCGAGACCCAACAGCAACAGCAACAGCACCACCAGCATCAGATTTTCGAGGCGCAACAATTGGCCGCGGCGGTAGCTGCCAGAGAGCAACATGAGATTTACCGGAATTACGAGCAGCAGCAACAACCAGAGCTTGTGAGGTTCAATAGCGGGTTCGACCCGGCCGGTGCAGGTTCGGTCACTGCGAGTGGGTACAATCAGATGAACGCTGCGGCCATGTCACCTTCTTTGGCTCTGGGAACCTATGAAACCCCTTATCAGATTCAAACACAGCAAGGAGCGGAACATCACCACCCTCACCATCAGCTTCAGGCACAGCTCTTGCTTCAACCACAACAGACACAAGCACAGCAACAAGGGCAGCAAACCCAGCCGCAGCAACCTAAGTCAGAAAGCGAGGAGGGTAGGAGTGTTGGTCCGTCTTGTTGATGCTTCTTTTTTGTAGCACCCTAACCTTCCCGCTTTTTCATCCAACCAATTTTCATTCTAAGGTATGTATTTTCTTTCTTTCTTTTCTTTTTGATTTTTCTCTCTCCTTTTAATTGAATATTCTTATGCCTGAGTAAATGAGGTTTTCTGAGTAGCATATGCTGTGCATTTATGAATAGATTTGATCCTTTATGTGTAATATAGCTTGGTTTTTTCATAAATGGGGCAAAGCTTGTTTGGTGGCAGTGAAAAGCCCAAAATACTCTTTATTGCATAGAGCAGAAGGGTTGGTTAAAGGAATTATTGTCGTTTCGCTACCAGGGATGTCCCCTCATCAATGATCAGTAGCTCCCATCTAAAGTTACTGGCTATCCTATCAGCCTCAAATTTTGTTTCCTCACTCTTTTTTCCCCCGATTTTTGTTTTTTTTGTTGGGAGTGTTTGAGCATCTTTATTTCAGTTTTACTGATAATCTTGTTGCCCTCATCTGTTGCTAACAAAAGAAATGAGGTGCCGTGTGATGTGATGTTTTTCTTTGTGTTAACATAGGTACATTAGTGGCGTGTCTTAAATTGATTTTTCCTATCTTTTGTATCAACCATGGGACAAAGAATAAGGTAGCTACAAATACAATTCATGATATTGACTAATATATATGATAAGTTTTGTGCACCCACGTGTCGTATGAAAAAAAAGTACCCTTATTGTATTATTCTGCACCCACCTAATAATGCCCAATTAAGTTTCATATATCATTTAACTTACCTCACACTCTTCTAGAAGTTATCACGTCTTTTAAGTAGAGTCAGTAGTGTACTTTTGTGTTAAAACTTCTTTCCTTCTTCTTTATATGTATTTGTTTCTCAAAAAAAAAAAAAAAAAAAAAAAAACTTTATATACTATTATTAGTGGTTGAGCATATTTAACATTAAGATGATGTATGGTACAACAGATATATGTAATTACCCTCTCACATAAAGATTGGTGTCATGCTTATAAATCTGTCTCTATGTAAGAAGACAATTATATTTACCATATCATTTCTCATTAGTACGAGCTAGGTTCCGAGTTTGAATTTTTGGGGTGATAGCATCACAATAATTGACTTTAAAGACTATTTATTATCTCCTACTATTTATTGCATCTATGACTCAATTCCGTTTAGACTTTATAAGACATTGATTCCTTAATAAATAGATTTTTTTTTTTTTTTTTTTAATTCAGAAAAGATAACTTCATATCATCTTTAATGGAAAATGATATTTCAATGTGGATGGTTAGATACAAACTCTAGTCTCGTTTATATGGGTTGCCTTTTGGTCAATTAAATCATATAATTTTTTAGTTGCTCAGAGAAATGTGCACGGTTTGTTATTTTATAAATTTTATTTGTGCCAGTAGTTCACTCTATTGTGAATTGTAGAAATCAATACACCTTAGGCTTTTCCACCTGCAACATTTTGGGATCTGGTCATTGATTTAAGGACATTTTGGCGTACGACTAGCCCTATTTCTTGTGAGATGATATATAGAAACTAAGAAATTTTGTGACCTGATAGTAAAGTATATTGGATGACTTTACTTATGTTTTTTACACTAGTTTATTGCCCTACCGTATGTTTTTCTAAAAACCATTTTACTACATGAATTTAGTTTTGTTTGAACTTTTAATTTTTTTGATTTTTAGATATATTGAAAATTTGATGCTTGTATAAACATTTTCTAATACTTTTTTCACTTCTATTTTTCTCCCTTTCTGTGCAGCTCGTATCTGCCGCATACAAGAAAAAAGAGGTTAACATCTGGGGATCCTAAGGCTGCAATTTTTTTTGGGTTCGAAGAAGACTTTCTTGGGGATACATTTAAAAATGTATATCCTGCATTAATCATTGAGTGCAGTCTTTTTTATTTTGATCGGGTTAGCGATGGTTCATCCTTATAAACATGTAAATCAGAATCTGGAAAGCATTTTAAAACCCTTTGCTACTCTTCAGTTTTTTTGCATTTTCCAACTTACATTGTTACTACAATTACAAAAAACAATTTTTTCATAGCTGTAGTAGTAGTAGTAGTAGTTGTAGATTTGTGTCTTTCGTAATTCGTATTATGTTGATGCAGAATGATAATACATTTTGGTGCACAAGACTTTCGTGTTGTATGGATAGTGATATCTCTATAAAGAATGCATGGTCCTACTTCAAAAAGATTTTGGCAGTATTCTGACCAAGGCATGCGGGTCAATTATTGTGTTTATAATTGAATTTATCATATTCAATGTCTCTATTGTTGACATGCTAAACTATCAGATTTGGTCGCCATACAGCAGCTCTAAATTTAATTCTTATGTATATGCATAACAATTTCAATGAGATTTAAAGCAAAGATAATGACATAATGTCAATATTACTATTACAAGTTACAAAAGCCCAACTGCTCCAATCCTCAGGTACTCTGCCTTTTAGGATTCGGTTTAAACGAGCCAGACTAAAGGAATAAGCATATTTTGTCGTTTAGGAAGTTCTCGATTTGAATGAAATGCAAACATGAACAAAAAAGAATACAATGTTGCATTGCAGTCCCATCTGGAAGAAACAACTGTAGTAATGTCAGGGGGTCAGAGGAGAGAGCTGAGGCCAGATAACCATTGGTTGTCATCACATGGATTATATTTCAAAAGTGGGAAAACCTAAGCTCTTTCTTATTTCTATTTCATTGCCTAGCTTGCCAAACCTTCTTTCACTCTTTCTCTATTCTTTGTTGGTTGTTAAGAAGACTTTAATTAATAAAGAAAAAAGAAATACAATCTAAGGTCAACATGTTCAACCTATAATTTTTGTTTATTTAAGCTAGTTTACTGTACCAGCATGTGCACCCTTAATTTTTTGTTTACTTGGAACTTTATTATTATAATGATTGTTGAGGATCTACACCTGCCCAAAAGAATTTAAAGAAATGAAGATAAGGACAATCGCACCATAAAATAATTGTCATATTTGTACTAGCAGGGTGACAATCCATACGGGTTTTCCAATTAGATTTATTTTCTGACTGTTGAACAAGATTATAAAACTCATATGAGAGCCATGTTAACTGATCGATCATTTGGCTGATATAAATTCTTTCCTATAGTATTTAAATATTGGGATTTCGTGTTCCAGCTAATTGATTGCGTGAAATGGTTTGTTCACATTTTGCTTTCTTAGGCTATGTTTGTTTAGTTGGAAATTCTTGTGGGAAGATAATTTTTGCATTTTTTAGTATTTTTTAGCATCAGAAAAATTGAGTCAAAGAAAAATTATATTTTGTAACAATAAACTATGACTTATTTTTTAGAAATTGTTTTTCACTAAATTTTATTGGGAAACAATACTGTAAGGACTGGATTTGGTTCCTAGCCCAAATGATGGATGGATTTAGGTCCAAAAAGCCTAAAATAATGAATTTGTAAAAAGTGAGTTGGAAAACTGGACTTAAATGAGTTGGATGACAAATAAAGTGGATTCAAATGACAAGAACGGAAAAATAGATTGATTTAAACTAAAGAAAATCGTCCTCGACACAGTGCGAGGAGATTAGTTCTTATATATTTCTCTTAAGTTTGATTACAAATTTGTTTCCTGATTGCTACAGTATTTCTCTCTTGATTTCTCGATCTCTTTCTCTCATTGCCTCCTTCTTTTATACTCTCTCCACCTTTCGTCTACACCCTCCACGTGCGGGCCAAATGGTTGGTATTGATACTTGTCCCATCAGCACATTCCTAAAGTCTTTATGTAGTAGTTGTAAGGTTGAAAACCACTGTTCATGTATCACTTTCACATTAATGCAGCCAGAAAATTAGCTACAGAGCATTTAATGCGGTAGTAGCAGTTTTCTCCTTAGATATTTTAGGACTCCCCCTGTCCTATGTTTCTGTAATTTTTATCCGTACCAATAGAATTTCCTAGAACTTTCCTCTTTACAGCAGACCATTTCTTCGGACCTCGGCTTTGGTCAGTCGAGGAGGCATTCATCCTCAGCCCATCCTCCTGGGCCCTTATGACCAAAATCAACTTTCTCTTTCACTAACATAGACTCCCTTGACAATATTTATTTCTCCTCGGACGACCTTTCGTCCTCGAATTGTGCCCTAGGCCCAATATATACAAAGATAAAGAGCTTCTGGGCCCAATACCCCTACAAATACTATCTCATTGCAAATTAAATAATATTGGAAATTAGGATATCATTTTCCAACATATTTAAAGTTGCTATTAAATATAGGAAAATGAGATGGTTTTATAGAAAATATTTTTTGCAAAATGATTCATTTTCTAGATTTTAACATCGAAACAAACAGAGGTATTCTATCATTTAACAAATAAAAATCATCTATCCTAATAATATTTATACTTCATTTTATATTACACAAATCACAATCTTTCATACGCCTATTGCCCCCCTTCAACCTAAATTAATTTTTTTTTTTAATTTATAAACAACCTAAAATAGAAGAAGATCCCCAAAATATAATATATTATATCTATTTGTCTTAAATTGTTGCAAAAAAAAAATATATTGTAATAAAAAAGTAAGCCTCTCATTTAGAATTTTAAAAAAAATTAATAAATTTTAATTAAAGCCCAAAAAATTAAAAAAAAATTATAATTTTTTCTAATATTGAATATTTTATTAATAAGTTTTACTATGTTTGCAGAAGTTTAAAAGTGTAAAAATTTTCAATCTCCCAAAAATGTTAATCTTCCTTTCTCTCTCTCTATCAAAATTAAAATTAGAATTAATAATTTTTAAGACAAATTCATTATTGAAATCCATTATTCAATAACTAAAGTCTAACATTGCCAAGAGAAATAATAATAATAATCTAAAATATGATATTTATTTTGATAATGATTGTTTCAATATTTTTATAATTAAAAGTTTTAAAATACATTTTATAAATGTGGGGCGCAAATGATTTATGGGCCAGGCCCATCTACCCAGGGAGAGTCCAAAGGCCCAAGCCGAGGAGGATTATGGCTCAAGTTCAACGAAATAGCCTTTGGGTACCGCCGAGGGTAGTTCAGTCCTCGGCAGACCCACAGTACCCCCAAAGGGAAGGGTAAAAACGGTATAGGACTGGAACATGGAAGAAAGATCTAAAATATCCAGGGAAAGCTGCTGTTATTGTCATTTAATGTTTTGAACCCGACAGGGCCGCATTCTTTGGCTCTTACAACCACCCCCAACGACTTTGGGGGATGGACTGATGGGATAAGTATCAGCCATGTAAAGATTGACCCTACACGTGGATGAAGGATAATGAACATAGGCGAGTATAAAAGGAAAATTAAGTAACTTTGGGAAGGGGCTGGGAAAAAATGGTAAAAAACGAGAGCCTCCCAGCCCACCTCCAGGAGAAGTACTCTAGGGGTGACGATCGTTTAACCTTGTATGAACGCCATGAAAAACCCATCGCCTATCGATTAAGGCCTAGCCTTTCAAACCCACGCTCTACAAATGATATTGTTAGGGCCGTTTTACGTGCGAACCCGACACTGTTACGGTCCGCCACGAATCGTGACCCTACAATAAATATATTAAAATAGTATTAATATATTAAATTATATAAAGTTTGGATTCTTTTTTCCTAATTTATGTATCATATTAAATAATTATATATTTTACATTTGCATTAGGCTCCAAAATGTGTTGAGTGGGCCTTAGACTAGGTCCTATTTTTGCGGACTATGAATTTGTGCGAGAATTGAAAAGACTTGTTTGAAACTAAATTTAGGTATATAATAGAAATAACATCATTTATAATTTACAAATTTTCAAAACTTTTTATTTTATATTTAAAATTCTCTGTGCTTATGAAAAATCTTCATAACAATATAACCATATTTTGCATGAAATTTTAACATGTCGATATCATAGTTAATATTTCATGATTTTGGCATGATCATAATGTTGTTAATACAAAGAGAGCAATTCAATCAAGGCTAGTTGTTAAAAAATACAAATATCAAATTAATAATTTTGCAAAGAAGTGTTCAATGAGTACTTGGGATATTGGAAGAAACTAATATCTCTTCATAAAATGCTTCACTTTAAAACTAGCCCTACTTTTTGCAAGAAGTTTCTCCTCTTGAACTCTTCATTTAAGAGTTATCTCTTTTACTCAAATGGAACCCTTTACTACTATACCATATATTATATATATACACGTTCAACAATTTTCTTTAATAAATTACATTTGCTTTGGGTAATGCAGAATATTGTTTGCTTTGAGTACTAGAACCTCACAGTTTTGTTTTCCTCCAAAGCACACAACAGTAGAAGAAAAGACTTCTAAATATTGAAATGAGATCTCCTTTATGTGCTTCTCCAGACAATGTATGATTTCATAAATTGCACTTCACCTCATTGCATGCACGTGAACTACACATCTTGGCCTTTTGGGCCACTACAATTATATATATATATATATATATATATATGAAAAACCAAATCCAACCATTTTTGGAATATTTAAAGATCCTGATTAGTCAATAACTCATTCTTGATTGAAGTAATAAGGATCTTTTAATTTTCCAAAAATTGTTGGTTTTGGTTTTTCATTTTTCCATTCTTAATCAAATTGGAACTTGTCACATATCATTATTAGTCGATATCACCCTAAATTTATTGAGAATTTTACTATATGTAAATGTTATATGCTTTAATAAAGGGATATGTTACATGATTTTGTACATCACCATGATCCAACTTTTATAATATATTAGTTAAAAACCTGTGCGTTGCATGTTTTTATCGTAATCTTATAAAATATATATTTTATTTGAAAAACAATAACAAAATAAATAATTATTATAAAGAAATGAATAATGAGTTTTTAATTGCTACGCCACATGGTCCATGAATGCATCAAAAATTGAGCTATTGTTGAGCTACTGCTTCATATGTATCAGAGTTTGTATCTTTGTTTGTAATTTCTGCTAATGGTGAAGCCAAATCAAAACATGTGCATGGGGCAATCCTCTTTTTAGGAATTCAATAGTGAAGAAAACTATATAGAACAAACAATGTATTTTTAATTATTTGTAAATAACAATATTAATTGTAATAATTTTTTTATATAATTACTATAATTAACATGTAATCATGCAAAATTTGTCATTTTGAAATTTGTAGGCTTTTTATTTGATAATATTTAGTTTTTCATCATACCTTAAGGCTGCAATAATTCTCCCAAACTACTAACCTTGTACAATGTCTTTTATCAATTGATCCAATTGATATTAGGTATGTCTTTAGAGTTTTTGCTAGGTATTTCACGTCTTTGCAAATTTGCAACAGCATTAGCATCCTAGTTTATTGAAGTATTCAACAAATTTATTATAAAATAAATGTACACAATTGAAGTAGATTGATACAAATTTATTATGTACAATAAATGTATGACTATATTGGTTGCCATCAATTGTTCATTACTTATATGATCTGTTACTCTTTCTCTTTTATTGGCTGAATCTACAGATCTTAATAGTCGTAAATTCATAATGGATTTTTGTTTAAATCTTGCAAATGATTATAAAATACACAACCAAATTAATAGTATGCATGTTTGAAAGACAAATCAAGTGCATGTATAGTGTAAAAAAATACTTGCCTATGGTAGGGGTGGTGATGTCTTCCATGTCAAACCGCTTCTTGGAGAGGGAGTGAGAAAGTTTTTTTTTTTTTTTTTTTTTTTTTTTTTCAAACAGAGAGAGATTTAGTTTGAAAAAGAAATCAATATATAATAGCTAAAACTTTAATATTTAAAAGTGGTATTTAATCACTGTACACCCTTGGTGCAATGGTTATTCCACAAGTATAAGGGTGTAAGGGCAAGAACTGAGGTTCAAGTATTCAGGAGGGAGTTTCATATAAATATACACTTAGATTATGTTAAAGTAAAATTTCTATATTGTATTAAAAAAAAAAAAGGTATTTGATGTGGATAGTGTTTCAACTATAATCAAATTATCTTCTCCTTTTTTGTCATTTGTTTTGTTTTTTTTTTTTATATATATATTTTTATATTTATGCATATTCTCCTTTTTGTTTAGGTGTCTTAGGCTTTATCAAATTAGTTTTGTTGATCCTTGTAATTCATTTTAATTAGAAGTTTTTGTATTCATGCTTTATCTAATTAGTTTTGGAAGTGGTATTTGATAAGGATTAGTGATCAAATTCAAGTAGGATATAGTGATATACATAGGGCTTAATATTTATTTTTTTTTGTTTTTGTTTTTATCTATAAATTTCTTGCAATTTAGGGCAGCCAACCTTTTTTTAAAATTAAGAGTTTTTTTTTCAACTTAAACGTGTACTATGTTGCTGGTTTTTTTTTTTTTTTAATTAAGATTTTTATTATAAAATATTAGATGAAGAATTTGGATTGTAATCAAATTATGATTTTTATCAATTTAGAAATTATAGGAGAAGTTAAAATCATATAAACGTGTATCAGTTTTTTTTTTTTTTTTTTAATAAAAGATTAGATGAAGAATTTGGATTGTAATCAAATTAAAATATAATTTGGATTGTAATCAAATTATGATTTTTATTAACTTACATATTATAGGAGAAGAAAAATTATATCTATTTTTAAAAAGAATTTTCTACAATTTTTTACAATTTGATGAAGTTACTTGGTGCAACCACGATTTCTAAACCTAACTTTTATTATATAGTATATGATATGATATGATATAAAATATATAGATAAATAATTAGATATTGTCAATGCATAGTAGTACCCATGAATTGCTTTGTATGAAGTGCACAATTTTCATTGTTAAATTATTTATAATTGAGATTAAAATAAAAGCATAAAATAATGCAACATTATATATAAAAATATGTTTTTTGTTGACTTATATAATGTATGACATTACTTTTTTTTATTATTATTTATTTACTTTATTAGTTTAAATAACCTTTTTTTTTTTTTAGAAACATTAGTTTAAATAACTTAAACTAAACACATAACAAATATCCAAAAAAAATTAACAAATAAACTGACATTAATAAAATTCGCATGGTTAAAAGCTACTAAAGAAGTAAATATACTCTTTTCTTAAACAAATATGGATGAAATATACGCTTTTCTTAAACAAATACTATCAACTACTAAAGAAGTAAATAAATAGATCTTGGGTAAATGCAAATAACTAAATAGTACGTATTGTTATCTGGGTTATCATTGTTACGAGTTTTTATTTTTTATTTTTTTTATAATAAAATATGATAAGCGTTATACCAAAAAACCAAAAAAAGGAAGGTTAACTTGAATATAACATAAACCCTTTTATTCTTTTAGGCTAGGTGAGTTGTCACTTGTCAAGATTAAGCTACGACTTTTTTTTTTATATTTTTTATAATGAATATTAGGCTACGAGGCCTAAGAGATTTTTTTTGGGAAGCCTACGAAGCCTTAGAGATAAGGGAAGAAAGAGTTTTATTTGTGTACACTGCATGGGTATGTTTAAAAGCATATGGGGCTTAGCTGAGATTGAAACCAAAACGGTAGGATCCTCTCCATATCAATTTTAAACGGAGAGATCCTATGAGAATTATCTTTATCTTTTTCTCATTCTTCTATAGGCATACTTACCGAAAAATGATATATCCACAATATTTTCATAACTTTTTTATAACAAATCATAAGTGATAAGTTGTTACTGGTTATTATTGTTGAGGAAAAAAAGTAATCTTAGTGTTAAGTTCAAATTTGAACCAATAACAACTAACCACCTATGATTTATTGTGAAAAATGTTATAAAAATATTGTGGACGTAGCATTTCTCAAACGCTACGCATCATTTAAAATTTTAAATAACATGGCAGTTTTTAGGCTTGTTAAATCCAAGAGGAAAAAGATTTTTACGAAGAAATGAAAGAAATAGAGCGGACTTAAAAATAAAGAGGATCTCGAAGTGCATTGTATGTTTCTCCTGAAACAGTCCTTACCGGTTCTGTTATGATACGTATCTCTCTCTATTTATTCTAAAATTTACACATGTTATTTTTCCCAGTCTTCTTCTGTTGGGATCGTGAAACTCAAAAATCGGATCAAATGCTCTCTCTCACTTGAACACTACTCTCATCTTTCATTTCTTATAACAGTTTTTTTTCATTCTACTAAAAACTTTCTGTTCTTGGAAAACTTTCTGTTCTTGGAGTCTATGTTTTATCAAACGGGTGATAAAGCATTACTAGCACCGTGAGAGGGCAGACGAAATCGCAGGGGTGAGAGGGGTGTCAGTGCATTACTAGCACCGAGAGGGGGAAAAGAAAAAAGTGCCAAGATTGTGATCTGACATTTGAAAGAAAGAAAAAAAAAAGGTAATCCGATATAAGATTCTATGTTTCTTTAAGCATTTGTTACTATTATTATTTAAAAAAATACATGATCTATCATATTAACAAGATATCTTTATGATATTTGTTAATGGATTAATGAGTACCCTTGATAATAGATACACTAGATTAATGGATACCCTTGTTAACAAATACCTTGTTAATAGATACTCGTACTCTTATGATATTTGTATTTTTTTTTAATTATTCCCATAGTGATTAACTTCTCCCATATTTGGCAAGTTTGTAGCTAATCTTCAATCAATATTTTTTTATTGGATGAAAATTTTGAAAATATCACACAAAATTTGGCTATAAACTTAATTGTAACCTAAGGTTACAACTTTCACTGAAAAAATTAACATAGTTACATTTTTTGAAAATCTAACAACTAAATTGCACTCATTTTAGTTTTCTCCAATATTTCAACAAGATTTGGCATCTCAATTTCTAATAGAGACATTCAAATTTAAATCTCTCACCAATGTATATAAAAAAAAATTTCAATAGCTTTCCTTGTAAAAAAGGGTAATCTTTAGTTATTTTATAGACAAAATAGAAAGACACTAAAAATAATGTAGTGATTTGATCATAGTATATATATGTGTTTTTAAATTGAAAATTGCATGATATATTGGGTCATATAAATAGGCAAGTTTCATGCCTACAAAAAATGCAAATATCCATCAATTATTTTTTTTTACATTCTAGATTTTGTGTTAGTAAAGTTATTTATTTTTTTCCCTTTTGGTTGGACATTGTTTCAATAGTTGCAAAGACAACTAAAATTTTAGTAAGAATACCATATTTCAAATCAATTGTTCCTCACATTAAAAAAAAAAAAAAAATCAATTGTTTCTCATATAAATATTAGAAAAATGATATTAAAATTTCATTATGCTTAAAATAATTAATATAACAAAATAAACATATTCACTCTATTAGTTATCTTTCTAATTACATAAAATAAATAACACAATGTTAGTTCCACATACACACACACATAGATATATCACATGTCACTGAAAGGAATCAGGAAATTTAAAGGGTTAAGATTAATTTTTAGTGAATTCACAAATGTTTAATTTTTTTTTTAATAGTTTTTGTGTCAATTTTTGTCAAAGCAACTAAACATGAGGAATAATGTCATATTGTAAATCTAATATTATTATTCCAACTAAAAGTTATTTCTTAAATAAAGTTTATAAAAATAATCTTATAAATTCATTTAATATAAATAATTAATGCACAACTATAGATAATTAGCATATACATTTACTCTATTAGTTGATTCAATGAACTAATAATTTGATATAAATACAAACTCTTTGAAGTAGAAACCTAAATAAAAAGTATTTCAAGGAATGCGCCACTTGACACAACTTCATACTCTCCAATATGAGATCTCTACTCTTATATATATATATAAATATATATATATTAATTTCATGTTAATCGGATATTATTTATTATTCGATCTATAAAATAAATTTTTTATGTATAGTTTTAAATTAAAAAAAAAAACTTGAAATTTAAACATTTAATTGATAACACAGCTATTAACTTTTGATATTCTTAAAATTTTGCAAGCATGGAGGATATATTAATTCTTTTTATATCTTTCATACTTGCAAAATTTCAAGAATATCAAAAATTAATAGTTATATCATAATTAAATGTTTAAAATTTCAAATTTTTATCATCTAAAATTATGCATTAAAAATAAGTTTATGCTTGAATAGTAAAGAATATGATTAGAATTTCAAAAAATTTTCAAAATTTTCAGCCATGTAAATTTTTTCTTTTTTAGCTGGAGTAAAAACAAATTTGTGGCCAAATTTTGTCCAATAATATATATATAAACTACTTTATAAATTAACTATTTAAGCTAACTTTAAATATATCTTTCAAACAAGTAAATTAATAAATGAAAATAATTAATAAAATCCAGCACATTAATTAGGGGATATTGCAATAATATACCATGTTAAGAATCTTTTTTACTTTTTTATTTTTATTTTAGTGAATGAAGTTTTTTTTTTTTACTTGACTACGTCAACAAAGTTACAAGGTTAGTATTTTCAAAGAAGAAGTCGATTTATTCATTTGTCAACTTTTTTTCTGAACCAAATTTTGGTTTTTAAATTTTAACAGGATCCTCTCAATTTCTAAAAATTGAGGGAGAAAATGTCATCTTCAAATTCGCCATGCGCAGCATGCAAGCTCCAAAGGCGAAAGTGCACGCAAGACTGCGTGTTTGCACCTTATTTTCCAGCGGACCAGCCCCAGAAGTTTGCTAATGTTCACAATGTGTTTGGAGCTAGCAATGTTGCCAAGATTCTGAATGAACTCAACCCTCTCCAGCGTGAGGACGCAGTAAACTCCTTGGCGTACGAGGCAGAGGCTCGTCTGAGCGATCCAGTCTATGGCTGCGTGGGTATCATTTCCATTCTCCAGTACAAGCTGAAACAGATCCAGATCAGTCTCTACAATGCCAAGCAGGAGCTTGCACGATTGTCGAGCGGTCAGGCCTTCCACCCTACTCTCTATCCACCAGGGTTTATCCCAAAACTACAGCACCTGGACAACCCTTCCTCTTCTTCTTCAGTCTTGCCTTACATTCCCACTGGAGCTGATACGCATGGTAGCCAATTGGCGATTCGCGAAACGCAGCGGCAACTACATCATCAGCAGCAACAACAACATATGTTGCAAATGCAGCAACATATTTTTGAGGAACAAAAAATGGTTGCGGCTGTGGCTGCCAGAGAGCAACAGGAACGGGAGTTTGTGAGGCTCAACACTGGATTTGACCCAGCGGCCAACCTGGGTTCGATCAATCCCAATGGGTATAATCAAAGGAATGATGCCGCTGCTGCTGCCATGTCTCCTTTGGCTTTGGGCACATTTGAAAACCCTTACTCAATTCAAACACGGGTCGCTGAACCTCAACACCATCTTCAACCACAACAAGGCCAACAAAGTCAGCCTCAGCAGCCTAAGTTGGAAAGCAAGGAGGGTAGGAGTTAGGTTAGTCATGTTGATTGATGTTTTTGTTGCTATTTGACCTTCCTAGCTTTTTTGTCCTTCCATTTGAGGGATGCATTCTTTCATTAGGTCTGCTAGATGGAAATCATGAATAAAAATATATTCTTTGAATGTGTGTGTTCCATTCTGTACACTCCACTAGTTTTTTTTTTTTTTTTCAATGCAAAATAATTAAAGTTTAGATGGAAAGAACATAAGGTATATGACATAATTTAATTGATGAAATTTAAAGTGGACAACTCATAGAGAATTTTAGTTTTTAAATGAATAAAATTTTCGTCTTATTATATGTGCTATATTCTATCCAACTAGTTCAATTAAAGTCTTTATCATAACTTGATAATCTATAAGGTGGAACACTTTTAGTGGGATTAAGAATTTTTGTTCTCAAATAAATAAATAAAAATTTGTCTCAATGTACTCCATTTTTTTATGTTTGCTTTATTTTATATTTAAAAGGTTTTTTTTCTTCCAAAAATGTTTTAAAGGTTAGATTTTTAGGTTCTGTTTGTGGCTATGGGACGGGTTGTATTTCATTGTTTAGTAGAAGATGAAATAAAATTATGATTTTGATAAGGTTGGACCTCACTGAAATATTGTCTCAAGTAAAAACTGGCTTAATAGAGGAGGGTTTCGATCGTATGAATGTCATAATTTTCAGATTTTAATTCTATTGTAACAAGCATGTGAGACTTTGATGAAAAAGAAATTCGTGCTTAAATTGTTGATGTTCCATCCTCAAAGGAGCCTCAAAACACACTTGTAATCTTCTTGTCACAGATGCGAAAATTATTGTAGGTAAACTTTAGAAGGATGCTGCGAAATTTAACTATTTTTTGCAAAATTTTAGGGTTTTATTTTATTTTCACTTTGATCTATTCAGCATTGGAGCATTTAGTATCCGTTTGGATCCTACATCCAGCGTCCCCATTTAGCGTTTTGCCTTTTTTTTTTTTTTTTTTTTTGAACCAGTGCCGCCTCTTGCACTGTTCATGTCCCATGAACAGTGCATTAAGGCAAATCAACAGTATTTGAGAGAATGAATAGTAATCCAAAAATTATTTTTTTTATCATCTTCAGCAATAAGTTTTCAATTTTCAACAAAATAAGCAGTATTCAAATACACCCTTAGTGTTTTTTTTTTTTTTTTTTTTTTTTTTTTCATCCAAGCACACTATAAGGTTTGACTTTACTCCCAAATCTCCACAACTTGTGCTTTAAACTCTCATCCATGCAAATGTAAAACTATTTCCCCCACTTTAATTATTATCTCCACCTGCCCACAGCAACATGGTTGAAATTTTCCTACAAAAAATAACATTGCTATAGGGGAAAGGCAAGAACACTTGTAGGTTTGCACATGACAATTTTCACGTCTGATGTGATGAGTATAGCATTGACAAATTTCACATTTGATGTGAGATTGTGATGAGTACAACATTATGTTCACATAAGACAACGACTGATATTACTATTATTAATTTATTATACACCAATCACACCTAACACTAAATGGTTGTGAAACCTGTCAACTATCTGGAGTTATTGAAAAACAAATAAATCCAACTAGTTGAACCATATAATTCGTCATGATAATATGTTTACGTAATACTGCTTCACCAGGAGGCTTAATTGTCTCCATCTCACAACACACCCCCCCCCCCCCTTTTTTTTTTTCGTCTTCTGTTGTGTAAACTGTAAAGGCATCCCAATATCTAAATGTGGCAGAGTGATATTAAGGCAAAATTGAACCATTTTCTTCAAGAAATGTACATTGGTGGAGAAAACAAACGAAAAAGAAACCAAATATTACACAAACTAGAAACTTAATCTGAATCAGAAGACATCTGAGAATAAGGATCCAATTCCAGAACCATTTTAGATAGCGTCTCCCCCATGTCTTCTAATTCATCCTTTCCATAGCCCAAATTTCTAACTATCTCAGCCCCAGCTGCCCCTTGCTGAATTCCAAGTCTCCGAATATTCCCCAATCTATTCTCCAGAAATGGCAAGACAGCACTGCTAGAACGTAGTCTAGCCGCCAAAGGGATGGAATGGACGTCAAGTGACCCCCTCAATGGAGAATCGACTGGACTACCCAGTAGCTCACCGTGTTGGCCAACAAGGTTTCCAAATATTTTTGGAAAAGGTAAAGGTATTGGAAGAGGACAAAGAGCCACTGACAGATTGCAGAACCTTGGTCTTGTCGTTGCATTTTCATAAGCAGCACGAACCATATCCTTCACTTCAGAAACTAGAGCCCGATGTCCTCCTGTAGAACAAAACAATAAGTCAAAGCATTAGATGCATGGACACTTCATAAGCACCAAAATAAAATATAAGACAAAAATTAGTGTTTATATTGTCTCCCCTCTTACCCCCCAACCCAAAAAAAGCACATACCCAACAAAATATTTTAAGAAAAAGCAGCTGAGTCTTTTATAACAAGGTAATGTGGCCTGGCATACTTAAAGTGTGTCCTGCAAGCAAAGTCAGGATGACTTCTCTGTCTTAAATTTATCAGTAAATTTTGAGTTTACTAAAAATGGCAAAAAAAAGGGGGAAAGAAACAAGTTTGTCTTCAGCCAACTCATCACTCCTCAGCCTTTACAAAACAGGCTTTAAAGGTCCATCGAGTTTGCATTTTATAATTTTGTGATCTTAAATTAAGATAAATATGATCCTGAAAATCCCATAGGAGGACACCCCCCAACTCCACAAATTCAACCCTTCAATTAACACTTTCAAATCTCTTCGAGCCAGTAAATTCAACTTGATCTCCAGAACTAACAATGGACTGAAGGTAGTGAAATGAGAAAAATAAAGATGGCGATATGTGAACAGATTCTTCAAAGCACCTGATCCAAGAGCTCCATGGATGGTCATGGATTCCACCGCCTGCAAGTCCTCCACATCCTCTGATATCTCAGGTGTCAATGTCTGCAAGTTCCCTAAGAAAGATTGCTCAACCTGTTTACCTGGATTTAAAAATTTTGAACAATTAGTCAATTACCCAAACCCATCACTTAAAATCACGGCTTAAATGTGACAGACATTCAGATATTACCAGTCAAAGA
This sequence comes from Quercus lobata, assembly GCF_001633185.2. Taxonomy (NCBI): domain Eukaryota; kingdom Viridiplantae; phylum Streptophyta; class Magnoliopsida; order Fagales; family Fagaceae; genus Quercus; species Quercus lobata. The sequence continues at coordinate 42,747,052 of NC_044909.1, forward strand.
AGGTGCAGGCATTGCAACATCGAGAATGGTCACCCTATTCTGTCTAGCTTGCCCTGCTAAAATTTCTACAACACCATGGATATCAACAGCACCAGAAACATAACATGAATCTGCACTGGGACCAAGTGGTTCCATTCGAAAAGGGAGACTAATAGCGTGCAGAGCAGAGGCATAAACTGCACTGCAGTGGTAAGGCTTCTCATCTTCAACGCAGAGGAATGTGGAAGCTTTACCTTCATAAAAATAAGAACAAAAGATTAGTTTGTAATATAGGGGAAAGAAAAGGTTGGGTCTGTGGGTGCCTGCTGGGTGGAGGGGGTGTTGTTTGGATGCCAGGAAAAGACTTGTTATTATTATCAAAAATTGCAAGTAAAAAAGGGTAAAGAAATGGCACATGAAAAGCAACAACGAAATACTGAGGAAGGGTAGAGAGACATCTGAAACTGAAACGATACATTCCACATATATCGTATAACTTACTTCTTCCCAAGGAGGGTAGACCAACTGGCACAATCAGTTTACAAAAGGATGATAGTCTTGAAAATGAAACTGCATCATGAAGATTCTTAGAGACCACTTGCTTTTGGCTTTTGGGGATCATGTGAGAACCAGGATCCTTAACAGCATAGAGCAGCACAGGTGTGTTTGTGTATTCATCAGCAATATTCTCTAGAAAATCGGCACCTACAGATGAGAAGCCTACTGAATCGTTGACAATGAACTGAAAACCCTGTCAAAATCACCAAAGGTTCAGCAACAAAGAAAAAGAAGGATAAATATCAAATCACAATTCATATTGAGAATCCCTGCATCCACAGGCATACAACAAGGTGCCTACACCCAAACTTATATCTTAGAGCTTGGTTTGTTTTATAGCTTATTTTCATTGACTTATTTTGTTTAAAAATTAAGCTGGGTAAAAGTACAGTTGTACCTAGAAAAAAAATGAAGCTTTATAAAGTTGTACATCAACAATTTTTTTTTTTTTTTTTTTTTTTTTTAAGGCTAAACGAAACAAGCACTTGGTCTAGGATTCCTCATACAAAAGGCCAGGGAAAGTTCATGAAGCTAGATTCTAACCATTTAAATAAACTTGGTTCATATGGTAAATACCGAATCATTTTCTTGACAGCTAAGGATGTTTTGAGTAGTACTGTCACATGTGAAGATCACAAACCTTCTAAAGACTTGGCAAGTCAAAACTTAAACATTGTCTATAGCCATAAAGATACTGATCACAGACAATACTGTATGGTCTACAAAACTCCAAAAAAATAAATGTCTAAAAACAAATGGACTCCAAAATGACATCTTTGCACCAAATATGGATAGAGTATTAATGACAAGAAGGAAACATGGTTAAAAAAAACATGAATAAGTAGCACAGATGAAGAGCAGCAATATCAGCTTTAGGCTCTATCTGATTATTTCAGATACCTTGACATGTAATGCAAAACTTACAAACACTACAAATTCAACCTTGCTTGTAAAGACTACAACTTCTTGACAAGTGGCAATAACAATGCCCCCATTTGAGAAAACACATCCTGGAATGAGTTATTGGGTGCAATTTTAAATTATAGGCAACAATAACCTTAGCACTGCAAGTTTTACAAAACTCAAGCGTGGGAAATCATTAATCACTCCAAGAAAAAGGTCCCATTTTCTTAAACCCATAATAATTGAAATATAACAAAAGTAATTAGCACCTGAACACTACTATAACTTTCTTCATTGATTTTTGTACTTATACAAACTTTATAAGAAAAAAGATAAAGAAGTTTCTCAATAAGAAAATTAAGAGATTTTGATAGTTATAACAGGGGAGGGAGGGATTTGAATCTAGACGTATCCGTTGGAAACACCATGAGATACCAATTGAGCTATAAGGCCCTTGACAGTAAGATTTTTTTTTTAAATCTTATTTATTTATTTTAATAAGAAAATCAAAAGATAACTTGGTCTCATAAAATATCGGGTAATTCGGTCGTAATTATAAGAATATAATCATCATATATAGATGGGACATTGGAAACCTTCACCCACTCATAACTTCAAGGAACATGCGGCAAGATATTATCAATCTTGAGCTTTATAGAGTGAATATTCCTGATTACCATATCTTTCTTCAATATTGGGGTAAAATGTAAAAAATCAAAGACATAATCGTTCTAAAGGGCGAGGAGCTTTTAATATATACCTGTATATGGTCACACTCTTCTACAAAAAAGCGAAGCCTCTCACTAATTTCTTCTCGTAAAGCCCAAGAGGTATCCCTTCCAATTCCATAACTGTCAAATTCCTGAACACCCATCCATAATCCACTCATTTCATATAAACTTTGAGAATGGTAGTGAACTTTTGAGAAGTCTGTCCAATATTGGACTCCATTTTCTAAGAATTCAACTATATCCTCATCCTCAATTTCTCTCTGGGGTTTATTCTTCCCACCATTGGTGGCATTCTCCTGAGTCAAACTATCCCGTTCTTCTTCATACAATCTTTGCAAGAACAGATTCCTCTTTCGAGGTTCAGATGCATGAGTGGAAACATTACCAGTCCTGCGCATTGATTTACAGATATTCAATTCATTTAAAAAGCACAATAAAACATTACCAGTCCTGCAACCCCAACCTTAGGTTTTGATGCAGTACACAGTACTCAAAGAACTGCCAGAGCTGATCTAGAGCAAAGAAACAGGAGAATAGAAAAATAGTTGAAGAGACACAAACCCAAGATAGGTTTGTAGAGAACAGTTCTCTAGAATAGATAACATTAATCAGTAAAAGAAGCTTCACATTAGCCTAAAATGATTCGCTAGAGACAACTTGCATAATAAACACCCCCTAGTTCCAACATCATGCAGTCAAAGGTCAGATAAGACTTGTTGACTCATTAAAACTTACACATTGACTTAAATTCAGCACAACAGCAACAAAGCCTTAGTCCCAAAATTTTGGGGCTATGGATCCTCAACATATTAGTTGAATTGGCCAAATTTATTCTTTGCCTCCATTCTACTCTATCTAAAGTCATATTCTCTGTTACTCCCTTAATTGATGTAATTTTTTATTGCTTCTACTAATGTAATTTTTGATCTTCCTCTACCTTTAAGAAATCACATAAAGTCCATAATTGTACATAGGCTGACAAACTACTAAAAAGGATGGACATATTATAATCAGACAATGAGGTAAGATCCAATATCAAACTTATATTCCACAGCAACATTATCGAAGTAAAGAAAACCGAAAGAGGAAAGGAGGGAGAGAGGGAGGAAGAGGAGGGGGTGGGGGGGAGAGAAATGAAATTAATACAGTGGGTACAAGCTACCACAATGAAAAAATGTAAGTAGGAGAAAGCATACTAGAATTACAGTTGATCCCAAATTGCAGTATATGCATATATGCCACCGATGTACACATATCTAAGATGTGCATTATCATCAGTATTCCCGATAAAGTGATCTAATAAAACATCTAATACCAGTAGGGCCAAAAGCACGTAATTTCTGGTAGAAAACAACATCCAAACACACGCACACAAAAAAGCCTCCAGGGTTTGCTTGCATTGGAAATGATGGTTATGCACAAAATAGATCATATGAGCATCTAAGGTGGCAATCATAGCTGACATAACTTTATATCAGCTATGATTTATTTTGTATCATCATAATGAGGCTTTTTTGGTCATGCATAGAGTAAATGACATTCTATCAGCTATGTTTTATATCATCATAAATGAAGCCAAATCATGTTACAGTCGAATCAGACTAAAAGAACACACTATTAAAAGAAAAGTCACCATTAAAAGATATTATCAAGGGGAACATCCTTTTTAGGCATTCGCTTTTCTAACTTGAGATTGTTTTAATTCTAAATATTAGAAAATTGAAAAGCATGTCATTTGCAAAGAGCTTAACTATTTTAAAATGCCACCTTAAAAGTTAATTACTAAAAAAACCTAGATCAGTAATGAAGTCATCATTTCAAACATTCATGTGTGTGCGTGTAATCTTACCATGTGAGAACATCTGGTGGTGTAGATGCAACCTCATTATACAATGTACCAAACGAACTCATTGATCCAAGGGATCCTGTGATATCAAAACTTAACACATTATTCAAGAGAAACACTAAAAAAAAAAAAATCTCATAGAATACCAAGGGAACAAAACAAATGTGAGCCAGATGCATAGCATAGCTACCCACCCATGGTGGATGGCCATCACCCTTCAACCCCAAGGGTGAGGGGCTTGCACACGAGACTTGGACAAACCATAACAGCGATTCTGCATCTAACCCTTAGCAATTCCACACAAATTTAACCACTTTAATGCCCCACTTGGTGACAAGCATGCATTACTAGCCTCTCTATGTTTTGATATTATCACAGTTTAGCCAACAAACTTTCAATTGCTACATCTGACCCCATAAGCTTTAGACAAAAATAAAACCATTAGGGTTCTCTCCAAAGTACCCTAACTCATTTTAATCCAAACCTTAGGGAGTCAAAATGTAACAATGAAAATTCTCGTGGTAGAAAATTGTGATTGTGTCAAAGCATAAGAGGATAAATTGTTTGTCCAAAAAATGCAGAATCTGTTAATTTGCACAAAACCTTAACAGTTTCATTTTAATCCAAACTTTATGGGGTCAAATGTGCCACTGAAATTTTGTGGACTAAATGATGATAAGGCCAAACCACAAGAGAGTAAATTGTAATTTACCCTTTAATAAAAGCCAAGAAAGAATGTAATCTATCATTATGTTTTTTACAAGTGTACAATAAGGCAATAGCAAAAACATTGATGGAAGTTATAATTAACCCCCACACAAAACAGGCCACCATTAGCAAAATAGAACAGCTCTCCTCTCAGCACCTTGGGGATGAACATCTAAACAAACCTGTCTAAAGTTTCACAATCAGAATTTGAAAATGAATTTCAGAAAAATGATATCTAGGAACCATGCCATTCTCATCCTCAAGATCATGTCTGGGTGCACTATAACCATAATGTTTATGTTTTAGCCCTACCAATTTCACCCTTAAGTTGAAAAGTAGCCCCAGAGTGCAGAAGATGGTGATAAAGTGCCGGCTTGAACTAAATTAAGTTCAGAGTTGCACATAGATGGCCAGCACAAGGCTTACAGACATTTACCCAAGCACCAATGATCCAATACACAGAATTCATATCTGAATTGTTTCAGTGTCAACTGTGGTTTGGGAGCAATCCAGTTCTACAATTCTTTTAGTGCTGAACTAATGTATAAAGACTGAGCTTCACCTCACAAGCAAAGAATGGCATCACTTTTAGAAAGCCTAGTGATGAGATGAGGTAAAAAGTTGGACAGCAAGCAAGAGGGCACCAGCTTATTCAGAAAATGAAACTCTAGTCAACCTAAGTTCTACTATCACATTCAGATAAATCCCATTGCCTAAGGAAAAAGGAAACTAGATTGAGTATTATTTTAACATCGAATATAAATCAATTACCTTGGAAGTTAACTGAAAGCAGGCGAGGAGTATAGGTAAGGGTGCCCTGCATGTGTTTTGGCAGCAATGCTGTTAGCAATGTATTTTACAAAAGCCATGCAAGTTAGAAATGACAAAATCAAGTTCTTATATTTGCTGCAAATCAACTAACAATGGTCTAGTGATGAGACAACCTCAAGGGTAAATATTTCTTCATAAGAAAGCATAGAAATTAAATATGAGAAAGCATTAAAACTGAAATATTATAATTTCAAATAATAATACTCTAGCAATAATAATTTCAGTTATCAAGAAAATTATCACCAGGAAAATGCCATTAATCTCAAAAAAAAGAATCTTCCACTCATTGAAAAGAAAAGGAATTTTAAAAAAAAAATTATTTCTTAGTAATAAAATCTTATTAAAGAAAGGAACAAACAAAAGGTGGAGCTTCCAAAAGAATTACACAATGAAGATTTAAATGATCTATGAAGTCAAATAAAGAAATACAATATAACCTTTCAAGCATAATGCAACATTCAAATTACAAGGATTTAAAAATTGTGCTGGAAAAACCAATCAAGGTGCAGCCTAGTGGTTGAAGGCTTGAGATGAGCTGAAGACCTAGACAACTTGATTCAATCCCCACTAGGAGTTCCCCTAGATTATCTAATACACGGTTCTAGCGGGTGGGGCCATGTATCCAAGGTTTTCTCCCCAAGGATGGGTCCAAAGGGCCTTGCATTGGTGAGGTTCCACGTCATAAAAAAAAAGGGTGCATGAAAAGTGTGTACTATTAATAAAAAGAACCTTATATTTTTCTAAGCTAACTTTCAATAACAATGAGTTGATGATGGACTCACACAACTAATATCTAAATGGATATCGAAACAAAAACTGCATAGATTTCTTCCCACATTTGCTGATACCAACGTACTAAAACAAGTCAGCCACCAATTTAAGCTTGTAAGTAAAAACAATTGCAAAATATCTGCTTAAATTGAACTTCAATGTCCTAACGCTTCACCTGTTGTGTCTCACCAGTACGGTAGAGCACATCCATATTTAAAGCATCATTCTTGAAGACTGGATCACCAGAAGGGTCCGAAGCCAATCCAAGCAACTCATCCTTCAGCATCAAGCACATGAGGTTAATATATCACATTTTAAAAAATGCCTAAATAAATACAAATTAAAAATTAAAATATCCTATAACCTTATCAAGAGATAATTTTATTCCTTGGTGTTAGCAAAAGAACCTAGATTAAGACTGTGTCTTGAGTCTCAACAGCTAGGAGAGCTACAGTAATCACAAGCTAAAAGGACTTTTAATAGACAACACAGAAAAGTGAACATAGGACTGTATCTAAGTTGAAATCAAACACCTGTTTAAATATAAAGCTCGTCCCTTCATCAACAATGCTATTTGTACATCGTAGCAGCGTAGCACATGAGAAAAGATGTTTAATAAATAAAATAAAATGGAAAAGTTCAGATTTCTTTGACGACATGAACTATGGGGAAGTCACCAAATTATTCTGTCTACCAGAATGATACACCAGAATTCCTTCTAAATAAAAAGCCTGGGATAGCAATGCATTTTTAACATTTCCCTCAATCTGCAAACTAGGATTTTCCTGATACTTTTATAAACTTCCTATAAAATTTTTAAATAAATCCAACTTCCCCGTAAGCAAGAGTAGCAAAGGTAACTTTAACCCCTTGCAAACCGAGATGTAATATTTTCAATTTAACGCCCAAACTGACCAACATTCAATCTTTATAACATACTCCAGTTCCAATGGATCAGACAGAGCAAAATTAAACCTCGCAAACCCATGTTATATAAGAGAATCAATAAATTGTCATCCCATAATTCATTGACATAATTAAGAACTCGTGTAAATGCGAAATCTGTAATTGGTTTTCAAATGTTACATATTCAAAGTCAAAAAGAAACAGTGTAATATTTTGAAAGTGATACTCCTTTTTTTTTTCTATTTGCTTTGATCAAGTTCATATTTTGAACACTAATTTCAGCAAATGCCAACTTTTTTTTTTCCAATGTGAACAATTTTTATAGACGAACCAGTATATTTGCTGAATACAAAATGTGGAGAATCACAAAAAAAAAAAAAACAATTTTTTTTTTTTTAAAGAAGGGACAGGGTTTAACGAGTAAAAAATACCTGGAAGTTCCAGAAGTGAGAGCCAACGAAGTTGGCGAACCCTCCAACTTGAACAGTCACAATTTCCTTCATACTTCCCTGCCATTACAAGTAGTTACTTTTTTTCTTTTTATATGATCTTCTTATTTAACAATTACAAGTAAAAAGTTGAAAGGAAATACATACAAGTGATAACAATTGAAGCAATAGAAGATTCTAGAAGTACTCACCTACGAATTAGGGTTCTTTGAGAGAGAGAGAGAGAGAGAGCAGAAAAATCAAACTCAGAGCATGGGCTTTACAACCGTTGCATAGACTTCAGGTTGAGGCGGTGTTTGGGAGGGAGAGAAAGGAAAAGGGTTTGGAAGTTTTTGGCAACACTAAGCACTTCCATTTGGATTTTTTAATCGATATGACCCTTTTGGCAAACTGTTAGCAAATGACATATTTAAACCTTTTTTTCTTTTTTTCTTTTTTTAGCTAATAGTGAGTAACAGATGCGATATAGCAGATGTAGGAGAAATTATACATTAGACCATTTTATTTGTCCCCTATTTCGTTAAAAGACTTTCATTTGTTTACAATTCTGAATCAATAATTAGTTTTTGTTTAAAAAAAATTTATAACTCAATGATTTTAAACAAATAAAAATTTTTTAATGAAATGATGGATCATATCACTTGTCGACCATGAGCAACTTCTAATTTCTCCCCATGTAGCTCTTTTGTTTAGGCCTGGATAGTGCAGGGCTTCGATTTGTATCTTCCTCTGTTTCAATGAAAGTTCCTTTCTACCAAAAATAAAATTACAGGGATGTGGCCTGGCCTGCTAGTTGTGCTGTTGGCCCAAGCAGTTAATGGGCCAATCCAAAACATGCATGAAGCGTCTCACAAAATATGTGTCTGGATATAACCCAAATCCATCATGGGTGGGTAGCTCACAAAACAACAAATTGCTAAGAATCGAGAAGGTGAAGACCATTGGTTTAAATGGGTCACCCCATCCATCTTGGTTGGGTGGCCACATCTCCAAATATGGATATGATAGAATTTAACCTATACTAGCTTTTAAGTGTATCATTTTTTGAAAGTTTTTTTAAAAAAAAATAATACTCATCAAAAGCTTGTGTACAACAAGATCTACCAACAGAATAAGGAGATTTTTATTTTTATTTTTTTCAATTAGATGTGATATTTTGTCTATCCTTTCTTTTTGGATTATGTTAATGAGTGCTAAAATACATCAGTACACATTTCTTATTTCACATTTTAAATGTGGACATCATACTTGAACTTATAGACATTAAATGTCCAAAATGTGCAATTACTCTTCTTTTTTTTTTTTTTTCTTTTTTTATATTAGTTTTTACTATTTTCATGTAATTAGGACCCTTAGGAGCCTCCTTAACAAATGTACTTTTCTTTTTATACAAGTTAAACCCCCAAAAAAAAAAAAAAAAAAAAAACCCTTTCTTTTATTTATCTAATGCATTCCCATGTTCATCCCCCAAAAAAATAAAAAATTCTTTATGTAACATAACCAGCAATAGTTAATAGTTGTTGTGCTTATTTTAAACAAGATCAATAACGGAGAAAAGCACTGAATCGTCATTCGTGCTCTTCATTTAATTTCTTTTGTATCTTCAAGCCTTGAAATAAAAAAATTGGGAGTTTGAATTGGTCTCTTTAATTTGATAAACTCTACATTTTCGGGTCATTGACTTAGACCACGCAAAGCATCCCACTCTTGGTTTTAAGGCTTAGATTAGATAAACAAGATAATAAAGATTTCAAATCATCTCATTGTTGGTTTTAAGGCCTTAGATTAGATATACAAAATAATAAAGGTTTATGTTAATGAGTGACTAAGGGCACATGTTAAAGATTAATAAATGCTCAATTATGACCTGTAATACACACTTTCAAAGAATAAAAAACACACATGTTCATGATTCATGTATTTACAGTTTTACACAAATTCATTGTGGTTGTGTGTGCTTTTTTGGATATATGTATCAGGGATTTGTTAACAAAATCCAACAATAAAACCATCATTTTAGAATATTGAATTTTGGAATTTGTAGAAACATTATGAGATGGATGTGAATTAGTATCAATTCTATTTCTTTTTTCATTTTTTAATTTCAGAAATCAGTATCAATTCAGATGCATCACTACCAGCTTTCAAATAAACATATAAATTATTCATCACAACATTACTTTATTTTAAAACATCATTGAATTTACTAGAAAAAATTACTAAATCTCTAGTATATGAATAAGTTTGTTTTTCTTCCTACACCAAAAATCTAATTGAAATCTTGGTCTGATAATAATCATCAATCATTAGGTGCAAATGTCATGACTGAAATTACCTCTAATTTTTTTTTTTTTTTAATTTATTTATTGATAAGTTCCAAACAGGCACTCGTAGGAGATGAGTCCACTATCACCCCGTCCATCCCATTATTATGGAAAAGGAAATATCAATTAAGCAACAACTCATTATGAATATAATGGCTGTTACTTGAGCCTTTTTCCAGAGGATTTGTGGACCTAATTTCTCATGTGGAAATCACAACCAAGATCCAGAAATATCAAATTAAGTTGAAAGGCAACATGTTCAGTCTACTGAATGACTGCAGTGGAGGCACTCTGTACCGAAAATCTCCAGTTTTTGGCCTTAACAAAGAATACTAAAATTTCAGCAGCGGCTAAAGAAGACATGACAATGTCATACGAAATGTTTGGGAAAAAAAAGAGACTATTTTTTTTTTCTTTTTTAATTTTTTTCTATTTGCCCTCTTTGTGGGCCTTACAAAAAGATACATGAAAGAACCAACAAACGAAACACTAAAAAGCTACACTAAATTTAGTAGCAAAACTTCCATATCCTTGGGCTTGATCCGCGTAAGTGACTCATTGTTCTGTCTTGATGAAATGAACAGTTAAGAGTTTTGAAACTGTGAAACCATGAAAGGAATCGACATCAAAGAGTTCTTTCAGCTTCCCATCACATATGATTCTCCTCTTGTCAGATGGGTCCTTCATGATCAAGCAAATAACACAAGTTTGAGTGACATTCTGGCTACACATTCACAAAGAAAGCACCATAGGAAGCCAACACTGATAGTAAAGCACTTCCATCACACAACTTATAAATTTTCCTCTATCAACAGCAGTTATCTAGCTCTACCAAATACTTGTAAAAATTATAAATAAATAAAAAATTTATCCATCTCCATCAAAATGATAAAATCCCCAAAATAAAGCATAAATAACGACAAATTCTACAGATTCCTGTGTATATAGGGTTTCATCTGTCTTGTAAAGATTCAAAGTAAACCCTAACAATAACAAGGTGTCAACCTCAAGACTTACATAAATTAGAAAACTAGACACTAGATTCCACATCATCATTCAGCCCAAAATTTAGCACAATTTCCGCTTCTACGTTACTAGTGGTCAGAAAAATGTAACTTACTGGTTCATCTTCCTTTTGGTGTTCCTCTTGTATACTCCAGTGTACCTGAGAGATGCCCCCTTTGGCATCCTTTTCTAGTTATTTTTTACTTACCCAGAAAAAGAGGTTTTCAAACAAAGAATGATAAGCCCAGTAAGCAAGAGCTAAACACACATCAGAACTTTCTTACAAGGTCTAGGTGATCCTCATTTCTTAATGAGTACTACTCATTTTCTTAACTCAGTAGGCTACTACGATTTTTCAATATCAGTAAAATTAATTAAAGAGCGGAACATGATTTTACCATTTCTCATTAGGCTATTTTATTTTTAAATAAGAATTAAATAAAAAAGGGTACACCGACAAACTCTAACCAAGAAATCAATATGGTGGAAGAACTTTAAGTTCTGTATATCTGGGTCCCACACATGAGATATAAACCTACAAATACAAGTAATCATAGGGTTTCAAGTTTCAACAAGGCAAGAAAAAACATACCTGGAGGTTGTTTTGTTTTATGTATTCCCACATTCTCTTCACAACATCTGCCCGTGATAATGCACTTTCCCCAGTACCAAAGAACTTTACTAGGGCATCCGAAAGTTGAAGAGGAGCAAGAAAACCCGATTTCCCTCCCTTCTGCCTCTTCTCCTTCTTTTTTGGCTCATCTGGATCTGAAATGGAGATCAAGATGAAGTACATAAAAAGACTTCCCCAAACCTGTGACAAGTAATTGTCTAGTATATGCTGTTCAGAAATGAATAGATTCAATTAGTAAATGTAAACAATTTTTTAGCAACGAAATCTGTTAAAGTTCACCTTTATTATAAATTTTCAGTGAACAAGAAGATTGTGTTAAATAGACTCCCACTGCACTGAAAGACCTAGCCTAGTACATATTAAAATGATTTTTTTTTTTTTAAAAGCAGAATTCTGATGTGACAAGCAAGTAGAAGGTATGAGTTCAGCTAAGCTGAAACTGTGAAACATATATCACCATTAGTTTCACGCAATTGGTGAGAAGATCATTGTCACTCCAAGTATTGATGCAGAGCAACTTTTAGAACATAACATAGCACCATAATACCAACAAGAAACTTAATTTATTGATCCTACCTTCTTCTTTTTCTTGCTTCTGATGCTTTTCCTTCGGTGTTGACTTCACTGGCACAACTATATCAAGAAAGACAGCACACGTGTTCTTTCAAGAAATCACATAAAATTGAAACTAAGAGACAGGCTACTTAGATTCCATAATAGATAAAATAGAGGCAGCATATTTCAAAAAAGTATTTTTGGATCAATGCAGTTGTTAAATTTTATAATCCTTCTCAAATAATGAACAGAGTTAGAATTAAAACAAGAAATTTTCTTTTCAACATTTACAGATCCAACATCTCAAATAACAGAAAAGAAAATGAATAACTAACAAAAATAAAGTGGAAATGGCATACCATCGTCTGAATTTAACGGCCAGATATGCTTTGATAAGGACTTATTCATTTGGAACATGTTGATGGAATCAACACCAAAAAGGCCACGCAATGGTTCATCACAATTTATATTTCGCCTATTACTAGGGTCTTGCAAATTTTTCTCTCTAATATGGACCCAGAGTTGCTTGACGACCTAGAACCGAGATAAAAACAGATAATTTTATGATGATTATGACTTCTGAATCAGCATATTAACCAATGACAATTGAAAATTTTTTTTTTTTTTTTAATAAGTTATAAAATTAAAAAGTAACTTCTCCATAACTTTCTTAATATACCTCAGTCCTTGCCATTTCAGACGCCCCAAGGAATTCCTGAAGTTGTGGAGAAAGGCCACATAATTTGGTAAAACCACCCCCTCTTTTCTTGACCTCATTACTAAGCTTGTTAGGCCTGAAATTTAAGAAAAAACAACAGTCAGTTTAAAAATAAAGTGCAATCTCTGTTAAAAAATCCCATTTGACTTTATGCCAAATTGCCAATGAATTCTAGTTCAAATGACACTTCGTTCTTCCACAAGAATAGGTGGTGGATGAGGTTGTGGGTTCAAAATCCATTGGGTACGTGTGCAACTAACTGAATGATAAAAAAAATCCCAGCATACACACCAATATAAAAGGAGACATTTTCCGGGTAAATACATGAGAGCATTTGGGTAATTTTATTTAAAATGACAATAAATAAAACTAATTTCCAATTAAATTTACAATTTGTGTGATTACAGGGACAACCACAAAATTAACCAAATAGTTAAGATGGTGTTTGGAATGCGCATCTTTAATAACATCAAGAAAATTTTGCATTGAAGTGGATGCTTTTCCATGAAGTCAATTGGGAACATTTGTAAATTGAAAGAGAGCTATTCTTTCAAAATAAATAGCCTCTTGACCATTACTTCTAAATTTTCATACAAGATGCACAATAGGCTGATAAGAAGCCATAAGAAGTGATTAATAGTCTGCTATTAAAGTACAGAATGCAAAGATGGGGAGGGAGCTGTAGTAGCTTGCACTTTGTATCAGTGAATTCATAATTTTGGACTCACACAGCCAAACTCCAGTGATTTTCTACTACAAAGCAGCATAACAACTACTAGTATTACTGTCTACCATCTACCATATACATTTGGAAGAATTGCAAATGACTTGCAACTCCAAAAATCAAATTACCCAAAAGATTACAAAGAGGAAAAAATGTCCTTTCTTCTGAGAAAAAATGATTCTAAGAAATATGTTCTTGAGAACATAACTTAAGCTAGCTGAGACAACAGGGTAAACTTCTCCAAAAATATATAACATTCATGAAGCTCAAATAAAAGATCCATTTTTCTCAACTTCCTTTAAAATTTCACCCGAAAAACTATGGAGCTTCTAAGTAAATCAAACAAAAAGCCACCAAAGGATAATTCAAAAGAGAAAATCACTATTTTTTTTTTTCTTTCTAAAACATCTATTGTTATTCTTGGTTCAAAACTTTCGATGACAATGATAGACACTTGATTTTTTAGCCTGTTCAAATTAGATAATCAGTCATATATGCAAAATAACAGCCACAAATTCCTTCAGCCTCTGTCAATCACAAGCTCCTTCCAAAATTTTACCATCATATATATAATTGGGCCTTTACAATAAAGATTCAGCCATAGATGAAAAATTAAAGCAACAGCGTATAACAAAAGCAAAGCCCTAATTAGACTTTCCTATTACTTAAAGGTGAAGAATAACGTGAACATGCACGTGAAACTAATCACTGCCACCTACAAAAAACCCATAACGCACGTAACTTTATCAATTGCTTTCAAAACACATAATGTACAAAGTCCCAATTACAAACCCCAATTTTCTTAAATAATTTCCTAATTAAATTGCCACATAGATAACCTTTGTCAAAGTAACAACCACAAAATGCCCAAATTAAAAAACAAAAGTTAACTGATAAACCTAATTTGAATCTTTTGTGTATTTCCATTTTCCATGTGTAATGCTAATTACATAATCCAATTGCAAAAATAGTAAATTAAAAGCTCCGAATCCAATAGCAAAAATGGTCAATTTTAGAATGTGAATTCTTGAAAATGAGAAAAAGATAATAACTGACCGTTTTTTACGCTTCCCATTACTGGATTCTTCAACTACTTCTTCTTGATCATCGTCGTCGTCGTCGTCGTCGACGTCGGATTGTTGAGATTGAACCTCGGCCGTCCGATCATCCTCCTCTCCGTCTTGTTCAATTTCGGCGAGTCTCTCTTGCTCGCTCTGGAGGAACAAGTCGACCTGTTCTCTTATAAAGACCTTCTTGTCCGTCAAATCCACGCCGAAATCCTCCTCCAGCTTCCGGCGCACGGTGGCGGTGCTCGTCGTGGTCAGGTCCGAGTTCCGGAGAAACTCGTGGAGCCGGGCGATAAGATCCGAGTCCGATACCATTTTTTTTTTTCCGTGTGTTTCGGTTTTGTTTGGGGGCTGAGTCTTGTTTTCCTATAAGAAAGAGAAATGGGAATGGAGATGACAAATATGGAAATAAACCGAAAATGCTCTCTCTAAAAAAGAAACGGTGCACCCGTTAATCGTTACTCGTTGAAGTAAAGTGGGCCCAAGTCCTAGTATTGACCTTAATTACGACTATGCCCCCTCGTTCTTACCTGCGAGAGTCAGAATATTTCACTCCATAACCGTGAGACACCAAAGAGTCTCATGTGCCAATGGCATTGCAGATAAAATTTGACTTGAGATCTCCAAATTTATAGCATGGTATTCGAATTCACTGAATCCATTACCTAAATTTACCATGCGTGGTATTTGTGACATTTGAGGGAACAAACAAAATTTTAGAAAATAATTTGAATATTATAATTAAAGTAGTTTTTTTAGTGTTATAATTTTCCATTCATATCAATTTTCAGATTATAACACAACCCAAAAAGAAATCGATGAGTATTGATAAAGTTTTTTAAAAAAATTGGAACGTAGTTTTGAAGGAAATATACAAAGTGAATTAAGAAGGTTTTTTTTTTTTTTAATTTAAATTTTGGATAAGTTTGTTTTGAAACCATGGATTAGTAGAAGAGTGTCCTATTTTGTAGGCATTTTAAGTAGAGTTTTTTTTTTTTTTTTTTTTTGAGAAACATTTTAAGTAGAGTTAGAAATATATTTTTACTATTGTCCCCAAGTTTTATCTCTATTAAATGAGAAAGTATATAGTGTTTTAGAAACTCCAACTCAGCACACATGTGGTGTTTCTAAGACCAATAAGAAATCGACACCTAGCCTAAAAAAAGACACATAGTGTATTGAGGTATTTAAAATAGAATGACTAAATTGGCCCTAAAAAAATTTCAAACACCCACCATTTACTCTCTCTGCAAAACCAAAAACCAATTACTTTTCGAGAAATGATATGTCAACAACATTTTCACAATATTTTTACAACAAATCCTAAGTGGTAGGTTGTTATTGGTTGTTATTGTTGGGGCAAAAAAGTAATCTTAGTGTTATGTTCAAATTTTAACTAATAACAACTAACCACTTGTGATTTTTTGTAAAAATATTGTGGACATAGCATCTCTCTTACTTTTCCTCTTTTCAAAATCAAATCTCTCTCTCTCTTCCCAGTCCCCACGCCACCATAGCCCCTGCTTTCTCTCAACCCCAAACCCTAATAGCCACTTCCCAGTTGCAGTGTCTCCGGTGACACAACACTGCTGAACATTGCAAGTTCCAACGAGATCAGCCTTTGTCTCGTCAGAAAACCTCCAAATCTTCTTTTTCTAGCAAATCCATCTTATGCTGGAAGCTTTCCTGCTCCCCTCACGTATAATATTTTGTTCCTCTCCTTCTCTCACTTACTCTGTCCCATATTAGTTTCTAGCCTCAGTCCTAGAGCTAGTCCCAAAAAACCCTAAGACTAATTACCCCAAATTGAAAACATTGAATTTGGTCTCTCCCTCAATTCCAAATCGTGTGGAGAAAGGATTTTGTGTTTTCTCAGGTAATTTTCTTCCTAAATTTTTTCTCAAGTTTCTCTCTTCACATCCCTCAGTCTTCACTGATAAGCCGCCACACAAGCTCCAACCTCTCCGTCTCTCTTTATTTTTCTTATCTTATTTTCTTCTCTCTTTATTTCTGCTCAAAGGTCCCTCCTTTTTTTTCTTTTTTTTTTGTCCATGGGTTTGGAGATTGAAAAATGGGATTTTATATTTGGGTCCAAGTGTGGAGATTTGAAAATAAGGGATTTTTGGGATTGGTATTTTGGCCGTGGGTTTGGTGTTTGGTTGTTTCTGTGGGGATTTTTTGATGTGGATTTAAGGTTTGTTATGGTTGTGTGTTGTGTATTGTGCTAATGTTGGTGTATGCATGTGAATCTTTGTTCATGTGATGGTTTTGCTATGGATGTGTGTGCTTGTTTAATGTAATGCTTGTGAACTCACAAAAAAAAATGGTAGCTTGTGTGCTGTCTTGTGAACATGCACAAAGAGATATGAAAATGCACTAGGTATGTAAAGCTTAAGTAGAACTAGCAACACTTGAGAAAAGAATGGATATTACCCTTTTAATGCAAATTAAAATTTTCTACGTGATTTACTTCACTAAATTAAATTCCAAATCTATAAGTGCATAATCTTCTTACCCAACTATTATTTTGTTCTTCATGTTAACATAGATGTGCATATGACAATCTAAACTGAGGCAGTAAGCACAAAGAGTGACCTAACCATACTTCAAATATTTTTACTTTTAATTCCTTACCAGATTTGCTAGATAATTATACTTTCTTATATATTAGTTTGCTATTTTTATGGTTCCTAGCACATTGCCTGCTTTGTCTTTTCCTTGGTACTTTTTCATCATAATTGCAATGGAGTTTTATTTACCTACCAAAAAAAAAAAAAAATCTGGTATTGTTGTTGGCTATACTAATTATTAAATTTTTGTTTCTTGTTGGGTTATTGTAGGGGGTCATCAACTATGTAAGATTTTTCATTAAAGAGATGAAGATGTCAAATATGAAGCAGTGGGATAAATTAAAGCTCTAAAGTATCAATCAATGATGGATAAATACAAAATAGTTGTGAAGAAGCTAAAGTAGGCACCAATAGGGTCATAGCTATTTTTTGTAGTTTGTTTTCATGTGTTTTTGTATGTTGGCAAAACAAAAGCAACCTATATGTTGTTACCTTGATATAACTTTTTGAATAATGATGCCAATAATAGTGATGTATCAAAAAATTTATCTTTATATTAGCTTTTGGTTTAGTAGACAATTGTAGATTAATGTTACCTTTTGTTGAGTTTATGAAGTTCAATGAAATTTAGCTTTATGTTGACTTTGATAATCATTGGGTGCCAAAGACAAACAACACCATTGATTACGGCAGATAAACAACACTATTGCATTTTATATAATCTAAATTATAGGTATTACGACAAACAACAACGACACAATATATATAATCTAAATTCGAGAATTGTGTCCAGAGAAAAAAAAAATCTTACTCACAGAATAGGTATTTCATTTTGTAATAACATATTTTCAAGTTTGACAAAATAGGTATTCCCATAAGAGTTTCCATGCTATTGATGTAACAACATAGTCATGTATATCACCTAAATATGCAATCTGTAAAAATGGAACTTTATTCAGGATAAATAGATGAGAATTATCACCTAAAGCTGCAGAATTATATTAAGTACAAAAAAGAATTCCAAAATTATTTGTGGGTACATAATCTATATCACCTAAAGCTCCAAAATCATCACCACTAATTGTATGTGGATTACATAAAATAGATTATTGTTAATGCCTAGTTATATGTTCTCAAATCCTCCAAGGTTTGTTCTTCTTCTTGGCCTGCATCCTTTGAATTTGAATCTTTAGCACTTGCAACAGCAGCTATTGAATCTCCAGCACTTGTAACAACAACCCTTGCTTCTCCAGCCCTTGTAGTAGTTTCAGTTACAAAAACAACACTTGTAGTAGCAGCAATTCCATCTCCAACACCTGCTGTACTTGTTTCTTCTAACCATTGGTGGACAATGTATCCTACATTATAAGTTTATAACATACAAAAAATATATATACATAACCATCAAAATATTAATCCCCCTAAAAATAACATAGAGCACAAAGCTAACCTTGTCTCATTAAGATTCCTGAACCTTCCCCATGGTGAATCTCAAAATTTAAATAAGTAAACTCAACAAAAGAAATACAAAGTATGGGATTGGTGTCAACAACCTTCACACACAAAATGAACTTACCATGCTTCTAAAAGTCTTCTTGTAAACACACTTGTACAATTCTCCTTTGGAAAAACAAAAAAACAAATCCCCTTCCACCCACCTATAAGAAAACTAAAAAAACTATAAAAAAAAAAAAAAAAAAAAAAAAAAAAAAACCTACTATGTGGTGATTGAAGAGACCATTTATGTGTACTTTTAGTCATATGACTTTTTAATGAGTTATGTGACTTGTTGAAATAATACACATGAAAATCTTATAAATTGTCATGTAGTGAGTTGGAAGAGATAATTTTAAATTGGTTTGGAGCTTTTTGTGTTTAAGGAATTACCACCCACTTTTTTCTGTCACAGTAGCACTCATTTCTAAAAGCTCAATGGGTTTTGGTTTTGGCCATCCTTCATGCTGTACGTTTTTCAATTGAGCAGGTTCTCCAAAAAGTCTTGTTATGGGCCTAGTTTTTATTTCATTTTATTATTTAAGATTTTATAAGGAGTTGGGTAATCTTCTATACTTTAAATAACAAGATTCTCTATCTGAGTTTCAATATTTTACACACTAAAATACCTTCACATAATTCTTAAACTCTTTAAAATATTTCTATCTTTTAGTTAAATAATTTTAAATTAAAAAATATAAACTAGTTAAAAGAATAATTTACTGTTTCGAAGTTTTAGGCTTTTTCCTTTATCTTCTCCATTCAGCCTAAAACTTAAGACACTATTTTAATTTCATTTTTAAATATTATTTCACGTTACCTTACTTCTTTCTTAAAAAAAAATATAAACCATTAAATTTATATATTACTTTTAAACATTATAACAAAAAAAAAAAACGTTATTGCATGCGCAAAAGCGCATGTGATGAATCTAGTTAGATAATAATAGGATAGATTGTTAGTTTAGTATTTGAATAAATCTTATCTACTTGTAGTAGATAAAGATTAGGTTTCTTTTGTATTTAAGTGATTGTTTGGATTCAGATGAAAAAGGTAGCGCGTCTGCGTCTGGCGTTTTCTTTATTTATTATTTTTTTATTTTTTTATTTTTTATGCACACGTTTCTGGGTAGGAGACAAAATTACTGTTCACACACACAAAATTATTGTTCACGCACTATTTATGTACTATTCATGAGACCCACAACCATTTTATTCAGAAAAAAATATTAAAAATAAATCACACGTCACTATTTATATATTTAAAAACTATTTTGTTACAGTATTTTTAGTTTTCATTTTTTAGCAAAATAAGCTATATTCAAACGGATCCTAAATGTTACATTTATCTTGTAAAGTCATCTATTTATATTTCTTGATGTTGATTAATAAAGCAAGCTGTATTATTATTGAGTGAGTATTCAATTTGGAGGTCTGGACTCTCTCAAAGTAGTCCATTTATCAGTTAGGAGTTCTTGATTCCAACCAACAAAACCAATTGGCTTCATAACAAGTCTCTTGAAGCGTCGAACAGTACTCACAATTCACAAAGTCACAATTCAGCATTAAACTCCTCTTTAACGTGTTTCACGAGGGAGGGCCAACTGCTGGTTGAATCGAAGGTTTTGGCTAATTATTGTCTCCTTTTTGATTCCCTTTGGTCAACAACGACATGTAGTAGATTAATAATTAGCACTTTCTTTAGCTAAGGTTTGTCAATCCTGTAATCAGAATATGTATGGATGGAAGAAATTCCATCACACAAATTCGGCCTGGTGGTTGAGTATATGCCCAATGCATATAGTTCTAGAATGATATATCAATTAATAGAGATCTATCTTTTCTATCGAAAAAGACTTTACTAAAGTCTTCCTGATTAGTTCCTATGATACCATTCCCCTAACATTTAAGTCAAGTTGATTGATAATTGATTCGCAGCAAGGCAATGGCGACCCAAATATATGGGCAAGATAACATTACTCTAGAAATAATGCAGATGCATCAATTTCAGGTTATGGTTGTCTTAGTTATACTTTAGGTGTTTAAAATTACTGATATATTTTTAGAGGAGAAAAACGTATATAATGATAATTTAGAAATAACACTCCCCTCTCCCCAAAAAAAAAAAAATTCATAAAAAATGGCCACTTGACCATTCAAATGTCCATATGGTTGTCAGATGTATTTGAAACTAATGATGGGCAATGATGCCACATTTCTAGTGACATGGAGGAGATCTCTAGATCTTTACTCTCTGTCGCTATGGTAGTCAATAGCTAGTTAAATGCTTCAAAACCTGGAACTGTTATGTTGATCGATTTTTGAATAGTCTTAACTTATCAATCTGTAAAAAAAAAATATAAATAAATAAATAAACTTAGTCCCTAACATACCCTTTTTCTTACATGGGTTTGAGCCCAATAAAACATAATGTAATTTGTTTCAATAAAGACTATACTTATACTTGTAGGGAATTTAACCAAAAATTCCTAACTTGTGAGAAACAAAACAAATAGAGAAAACACACGTCAAAGAAAATAATCACACGCATAAGACAATATTTACGTGGTTCGGCAATTTGCCTACGTCCACGGAGTTGCAGGGATTTCACTATTATCAGGGAAAATACAATAGTGCACAAGAACACTCTCAAGAAACCCAAATCCCAATTACACCCTAGCACTCTCTCACAGAAAAAATAAGAATAGAAACTGGCTGCCTCTCTTTTCTCTATTTTCTCTCATACGGCTTGATCACTAGGTTAATTGGAATTTTTCTATATGTGTTCTCACGGCTGCACATGGCTTCACAAAACCTAATATATATATATATATGTCAAAGTCGGCTAAAAGGTGGGTTACTATTCCAAATAGGATTTGGTCAAAGAAGGTGGGCTTGTGGCAATTCAAGCCACACACGGGCCCTACTTCAACAAATCTCCACCTTGGCTTGAATTGATCAAGCTACACTAGCAAACTCCTCCATCAGTTCCACCTTAGCCCTTAAGGGCTCACAAGCTGCAAACATCAGCCACAATCCTCCATAACACAATCCCTCATCCCTGCAACTCATCCTCCTGTCCTCAAGCTAGAAGACCAATTGAAGCTGCGCACAGCTTCAACTTCTCAATAGTGACACCCTTAGTCAACATGTCTGCCGGGTTCTTAGATCCACAAATCTTCTCAAGCATTACCAGCTTATCTTCAACAAGGTAACGGATAAAGTGGTATTTTGTCTGTATGTGCTTCGACTTTGAATGAAAAGCCGAATTCTTGGCAAGAAAGATTGCACTCTGACTGTCACTGTGTAGAATGCCCATCTCCTGCTTCTTACCCAATTCATCTAAGAAACCATGTAGCCAAATCATCTCCTTTCCAGCTTCAGTTGCTGCAACATACTCAGCTTCTGTAGTAGACAAAGTAACAATCTTTTGTAGATTTGAAGCCCATGATATAGCTGTACCACCCAGAGTAAAAACAAACCCAGTAGTACTCTTTCTACTATCAATATCACCAGCAAAATCAGCATCTACATAACCCTGCAGTTTCAAACTTGCACCTGTAAAGCAAAGACATGTATCTGATGAACCCTTCAAATATCTCAGAATCCACTTAACTGCCTCCCAATGCTGCTTTCCAGGCCTACTCATGAATCTGCTCACAACTCCCACTGCATGTGCAATGTCTGGCCTTGTACACACCATAGCATACATCAAGCTGCCAATAGCTGAGGCATAGGGCACCTTGCTCATGTGGTCCCTTTCTTCTTCTGTCTTCGGTGATTGTTCTTTGCTTAGTTTGAAATGACTACCCAAGGGTGTGCTCACTGGTTTTGCTTCATTCATGTTGAACCTGCTGAGAACTTTCTTCATATACTCTGACTGTGAAAGCTTCAATGTACCATTAGCCTTGTCTCTAATGATTCTCATACCAAGGATTTGCTTTGCAGCTCCCAAATCCTTCATTGCAAACTGTTTGGACAATTGCTTCTTCAGATTATTAATCTCCTCGATGCTAGACCCTGCAATAAGCATATCATCCACATACAACAGTAATATGATGTAAGAATTGTCAAAAGACTTAACATAGCAACAGTGATCAGCTTCACATCTCTTGAACTCAATTCTATGCATAAAACTGTCAAATTTCTTGTACCACTGTCTTGGAGCTTGTTTTAGGCCATACAAGCTCTTTTTCAGTTTGCATACTAAATTCTCTTGTCCTTGAGCAATGAACCCTTCCGGCTGAATCATGTAAAGATCTTCCTCCAAGTCACCATGAAGGAATGCTGTCTTCACATCTAACTGCTCAAGGTGTAAGTTTTCTGCAGCCACCATTCCCAGTACTAGTCTGATTGTTGACATCTTCACAACTGGAGAAAATATCTCTGTGTAGTCAATGCATTCCTTCTGCTGGAACCCTTTAACAACTAATCTGGCCTTGTAACGTTTGCTACCATCATGCTCATTCTTTATTCTGTATACCCACTTGTTGTGCAAAGCCTTCTTTCCTACTGGCAATTCGGTCAGTTCCCATGTCTGATTCCCCAACAAGGAATCCATCTCATCCTTCATGGCTAACTCCCACTTTCTTGAATTCTCATCTTGCAAGGCTTCATTATAACACTCTGGCTCACCACCATCAGTCAACAGGAGATAATTTAAAGCGGGTGAATAACGTTGTGGAGGTCTAATGTTCCTGGAAGATCTGCGGACTTCAGCTACAGGTTTACTCAGATCTACCTGTGAATTTACATTCTCCTTATCTTCTTCACCCCTTTTCTGGACAGTACCTTCAGTCAATTCATCTAAGTTGACAAACTCAGATTTCTTTTGATCTATCCCTGTAACATCTGACACTACAGTTGACTTGTCCTTGTACATAACCTGTTCATTAAATATCACATTTCTACTTTTGATGATTTTCCTGTTTTGTTCATTCCAAAACCTATAGCCAAATTTCTCATCACCATAGCCAATGAAAAAACATATTTTAGACTTTGCATCAAGTTTACTACGAGCATCAGAATCAATATGAACATAAGAAACACAACCAAAAACTTTAAGTGTGAAAACTTTACCTCTTTACCGCTCCAAACCTCCTCAGGAAGTCTGAACTCCATGGGAACTGAAGGTCCTCGGTTTATCAGGTAAGCTGCAGTGCTAACAGCATCAGCCCAAAAAGTTTTTGGTAGTCCAGCATGCAACCTCATACTCCTAGCACGCTCATTGAGAGTTCTGTTCATGCGCTCAGCCACACCATTCTGCTGGGGTGTCCCAGGAATGGTCTTCTCCATCCTAATTCCCTGTGCAGCACAATACTCACTGAACCCTCCATCTATGTACTCTCCTCCATTATCTGACCTCAAACATTTTACTTTTAAACCTGTTTCTGTCTCAACCATGGCCTTCCACTTCTTAAAGGTTTCAAATACATCAGATTTATTTTTCAGAAAATAAACCCATACCTTTCTGCTTGAGTCATCAATAAAAGTGATGTAGTACCTTGAACCTCCAAGGGATGCAACCGGAGAAGGCCCCCACAAATCAGTGTGTACTAACTCCAATTTTTCAGCCTTCGGTGTCCTGCCAGTTTTCAAGAAGCTCACCTTTTTCTGCTTTCCTAAGATGCAACTTTCACACATGTCAAAATCAATGGACTTCAATTCTGGTAATTTTCCTTTTGACAGCAGCATCTTCATCCCTTTCTCACTCATGTGACCAAGTCTTCGGTGCCATAGGCTTGTATCAGTACTTGCATCAGCAACTGCAATTGTGTCTCTTGGACTTGAGGTCATGTACAGAGTACCAGTTTTCTTTCCACGAGCCAATACCCTAGCTCCCTTTGTAACCTTCCAAGTACCACCAACAAATAGTATTGCATGACCTTCATCATCAAGTTGTCCAACAGAAATCAGATTCCTCCTCAGGTCAGGAATATGTCGAATCTTCTCCAGTAACCAAACAGACCCATTAGGCAACAATATTCGAACATCTCCCATGCCCATAACATCCAAGGCTGAGCCATCAGCCAAATACACCTTACCAAAATCACCTGCAACATAATTCTGTATGATTTCTTGGTGTGGAGTGGTATGAAACGAAACTCCTGAATCCAAAACCCAATCATCAAGTGGACTGTCTACTGCAAGAAGTAATGCATCCTGTACCTCTTCTGTTACAGCATTAGTAGAATCATCTTCATTCTTCTTCTTAGGACTTTTGCATTGATTCCTAAAGTGACCTGTTTTCCCACAATTCCAGCATTGTACTTGTTGGCCTGATCTAGATTTACTTCTATTTCGATTAGAATTTCTGGATTTTGATCTGCCCCGATTTGAATTTCTGTTATTACCTCTGCCTCTTGTCTCAAGGTTTAGGGCAGAACCAGATCCAAAGGTTTCGCCTGCATCTCTTCGGCGAATCTCCTCAGCCAGAATTAAATCTCGTATATCATTGTACTTGAGCTTTTCTTTTCCTGTAGAATTGCTTACTGCCATCCTCATTGCCTCCCAACTGTTTGGCAAAGAAGCCAAGACGATCAGAGCACGAATCTCATCATCAAAATCAATTTCTACAGATGACAATTGATTTGTGATAGTGTTAAATTCATTCAGATGTTGTGCTACTGATGCATTCTCTGCCATCTTCAGATTGAACAGTTTCTTCATCAAGTGCACTTTATTGTTTGCTGACGGCTTTTCATACATACCAGACAAAGCCTTCATTAGATCTGCTGTGGTCTTCTCCTTTACAACATTGTGTACAACAGACCTAGATAGAGTTAACCTGATAACTCCCAATACCTGTCTGTCAAGAAGAGCCCATTCCTCAGCCTTCATAGCCTCAGGTTTTTCCCCTAGAAGCGGTAGATGCAACTTCCTCCCATAAAGGTAATCCTCAATTTGCATCCTCTAAAATCCAAAGTCTGTGCCATCGAACTTTTCTATTCCAGACGCCTTTCCTGCTTCCTCTGCCATTGCTCTCACTCAAACCTAACCTGGCTCTGATACCAGTTGTAGGGAATTTAACCAAAAATTCCTAACCTGTGAGAAACAAAACAAATAGAGAAAACACACGTCAAAAAAAATAATCACACGCACAAGACAATATTTACGTGGTTCGGCAATTTGCCTACGTCCACGGAGTTGCAGGGATTTCACTATTATCAGGGAAAATACAATAGTGCACAAGAACACTCTCAAGAAACCCAAATCCCAATTACACCCTAGCACTCTCTCACAGAAAAAATAAGAATAGAAACTGGCTGCCTCTCTTTTCTCTATTTTCTCTCATACGGCTTGCTCACTAGGTTAATTGGAATTTTTCTATATGTGTTCTCACGGCTGCACATGGCTTCACAAAACCTAATATATATATATATATATATATATATATATATGTCAAAGTCGGCTAAAAGGTGGGTTACTATTCCAAATAGGATTTGGTCAAAGAAGGTGGGCTTGTGGCAATTCAAGCCACACACGGGCCCTACTTCAACAATACTTAGGTTGTGTTTGTGTTCGTACAAAATAATTCAAAGGTAAGGTTTTTATTTTTATTTTTATTTATTTATTTATTTATAGAGGAAAGGTAAGTTATTTCTTTGAAAGAGTCTTGTAACTCTATTGGCACCTCTTGATATTTTTTAACTAATAGATCTAAGGTTCAAATATCTTACTCCTAATTATTAATATATCAAAAAATTCGAATAAGATTTTTATCTATCATAAAATAATTATTTTCATGGGCTTGAGCTAATCTACAATATAAGAGAAGCATGGGCTGTGAACCCATTTCATGGTGCAGAGAAGATGTGGGGTCATGAGCCCTTCATGTGAGTAGAGAGGTTATGGGCCATGAACCCAATCTGCGAATATATGGATTCATAGGAAAAAAATCCAATCCATGTAGTTGTATAGAGTTTGGGCATTTTTGGGATTTGAAGAGATATAACCCTAAGCCCATTTTTTCTTGCTTGTTTGGACATGAACTAATGGTTTGTTTGGATTGAGGAAGAGAGAAAGAGAGAGAGTAGAGTAAAGTAGAGTAGATTTAAAACAAAATTAACTTATTTTTAGCCAACTTTACTCTACTCTCCTCCACTCCCTCCATCGAAACAGACCATAAGAATCCTCAATAATATGTAATTGTTGTTCGACTTTTGTTGCTTGTCAAATCTGCAAATGTTGCTACCTTCACCGCTTGCTTTAACCCTTTGTCGCTTGTTCTGACAAGATTTGCTTTAATTAGTTGGCTTTAATTGAATTGAATGAGATGTGGGGTTACGAACAATTGGGTGGCCATTTTTGTGTCATTTGACGACAGGTTTGTATGCTTCCCCCACATGAGTTGGTAGAATTGAATGATGGATGGAACCTTAACTTGAGTTTAAGTAACCGACTGGTGTGCATTTCTCAAGTGCAAATTTCAATTACATCTGATATTACTTACACTAGGAAAAGACATACATCCAATGTCCTATCAATTATGCATTGATTCAACTTTAACTTTATGCTGCATGTTTGGTTTATAAAAAGATTAAAGAAAAAAAAGGTCCCATTAAAGCAAACGGCTAGCTATTGAAACGGAAAGATAGGCACTAATGCACCTGAACTAAAATCTGCAGAAAGAAAGTTACTTTGCAGCCAATTACTGTAGATAGCGGATATATTACTTTGAAAATTTTGCACATAGTAACATCAATGTCTCACCAAAACAAAGCTTTGCATTTACATGGATTAGCAATGGCGAGCATAGTGCAAATACAATCAACACGATCCATTAACTCACTTAAGTCCAAGGGTGTCGTATCAACAAGCAAGCGGTCTTGCTTTTATCCACAAATAAAAAACAAAAAAAAAAGAGTGGCATTGCTAGGCTGGTCCATTTGAGAATATTCCATTTTAAAGTTCTCTAACATTTTAGGAATGTTATCATGTTACACACGATACTGAAATAGAGATATGCACTAGTATTTGTTTGATAGCAAATCTAAAGGTCTAATCGACAAGATGAAAGACTTTGTTCAAGGTAGAATGTTTGAACGGCTGAGATTTTTTGGAGTACGTACTCGTGAGATTAAACTAATCAAAACTTCCACCATGTGCTTATTTCTTTTTTGGGTAAAATATTGCTTGAAAGTCAGAAACTTTCCTTTATTCCCAAGGCTTTGTAATGAATGGACAATCTACTTATCCGAATTGACCAAAACGTCCCCGTGAAACATTCTTATCCCCTTCATACAGCTTTTTTTTTTGTCTTTCCCTATACAGTTTACATTAGCCACTTTCCATTGTTTGATGGACCGCCCATAGGAAGGAAGTCACTGTCTGGACAAAATCTGATGATTAAACAACAGCTCATATCGATCAGTTCAACTTACTCGTACGCAATCATGACTTATGAAATATGTTAAAGCTGCCCTAATGGATTCCATACATTATGTGTAACAAAAAATGGTAAACAAATATCTTTTTAATTGGTCCACTTCATCTTGTTTTTAATAGACATATATATGTTATAAGATTATGTGGGCGCATTTAAGGGAAACTCATGTACTCCTTGACATTTTTGCTGTCCCACATCGAAGAAATCTCCCCCCTAGGCCTTATAAGCATGAGCCGAAGAAGTAAGGGTACCACTCTAAGAGGGAGGGAGATTTCTTCGATGTGGGACAGCAAAAATGTCAGGGAGTACATGAGTTTTCCTGAAGCAAAAAATTGCGCCTACAAGAACTAGTGGTACCCTTACTTCTTCGGCTTATGCTTATAAGGCCTAAGGGGGAGGGAGATTTCTTTGATGTGGGACAGCAAAAATGCAAAAAATATGCGCCCACATATTATATTAACAAGTATTTTAGAGAATTTGTTAGTAGGCCATTTTAAAAACTTTTTAATATAACTTTTATGAGAAATATAAAAAACTATAATAAAATGTTAAATTTTTTTTTATATAAAATTTTTCTAAAAATATATTTTTAATTGGTCAAATGTTTTATAGCTCGATTGACATTTGACCGTTCAAATTGTTTTCAATAGATGTTTAGGGTTTAAATTCCTCATCTTCTTAATAATTATTAAAATATTTAAAAAATCTATTTGACAAAATATTATGAGATTTCCTATAATAAAAAAAGCTGATCATTACAATAAACAAAAAAAAAAAAAAAAAATTCAGACATGAAGTTCGATTCTCAGTTAAAAGTAAATGAAAAAAATTAGTTATTTTAATAATTTTTTTATATTTTTCCAAAAAATAGTATCAAAACTTTGCCTAAATAACTTAATAACATTAGGTAGCTTAGTTTAATTATAGTGAATTTGATGGTCCAAGCAGAAGCAGCTGGACCCTCCTTAAACCACGTGACCACAAACATAATTTATCCAAAACTGAGGATAGCATAGTCATTCAGGAAACGTGCAGGACCAATTAAATAAAGCGGAGAGAGAGAGAGAGATAGAGCTAGAGACTCTAGCTAGACATAACAATCAGACAAGTAATGAAGTCAGGGAACAGCGCTGCTTACGAGACAATACAAACACCTCAAACGGCGCCGTCGCGAAAGCCCAATCTCCCCCGACATAAAACGACGCCGCTTTCTTGTCTTTAATGACCCACTTGTGTAGCTCTGTACTAGTAATATCTTCAGACCCAGCTTATCAACATCATTTCTATTTTCTCAATCCTCAATAAAAAACAAAACCAAAAAAAAAAAAAAAAAAAAAAAGTCTCCCAAATCTCTCTCTTTTCGTTCGCCGATCACAAAAATTCTATGTCCACCTTTTTCTTCTCTCTTTTCTCGAACCGAACTTGACGAGACCTTTTTAACAACCCACTGACTCACCCGAGTTCGAATCACCGACTTTCTCAAAAGTGGTAGTTGCTCCTTGGACTTCACTTTACCGATTAACGATTACTACCAAAGCGTCGTCGTTTTTTTTTTTTTTTGGGTTAGGTCAAAGTCGGAGAGTGAAAATGGATCGGACCCCGATAACAGTCGGGCCGGGCGTGGACATGCCGATTATGCACGATAGCGATCGGTACGATTTCGTCAGGGATATCGGGTCGGGTAATTTCGGGGTGGCCCGGTTGATGAGAGACAAGCACACGAAGGAGCTCGTTGCCGTCAAATACATAGAGCGGGGCGATAAGGTTAGTTTCGGAAATTTGATAGTAAAAAAAATTTGTGTTTGCTCTTATTGCAGTTTCTCTAAATTCTATTTATGGAAATCAGGTTCAGGCCGTTCTATGATTGACATAATTGGTACTATTTTTTTTTTCTTCAATTATTGTCTCAGTGTTTTTTTTTTTTTTAGAAATTTATTTCGCGTATTTAATGGTGGATTTAATTTTATATCTTCGTATTAAATTAATGGTTGTTCTGGATTTCCTTTTTTTTTTTTTTTTTTTTTTTTTTTTTTTTTTTTTTTCTTATAGTCGTTTTTAATTAGTGTGTTATTTTTGGAAAGTGATATATTTATATTTCTTCAAGTTAATTAAAAAAAAAAAAATTTGATTCTTCAGTTTCCCGGGTACCAAATAGATTTTAGTGTAATTGAAATTTGTTTAAGCCTTTTGTTAAGAAGGGTCTAGCTCTGCTTGCTATAATTTTATTCGAAAAAATCGGATAAAATTTTTGCGATACTTAACAAGTTTAAGGATAGCAGTTGAAATTTAGAGAGAGAGGAAAGGTTTGACTGCTTTTTTTTAAGTATGTTCAGCACAATATTTATGAGATTAGAGTTTTACAGAGAGGTGATAAGATTTTAGGGATTGCTGCTTTTTTTCTTCTTATTGTGGTATTTTTTGTTGCAGATAGATGAGAATGTTCAAAGAGAAATTATAAATCATAGGTCTCTGAGACACCCCAACATCGTTAGATTTAAAGAGGTTAGTTATTTTATTTTATTTTGGCAAAAAAGAAAACTTTTGAGCTTGATTGTTATCCCAAAGCAAGATGGATTAATTGGTTCTGTGCATTTGAATATATAGGTAATTTTAACACCTACCCATTTGGCGATTGTGATGGAATATGCATCTGGAGGAGAGCTTTTTGAGCGAATATGCAATGCCGGGCGCTTTAGTGAAGATGAGGTGCTTAATGCAAGATTATTGTGTTCCACTTTTGATTTCTTGTACTTTTTTTGAGAGTAGGTGGGAATGCACTATTTTTATCATTTTACTCTGTTGTTGTTATAGGCTCGCTTCTTCTTTCAACAACTTATATCTGGAGTCAGCTACTGCCATGCTATGGTATCGAAGCGTTCTTCCTTTTTTATTATTTTATAATAATGAAAATTTGTTCTTTCCTACCCCTGCTATGGAAATTTCATATATTCAGTTCTTTGTTATTTTGTTTCTTGGTGAAGCAAATATGCCATCGTGACTTGAAGCTAGAAAATACTTTGTTGGATGGAAGCCCGGCTCCTCGATTGAAGATATGTGACTTTGGATATTCAAAGGTACTAATTATGTTTCTCTTTCTTATTCTCTCTGCTGTCAGTTTAGGGGAGAGAGAAAGGGGGTGGGGGGATCACTTAGTTAAGGTGAATTATTGACTAGCGATCTTGGGAGAGTTGCGATTCTCATGACAAAACATTTTTTGCAGATTCAGATGATTTTGACTTCAAAATGTGTCTCAGACTTTCATTACACTTAAAAAGCAAAACTGAGACATGAATTAGTGTGCACACACAGAGACACGCTTAATTCTGATTCCGAATCCACTTTCTTCTAAAGCATGCAAATATGGATTCTAATGTAAAATATGTTGATGCTTCTCTATAATTTTGCGACCTTTGAACCTGTTAAGGACCTGTGCCTTTATGCTCTAATCATGTGCTCTATTTATCTGATTATGGATTCTTTTTCTTTTTTTTGATAAGTCTGACTATGGATGCTATTAACAGTCTTCAGTGCTTCATTCCCAACCAAAGTCAACTGTGGGAACTCCTGCTTACATTGCTCCAGAAGTACTGCTTAGGCAAGAGTATGATGGCAAGGTAAAACCGTTTCTACTTTGATTAATAGTTGTCTTCCTTGAATGCAAAGCCAATCTTATACAAAGTCTGGATTGGGGCTATAGTGTATTTAACCCTCCTTCAATAACCATTTTTGTTGTGGTCCTTTCTTTAAGTGTATATTCTTTGGATTCTACTTAAATTGCAAATCATATAGTCACTTTCATCTCATCTATAATGACATTACCATCAGACATTTAAATTAATTAGTTGCTGTTTTGATACTGTGTTGCATAAAATATCAGATTGCAGATGTGTGGTCATGTGGTGTGACCTTATATGTGATGCTGGTGGGAGCATACCCTTTTGAGGATCCTGATGAGCCTAAGGATTTTCGGAAGACTATACAAGTATATTGCTAGGCCTTTTAATCACTTCATGTACATATGAATTGATGTAAATTTCGTCATGCATAACATATTTTTATTGGTTCCACACAGAGAATCCTCAGTGTCCAGTACTCCATTCCAGACGGTGTTCAAATATCTCCTGAGTGTCGCCACCTGATCTCAAGAATTTTTGTTGCTGATCCTGCATCGGTTAGTGGTTTCTTGTTTATCAAAATTGAATTTTCTTTTTCTGCAAATATATAGATCATTCTTGTTCTATACAATAGCTTGAGAAATGTGGTTATACAGTTTTCCATACACTGTGACTTGGGTGCCTGTAGCTTGCAGAATTTTCACAATTGATGTGCCTTGTTTGATCTGGAAGCTTTTTTTTTTTTTTTATAAGCTGGGGTTATGATCACTTGTTGATCTTTTCATTTGGTTTCCTTTCTTTCGCCACACCATGCTTTGATTGTATACATTCTTCAAATTGTGTTGAGATAACTGTCATCTGTCAGTTTGTCTTGATGACATCTATGGATGATTTGCTTTTTGAAAGGAGGAATTTCCTTTCTTTTTTTTACCCCAAATCTTGCTTGACATTTCAATGTTTATTTTCTTTCATGCGATTGAACTTTTGGTGTTTCAAAGGAGGCAGCAATTAGAACCCATTCTACTGAAACTTGAACTTTATAAAGTCAGAAACCGAGTCCAGTCATCTTTTAGGTTTACTAATTGCTTGTCTATGTTTTTTAAGCAGGTGGTACCTTTTAGAACATAGATATGAATGAGTTGGGGGTGTTTGGTAGAGGAGTTTGAGTAATGTTGTTTGGGTGTTTTTGATATACATATGGGTGAAAAAGTGTGTGGAAATGTGTGTGTGTTTAAAATGTTCAAGTGTGTTTGAAATGCCCTACCAAACGGGCCTTAATTTCCCACTATTCATCTGTTTAGGCTTTTGGGACAGGTTGGGTTTTATTAAAATAATGATTAGCTGGTTAAGTTTATTACTTGTTATTACATTTAACTTTTATCTCAAGTGATTTACGATAAAATCAAAGCAGTGGTCTGGTATTTGAATCTTGTCTCAATTCTATTTATCCCATTTATGTTAAATTCCTCATGTTGAACCTCACTGATTGAGGAGAGTTTGGGTCTGCTTGTGAGGGTAATTGTTGAGTGATGATTTAATGGTTAAATTTCCTACTTCCTATCCCATCAGCTGAAGTTTTGGAAGTGGTACATTATTAGTATCGACAGAAAAAAAATTCTACTTGGTGATATTGAAAAATATCACCATTTATGGACCATAGATTATAAAGTTGAATGCTAATGGAGTTTAGATATTCTGAATTTGGTTACTTTGTAAATTTATTTTGCTGGTTTGAGTGATATTTTCAGTACAAATAAAGGATTTAACTTGCACTTTTGTTGGATTGATTGTTCTTCAAGGCTGATGCTTATGGAAACTTTCATTTAACAGAGGATCACCATTCCTGACATCAAGAACCATGAGTGGTTTTTAAAGAATCTCCCAGCAGACCTAATGGATGAAAGAACGATAGGCAATCAGTTTGAAGAGCCAGACCAACCAATGCAGAGCGTTGATGTGATCATGCAGATAATTGCTGAGGCCACCATACCAGCAGTTGGGGCTCATAGCCTTCACCAGTTCTCAATAGACAACCTGGATATGGATGATGATATGGATGACTTGGATTCTGACTCTGAGCTTGACATCGACAGCAGTGGGGAGATAGTCTATGCACTGTGATATCAATTTATCTGGAATTTGAAAGACTGCTCCTGCAATATAGTGTAGTTCTTTGGGGCCACGGCTGGGGAAGATCTGACTAAGAGAGTGTGGTGTTGGGTAGATTAGAATAGATCAGACCTTAGGTAAGTGCATCATGTTAGTCTTAGTTGTGCTCCTTCGAGTCATGTTCATAGATGCAGTTTTTCACATTTCTGTGTGGGGGAATTTAATCTTTCGAGCTTTATAAGGGGGTTGGTGGTATTGGATTAAAATTCTACAGAAGTTGTAAACCACGTCCCTGTTCAACACTTCTTTATTTGCCTTTGTTATTCGTTGCGTTTTTGGCTTAAATACACCGAAAAACTCTATAACACTTGTCTTACAATTTCCACTCATATTTGGCAGTGCAGTTATTTCAATTCTTGTATAATTTTTGTGAATGAAGAAGGTTCACCATGAGGCTTTGGCTCGCCCACGCAATGTAGAAAAATGAAACTCGAGGATAACATAATCCGTATCTAGAAGTTAGTTAATAAATTGAAGTTTTTAACATTTTTTTTTTGTCTCTATATTGTTAGGTAATAAATTGAAATTAAAAATACATTTTTTGTCTCTATAATTTGGACTTGTTTTCAATTTGGTCCTTTCAACTTTTCAAAACTTTCATTTTGGTTAATATATTTTTAAACTTTCTGTCAATATTCAGGGTTTGTTTTGGATACAGCAAAACACTAAGATGACAACAAATATACAAATTTAAAAATATAGCATCAAAATGAAAATTGTAAAAACTCAAGGACCAAATTAAAAATGAAGTCATAATATAGACCATGCCTATCTTTTCTTAAAATATATTTTTGCCTATCTTTTCAGTGAATCGTGGAATTAGGAATTGTACGGTTTGACACTTTTTTAACCAGTTAATGAACCGATGAATCATTTTCTTTTAACTACTTAATCAACCAAGGAATCATTGATTATCTAAAAAGTAAAAAAGTTCATCTCTAAAAGGGAAATGTTATGTCTATAACATTTTTACAACAAATTTTAATTGATAAGTTAATATTGACTGTTACTATAAGCAAAAAAGTAATTTTAATTGTGAGTTTAAATTATAACTTTTTTTTTTAAAAACAAACACACATATAAGAGAGAGAAAAAAGGATTCTAACAAAAAGACAAATCACAACTTCATTCAAAAACCACAATTTGCTACCTATAATTAATTATAAAAATATTGTAAAAATATTGTAGACATAACACTTCTCTTCTTAAAATTCTTATATGGAATTTAAAATAACTAAATAAATAGTTAATAAAAGCATTTTCTTTAATAGTGGTATTCCCATAAATTTATGGCCTGTAACTACAGAACTTTCTAGGAGAGTGCATGAGCAAAGACCCTGAATCTCATAATGAACCAGAATATTCAGATGGAAAAGAGCAAAGAATAGACCAAATGGTTTGAGGCTTAAAATCCCTGGCTCATGTAGTGTCCAAAGCTCCGAGGCAAAGGTCGCAAAATTTAAACCAAGTTATAGTACGCACATTACACACTGCTTTTAGAACCATATCTTCCAAAACCAAGTTGTGTACTGTCTGGTTTGCATCCAAAAAGAATTTTTCTAAAGAATAAAGTTTAACAACAAAATTGATTTTAACTTAAAACTATAATCTTACTCAATAAAATAAATATTACTACATATTTTAAAAATCTAACAATTAAATTGTATGTTATTTACGCTCTTAGTACACACGTAAAATTATGTCAATCAGATATTATTTACTATATGATCTAAAAGTTTATATTTTATGCATAATTTTAAACTACAAAAACTTGTAATTTAAATAATTTATTAATGACATAGCTATTAACCTTTAATCTTTTAGAAATTTTACAAACATGAAGAATATAAGAAGAAGATGTAATCTAATGATGGATTTTGTCAAAATTCACGTCCAATGAAAAGATATTAAGTTTGTAGCTTAAGAGTACAACTAATTTTGTAACTAAACTTCCATGTTTTTATAAATTTATACATAATTATCAATACATTATTAGATTATATTGCTATCCACCAACTAATTAAATGACTATTGGAAACAAATAATCCTTTATTTTGTAAGCTCCCCTCTTTTATTTTCTTAGCAGCTGCTGTTGATTTAGCATATTTCCATTATTATTATTTTTGATAAACTTCAACTTTTATTCATATGGAAAGTGCAAAGAGACAATCTCCCAAACAGGCAGAGTGGACAACTAGGGAGATTATCCTTATTAAAACAAAAGGACTCACTAGTAGCAAGAGAGAATTTTGCAATGACATGAGTTGCATAATTACTCTCCCTTTTAACCCAACGAAAACAACACTGAACAAAACCTACTTTAAGATTTAAAATACTACAGACTAAATTTACCAATAGACCAGTTTGGAATAACATCTTCAACGGACAGGGGGTCAAAACATCACTTTGCACCTCTTTCAATAACGATATGTGACCATCTTTCTTGGATTGCTAACTGGGCAGCCCACAAAATTGCATTGGCTTCAGCTACAATAGGGGGACAAGGATGGTGAGTCTTGGGACTAGGCTTTGGATACTATGCCATTGTCATCTCTAGCAACAACTGCAAGGGCAGAAGAAGACTCGGCTACAGCTGCATCAATGTTAAGTTTTATCCATCCTAGGGGAGGGGGCTCCCATCTAAATACAGCCGGTGCAGCAAAGGAGGGCTTTTTTGATTCCAGCAAGTTGAAAATTCAAGGAACTTGAAGTTTATCTGCATTATGGAGTTTGGAATGTCAACCTGTCCCTCTTGAAAAGAAACTAGATTTCATCAAGAATGAGAGCCATGTTAAGGGAATAAGCCATTGGTCTTCAGAAGGGCATAGAGCTTAAGGAGGGTCCAAAATTAGCTTGACGATGTCCGTGCAGGGAGAAATATGGTGCTCATCAGACCTGAAACCCCATCAGATTGCTTTCGCAACTGGGCATCCAAACAATAGATGGCAACAAGTCTCCACTTCAAAACCATAAAGGAGACAAGAGGGGTCATAAATATTGATTCTTTTGAGCAGATTGTCCTTTGTTGGTAAGGAATTAGAGCCAACAACATTTTTGAAGGACAGTTCTCAGAAATCATTTGGGAAGCCAATTTAAGTTGATATCTTTTTCAGCCACCTCTACCTTAAGCTCGGTGAGGAATTCCTTGATAGGCTCCCATAACCTGGCCCTCTCTTCGTCACATACCACAAGCTTTAACTGCTCAAGATCCATTATTGATTCTGGAAACTGAGTACGCAATCTCAAGCACCCTTTCATGTTGAGCTCTTTTAAATTACACAACTCACCAATGTGTTTTGGCAACTTCATAATGCTTAAGCAGTCAGATATGTCTAAAATGCTTAACTTATGGAGGCTTTTGATTGAATCTGGTAGCTCTGACAAATCAGTACATGACCTAAGCCTTAGCACTTCTAAATTCACTAGCTTTCCAATTTTTTCTGGCAGTGCAAACAACTTATGACAGTTGGTGATGCTGATTTTTTTGAGGTGGATGATATCACATAGCCCAACAGGCAATTCCTCTAGATCATTGCAATAATCAATGCTTATCTCCGTCAAATTTGGAAATGCATCAGAAACTTGAATTGTACAATCCTCAAAAGCCTTACCAATATTACACATAAACAAGGATATTTTCTTCAAACTCTTCAATGGTACTAGGGTCTTGCAAAGCGAAGAAATTGAAACCTTCTCTAATCTAATTCTTTTTAAATTGGGTAGAGACCTGAGCAATTGAAAATTGCTTATTTTGGAATGAAAGAAACCAAAATTATTGATTATCAAAACCTTGAGTTTATCCATTTTCTCCACAAAATCAGGTAAGGTGTAATTCTTTGAATGAAAATTCAAAACTAGAACCTCAACTTTGGATCCTTGAATGTTGCACCAACTGGACGAGAATAATTCATCTGCAAAAAGAATGTTATACAATGTGACAAGCCATCAATATTATGTAAATTACATATTGTGTATGTCTGTGTGTGTCTTTGATAGAGAGAAAATGTGCCAACCTGTTGAGATAGATAGTAGGCGAGCATTAATGAGTTGCTGTTTTTGTTCTGTCCACCACTTTGGTAGATTGTTTCCACTTATGTTAATAATCAGTCTTGGCCTTTGTCCTACAGACTCCTGGCTGCTCTGATGCATAGCAAGCTCTCTAAGAATATCATGTTGTGTGACAAAGTCTTCGTTGTAATAGCTTTTGACCTCACTTGCATCTTTCCTGTGAGTGGGAAAAATTAAAAGCTTAGAACATATTCAAAAATTTCAGCTTCACATAGGAAAAATATATGTTCCATTATCACCCAACAAAATTAAGAATATAATGACATAACAAAGGGAAATCGATACTATCAGTTTCCATCTACAATAATTATATTCAAGTGTATGCCAGACAAGATGCAAAAAGGTGTTAACTATAAAATTTGAAATACCCCTCTTTGCTAGGGCACGGTAATTGGAAACTTGGAATCTCTTATTGTTTCTAGATTGGCATAAGTTTCCTTTTTTCTAGATCTTGTTAGTAATCATATTTCAAATCAATGGTATGAAAAATCCTAAATTGGCCATCGACATGCTAAATAAACTATAATAACATTTATCAAATGCCATCAGAAGTTAATTAAACCATAAGAAAAATATTTTGGGCCTTAACGCCAGGTATAGAGTTACAACACAATACAACTAGAAACTAGCAGTAATCACGTGAAGAAATCACAAAACAAGAAAACTGTAGTATAGAGATAAAAGCCAGCATACCTTGCCATCACAAGACTAGCCAGATTTCGAATGGTGAGTTCTTGCAAATTGGCAATGGCTTGGATGCCATCCTCATCAAGTTCATATAATTCTGCCCACATATCAATGAGTGCAGCAGCAGGGATCCTTTGGTCTTCGGGAAATGAACCTAGGTCCATGAAACATTCTTTAATGATGACCTTGTCATCTGAAAATTCTAGGCTTTTTTGAAGATGAGCAAGCAGCTCCGTATCAGAACTAAAATAAAATTGACCATCAGACCATTTCATTAGTCTACTGTGCCATACTACTGCATGCTGCCCACACAGTGAGCCACCAATCACTTTAATGACTAGTGGGAATCCCCCACAGCCTCTTACTATCTGCAATTCAAGGAACCAGATAAACTCAATTATTGTTTTGAGGTTAAAGGGGTAATTTTTGGCTCAAGCAAAGCTTAAATGTATGTGTATGGAAACATATATATATCTCACAGATTTTTTTTTTTTTTAATAAGCTTTTTATATCTCTCACAGATTGACAAGGTACCTTTTTGACTTCTTCTTCTGCTGGAAGATAAGAGCTCCCATCATGTAGGGATGCTGAGCGATGGAAAAGAGTCATTGCATCAACATCATCTAGTGGTTTTAAGTGATATGTAAATTTAAATCTTGGAAATGCAGTTCTTGAAGTAACCAAGATCTTGTAATTGGGAAGATCAAACTTAAACATTTCAGGAAGGGATTCTGATCCAGGCCAGACATCATCTAGGATCAACAATATAGGATTAGGGCTAAGATGATTCAGCAGTTGTGACAGCTGGTCGATTGCATCTTCATCACTTTGAATTTGAAAATTAGGCTGCACATCCTTATAATTTAATAGTTTCTGCACAATGACCTTCACATTGGGAGTTTTTGAAACATTCACAAAGAGAATATTGTCCTCAAACATTCCTGTCCAAATGCAATGTAGTTAGAAAACTGCCACAGAGGCACATTTCATATCCCATAATATTACACAAATAATGTCCAAGTCATATGAACAGAATACCCAATCCCAATCGCAGCAAACGGTGAGATGTGAGAAATTTTTTTTTAATGAAAAACACCACCAATTATGAAGATATGAGAATTTCCTTTAAAAAAAAAAAAAAAAAATAACCATCTCGTTTCTTTTACTACATTAATTCATTTTAGGATTCAACAAAGAAGTTCACAATGTATTTTGTTTTTGCTACTACCTAACGGTTTAGGTTACTATGAAGGATCCACATACTAGCACTATAAATAACTTCAAGAGTATGCAAACTATATTTCCCAAAACACTAACCGATTAGAAAGTAAAATTAAACACTGACACACAAAAGAGATGGAATTACCTCTAATTTGATCATCCTGACAAAGCATTTGGACCAATGTGGTCTTCCCACATCCTCCAGGAGCAGTCAGTAGAAGCAGCTGGACCTCCTCCTTCAACAGCAGCGTCTTCAACTCCTTCATTGGCATATCAAACCCGACTGTAAAATCCGGGGGATCACGAACTGTGCACGGCACTCCTTTTCTATCCACAACCGAATCCACTTTCTGCAGAATAAGATTCACATTTACCAAAGTCCTCAACCCATTCCTTGCGCTATGTACTTGCAAATCAACCTGACAGAACCTGACAATTTCTTTGTCCAACTCTTCAAGTTTGTAAGAGTAATAGACTTTGAAACAATAGTTCCACCACCGGATTTTCAAGCACTTGCGAACCAGCTTCTCTCCCTTTTTCATATTTTTGATCAAGTTCTCTGTTTCCACTTTTCGGAGATCAAGTTGTTCGCTTAATTGTGTTATTTCGTTGACCATTGGTGCCAAATTATTTAACGTGGATTCTAGGCGTTTAAGAATGGGTTTGAACATACGGGCTTTGCTTACCACATCCTTAACCGTGTCATGTAACACTGCAAAGCCCTCACCAAATGCTGCCCCAAGAGCAGCCCCTCCAACAAATGCTGCTGCCATAGCTTTGCTTCAAAGATTCTATATCCAATATAGTATTTGGAAACCTAATTGAGAAACTAAGACTTCACTCACTCTACCCAACTATGCAAAATGCAATTTTTTTTTTTTTTTTGGGATGACTGTGATTTTTATTTAAATAAATAAAAATTGCAATACAGTGGTGAACTAGCAGTGAGACCTGAAAATATGCAATACAGTGTAAAACTAGCAGTGAGACCTGAAAATTGCAAAGCTAAATCAACACTTTATATACTACAAAAAATTTATAAACATCTCTCGTTCAATTTCTTAGTGGTTCTCAGGAAACGGAGCGGAAGGCATATCAATTGATCGCTCAGTACAGGCCGAGTACCAATTATAAATATGAAAAAAGAGATCACATCTCAACGGCTTCTTCTTTCGTAGGAAAGAAACAAATGAAAGGGAAATAAAACTGTAGAAGACACAAATAATTAAAAGATTACATACGGTTTTCTGTTTCTCCGCAATTGCGCATCTTTACCTTCAACCTGGAAGCGTCCTTTCAGAACTCGGAACTTCTTTTTTTTTTTAGAAAGCAGAACTCGGAACTAGAAGCGAAGCAACAAACAGGTGACATTTTTACTAAATTACTTTTCTTTTTTTTTTGACTTCGTACTAAATTACTATTATTGCCTTATTGGTTTGGTAATAAAAAATTAATAAATATAGAAGTTAAAAATTTGTGAGAGAGGGATAATATTGCTCTGATCTCAGTCCTCGTTCACCTACCCCACTCAAACTTTAGGAGAAATTATTTGCTCCTCCCAAGGTGAGGAGTATCAATAAAAAGCAGCTCGTATTAAAAAAAAAAGCCGAGTCAGCAACCATACTTGCTATAATACTTCAGCCTTTTAAAAACAAATATTGAAATACACTTTCACTTCTAATCTTACTTATTGAGCATCAACAACGGGCTTGTTATATGCCAAATGTAAAGAACATTTGGCATACAGGCCCAAAAATTGATCCACAACCGGAAGGCCATATGGTAAAAGCCAAAATTTTTTTGAGATTTAGCTACAGTACCATCTCAAATGTAAGATGGTACTGTAGCTAAATGGTATAAAAAAAATAATTTTTTAATGCTTTTTACCCGGCAATTTCTCTCTCCCGTCTCATTTTTTCTCTTTCTTTTCTCTCTCTTCCTTCTCTCTTTCTCATCCCCTTTCTCTCTCGCCTACCATATTGATGATTCCTTTGAACAACCTCATAGCTCACTGCAACGTCATCTGTATCCGTTGGCTCTTGCACAGCGGACCTGACACCCATGAAGAGCTCTTGGACCATCACTTGGCGAAGGAACAAAAACCTACCCTTGACGACGATGAGGCTGAGCTGCTAAATCGTCGCTGACTCACAAGCACTCGGCGCGAGGCACTGAGTCTCTACAGGGACATCCTCAGGGCTTCCCAGTTCT
This sequence comes from Quercus lobata, assembly GCF_001633185.2. Classification (NCBI taxonomy): domain Eukaryota; kingdom Viridiplantae; phylum Streptophyta; class Magnoliopsida; order Fagales; family Fagaceae; genus Quercus; species Quercus lobata. The sequence continues at coordinate 42,789,182 of NC_044909.1, forward strand.
TCACGTGGACCGATTCGCGGGGCATCCTGTGGCGAGACATACTAAGAGTAAACGCCCAGAAGGAGTTCGAAGCTGCCTGGTTCGAGACCGACCCAGAAATTGTGACCTGGTTGCTTCTTGGTGGTCAAGATGCTGTGGAATCGGCTCTCGAAAAGCTCGCAGAGAAACAAAGGCAAGAAATTGAGAAGGAACGTTGTGATGGTGGAGATTGACGGTGATTGTTGACCTTCTGTACATTTTGATCTTGATTTCGATCTCTTTATTTTTGTATTTGTAATTGTAATTGAAATTGTAATTTGTGGTTTGCCGTGGTTGCCGGAGTTAGGGGTTGTTATTGCTATTAGTTTGATTTGATTTTGTTTTCTCTATGGGTTTCTGGGTTTCAATGGCCATGAGTTTGTGGCTTGGGTTTCTGGGGTTTCAAGAAAACAAACGTTTGGGTATGTTCTTCGCGGTGGTGGTGGTTGCAGAGTTGTTTGGATTTTAGGTTTTTGTTTTTATTTGGGTTTTAGTATATATTATTTTATTGTGTAGAAATATTATTTTAATGAGTAGAATAGGAAAATAAAAATTGGGATGTTGGGAGTATTGTAAAATTGTATTGTATAATTGATAAAGTGACTTTTTGGGATGGTAAAATAGGATGAGATGAGAATTCCGACTGTGGATGCTCCGCTGCTTCACCAAAAATTCTAAAACCCAAAAGTTTCCAAACAGCCCAGCTCTCTTCTCTCTCCCTCCCTGCATCATTGAAGAAATTTTTCTTTGCATGAACAAGCTTTATGAGATTTTGAACTAACTTTGTTCTTGGGTCTAACTTTTTCTAGCTTGTTTCCCCCTCTTCCCCTATGATTGAAGTAGTTGTTGGAATCCAATGAGTACCATCACAACTAACCATGGTTGATCAAGGTATGTTACAAAGTCTCATTTCACTCTTCAAAGTATCATTTTCTTGCTCTGTTCTATCTCTATGTAGTTTATAATATAGTGCCTTCTACATGTTTGATAAAAAGCCCAAGATAAAAAAGTTTTAAAAGAATGAAATTTTTATTTTTATTTTCTTTCTATTTAGTTTTCCTGACTACGAGCCCTTGTTTTTAACTTTAGATTGCAAGTCTTTTATTTTAGAATGAGTCTTTAACTGAGACCTTAAGTTCAGTATTATAACGTTGCTAGGTTCCTCTCTCTTTTTATTTTATTTTATTTTTATTTTATTTTGCATTTGATTGTTGCTATTGCTGATGCATTTGAATGTTGTGGTGTTTTTAATCATAGATATTAGAATCAATGAGGAAGGTGTTGAAGATATTGAAACTTTGTTTGGAATGGTGGTGCATAGTGAGGATGAAGCATATAAATTGAAACTTTGCTTGAAATGAGACTTTGCTTGTGTGGTTTTTTGGAATAGTTGTTTTGATTTGGAGTTGTAAATGCTTTAGTAGCTCTGTGGTACTTGCATTAGTTTGTTTGTCTGAGAGAGTGTGTTAGCTGTTAGTTATTGTATTTATGAATGATAGTTGTGTTGGTGTTTAGATCTCATTGTAAAATTTTAATCATTTTGATAATAAAATTTCATTTGGTAGACAGTTTAGTAATGTTGGACAGCTTGTTGTTCCTAAGTACATGAACTGTTTTTGAGAAGTGACGCTTGTTGAATAACAGGGTAGTTTGTTGGCAATGTTATTAGAGGGCAATTTCTTATTGAAGTTTAAGTCTTGTTTTGATGGATTGACTCTTCAAAAAAATAAGGTGCTCCTTCATCTTAAAAAAATATGCACAATGCTAAATTCTAATATGTTAGAAAGTTTTGTTATTGAAATATCAAGGTATTACTAATTGGAAGAATGTGTTGGAGTATTACTGTGCTTCTACATTTTGTTCTTTAGTGTTTCATTTTTGTTTTCTGCTTGAAACTTTAATGTGTTTCTTAAAGAGGCTTTATTGTATTTGATTACTAACATTTGAAATTGTATTTAGGAGCATACAAATTGGACCAATGAGGATACACTACATGACCATCTTGGAGATGGGACATTTGTTGCCGTGTTATTGTTGGTAGAGATGCAGAGTGTCTTGGTTTGCTGCTTTGTTTGAGAGAGTATGTTATTTGGGTTCAAGCTTGCATGTTTTTGGGCTACTGTTTACTATGTGATGAAGTAGAAATGTTTGTATTAGATGTGTGAACTGACAAGATGCTGAATTAGTGAATGCATTGACAAATGGAAAAAGCTACTTTGCTGAGGCAGGATTAATTTTGGTTGATATTAGGTGACTTATGTTAAACTTTGAATCAATTTCCTTTCATGTAGTGTAAAAAAACTTGTAACTATGTAGCTAGTGAGTTGTAAAATTTTCTCAAGAAAAGGAAGAGCCTTTGGTGGGAATTAAAGGAATGTTCTTTGTTTTTGTTAGCCATTGTACTGAAAGATATTTCTCAATAAATCAAGTCTTTAGTTTTACAATGGTTATATTATAATTGTCCACACCACAAGTTCACAAAAACTGCTTATAATCAGCATTTGAATTGAAAATGCTTTTCATTGTTATTAGATATATTCAATTGGATAAATAATAAGTTGAACTATACAATTTTTTACTAGAGGATGAGAAGGCATAACAAAAGAAAATATACAAAAAGGAATGTAATCTAACATTTCCTATAAATAGGCCTATTTTCATTGCCTTCGAAATACAAAAATAACTATTGCAGCTTTCACTTCTCTAATCTTTAGTTACTTGATTGATCTTCCAACTTGAGAACTTGTCAAAAACCTTCCAAGTTGAATACTCATATGATAACTTCTGAGTCAAATAATTTTTTCTTGGATTTAGTTGTGTAAAACCATTTGAGAAACGTTAGGTTCTAAAGACTTAGGATCTTATGTATTTAGAACTCTAATGTGTATTGTTGACAAACCATGATCAAAACAAAATGTTTAGTCGTGTTTAGACTTGCTCAAAGTTGTGTCATTTATGTAAAGTTGGATTTAAGTTGATGTAGATTTAATAGTGCATTTCGGCCTAGTTCGATCGATCGAAGCTTAGGCTCGATCAATTGAAATTCGGGCAAAATGCGTTTTTCTGTAGAATTCCAACTCAGCCCTAATTCATTTAAAACGTTTAGAGTTTTGTGTTTTTTCCCTAGGTATATAAGGCAAACTCTAGCTACGTTTTAGTGTTGCTCATATTGCTGTTTGTGTAAATCTCTTGTAAGATCTGTGAGGAGCTTTCCTTTACACAAACTTAGGATTATCAAGAAGGAGATTCGTTCAAGAACTTGATGATTATTCAGTTACTGCCATAAGAACTTAAAGAAACACAAGTGGGTGTGCTTGTACTTGTTGAAGAATCCAAGAAAGTAGGAGTCCGTGGTCTCGGAGTTTGTACATGGTCGTGTCAGTAAGTTTCTACTGGTGTGTAGCAATAGGATGTTAGTGGTCTAAGTCCTATTGTAAAATTTCGATTTTTTCATAGTGGATTCAGGTTTACCTTGAGAATAGCTAGGTTAAATCTTCCCCAAGTTTTTAACGGTTTGGTTTCCTGGGTGATCATATTATTGTTTTATTTATCTTTCCGCTACTATGCATGATATGATTGTTTGATTATGATAACCTAGATTTGAAATTTAGACTAAGTAATAACTTGGCTAATTAACTAGGTTAATCCAATTGTGTTTTAAGGGGTCTAAAAAATCACAAGTGGTATCAGAGCGGGTTGCTCTCTTGTTGTTGATCTTTTGATCACTAAGCTGATCCTTGACCCCTGTTGTCATGGAACACGGACATTCTCTTGTTATTCCTCATCACTTTGATGGGAATAAGCTTATTGGAAAGTAAGGATGAAAGCATTCCTGAAATCAATTAATGAGAGAGTCTGGAACTTCGTCGAATACGGATGGGAGAAGCCCACTACTTCTGTTAGTGAGTGGCAAACTTCTCAAAAAGAAGTAGCCGCATTCAATAGTAAAGTTATGAATGCTATCTTTAACGCTGTTTCTATGGAGGAATTTAAGAGAATCTCTAATGTTGAGGTTGCTCATACTGCTTGGAATATCCTCCAGATTGTGCATGAAGGCACAAAGACTGTCAAAATTAATAAATTGCAGCAATTAACTTCTAAATTTGAAAGCATTAGGATGTTTGATGATGAATCTTTTGATGAATTCTATGCTAAACTTAATGATATTGTTAATTCTGCATATAACTTGGGTGAAATCTATGATCAACCTAAAATTGTTAGGAAGATACTTAGATCTTTGACTGAAAATTTTAGACCTAAAGTGACTGCTATCACTGAGAGTAAGGATGTGGACTCCATCACTGTTGATGAACTTGTAGGATCTCTTCAATCCTATGAGTTGGACCTACCTAAGACTAGCAAATCCAAATCAATGACTCTTAAGTCAGTTGATGATGTTGATGTTGGTGGATTTGATGATAAACTCTCTGCTACAAAGATTGCTTACCTTGTTAAGAATTTTAGGAATTTCCTTAGAAACAACAACAGAAGGGCAAGAGATAAGAACACTGCTGAACCTAGAAATTTTAGGAAGAATGATCCCACTAAGGTTAACAACATTGATAAACCTAGAGAAAAAGTAGGCCAATCTTCTAATAATTCTATGGGTCCTCAGTGTTTTGGATGTCAAGGGTATGGTCACATGAAATCTGAATGTCCTACTTACTTGAAGTCTAAGGGTAAGGCTATGGCTGTAACCTTTAGTGATGGTGAAGTTTCTGATGATGAGTCTGGTTATGACAAGGATGGAAATCTCGTTGCTTTCACTGCTACTGCTATAGTCAATGAAAGCGTATCTGCTGAAGAGAACTCTTCTGATGGGGAACTCTCTGAGGATGTAGATCTTCAAGAAGCCTATAATAAACTTTGCAAAGTTGCTGCCAAGAATGCTATGAATGTTGAATTAGGCTTAAAGAAAATTACTTCTCTTGAGCTTGATAAGAAAAATTTGCTTGTTAAATTACTTGATGCTATTGAACTTTTGAATAATGTGAAGACTGAGAACATGCTTTTGCTTGATAAAGTTAAGAATTTGGAACATGAGCTTTCTGTTGCTAGAGAACAATCTAATAGGTCTGCTAGTACCAAACTTGATCATATGCTTAGTGTTCAAAAGTCTTCTTCCGAAAAAACTGGGCTAGGTTTTGTAGAAAGTATCAATGTGTCAGCACCTAATTCCACTATCTTTGTTCCTTTATCTTCTTTTGAACCCCCTGTGAGTGAGGTTGTGAGTGAGGTTATCAAACCCTTAGAAGTTACACCTCCTAGGAAGATTAGGGTTGAACTGAAAGAGTTTAAACCTAAGCAGTCTACCCTTTCTAAGGACAAGTCACATGATAAACCTGCATGGGTTTGTCATTTTTGTGGAAAGTCTGGAAATATTCGTCCAAACTGTTATAAGCTGCAAGCTGCTAAGAGAGCAAACAAACCAAAAGTACCTGTGCCTCAAGCATAAGATCCTATGATACTCATTGGTGAATTTGGATGCAAAAGGCTCAATCTAATTGAGTCTTTCTGACATGGTCCTTGTGCTTCGTTGCTATTCTTTGTGACCATTGTTCTTTGGTTTTTTGTTTTCTTTATTTCTAGGATTTGCATTGCATAACATACATGCATTTCATTCTAGGTTGTTTTTGTTTATTTTTTTTAATAAAATAAAAAAGGAAGAAAAAGGAAGCAAATTGTGTTTTGCACTATTTTCTTGGTTTTTGAAAACAAGGTTGGCCAATTTATTTTCACATAACATGTTTTTTGTATTTTGTTTAGCTTTAATGAGCTTACTTATTACACTTTACTAGTTGAAACTTTGTAGTGCATGTTGTGTGGGAAAGATGTTTATGGTTTTGATCACTTTGGCTTGATCTTGAAGTCACATGTTTTTTACTGTCGGACTTGAACCTTTAGAGAAAGGCATAAATAATCATCTCACCATTGTTCACTAGCCAATCATGAACACCTTAGTGCATATCGTAAGATTTTGTGCTCGAAAAAGTGTAGCACATGCACAAAAAAATCATAAGGTGTAGCCTCGATTTAAATGCTAAAATTGGTGTGTACATTATTGGACTTAAAGCTAAATCAAATAAATGCTAAAATTGGTGTGTATATTATCCCGGCTATTTTAATAAGTTTCTAAATAATTAAAATTTGTGTGTACAATATGAGGCAAAATCAAGAAACTTACATGATTGCAAACTTATGATCCAGGAGATGTGGGAGTTATATGATGTAACTCTTTTGGATATAGTCTCTTTCAAATTCTATGTGATGAATTTTGTAGACTTTGTGTTTAATTGCTATACACATATCACCTCACTTGTATCTCAAGCTTTTGCTAGTTGCACACACTACACAAGTTACTTTTTGCTAAACATTGTATATGTTATTGTGTGTGTCTTTGGTCTGACCAACTAAGTTTGCAAATACTTTGAGTTTTTATGCGAAACAATTTTGATGCTTGAGAATTTATGGAAAATGCTTGAAAATCTTAATTTTGGGAAAACTGGGTTTAAAACTTTGTTTTTGAAAAATATTACGTCACATACTTATGCATTTTGTTCATCAATTTCAATGCTTTGAGGTGTTTCTAAAATGTGTCTTTGTTATTTTCAAAAACTGTGTTTTTTCTCAAAAATTTTGTGAGCCTCTGTCTACTTCGATTGATCCAATCTATTTTTCGATCAATCGAAATTGTTTTAAAATTTTTAAGGAAGCCTCTGTCTGCTTCAATTGATCCAATTTGTTTTTCGATCAATCGAAATTGTTTTTAAAATTTTTAAAGAAGCCTCTGTCTGTTTCGATCAATCAAAAATCGTGAATCAGCTTTTTTTAAAAAGCAGAGTTTGACTTGTTCAAACTTAACTTTCAGAAACTTTTTCAAACCTTTTTCATTCTCCAAATTGGACAAGGCTCGCCCACAAATATTTTGTCGTTTTCCTTCGGATTTTTTGCAAGGTTTTCCTCTCTATAAGCTGGTAAGTCCATTCTGCCATTCCTTTTGCATTTTATTTCATGTTTTCATGCATTTCATTGGGTATTTTTGGAACTTTTCAATTTGGGATTTTTGATGATTCAAGTCACTTTTTTTGAAATTGATCATTGGGTTTTGTTCCTATAATGTTATAATCATGATCTATGATGTTTAATTTGATCAATTTGGTGTTTTGTGCGAAATTGAAAATTCTAGGGCTTGTTTTTATCCGAATTTGGGGATTTTGTTCAAATTGGTGTAAATTGATGAAATTGACTTGTTGAATTGATGTAATTGATCATTATTTTATGTATTCTATCTTGTGTGATGATCAATTTGTCAATTTTTTACAAATTGAATGAGTGGTTTTTCAAATTTTTGGGGTATTTGTTAGAAACTCTATGCTCAAGCCAATTTTGTGAACTTGAACTTAATTTGAACTTAATTGCATTGCATTAGGGCATGCATCATGACATTTAATTTGTTCATACATCATATAGATTTTTGTTCTATTTTGTTTTTGTACTAACTTGCAGTCTGCCCTTGGTTCTTGTTGTTTTTTCTGCTTTATGTCCTTGTCCTTATTCTAGCACCATGCCTAGGAAGACTAGAGCCCATAGGACCCCATCCACTTCCTCTGAGTCTCCCTCTAGGAGTGAGTTGTTCAGGAATGACAAAAGCAGAGAGGTCTATGAGAAACTGAACTGTAAGAGAAAGATTTGGGCTGAGTGTTCTGTTGTGTTAGACGTGGTCGATCCGGCCATTAGGGCAAACCTTGAGTGTAGAGGTTGGTTGTTTTTGTTAGAGGTAGATCATCCACCCGCGACCGCCCTGATTAGAGAGTTCTTCTTGAATCTCTCTTGCCACGTCTATGATTCCAACACCCTTGTTAAGAGTTGGATACGAGGTGTTGAGTTCACTATTACCCCTTGGATAGTGGTTGAAGCTTTTGGGGTTCCGATCGTTAGGGAGCCTGTCTATCCCTATGAGGAGTCTCCACCTTTAGATGACATTATGTCATACATCACTGGGTCTTCCATCCAGTGGGGTTCTGATCCTTGGATCACGTCTGCTGAGCTTACTGAGACTGCCTATCTTTTCTTTAGGATAACGTGTCATTCTTTGTAGCCTATTTCTCATCTCCACACCATCCCTCTTGAGCGATGTGTGTTTTTGTACGCTTTTATTTCCGGTGCGTCTATCAGCTTTCCTCATCTGTTTCTTCGTTCTTTGAACAAAGTTATAAGAGTTCTGCTGTAGCTCATGCTCTTATTCATTCTATTTTCATTCATAGGATTTTGTTGTTTCTTAGTTTAGCTGATTTCCCTGCTGGTGAGCCCGTTCATGTCATAGCTCCCATAGGTGCCACCTTCCTTAGGCAGAGGGCTACTCAATTGAGAGTTGGCTCTACGCGTCCTAGAGGTGAGTCATCTGGTGTTGTTCCCCCTCCTTCCTCTTCTACAGGTGCTGATACGGCTGAGGCGTCTGGTGCTGGTGCTGCTGATGTTGATGTTCCTCCGTCGACTACTTCGGATGATTTAGACATTCGACGTACGTTGGATCATGTTTTGACCGTTCAGGCAGCTCATGGACAAATTTTGGTGGACGTGCTTGATGAGATCCGTGCTTTGTGTGCAGAGTTGGCACAGTTTCGACAATCCTCACCGCCACCTCCTTTTGATGATGGATTTTGATTGCCTTTTGGCATTCCGTCACAAAAAGGGAGAGTGCATTTTGGGTTTGAGCACTTGTAGAGTTTTTGTTTTTAGGGGGAGAGCATTTTTGTTTGTTGGAGCTTGTGGATATTAGATTGTATCTAGGTGCTTTACTTTGTATTTACCCTTTTTAGCTCTTGCTATATTGTTGTTGGGTTATTCATGATAGGCGGAGATACATTTATTGTTTTATATGTTTCTTGTTTCACTACTTATTGATTTATATTTATGAGTTATTCGTTGATATATGTCTTTATTTTATGTTGAGTGAAATCAAGAATTTATTTTGTTTACTTGTATTTTCCACACATGCGTTTATGCATTTTGTTTAGTGTTTCAGGAAATATACAGGTTGATTCAATTGAGCTGCTGTCTACACTTGCAACTAATGGATAGTAGTTAGGATTGAATTTTTTTTTAATAAGCATTTTTTTTTTGTAAAGGGCTTTTCTTTGTAAACTTTGAGCTTTTAGTTGTGTTTTGTCACAAATTGCCAAAGGGGGAGTTTGTTAGGTTCTAAAGACTTAGGATCTTATGTATTTAGAACTCTAATGTGTATTGTTGGCAAACCATGATCAAAACAAGATGTTTAGTCGTGTTTAGACTTGCTCAAAATTGTGTCATTTATGTAAAGTTGGATTTAAGTTGATGCAGATTTAATAGTACATTTTGGCCTTGTTCAATTGATCGAAGCTTAGGCTCAATCAATTGAAATTCAGGCAGAATGCGTTTTTCTGTAGAATTCCAACTCAGCCCTAGTTCATTTAAAATGTTTAGGGTTTTGTGTTTTTACCCTAGGTATATAAGGCAAACCCTAGCCATGTTTTAGTGTTGCTTATATTGCTGTTTGTGTAAATCTCTTGTGAGATCTGTGAGGAGCTTTCCTTTACACAAACCTAGGATTATCAAGAAGGAGATTTGTTCAAGAACTTGATGATCATTTAGTTGCTTCCATAAGAACTTAAAGAATCACAAGCGGGTGTGCTTGTACTTGCTGGAGAATCCAAGAAAGAAGGAGTCCGTGGTCTCGGAGCTTGCACGTGGTCGTGTTAGTAAGTTTCTACTGGTGGGTAGCAATAGGATGTTAGTGGTCTAAGTCCTATTGTAAAACTTCGATTCTTTCATAGTGGATTTAGGTTTACCTTGAGGATAGCTAGGTTAAATCCTCCCCAAGTTTTTACCGGTTTGGTTTCCTGGGTGATCATATCATTGTCTTATTTATCTTTCCGCTGCTATGCATGATATGATTGTTTGATTGTGATAACCTAGATCTGAAATTTGGACTAAGTAATAACTTGGCTAATTAACTAGGTTAATCCAATTGTGTTTTAAGGGGTCTAAAAACTCACAAGAAAGAATTCTGCACAAATAGAGATGGACATTTTTCAGTTATTAGTAACATGGTGGTAACTATTGATACAAATAAATAAACATAACTAATGAAGAATAAAAAATAGAAACAACAAGTATTTTGCATGACTTAAATGATTCAAGAAATCGTTACTTTGAAGCATATTCGTGAAGCTGAAATTTGGAGAAGCACCGCTCCAATAGGAAAAGGGGTTCTACATTCAAATTAACTCAAGCTTAAATGTTAGATATTTTTTTAAATGAACATTCAATTACACAAATCAATTATTTATTTATTTTTATTTACTTTTACCTGATTTGGAGGTTGAAAATGACTTGGACTAATGGTTGTTGGCATGGGTGGAGGAAGGAATACCTATCAAATATTATAAGAGATTAATATGGCATCATTAAATAAATAAATAAATAAATAAAGAAGAGGATGCAAGGGGCTTAGATCATACTTGATTATCATAACTCTCATCCATGGGTACACTAGATGGGTGCTTTGGTTGTCAAAGACCTGTACATTGTGGAGCATAGGTTGAGTTTTGTGAATTAATGACAATTGTTCTAAATGCATATATTTTCATAAGACAATTATTATCGATAAAGCTAGTAATATTGTTTTTCATAGCACTTGTGTGTTGCATATGGTACATGAATGACAAATATTCCAAAGGTAATATAGATAAGGTAACATATATAAGAAAACTTGATAAATGCATACAATAAAAGACAATAAAAAAAATTTATATTCTTGTAACTTTGCACAGTGAAGATTTACATGATAATGTGTATCATATAGTGCATCATTTATAAAGAGTAAGCACATTTTTAAATCAAAATACTTGAAAGTCCTCCATATAAAATTGTTTAGAAAAGAATCAATAAATTTAAGGGCATGGCTAGAGCTTGTTGGAAGTCCTCTTGTTGGCAATTGTTCTAAAAAAAAGGAGAGGAAATCATGGACATTATTCACAACAAACCAATATTTGAACCACACTACTAGAATTTTTTTTTCAATATAAAATTTAAATAAAAGAACAAAGATTTACTTGATCTTGTAACATCTTTTAATGGCTTCCTTTTATGCTTCTCCAAGTTGCTTTTGAGTCTTGCATTTGTGACTCCTTTTGGTCGCACACAAGGGGGATCTAATATTGGCAAACTATTGGGAGAGCAATCTGTCTTCTTAGCATCATCAAAGACATTATTAGCAACAATCTTGTTTTTTTTTTTCATCACCATCTCTAGCCACATTTAACTGCTCCATATCGTTTTCAACTAATTCTATCATCTCTCTTACTTTTCTTTTGCACATTTCAGTATGTCGAGTTGTTGCTGCACTTTTTGTGAAAATTTCATAAATTGAGTGCATTAATTCGTTACGGCGTGAAGTCACTGACAACTCATCATTTGCACTTGCTGGTTTTAAATGATCACATAAAACACTATCTTTCTTTGTATCTTTTGTCCATCTTTTCAAAATATACTGAACAAGTAGCTCTGTGACATTTTTCACAATAAGTATTCGCAAAGTATGTTAACATAGTAATCCCAATGTTTCAAACATTTTACAACTACATGTCACAACATTATTTGAGGAGTTAAATTGGACAACACGAACCTTCCAACCACCTCCTTCGATAACTTCATAGGTAGACACTCCATCATAATACACATCTTGGTGCGTAACCCCCAAGGTAGAAGCAATTTCTAACTCAAATATTTTGAAAAATGTATGAGTATAAACAGATAATACATGTTTCAAAAGTCCACAATTCTTGACTATTTGAGAAGATGTACCTTGTTTGCAACGAAAATCTTCTTCTAACTCTTCCATCTACATATTTTTTGAAGCTTTCTCATACTCGTGTACAAATTCTGTTAGCCTCATTATTTTGCATGCCATATGTTGAAAAACATTATTTACACTCTCACTCCTTGATGAAGCTTTCATTCTTGCAGAGAAAATGTTATGACTAAAAATTGAACATCACCTTCCCTGACTTTCATATAAAGTGTTAAGCCATTTATTGCCTACCAAATTGTAAACTCTAAGTAAGGCATCCCAAGAAGACTCAAACTCTGATTCAATCTTACAATTATAAAGAATCTTATTAAACCTACTCTTGAATTCAAGAATCCCATAATGCCTTGGTAAATTTTCTGCAACATTTTTTGAGATATGCCATAAGCACAAGCGATGACATGTATCAGGAAACACAACTCTTATAGCATTCTTCATTGCTTGACATTGGTCAGTAAAAATTATCTTTGGTTTTTTATTTCCCATTGATTCTAAGAATGTTTCAAACAACCAAGTAAAAGTGAAAGCCGAATTTGTGTTAAAAACACAAGAGCTGTTTAGACCCCCAATCCAATTAAAAAATATGGCTAGATTGCTTTTATTCTAACTTATCTAAGTGTGGAACAAGAGTAAATGAAGCACAATAAACCAATAAAAATATTCTAGTGCATAAGCATGAACAACAAGCAATAAAAGTAAAGCACAAGAGTAAGAGAAGAGAGAATGCAAACACAAGATAACACACCGATGTGTTATCGAAGAAGAAACCGAAAAACTCGACGAAAAACCTCTCCACCGCCCTCCAAGCGGTAGATCGATCCATTAGACAATAAGTTGAGATACACGAATAGTAAGAGACCCTCCAAACCTAATCTACCAAATGTACCTAAGCCCTCCAAGCTCTTACCCCAACAAGACTTCTCGGAATCGTGTCTTGTCTAGCTTTCTAGATCCCGCAATACGCCCGATTGCATCTGCCAAGCTTGACTGGCTTCTTTTGGCAAATCTCCAAAGCTTCCCAAGCTCCAAAACACTCTCTACACTCTGAAAAGGTGTGAGTAATGTTTAGGTACAAATCTCCTCTCAAGGTATGACAATGGGAGAGAGAAGGAGAAGAGGCTACAATGATTTCTCACTAAGGATAAGTAGCTCTCTCTCTAAAAGATGGGTGTGTGTGTTGTAGAAAATCTATCTAGGGTTTTTCTCTCTAAATGGCCTCCTTACAATTTCCCATGACTATCTCGCAAAAAGGCCTTATCTGCGAGACACTCGCGAAACTAAGCCTGGCACGACTTTTCAACTTCCAATCATGTGCTTCTCATGTGGCTACTTTGTGGGTTAGCTTCTCGCGAAATTCACTTGATATTCAATTAAGCTTGAGTCATCACCAACTTAATACTAAACCCAATACAATAAAATCCCACAAAATACAAGAAACAAAATTAAAGCAATTACAACACTTTTTATCATGGAATAAAGCTAACATAAAACATAGTTGTAAACCACAACTTTACAAAAAGAAACAGTTGTTTCACCCAATAAAAATGCACAACCAAAAAATACATTCTTCCAATGATGGTTGACACCTACAAATGGGGCACATATCATATTATACTTGTTAGTTTGATATGTAGTGTCAAAACATATAACATCTCCAAAAAAATTATAACCAGTCCTTGATTTGCCATCTCTCCAAAAAAAATTTGTCATTCAATTTTCTTGATCAACTTGAATTGCATAAAAAAACATAGGATCTTCTACTTGCTTTCGTTTAAAGTGGTTTACTAAACTTTGAGCATCTCCAGCCTCAACATTGATTAACTTCTGCTTGTTCACCACATTATAGCGATCTCGTAAACCCAACATTTTCAAACCCTCCAGCTTCCTCAACTAAATAGGAATATGCACTTATTGTTCTTATACCCGCTTCCTTGAAAGTTTTTATAACACCTAATTGAGTATCAGTTATTTTTCAATTTGACCTTAGAAATGGCCTTTCTTCTGGCTTTGCAAGCTCATGATTATGAGTAGGATTGAAGTGAGTAACCTTTCACTCACCATTTGTCACTGTAAACCGGATACTAGCTTCACAATCGGTCCTAGCTTGTAATTTTTTGAACTTCTTATCATCCAAATTGTCACTATCTTGTGGGAATCCTTCTTTTGAACGCACATAATTTCATTGTCTTACAACATTTTTTGCATATTTGAGTTTTTCTTTCCTAACACTGAACCTAATTCGAATGGCATAGTCATTTTACAATTTATATGCTTCATCCTCACTATGCAACACCATTCCAAGCAAAGTTTCAATATCTTCAACACCTTCCTCATTGACTCTAATATGTATGATTAAAAACACCACAACATTCAAATGCATCACCAACAGCAACAATCAAATGCAAAAAAAAAAGAAAAAAAAAAGATGAAAAAAAAAGAGGAACCCAGCAACGTTATAATACTGAACTTAAGGTCTCAGTTAAAGACTTATTCTAAAATAAAAGACCTGCAATCTAGAGTTAAAAACAAGGGCACATAGTCAGGAAAACTAAATAGAAAGAAAATAAAAATAAAAATTTCGTTCTTTTAAAACTTTTTTATCTTGGGCTTTTTATCAAACATGTAGAAGGCATTGTATTATAAACTACATAGAGATAGAACAGAGCAAGAAAATAATACTTTGAAGAGTGAAATGAGACTTTGTAACATACCTTGATCAGCCATGGTTAGTTGCGATGGTGAGCATTGGATTCCAGCAACCACTTCAGTCATAGGGGAAAAGAGGGAAACAAGCTAGAAAAAGTTAAACCCAAGAACAAAGTTAGTTCAAAATCTCATTGAGCTTGTTCATGCAAAGAAAAATTTCTTCAATGATGCAGGGAGGGAGAGAGAAGAGAGCTGGGCGGTTTGGAAATTTTTGGGTTTCAGAATTTTTGGTGAAGCGGCAAAGTAGGATTAGAAGTGAAAGTGTATTTCAATATTTGTTTTTAAAAGGCTGAAGTAGTATTGCAGCAGGTGTGGTTGCTGACTCAGCTTTTGTTTTAATATGTGGCTGCTTTTTATTGGTACATATCACTAGGAGGACCACATCATTCCTCCATCCGGGAGGAGCAAATAATTTCTCCTACTTTAGTGCTTATTACAGTTTGACATGAAGGTCGAGGCCACGGTGGTTTTTTTTTTTTTTTTTTTTTTTTTTTTTTTAAGGTCGATCCTTTTGATGAATTATGGGTTTCAAATTTTCAAAAAATGAAAATTTGAAACCCATAATTCATTAAAAGGATCGACCTTTCTTATTTGCTAGTTGAATGATAATGTTGTTGTTTGGCAAAAATGAGTTTCAAAATTTCAATCCTATCTAACAAGGAACAATTGAATCTTTGATCCATGTCATTTTAATGGATTCCTATCTAAAATTGATTCATAAAGAAAAATAATAATAATTATACTTTTATTCTTTGAAGTTTAGGAGAGGCTTTGGAAAGTGCTTAAATTTGTAACTTATGGTTCATTTTAGCTTATTTTTGTTATTGTTCATAGGTTTTATGGTGCTTTTTAATATTATTTATAGACCCCACTGTATTATTCAGCTTCTTTTTTAACTTTTTTTTTTTAACACTTTCAGGAAAAAGTTTTCAACTTTAGCTAAATAACTTGTTTGTCCGTTTGGAAACAGCTTATTTTATTGAAACTAAAAACTTTTTACTGAAATAGTACAGTAGGACCCATGAATAGTACCAAAAAATACAGTGGGACCCATAAATAGTAGCAAAATAAGTTAAATAGTAAAATAAGTTGACAAAAATAATTTTTGTCAAACGGACACTAAAAGTCTAAAACTAAGGTGGCGTTTAGGTACTGATGAAACCATACACGTTTGAGTCTACGTTTACTTTTATTTTTTTTATTTTTTTTTGGTGCATTGAGAAGTGCATTTCAGTTGGAAAGTGGTCTATCAATAGGTCCAGTGCATTGTTCACAGGACCCACAGACCTATTTATTCAGGAATTTTTTTTCATTAAAAATGGGTTCTACGACACTATTTACACATTTAAAAATTATTTTGCTACAGTGTTTTTCAATTTTTAGCAAAATAAGCAGTATCTAAACGGACCTTAAGTGTGTGTTTGAAATTGCTTAAAAAGCCTTTTTTTTTTTTTCAATTCACCTTATTTTTGCTACTATTCATGGCTTCCATTGCATTTTTTGGTACTATTTTTGGTCCCATTGTACTATTTCAGCTACCTTTTAGTTTTTTACAGTACTTTTAGCAAAAAGTTTTCAGTTTCAGCTAAATAAGTTGTTCTCAAACATACACTAAATACAGTTAACTTAGCTTCTAAGGAAAAAAAATCACAATTTTTAAGAAATGCCTACATTTTTTTTTTTTAATGTTTCCTACATCTTTCAAGAACTGTTTTTGTTTTTAATTTTTTGCGAGTAACTTAAATAAACTTTACAATTAATTCTTTGAAATTGTAAACTAAATACTAAAATGTAAAAACTGAAATTCGGAGAAGCAATGAATGTCTATTCCCTCAACACTTTTTTATTTTATTTTATTTTTTTATGAAATTCCCTCAACACTTAAAAAAGTTAAAATTTACAATTATTAAAAATGAAGAAGGATCATGAAAATATTTCGTGAAGAAAAAAAAAAGAAGAAAAAAAAAAAAAAAAGAAAAATATGGAAGAAGTGCACCACCGTCTCTTTTTTTTTTTTTTTTTTTTTTTTTTTTTTTGAGAAAAAGGAAAAGTTTAGAATATTAAATATTAAAGGTGCTGGAAAAACTTTACTTTTTATATTAAATTGTATAAGTTATATTTTCACTATCTGTATTCAAAGTTTCATATAAAGAATCTTTTTAAAGTTTAGAATATTCCATCATTGATATTAACATTATTTTCTTCAATTCTCAAGATAGAGGAGTATTTTTTTTTCATCTTAGCTTGCAGTGAAGTGTCATTCTTTCAAACTTCAAGGAAAGGAAGTGTAATTACCCTAAAAAAAGAAAAGAAAAGAAAATATGGGAGGTTTGAATAAGGATTTAAAATCTGACTCAATACAATGAGATTTTATTGATTCATTGTATTGATTTAGAATTATTAATGTAGAGGTCACATGCAATTACATAAGTACTTGCAGTGGATATAATAATTTAATATGGAGGTGACATATCCTTTTCTGCATCCTCATCTCGTTTGGTTTGGTCATCGCTTCACTGGAGTTACGAGCTCCTCTTTATACCCCAACTAAGGGGACTTAAGATTGGACATGGCATGGTGTTCATTGGCTTGATGGGATAATTGCATAGCTGGCTTCCCCAGTTAGACATAGTGGACTGACTTCCCTTGGCCTATGATCCATTGGCGTGTTTGATAAGTAGTTTGAATCCTTCCTCTGTTTAGCTCTCTCTCTCTCTCTGTAAGTATTTCTTTCCTTTTTAGTCTTCCTCATCTCTGTGCTTTTCTTTATTTCTCATATGGACTGGTTCTTGATCTGACCTACCCCATTGACATTTCTCAATTATATCTTCCTTTCAATTTTTTATTAAATTCATTACTTACCTAATGGATAACGATGTTGATTTGAAATATAGGAATTGTAAATATTTTAAAGAAAACGAATGCAAATATTTGCAGGTTGATTTGATCTTTTTCTTTTTCTCTTTTCACGCCATTGCTAGGTCTCGTTTACGAGATTGGATAATTATTTACTTAAATCCAGCTCAAGTAAGAAAGATATCATTTCCCTTCCATATCTATCTACTATTTTATCTGTTCTCTGTTTGTTTGTAGCAAATACAAATTAAAAAATAAAAATAAAAAGCTACAAGCATAAGAGAGAATTAGGTAGATATAGAGATGGATATGCATTAGAGTGGGAGCCTTCCCAGAAATACTAATATTAATAATAGTATTAAACTATTAATACGACTTCAACTTTGTGAGCGAGCACACTGAGCACAATACAACATCGTGGGGGTTTGTGTTCACAAATCACCACAGGAGGTCGGCCAGCACTCGTCCCCTATTGTCTTCCCTGAGAAACATAGGCCAAGGCTTTTTATTTTATTTTTTAAAATTAACGTTTTTTTTTAAAAGAAAAAAAGAAAAAATAAATATTAAATTATGGTCAAAACGGCATCATTTTGAGCAGGTTAACAGCAAATATGGATGGTGAGTTAACAGATGACTGAATTGAAAATGTTTAAAACTTAGAGGACTGAAATGACAGAATACAAATTTAGAGGACTGAAATGAAAAGTAATGTAACTTAGATAATGAGTTTTGCATTTTGACCTTATTCTTTTTATTTTTGGAATTGGTCCAGCCCAATAGATTTTAATAGAGAAATTGAAGGAATATGGTACGTAGGGTAAAAGGATGGGCCTATTTTAAGCTTTCCCATTGACCTAAGAGATTGATTTTATCATTTTACCAAATTAGATGTGAATGCTTGCAAAGTCTATGAGCCCATGTGCACTTGATTGATTTGCTGTATTTACCCAAAATCTAGTCATGATTGTTTTAAGCCGTAAGAACCACGTTGGCTTCATTACTTTCTCAAAAAAAAAAAAAAAAAAAGGGCTTCACTAAATGCCCACTAACATATTCCCACAAATTTAGCAAGTTCTTTAGTGCCATTTTCCACCAAGGTCGAGGACACATCAATGATGTTTTAGTAAAAAAACATCCCCAAAATTCTCACAAAACCAAATAGTCCTAATATCCAAACAATAGCAAAACTAAATGTTACCATTCATCTAAAATTCTAGCAACCATAAGCTTTGATCCTTAGGAACAGAAATGATATGTTCACAACATTTTCACAATATTTTTGCAACAAATCTTAAGTGATAGGTTGTTACTGGTTGTTATTATTGGGACAAAAATGTAATCTTAGTGTTAAGTTCAAATTTGAACCAATAACAACTAACTGCCTATTATTTGTTATAAAAATGTTGTGAAAATGTTATGGATATAGCACCTTTCACTGCCCCTACCTTGTAATAAAACCTAGTCACAAGTTCATGCATTAATAACACATTTTTACCTATGTTACCAATCTGCACTTATTCTTCCAACTTAATTCTTTGATATAAAAATTAATAGACCGTCTTGGCTTTATTTGGTTGGAATGTTGAAAAATCGTGGGAAGATAGAAAATATTTTAGTTTTCCATCATGTTTGTTTGGTTGGAATAATGGAAAACTAATATAAATTTCATTTGTTTGATTGAGAAAAAAAGTGAGGAAGAAAAATGTAATTTATATAAATTTACTCTTATACCCCTATTATATAGTATGTAAGAAATAATTTGACAAATTATAAAAGTGACACATCACAATTATTATGTAAATATGACTTTTTTTTTTTTAATCTATCAATTCCTTTATACATTAAAAAAAAAAAAAAAAGTGATTAACTAAATTACTTAAAATGAAATATTAGAAAAAAGAAGGGGAAAAAAAAAATTGTGTTGATTGGTGGTTACCTGGCAAGCTTTTTTTTTAACTGATGAAGGTAGAGGCAAGCTTTAGATAAGAAGAAAAACAAAAAAAAAAAAACAAAAACAAAGTTTGAATAGGATAAAATTGAAAGAGTCTTCATATTAAATGTGCTAAAATATTTTAGTACCCAAAATACTAAAAAACCCACAGTATCAAAGGTGCCAAACTTATAACTTTTGAACCTCTAGGTTTTTATTTATTTATTTATGAAATTTAACATCCAGTTAAAGTAAAATATAGTAATCACAAAAAAACATTATTTAAATAAAAAGTTAGAGAGACCTTCCTTTTTTGTTTTGTTTTTTGAGAAATAGAGAGAGACCTGAGTGGTTTGAGTGGTAAAAGAAAGAATAATATAAAAATGAAGAAATAATATTTAAATAAACCGGTAAAATAGTAAAAGAATAGAGTATTTGATGATAAGTATAAAGTGAAGAGTTAAAATAACTTTTTGAATCCTAATAGCTAAAATTGCTATTTTGCCCTAGGTTTCATTTGTAATCATCTCCTCACCGGATTCTAGGAAAGTGTTCGATGAAATGGGTGAAAGGAATTGTTGGTCTTGGAACACGGTGATATTTGGCTATGCCGGCAGGGAAGCTTAAAGAGACTAGAAATTTGTTCCATGAAATACCCGAAAGAATAATTTTTCTTGGATGGCAACGATATTGTGGTGCCTTCATCATGACTAGCCTAAAGATGTGAAAATTCAAAATTGAATAAGGTCACCAAATTTAGTGCTCTTGCTGTCTTCAACTCCAAACTTACATACGGGCAGGGAGATTCATGGATATACAATGTGGATTAGATTTTGTTTTGATGAGCTGGTTTCGAGTGTTTAAATGCTTGTGCTGATCATGTTGTAAAGGACCTGGGCAAGCAAGTTCATGGCTAAATAACATGGATAAAGGTTTCATCCCTTTTCATTTACAGCGAGTACTATTGTTCATATGGATTCAAAGTATGGGACTATTAAGAATGCAACAAAAGTATTTAAAGGGATGCCTCTATCAGATTTAGTTTCGTGGACTTCCTAATTGTTAGAAATGCTCAAAATGGTCAACCGAATGAAGCTATCTAAAGTTCTCTGAGTTTCTTCTGAAACCAAGTACGCAGCCTGACCATGTTACTTCTGCTGGGGTTCTTTCCGCTTGTATTCATGCTGGATTAGTTGATAAAGGACTTGAATATTTCTATTTGATAAAGGAGAAGATAGCTTAACACGTATAACAAATCATTATGTTAGTATCATGTAGGGATTAACAAAATGCCTAAGAAGCTTGATAAAGTAATCTGGGCTTCTATACTAGGTGGCTGTAGCCAATAGAATTCACCCTTTATACTTGTGCTACATGATTTAAGGAGCATAAACAGCAAAATCTTTCCTACCAAAATGAGAAGCTTGCAGTTGCATTTGGAATCATTTAAACTCCACCAGGAAGACAACAAGCTTTTCAACTGTTAAATATATTATTAGCAACGCAATGTGTTATACCATGTTGTATATGCTAGAGTGGATGCGGAAGGGGAAGCATAGAAGAGGAACATCGAGAACACGAGGGTTACGTGGTTCAGCCTTGTCGGCCTACATCCATGGAAGAATCGCTTAAGGGTTACATCTTTATTATATAAGAGTGTAGTACAATAACCTATGTTACAATAAACCTTAACATGAGTATATATAGGCGACTAAACCCTAGACTACTAGTACAAGCAGGAATAGGCTTGGGCCTATTACATTGGGCTAATATATCTCTAACATCAACAACTTATATTTGGAGTCAGCTATTCTATGCTATGGTATCGAAGCATTTTTCCTTTTTTATTTATTTATTATTTTATAATAATGAAAATTTATTCTTTCCTCCCCCTACTATGGAAACTTTATATATTCGGTTCCTTGTTATTTTGTTTCTTGGTGAAGCAAATATGCCATCGTGACTAAAAGCTAGAAAACACTTTGTTGGATGGAAGCCCGGCTCCTCAATTGAAGATATGTGTCTTTGGATATTCAAAGGTACTAGTTGTGTTTCTCTTTCTTATTCTCTTTGCTGTCAGTTTAGGGGAGACAGAAAGGGGTGGGGGGATCACTTAAGGGGCTGTTTGGATTTTCAGTTTCCATCACCCATAACTCAAAAATATGTGAGTCCCACAACTGAGAAATGTGTTTGGTATTGTTTTTAGTTTTTGTTTCCATCACTCAATTCTCTAATTTTTGAGTAATGAGTTATGGAAACTGAGAACACCTTTTAGGTGTTTTCAAGTTATGGAAACAGAGTTATGATGGTATTTTTGTAAATATATTCACATGGTGGCCCCCATTTTCTGTGTCCTGTCTTTTCCTTGCTAGCTCATTGACTACCAACGTCTCTCTCATCCTTCAGACCATCTCTTTTCTTTCTTTTTTTTTTTTTTTTTCCTCTTCCTCTTCTCTTCCTAGGCCACTCTCTTCTCCCCATACCCATCTGCCATTAACACAGCCCATTCTTCAGACCATCTCTTTTCCTCTTTCTTTTCTGAGATCATCACGATTTTTTTTTCTTCGTTATAAGCTTTTTTTTTTTGGGTCTTTGTGGAGTAAAGAGTGCTCTGCAATTATTATGTGGGTACTGGGTATTGTGCTTAGTATCAAAATATAAATATGAATGGGTTTGGATTTGGATTTAGGGTTTCAAAATACAAACATGAATGGGTTTCAAAATACCCATTCCTTGAACAAACATGAATGGGTCACGAATGGAAGAAATGGGTCACATTTCTTCAAAAGTCGTCGGCGCCACTGGGTCACGATGGAGGAGATCGTGTCGCTGTACATGTCGGAGAGATGGGTGTTATTCACTGGTGACAGTCTTGACGAGGCGATGAAGCTTCTAAAATTTTTATGGGTTCGGGTTTGTGTTTTGGGAGAGATGGGTGTTGTTGCTGTTGTTATTGTTGTTGTTGTTGTTGCTGCTGTTTTTGTTATTGTGGTTGAAGCTAAATCTTCAAACTTCAAAGGTTTGGAAAAGGAAAAGGAATTCCGAGTCTTTTTAATTTTGGGGAATCCGGGTTTTAATGGGTTTGTTTCCCTTACTAGGTATTGTAGGTTTTTGTTATTTGGGTTTGAGGAAGATGAGGTGGGATTGGGGTTTGGGCGTTTAAGGAGGCCTAAGAAAGGTTTGATTAGCTGGGTAAGGGTTTGTGTTTTGGGAGAGTAACGGGGGTGACGGGGAAATGAGAATAGAGAAAATGGTGGGGAATAGGTTCCACAGGTAGGCTTAACAGAAGGGTCTGACTAATTTACAAGTATGGGTCTCACAAAAAAGTAGAAAAATTGAGTGATGAGAAGCTGAGCGAAGTGTGCCAAACGGGAGGGTATAGGAAATTGGGATATTTTAAGTAATGAGTGATGAGTGATGAAAATTGAGTGAGGAGTGATGAGTGATTGAAAAAAAAAAAAAAAAAAAAAAAAAAAAAAAAAAAAAAAAAAAAAAAAAACCAAACAACCCCTTAGTTAAGGTGAATTATTGACTAGCTATCTTGGGAGAGTTCCAAATCTCATGACAAAACAATTATTGTAGATTCAGATGATTTTAAACTTGTCGTTAGTAGTGCATTTTTCATAAGCGAGTTGGCAAGGACTAAAATGACAACAAATTTAAAAATATAACGACCAAATTGAAAGTTGTAAAAGCTTAAGAACCAAATTGGAAACGAAGTCAAAATATAGACCAAATATGCATTTTTTTCTAAATTGAATAGTAGCAACTGCCCATCTTTTCTTAGAATAAATTTTTAAAATTTTCAGTGAATAGACTAAATTGAATTTGAATCTTAGCATTGGATTATATTCCTATCCACCAATTAAATGAATGACTATTGTAAAAACCCTTTATTTGGTAGGTTCCCCCCAATTATTTTCTTAGTAGCTACTGTTGGCATTGACTATGATTTAGCATATTTCCATTTGACATAACATATTGAATTCGTAACATTTTTGAAGGAGAACAATTCTCAGAAATTACTTGGGAAGCCAATTCAAGTTGATATCTTTTTCAGCCACCTCTACCTTGAGCTCGGTGAGGAATTCCTTGATAGGCTCCCACAACTTGGCCCTTTCTTCGTCACATACCACAAGCTTTAATTGCTCAAGATCCATTATTGATTCTGGAAACTGAGTACGCAATCTCAAGCACCCTTTCATGTTGAGCTCTTTTAAATTACACAACTCACCAATGTGTTTTGGCAACTTCATAATGCTTAGGCAATCAGATATGTCTAGAATGCTTAACTTATGGAGGCTTCTGATTGAATCTGGTAGCTCTGACAAATCAGTACATGACCTAAGCCTTAACACTTCTAAATTCACCAGCTTTCCAATTTCTTCAGGTAGAGCAAACAACTTATGACAATTGGTGATGCTGATTTTTTTGAGGTGGACGATATCACACAGCCCAATTGGCAATTCCTCCAGATCATTGCAATAGTCAATGTTTATCTCCGTCAAATTTGGAAATGTATCTGAAACCTGAATTGTACAATTCTCAAAAGCCTTACCAATATTACACATAAACAAGGATATTTTCTTCAAACTCTTCAATGGCACAAGGGTCTCGCAAAGCAAAGAAATTGAAACCTTCTCTAATCTGATTCTTTTTAAATTGGGTAGAGATCCAAGCAATTGAAAGTTTTTTATTTTGGAATGAAAGAAACCATAATTATTGATTATCAAAACCTTGAGTTTATCCATTTTCTCCACAAACTCAGGTAATGTATAAGTCTTTGTATGAAAATTCAAAACTAAAACCTCAACTTTGGATCCTTGAATGTTGCACCAACTGGATGAGAATAATTCATCTGCAAAAATAATTTTATACAATGTGACAAGCCATCAATATTATGTAAATTACATATTGTGTATGTCTGTGTGTGTCTTTGATAGAAAGAAAATGTGCCAACCTGTTGAGATGGATAATAGGCGAGCATTAATGAGTTGCTGTTTTTGTTCTGTCCACCACTTTGGTAGATTGTTTCCACTTATGTTAATAATCAGTCTAGACCTTTGTCCTATAGACTCCTGGCTGCTCTGATGCATAGCAAGCTCTCTAAGAATATCATGTTGTGTGACAAAGTCTTCATTATAATAGCTTTTGACCTCACTTGCATCTTTCCTGTGAATGGGAAAAATTTAAGCTTAGAACATATTCAAAATTTTCAGCTTCGCATATGAAAAATATATAAAATTAAGAATATAATGACACAACAAAGGGAAATAGATACTACTATCAGTTTTTATCTACAACAATTATATTCAAGTGTATGCCAGACAAGAAGCAAACAGGTGTTAACTATTAAAATTTGAAACACCCCTCTTTGCCAGGGCACGGTAGTTGGAAACTTGGAATATCTTGTTTCTAGATTGGCTTAAGTTTCCTTTTTTTCTAGCTCTTGTTAGTAATCACCTTTCAAATCAATGGTATGAAAAATCCTAAATTGGCCATTGACATGTCAAATAAACTATAATAACATATTATCAAATGCCATCAGAAGTTAATTAAGCCATAAGAAAAATATTTTGGGCCTTAGGTCAGGTATAGAGTTACGGCATAATACAACTAGCAGTAATCACGTGAAGAAATCACACAACAAGAAAACTGTAGTATAGAGATAAAAAGCCAGCATACCTTGCCATCACAAGACTAGCTAGATTTCGAATGTTGAGTTCTTGTAAATTGGCAATGGCATGGATGCCATCTTCATCCAGTTTATACAATTCTGCCCACATATCAATGAGGGCAGCGGCAGGGATCCTTTGGTCTTCGGGAAATGAACCTAGGTCCATGAAACACTCTTTAATGATGACCTTGTCATCTGAAAATTCTAGGCTTTTTTGAAGATGAGCAAGCAGCTCCGTATCAGAACTAAAATAAAATTGACCATCAGACCATTTCATTAGTCTACTGTGCCATACTACTGCATGCTGCCCACACAGTGAGCCACCAATCACTTTAATGACTAGTGGGAATCCCCCACAGCCTCTTACTATCTGCAATTCAAGGAACCAGATAAACTCAGTTATTGTTTGGAGGTTAAAGGGGTAATTTTTGGACCAAGCAAAGCTTAAATGTATGTGTATGAAAACATATATATATCTCACAGATTTTTTTTATCAGCTTTTTATATCTCTCACAGATTGACAAAGTACCTTTTTGACATCTTCTTCTGCTGGAACATAAGAGCTCCCATCATGTAGGGATGCTGAGTGACGAAAAAGAGTCATTGCATCAACATCATCTAGCGGTTTTAAGTGATATGTAAACTTAAATCTTGGAAATGCAGTTCTTGAAGTAACCAAGATCTTGTAATTGGGAAGATCAAACTTAAACATTTCAGAAGGGATTCTGATCCGAGCCAGACATCATCTAGGATCAACAAAATAGGATTAGGTCTAAGATGATTCAGCAGTTGTGACAGCTGGTCGATTGCATCTTCATCACTTTGAATTTGAATATTAGGCTGCATATCCTTATAATTTAATAGGTTCTGCACAATGACCTTCACATTGGGAGTTTTTGAAACGTTCACAAAGAGAATATTGTTCTCAAAAATTCCTGTCCAAACACAATGTAGTTAGAAAACTGCCACAGAGGCACATTTCATATCGCATAATATTACACAAATAATGGCCAAGTCATATGAACAGAATACCCAATCCCAATCACAGCATACGGTGAGATGTGAGAAAAAAAAAATTTATGAAAAACACCATCAATTATGAAGATATGAGAATTTCCTTTAAAAAAAAAAAAAAAAATTAACCATCTCGTTTCTTTTACTACATTAATTCATTTTAGGATTCAACACAGAAGTTCACAATGTATTTTGTTTTTGCTACTACCTAACGGTTTACGTTCCTATGAAGGATCCACATACTAGCACTATAAATAACTTCAAGAGTTTGCAAACTATATTTCCCAAAACACTAACCAATTAGAAAGTAAAATTACACACTGACACACAAAATAGATGGAATTACCTCTAATTTGATCATCCTGACAAAGCATTTGGACCAATGTGGTCTTCCCACATCCTCCAGGAGCAGTCAGTAGAAGCAGCTGCACCTCCTCCTTCAACAGCAGCGTCTTCAACTCCTTCATTGGCATATCCAACCCGACTGTAAAATCCGGGGGATCACGAACTGTGCACGGCACTCCTTTTCTATCCACAACCGAATCCACTTTCTGCAGAATAAGATTCACATTTACCAAAGTCCTCAACCCATTCCTTGCGCTATGTACTTGCAAATCAACCTGACAGAACCTGACAATTTCTTTGTCCAACTCTTCAAGTTTGTAAGAGTAATAGACTTTGAAACAATAGTTCCACCACCGGATTTTCAAGCACTTGCGAACCAGCTTCTCTCCCTTTTTCATATTTTTGATCAAGTTCTCTGTTTCCACTTTTCGGAGATCAAGTTGTTCGCTTAATTGTGTTATTTCGTTGACCATTGGTGCCAAATTATTTAACGTGGATTCTAGGCGTTTAAGAATGGGTTTGAACATACGGGCTTTGCTTACCACATCCTTAACCGTGTCATGTAACACTGCAAAGCCCTCACCAAATGCTGCCCCAAGAGCAGCCCCTCCAACAAATGCTGCTGCCATAGCTTTGCTTCAAAGATTCTATATCCAATATAGTATTTGGAAACCTAATTGAGAAACTAAGACTTCACTCACTCTACCCAACTATGCAAAATGCAATTTTTTTTTTTTTTTTGGGATGACTGTGATTTTTATTTAAATAAATAAAAATTGCAATACAGTGGTGAACTAGCAGTGAGACCTGAAAATATGCAATACAGTGTAAAACTAGCAGTGAGACCTGAAAATTGCAAAGCTAAATCAACACTTATATACTACAAAAATTATGAACATCTCTCGTTCAATTTCTTAGTGGTGATCAGGAAACGGAGCGGAAGGTATATGAACTGATCGATCAGTACCGGCCGAGTACTAATTCGTTATAAATAAATTTATAAATATGAAAAAAGAGATGTGCCGAGTAGCAGAAGAGATCTCACCTCAACGGCTTCTTCTTTCGTAGGAAAGAAACAAATGAAAGGGAAATAAAACTATAGAAGACACAAATAATCATCACATACGGTTTTCTGTTTCTCCGCTATTGCCTCTTTTACCTTCAACCTGCAAGCTTCCTTTCGGAACCACTAGCGAAGCAACAAATAATTGATATTTTTACTATTTTTTTTTTGGTTAAATATTTTTACTATTATTGGTTTGGTAATATACTTTTTTTTTAAAAGTATAAATTAATAGATGTAGAATTTAAAAATTTGTGTTTGAGAGAGAAGGGTAAGGCCTGTTTCCTTCTTCTTCTTTTTTTTTTTTTTTCACTACTTATCACTCCTTACTCAGTTTTCGTTACTCATTATTCATCACTTAAAATACCCCAATTTCCTATGTCCACCCATTTGGCACACTTCACTTAGCTTCTTCTCACTCAATTTTTCTACTTTTTTGTGGGACCCATACCTGCAAATTGGTCAAACCCTTTTATTAAACCTATTGATCAGATATCCATACCCACAAATAGGGAGGACAATTTTGCCCCGTCTTGCTAAACCCGCCCCTCCCCACTTCACCCCGCGCGAGTTTTTCCCGCCCTGCAAAGGTAATGAGGCGGGATGCGGCAAGATTTTAACCCCACCTCATTACCCTAAAACCTTACTGTAAATTTTTCATATCCTAAAACCTTACTATTTAAACAAACATATTAATATTAACTTATTTTATTCTACCCAATGTGGTTCTTTGTCTTTATTTTGTTATGCGTTCTAATATGAGTTTTTGAAAATTTGAAACCCATAATTCGTCAAAATGATCGACCTTTCTTATTTGCTTGTTGAATGATAATGTTGTTGTTTGGCAAAAATGAGTTTCAAGTTTTCAATCCTATCTAACAAGGAACAACTGAATCTTCGGTCCATGTCATTTTAATGGATTCCTATATAAAATTGATTCAGTAAGGAAAATAATAATAATTATACTTTTATTCTTTGAAGTTTAGGAGAGCTTTTGAAAAGTGCTTAAAGTTGTAGCTTATTGTTGATTTTAGCTTATTTTTGTTACTATTTATAGGTTTCAGTGCACTTTTTGATAGTACTATTTATGGACCTTGAAGTACTATTTAGCTTATTTTTTAACTTTTTTTTTTACACTTTTAGCAAAATGTTTTCAACTTCAACTAAATAACTTGTTCCCAAACAGACATTAAGTATCCGTTTGGATAGTGCTGAAAAGCACTGTGTTTGCGTCTGCGTTTTTTTTGTGTGTTTTTTTTTTTTTTTTTTTTTTTTTTTTTTTTTTTTTTTTTTCTTTTTTTTTTGTTTTTTTTTTCTTTTTTTTTTTTTTTATTTTTTTTTTTTTTTTTGTTTTTTTTTTTTTTTTTTGTTTTTTGTTTTTTTTTAATTTTTTTTTTTTTTGTTTTTTTTTTTTTTTTTTCTTTTTTCTTTTTTTTATTTTTTTTTTTTTTTTTTTTTTTTTTTTTTTTTTTTTTTTTTTTTTTTTTTTTTTTTTTTTTTTTTTTTTTTTTTTTTTTTTTTTTTTTTTAAAGAAGCGTGTTTCAGTAAAATTTGTGCTTTTCCAGTGGGCCCGTGCATTGTTCACGGAACCATAAACCTCTTTTTTAGCAAAAATTTCATTAAAAATGGGTCTCATAGCACTATTCACACATTTAAAAATTATTTTGCTACAGTATTTTCAGTTTTCAATTTTCAGCAATAAGCGGTATCCAAACATACCATAAAAGTCTAAAACTAAGTGTGCGTTTGAGATTACTTAAAAAACTTTTTTTTTTACTATTCAGTTTATTTTTGCTACTATTTATGAATCCTATTGCATTTTTGGGTATTATTCTTGGCCCTACTATACTATTTCAGCTACCTTTTAGCTTTATTTATAGTACTTTTAGCAAAAAATTTTTAGTTTCAGCTAAATAAGTTGTTCCAAGAAAATCACAATTTTTAAGAAATCCCTTTTTTTTTTTTTTTTTTGGGACAAAATTTCCTACATCTTTCAAGAACTGTTTTTGTTTTTAATTTTTTGCCAGCAACTTAAATGAACTTTCCAATTAATGCTTTGAAATTGTAAGCTAAATACTAAAAAGTAAAAACTGAAATTCGGAGAAGCAATGAATGT